>NC_046319.1:56960343-57577501 GCF_009819535.1 Lacerta agilis
ATAAGAATAACCCCCCCCCCAAAGCTTTTGGGCTTGAATCAATACCCAAGCCAGAAAAGGATTCACAGCAATCCTCCCCGCATCTTTATCCTTGCACCTACTCCCTCCCAGCCATCCTAAAATGCTCCACTGTGCATCAGGAATGGAAGAGCAGTTGCACTTCTAAACTGGAGACCTCTCAAGATCTACCTGTCATAGCTTTTGCAATGACTTTGATCAAGTGCTGTTCATTTGGTCCAGATGTGCTGCCCAGTTTGTTACAGAGGAAAACTAGACTTCTCCATGCTGTTGCTACCACCAAAGTCTCCACTCCCTCCTTGTAGTTAAGTTTGCAGGTTGGTGGACATCTCCACCAACTGGCTCAGGAAATGATCTTTCATCTCCACCAACTGGCCCAGAAAACATCTCCACCAACTGGCTCAGGAAATGACATGATATGACAGCATTCTGTTTTTACAGCGACCAACCAGATGCCCATGAGAAGCCTGCAAGTTGGACATGAGCATAACAGCATTCTCCCCACCTGTTATCCCCATCATGATGTATCTGACAGTGTAGGTAGAATGTAGCCATTAATCCTCTTTTAAAGCCATGTAACTTGGTGGTCATCACTGGGTCCTGTGGGAGTGAATTCCATTGTTTTAACTATGCAGTGTGTGTGTGTGTGTGTGTGTCCCATTTCTGATTGTTTGGGTCCATTGTCAGTTCAGTCCAAAAAGAGCAAAGGGTAGTTTGTTCATCACAGGCAGGGGAATATCTCACCTGTGCATAAATATAGCTCCACAAAGGCAAGACCACAGAGGACAAATGGAATTATTTCCATCTCCCACTCAAATATGCTCCATGAGATCTCCCACTCACATATGCTCCATCTGCAAAATGGGTATCTGATAGTTCAGACAAATTAGAACATCAGTCCTCAATTGTAAAAGCGCTTCAGAGCCACAGAGTGGGAAAGATACCATCTTTTCCCGCTTTGACTCCTGATTGTCTAAATAAGGACATGGGAACTGTGTCCTACTAGATTTTGCTGGACTACAGCTTCCAGCATCCCTGATCCACAACCACAGAAGCTTTTTCAGCCAATGTGCTATGAGGTGGGCAGAGCACCGACCTGGGAGAATCCAGCAATGTCCATTAAACATCATAGGATATGTAAGTATGCATCTGTAGAGGTGGCTTTTGACTGGCAGATTCTCCAGGTGGTTCTTTAGGAGGCAACTCTGGGTTTAAGATCCCCCCCCCAAAAAAAATGTTTGTTAGTTTTAGTACATCTCATGATGTCCTGTGCCTAGCAACTCTGGGAAATGAATACTTGGGTGTGGGCCCACCCTGATCAAGACAACAGCTGCCGATTAGTTAGCATGTAGGGCTCACTATGTTGTTTAGATGTTTCTTTCCTGTGTCAGAATCTGTTTCCAATGCCTTCTATGAAACAGAATGAGGAGCAGGGGACGTGACCAACAGACAAAGGCTTGGTTGTGTTTCCTGCCTTTGGGCATGAGATGGCGATATAATCATTGCGGGAATTAATATTGTGGGATATAAATACGGTGGGAATGCTAATTAGGGACAATGGGAGTTGGAGTGCATCAACATCTAGAGAGCCACAGGTCCCCCACATCCCTGGTGATGCTGCAGGTGCAATCTGTTACCAATACACTTCAATTAGTTGGCTTAACTGTTGGAAGACAGCTTACCGGGGAAAGAGACAGAATTTCATTTCATTTTTTATTTTTTGAGAAATCAGTAAGGAAAGCTGGCCCAGTGCTTGGTGCCCATGTGCTGCATTTGCTGCAAATGGGTTTCTCTCACTCATGTCTGCAAGCGAAGTCTCTCTCTCTCTATTTTCTAGCTGACTCGGCAAATGCCATTAAACTTCACTGCTTTCCCAGCCTTAAAAATCAATTAGTTAGTATATTAAGCCACACTGGCTGGGAGCTCATTTAAGTAATAAAAATCGTTTTTGTGTAGCTTAACAAAGTGGAAGGAGGAGAAGAAGAAAATGCACGTGGATGAGGCTGGGTTCCAAGTGCCCCCAGGGAGTTGTTTTAATCTGAAGTTGTAATGGAAAAGAAAAAGGAAGGGGGAAATCGGGGCATCTGCTTGAATTGCTTATTGAAATGGGATGCTAACACTAACAGTATTACCCAGCACACAGGACATAATGGCAGAGATAAGTGGAAAATGCCCACTCTTCTGGCAAACAGATCTTTGTCTCCTGGAACAAAATACAACACACCTGTTTACCCGTAAAGACTTTAAAAGATACATTAACCCTCCTAGGAGATGCAAGGAGACAGGTGGGAGAGAGACAAGGTCCACTCATCAGAGTGAAAAAGAATTTTGTGTTTGTATTTTAAATTAACAAAATGATTGGTGATCAGCAACTGAAGTTGTCCAGTTGACCAAGTGACCAGAAACGTAAGAGCAGGAGCCTGTTTCTTCCTCTTCCCTGCCTATCCAGCTGTCCTTTGCTTGCTACCCATTAGGCTGAGTCACACATCAGCCAGGATCAAACTCTGGAACTGCGGCAACCTACATCTCAAGATGTTTACAGCAAATGCCAAACTGCAGAAAGGGTTTCCAGCCAGGATACATTTCGGATCTCACCCATCCATAGTCCAGGCTGATCCTAGCCTTAGTCCTAATCATGGGGTTCTCTGAAGGCTTGCAGCTAGCACCTATCTAGCCTCTGTGCAACTTACTGAAGGTGAGGGAAGATGGCAGAGAGGGCTCAAAGGAACCCAGCAGTAAGCGTACAGGCCCCAAAGGTGTAAAGGGGTTCATTGGGGGGGGGGGGTGGGATGGGGGTTACAGGAACCTGCTAATGGTCAGGGAAAAATAAGGAAGCAGCTGGAGAGAAAGGCTCATGGTTTCTGTTGTCTCTGCAGTAGGCCCGAAATGTATGCGAGGATTACGTTGGGGGGGGGGGTAGTGCACAAAAGCAAGATCACATAAAGTTGGGAAAACCCCTGGAACTGCCACTCCTTCCTCCACGACCATATCTATCTGTCCAAAGTTGAAGTGTTGAGCAGGTGAGATCTTAGGAGCACCACAGTGCTTTCCTAAAGGCCAGTAAGCAAGGTGGAAAGCTTAAAAATCTATTTCCATGCTGGGTTTTCCTGCTGTGGAAGGAGCTTCTGAAGCCTTCCATCTTGCTTTCCAGGCTTTGAAGGCTCTTGTAAGATCTCCCACAACCCGTTTTGACATTTCCCCCGTCTCCTGCCCCTTATCTATCTATCTATCTATCTATCAACAACACCTGCAAACCTGTGATCACATGAATAAACTGCATGTAAGTTTCAGGCCAACTGTACAATAAATCTGCAACAAGAAATGATAATGATGATGGTGTATTTTTCTGCTTATTTTCTTTGTATTTCTATCCTTTTCTATTCCTTAATATATTTGCTTTTATTTGTGACTATGGATGTGTATGGCTGGTTGCAGTAACTGAAAATTATTCCAGTTTCAACTATCTTTTATTTCCCATCCAATCTACAGCAGCACACTAGCAACAGACAACATAACAAACAAAGCTTAACAGCATCTGGAAAAGAATAAAGTTTTTTCATTCATTAGTTGTCACCAAGAACAACTTTTTTCTTTCTGTGTTCTTTTGGAGGCAGCAGCCATTTTGTGTCAGACCACACCCCTGGCAGCAGCCATTTTGTGACTTGTGCCATTGGCACCTATTCGAAATTCCATATTTGTGTGTGGACCAATAAAAGGTTGGCAATGACTGCCTAACAGATAGATATTTGTGTACACATTACTTGGCTAGAGAACTGCATTGCAAAATTCAGAAAAGTGCAAACTTGTGTTTTGGTTCTATATTGTTTTGGTGTGCCTTTAAATGTATTTATTATTTATTTGGCAGAATCTTAATAAGAAATGAAACCTATGAGTGTTTTAATGTGATTCAAATAAAATTTCTGCCTCTTTCCTAGCTCAGAGTACCATTCTCTCTCTCTCTCTCTCTCTCTCTCTCTCTCTGCCCTTGACTTTCAAAAAATATACATATGTTATTATTAAAGTAGTACTCTCTGGTGATGTGAGGGATTGCACTGACACATAGAAGAAGCTGGGCACCAAGATATGAAAATTCGTGCTGCATTAAAGAACTGAAGAACACCTTTTAAATATAAATATTTCAGCACATCAGTGGGGGAAATGCAATCAACCTGTGCAAGATTTATCTGTAGACAGGATAAAACAAACAAAGCAAGACTAGGTGAGGGCTGGTTGTACGGTGTGTGATGGTTTTTTCTCCTAAATCTAGAATATGAAAATTCAGAAAGAGAGATTAAAACATCCCTGAGGATCATAATGCTGTTTATGCGGATTTAAATTACCTCAGGCATAGATGCAAACTGAAATTGCTCATCAGCTAGGGAATTTCTAAGTACTGAAGGCTCAGAACGGTCATTGCTTAAACAAAAAAAAGCTACAGGCCCATTTGTATTTCTTATGTATACAGGAGACAAGGAGACCCAGGAATTGCCTGAACAGGCCCAACCTATGCTGATGTATTTAATCACTGGCAATGGCTTCAGAAGTGGAGAAACTCTCAGAGGGATAACTGGCATAAAACAAATCTGAGATTTTTTTTCTTTTTCTTGCCCTCCACAATCTCCCTACCCACTCATCTGCAAAGTCCAGAACACTACTAGTTCCAGGGTATTGTGGAGGATGCAAAATGATGGACAAGCGTCTTCTGCTACCACTATTACTTGAGCTCTCTCTCTCTCTCTCTCTCTCTCTCTCTCTCTCTCTGTGTGTGTGTGTGTGTGTTGTGGGGCATTAGGAAAAAAATTAAGGAGATGTGCTCCTGCCAATGATGAGCCCTACTACAGAGGAACTGTTGGATAATCTGACCTCCCCATGGACAAATTCAGAGAAATGGTCCCTGCAATTTATCTGTCTGTAAATAGGGTGGAAAAGTTCAAAAACTTGAGACATGTACTCAAATCCTTAGGGACTGAACATTGCATGCTCCAGTAAAGGGGGGAGGGAGAGGGGGAGAGAGAGAGAGAGTCCTGTTTATGGAATTCCCAAGAGGCATCTGGTTGGCCACTGTGAGAACAGGATTCTGGGCAAGAAGGACTTTTGGTCTGATCCAGCAGCTGGGCTCTTTGTATGTTCTTATGAAAATCAGTGATGACATATTATAGGTCCTAAAAGGCTCAAGCCATCTGGAAGGTAAGTTGAAAAGAAAGAGGCGCTCTTTAGAGGCTGATCAATAATTTAAGGCATTAAGAGGGATGCGGCTGAGTGCAGGTCATTTGTTATTTTAAGCACATTAAGATGCTTCCTAACAGGCTGCAGCCGATCAGGCAAATGAAATGGTCTTGGGGCACTGATAAGGAGAGAGGGGGGGGTTTCCTCTCCTAACCTAACACAACAGCAGCAAGAAGAACTTTTTAATGGGGATGGTCAGTGCTGGTTGCCCAGAGGTCTTGGGTGTTTGGCATTGTCAGGTGGAGGGCAGATTTCAAACAGAGGAGTGGCAGATGTGAAGCTAATAGGATACTCTTTCTTTCTTTCTTTCTTTCTTTCTTTCTTTCTTTCTTTCCCTTTTGCTACAGCACCACCTCCTGTAGCTAAATGTAAAATGGTAGCTCCACATGCAGAACCAATTGCATATGGCATCCAACAAGTCTTATGGTAGGGTAACCTGCATATACAAGTACAAATCTCTTATTTTCATATTCATAAACTTTATTACGCTAGCCAAAGGCCATGGCATTGTTCACAGGGGGAACAAAAGGAAAAACAGTAATAACCACAAAAACATTTTTTTAAAAAAGACATTTAGCACTACCGGTGCAATAAACCACGGTCAAGTCTCCTAGAGATTATTTGTTGCATAAACTAGAATAGCAGGGAAACCTCAGGTAAAATATGCTAGCTTAAATGTCTGAATCCTCTTTGCAGTTGACCACTATTTTATCTAGCTCTTTTCTCCTGATATTCTTAGCTGCCAGTGCATATAAGGCTACTTTATAAGTTACAAAGTCATCAGTATCACTCAGCAGCCATTTCACCCTTTCCACCCTGTTTGAGTGTATTCCATTCGTAAGAAGGGGTTTTATAAATTGGTCTCTTGGATCTATGTATAGTGGGCATTGCAATAAATAATGGTACAGATCCTTTACACAGGGTTGCCCACATATACAATGTCTCTCCTTGCACTGTACTTTGCCGTACCGACCCTCCAACACCATCGAGGGCACTGATTGGAATTGTAATTCTGTAATTTTTCTTAGTTCGGCAAGTGGTAGCTTTTTCAGATATCTAGCTCGGGTGTGCTCCATTTTAATAAGTGGGAACCATGGTGAACTTTGGGTAGAGGCTTGTTGTTGTTCAGTCGTTCAGTCGTGTCCGACTCTTCGTGACCCCATGGACCAGAGCACGCCAGGCACGCCTATCCTTCACTGCCTCCCGCAGTTTGGCCAAACTCATGTTAGTAGCTTCGAGAACACTGTCCAACCATCTCATCCTCTGTCGTCCCCTTCTCCTTGTGCCCTCAATCTTTCCCAACATCAGGGTCTTTTCCAGGGAGTCTTCTCTTCTCATGAGGTGGCCAAAGTACTGGAGCCTCAACTTCAGGATCTGTCCTTCTAGTGAGCACTCAGGGCCGATTTCCTTGAGAATGGATAGGTTTGATCTTCTTGCAGTCCATGGGACTCTCAAGAGTCTCCTCCAGCACCATAATTCAAAAGCATCAATTCTTCGGCGATCAGCCTTCTTGATGGTCCAGCTCTCACTTCCGTACATTACTACTGGGAAAACCATAGCTTTAACTATACGGACCTTTGTCGGCAAGGTGATGTCTTTGCTTTTTAAGATGCTGTCTAGGTTTGTCATTGCTTTTCTCCCAAGAAGCAGGCGTCTTCTAATTTCGTGACTGCTGTCACCATCTGCAGTGATCATGGAACCCAAGAAAGTGAAATCTCTCACTGCCTCCATTTCTTCCCCTTCTATTTGCCAGGAGGTGATGGGACCAGTGGCCATGATCTTAGTTTTTTTGATGTTGAGCTTCAGACCATATTTTGCGCTTTCCTCTTTCACCCTCATTAAAAGGTTCTTCAATTCCTCCTCACTTTCTGCCATCAAGGTTGTATCATCAGCATATCTGAGGTTGTTGATATTTTTTCCGGCACTCTTAATTCCGGTTTGGGATTCATCCAGCCCAGCCTTTCGCATGATGAATTCTGCATATAAGTTAAATAAGCAGGGGGACAATATACAGCCTTGTCGTACTCCTTTCCCAATTTTGAACCAATCAGTTATTCCATATCCAGTTCTAACTGTAGCTTCTTGTCCCACATACAGATTTCTCAGGAGACGGATGAGGTGATCAGGCACTCCCATTTCTTTAAGAACTTGCCATAGTTTGCTGTGGTCGACACAGTCAAATGCTTTTGCGTAGTCAATGAAGCAGAAGTAGATGTTTTTCTGGAACTCTCTAGCTTTCTCCATAATCCAGCGCATTATGGGTAGAGGCAATCGTGGATAAATCCCTTTCTGTGTCGGACCTAAAGAGAAAATCTCTTAGGTGCCTCCTATCCATCTTCATGGTCACCTGAAGATCTTGCAATTGATATTGGAACAAGAGGCTTTGGGTGCCATCCTTCCAGCATTTGGTCTGTTCCCGTTCAGTGTGGGACATAGTGGGGAATCTCTCCTCTGAGAGAGATTGGAGTCTTTTTCACATAGTTTAGACACAGATAGTCAATTCTAGCCCGTATTGTTGTCACGTCCGCTTCAACACGGATAAGAGCAGCTGGGTTCCTGTTGGGGAGTGAGAGCACTTTCTTGAGAAATTTGCTCTGCACTATTTATAAGGCTTTGTTAGCATTTGGGTCCGTGCCCCATATCACTACTCCATAGAGCATTTGGGAAACCACTTTACTGGTGAAGATTTTCAGCACAGGTTCTAGTAACTGGCCACCCAGCGTAAAATAGAATTTCATTAGTGCCCCACAAGCTTTCTGCACTTTGAGTTTTGCAGCCTCAGTGTGCCCCTTCCATGATAGTGTCTCAGTGAAAAGAACTCCCAGATACCTAAAAGAGTGTGCTCCAGATAAATCTCTTATTAAATTGTAGGTTGGCCAGCTGAAAAAGACGATGGGGTCCTGCACATTTAATAGTTGTGTGGAAGAGGGGAAATTCTGTAGTTGCAGCTTCCATGACTCTACTATTGAAGGCTCAGGAAACCTGACCTCTCATTATACCACCCCGCCCCCACCATAAGTTGCTACTGGTCAGAGAATCAAAGAAAAATACTCTGAAATTTGACCAGGACAACTGCATAAAAAACTTGGCCAGAGGCACCAATCAATACCCTTATTTTACAGCTTGGTGAGATTAAAGGTGCTTCCAGATTGTTACTATTTCCAATCACATGCTGGCAAATTGATGTTGCACATAGAACATTTATTTGGCACTCTTGTGCAGCAAACCCACTTTGTCCTCCCCAAATCATATTTTTTTCCCAATAAGAAAAGTTACAAAAATATTCACTGGAAAGTGTGGGATAATAATTCCAGAACATCTGGAAGTGAAGAGGTAAATGATTAGCACAAGGCCAGCTATGGCAGATAATGGGGTTTTTATTATTAAATATATATATATAATTTGTAACTTTACTTTTCTATGACTAGATCATTGGAAATCAGAAACATTTGCTGATCTTCTGCAGAGAGCCATGAGATCTACCTGTAGATTCTGATCTACCTTCTGGTTTATAAGACAAGGAAGGGTATACATTTTTAGATGCCAAGTACAGAGCGCTGGGAAACGTAGCTCAAGGGGCTGATTAGGCTGCAGAGGAGAATGGGCTGTGCCCAGACAGCAGTTCCTAAGGTTCTCAGGACCAGACTCAGATGACAGGATTGGATGGGCAAAGGAATTGACTAGGGGGCAACTGTAGACAGAAACAACTAGGCGGCACAGGGACGGATCTACTATGAAACTAATGAAGCTTAAACTTCAGGACCCCTAATCCCGGAGAGAGCCCCAAAGCGACTTTAGTCTACACTGCTTAAATTTTTTGGGTCTAGTGGACCCAATTTGATTTGCATGACTCAAAATGATTATTATTATTTTGTTGATGTATATATTTCAACAATCCCAAAGTTTGAGAGTCAGTAGCACAGATATTATAAATATGTGGCAATTGGTCACGGAACAATCCCATAACACATAACAGTGGTTACCCAGACCTTGCTGCTGGTTGCAAAGGGGCCCTCATAACAGTTCAAGCTTCAGGGCCCTCATAACAGTTCAAGCTTCAGGGCCCCCAAAATGTAGGTCTGCCACTGAGTAGGCAGCAGGTAGAGCTCCACCTGGAAGCCAAAGGGCTAGTATATCTAAACTTACAGCAATAAATACTACTGAAGGAAGGAGTTTGAAACAGAGATTCATATAGCTGGTAGTGGTAAGGGACTTGCTCTTCTAGAGCTTCCAACGTATTATAGCTTTCTCCTTCAAGCAGAAACCCCAGCAGTGCAAGAACTGGTGCCTTGCCCACAAGGCTCCTGATCTGAACCTCGTGACACATGCACATTCAAGCTGTACTATCTCTATTGTCATAAATCAAGAAAGCTGCTTGGATTGCATATTGTTATTTTTTAACCTGCCCCATAATTTATCTCCTCTCCACCAGGTAGAAACTGCAAAACCAGCAATGTCTGGTGTTAATAAGCACTCACACTTTACATTGTGGGTGCCCTTTGTGAGATTGTGCGTGGTCCTTCGGATCCCAGGGAACTTACTGGCAACTAAGGACTGGCCTGCTTCTCAGTGTTATTCTTTGGAGGTTCACGCCCAGCCTCAGTAGTCAAGTTTCACTGCTGGTAGGTGGGGCCAGTCTTATAAACAGGGGGTGGAGCTGGCAGCAGCCAGGCAGTTGGCTCAAGAGATTCACCCTCCCTTTGTTTAATGTTTCTAGTTTGCAGGTTAACCTTTTTTCATCCTGTTTAGTGGACGCTGCTATGGTCTTTTGACTAGTTGCTGTTGAAGAACCGGGAATAAATTTTCCTGTATTGACAGGTTTTGTCTTCCCCGTAGCAATTCATCACAACTTTGGCAGTTTAAGGCCTTGGGCAGAATCTTTTAGTCTTTTCTTCCCTATAATGGGTGTGTGTGTGTAGTGGTGACTCACCCCCCCCCCCCCGTGGTGGCGATTCCAGGGTCCCATCTTAAAAGGGGTTATTTAATGGGTGTCACTGGCCATACACTGAAAGGTTGTCAGTGAACTACCCTGTGTGCAGGGATATGGGGTGGGCTGCCTGCGTGCACATACATCTCACAGTGCACTCCCATATCCCCTTTATCCTGATGAGCCCCAGTTCCCCCGGCTGGGGGGCTGGGAGGATACAAGCCCAATGCCTAAGCCAAGGTCTTCCTACATTTGAAAGTTTAATAAAGTTGTGGCCAAATTTTAAATGCATAACACGTTGTCAGAGTCTTTATTTCCTTTTAGTGATCCCTGGGGGCTGGAGCTGTCACCGTCTGGTCGCGCAAATCTGTCTGCATTTAAATGCATTAAATTTGTGAAAGATGCAGCCGTTCTTGTAAGACAGGGATGCCCAGCCAGTCGACCACGATCGACCTGTTGATTGTGGGCTCAGTTTCATCTGTGGGTGGAAATGAGCATCCGGCCCTGCCCCCTTGCTCTGTCCGTTATTCATGCACAATTGCAGAAATGGAAGACAGAGTTACAGCAGTGCAGTTTATTGTTTGGTGAACGATTTATGTACTGCCCCACCCCCCAAAAAAGTTCAAGAAGTATGGTGTCTCCTCCCTAAAAAAGCTCAACAACTTTTACCTGCCCCCCTAAGAAAAACTCAACAACTCTGGGTCCCCCCCCCCGGAGAAAATGGGTAGATCACTGCCAGTTTTTTTTATTCTGGGAGTCGATTGCAGTCTCTTGGGAGTTGGACGTCCCTGTTATAAGATAACCATTATGGAAAAGACTTTAAAGATCATCCAGCAGATCTCACATGTGTAGGAGTAAGACAGTCAGGTTTTTTTATTTCACAAAAAAATTCATAATTTTTTTTTACACTGCTTGATTGTTAAAAAAAAATCTCAAAGCGGTTTACAAAAAAAAGATAAAACAAGAAAATCAAGAAAAATTCACAAACATACTTCAAAACATACTGTCAGGGAACTGCTATCGGGCAGTGGGAGCGGGGCTGAGGCTCTGCCAGAATACAGAGAGCCCCGATGCCACCTGGACAGCAGTACAGTACCTCTTCCAGCGTGGGAACCAGCAACGCCTCTAGTGGGGAGGAGAGGGAAATGGGCAGCCTGGTGGGGAAAGGGTTTGGAGACACTGCGGAGAGCCCCAGCGCCTCATCTTGTCTGGCTGACCAGGAGGGAGGTACGGCATTTCCGTCACCCCAATTGCGCAGAGGGGTGAAACACAAGGGGGGGGGGAGACTCGGGGTTCCGAAATTCTTATGTTGGGGATGTAGCCGGAAGGGGCCACTCCCGGATTCTGCTAGTGACTGAGATGGACATGAACTTTGTTGCTCTGCAATGTAAATAGTTTGCACAATAAAACCTGATAAAAGACAGGCCGGAGGTCTGCCTCGTTACTCATGAGTAACCACCACAAGGATCTGAAACATACTAAAATGGATTAAAATTTCCTTTTAGACTTTGTCTAAACAAGAATGTTTTTAGCAGGCACAGAAAAGAGTGGCATCAATAGGCAGGAAGTTCCAAAGTGCAGATGCTGTCACACCAAACAACTGAGTTCTTACAAATTTGGGTATTATGTGGCATCTGTAGTGGTGCCAATTCCACTGAAGCTTTTAAGTGGGTGCATGTGGGTAAGTTTAAGAAGATTTTACCAAGCACTCTATTTCCAATTGTGCAATATCATGTGCTCTAAGGACACTTGAAAGCTAAGTATACAAGTGATGATCTGTCCCTGGGATCTTCCCCCAGGATCTATAATTCAAAGGTACATTGCTTATATAACACTTCTGAACATAAAGGTTCCACTAAGCTATCAAGACTGACTGTCAGTACACCTATGGTCTATGAATATATCTGGTCCTTAAAAGGAAAGCCAATATAATCTAGAGGACGCCACCACAATTTTACAGTAGCAAATTCTATGTGTGAATTTTGTGTCATGGAAAATTCTACTCAGTTTGTCCCTCACACATACTGGTAATTGACTTCGCCAGATGACCCTGTGTTCTAATATTGTGAGAGATGGTGAAGCGATCTAGTAACTGAACCATGTGTTCCTAAAGTAAAAATAATGCGGTCTTAGAAGGCATGCAAAATCAGATGGGCTTGCAAATCAAACTGATGGGTACGCAAGAGAGCGGAAAACAGAGTGGCTTCAGGAACACTTGTGGGGGATGAAGACAATTTGAATAGTGCTACAGAACCAGCCTGTTAAAAATACAAATAAAACATTTTTTTTTTTTTTTGCAAAAGAAAGAAAGAAAAGAAAAGCATTGGGGGAGGGGGACAGAAAGAGAGATGGAGGGAGGGGTACACAGAGAGAAAGGGGGGAGGGAGGAAGAAATACTGTCATTTACTTAAGGCTGCTTCTCTCTGTATGTAAATGTTTCAAATTTCTAAAAAAAAAAAAAAGCATTATGCTTCAATGAATAATTACTGCTTTTCAAACAGGCTGTTGATGTTTGTGGCCATCAAATTTGTCACAGCTGGAATCACAACACAAGAAAATGAATCCTCACCTACTTTCAGAACAGACCGCCTCTATGGAGCAGGATAACAAAGCACCACACTTTACTGGATTGCATGCTATAGTACACAACCATCACAAACCACCTAAGGAAATGAGCTTGAACCATGGCATGACAGATTTCAAGTCCAGCATTGTACAGGAGGTTCGACAAAGAGACCACCAAGGTCCCTTTCAACACTATGATTTCCCTGATAAGAACAATGCAAAAGAACGTTCTCTCTCTCACACACTCACTCACTCTCTCTCTCTCTCTCACACACACACACACACACACACACACACAAAATACCAGAACTCGTGAATATCAAATACAGCTAAATGTTGGAAGATTCAGGACAGATAAAAGGAAGTACAGTGCATTGTTAAACTTTGAAACGCACTCTCCCAGGAGGCAGTGATGGCTACCTACTTGGATGGCTCTAAAAGAAGGCTGGCCTCACTCCTCCCCCCTCCCCCCCCCCGCCAAGGCAGTGTGTGGCCTGCGAGTTCTGTGTTGAAATACTCTTGCAGCCCACTTGGTGCAAAAAGTTGGGCCGCCCTGCCTTAGATGCTTTAGTTATTCACTTTTTAGCAGTTTAATTGTGTTCAGAGCACTTAATAATGTCCGTATCTGTGGCCATATCACGACTACGTCATCCCCTAATGAAATAGCTCTGCCTGAGAACTGCTTCTTATAGACTAATTGCTTGACTTGGTAAAGACTCTAACATATGCAGGCAGAAAGTAGCAAGAGGAAGGAAGCCAAAGAGAACTAGTCTCACCATATTTTTAAACTAACAAAGTTCCACATAAGGAGACCAGATCTCTATGCCTCTAGGTCCCTGAACCAATTAGAATGGGGGAAGTCATGGATACAGACATGCACCAGAGCTTTGTCGCCTCATCTCGACCTATGCCTACTAACAGAGTTATTAACATTTAAAATAAGAGTCTTCGGAAGGTCCAAACTTACTCCATGTGTAGATTAGAGATGCTTAAACAAAGGAAATGTAAATTTCATCCAGATGCCCTTTAGGACTGGCCTTAGAAAATCTTAAAATGCAGTTTGGACTTTTAAAAAATGGAAGCAAATAAATGTCAAATCTGATCAGTCCTTGTGAAAATAACCCACAGCCACAATCTAATAAAGCTAGGTGTTTGCATGTCAAAGCACTACATATGCAGCTGAGAGCAGGGAGGTTTGGATAATCCCCCACTCATTCAAGGGGGGGGGAAGAGGCTCATGTGGCCATGTGAGCTAGCCATGCTTACCACTGCTGCCACACCTGGTAGCCACACAGTCCCCTCCCCACATTGTTGCTGTCATTCATTTGCCTTGAGAGACAATGGATTGCCCCTCCGGGTGAAGTCAAACCAGTGCAGAATCACCGTGGCTCTGGAGACTGGTAACTCATAGCTTCTGCCTCCTGCATGGTTTTTGATGCATTAGCAGCACCAAAGTGACCTCTCTGGGGCACAAGCCTGGGCAATGTATATGGAAGTCCTGAGCTGCCCAGGCAACAAGACTCACTGATGTGGTCTAAAGGAAAACAGAGCAATGCGTTCGGCATGTTTGGCAGAAACCACCTTCTTGACCATTGGACCCACTATTAGTCTCATCCGTTCAAACTGCTGGAGCCTGTCTTCAAAAGACAAGGGAAGTCCCTAGCCCACCAAGGGTTTGAGACCCATTGACTACCTCCACCTGGTTTAGCTGGCCAGTAGAAGCTGTTTCCTAGGGTGTGGCTGCTGTCACATGCTGACAGCTTCTAGGAGCCACACATGAGAGCTGAATGCAGGGTGGGGACCAAAGGTGAACCAATTACCCCAGAAGGAGCATGATAATAATACTACTGTTCCCCATCACCCCATACATTCCACATGATCCGGAGGATGTACCCAGAACCCTGTCTCACCCACTATGACACAGAAGGGGGTTTCATCTGCACTCTTCTACTTTCCTTGAGCAATCCACTGCTGCCTCCTTGACTGCTGAAGAGGCAGGCTGATTTTACATCAAAACAGCAGTTGCTGCACTTTGGAAGGTCACACATTGCTTTCTGACAATCTCTGGGGTTAAACTGAAGAAATGCAAGTTTTGCTTGTTTGTAGCATGACTCAGCTGCATGTTGCCTCTGATTGACTGGCAGCTTTGACAAAAGAATACCACCTTCTTATCCTTGTCCTCCCACCAGTTTTTCAACCTCTTAAAATTAATTTGGTCATGTTTTAGTTGTTTCATTTCCCTTCAGTATGAATGTTGTGGCTGCAACCTGAGTAAAGAAATGTGAAATGGATTAATCATATGCATTTAGTTGAGTAGCTGATTGATATATCAGTTAGATTAGCATATGGGTTAAAACAATATTTCTGAATCAAGAAGCACACTTTTTAAATGTAAACCTTTGTGCGACAGCAGGCATTCTTTTAGAAGGCTAGTTATCTTTAAATAGTACTTTGCAGCCATTGTGGCAGAGCTTCAGCAGCACAGGGGCTTTTTGGACAAGTGCGCCCACAGTGCCTCACCCTGAGCAAGGACTCCTCATACTGATTCACGGAGGGTCTGTGTCACTACTGTTTTGTCAGCAATGGGTGCGCTAGCAGAAGGCACTGGAGATACTCACATATTCACACACCCTCCCAATTTTCCAGGGACAGTCCCGGAATTATGAAAACCATCTGACTTGATCCCAGAATGTCCCCTTTTCCCCACCAGCAGCACCACTGCCAAGCTTGGGGAGGAGGATGAGCCAGTGCTTGTCCCGAATGATGATAATGGCCATGGCTAAGAGGGAGCATCCTGTTGTCTCTCCATGGCCGCAGCAGCTGGCCTCCCCCCTTGGACAGCTCATAGCAGCTGCTGGAGAGTGGGCAAGGAGGAGGGAAGGCTGCCGTCGCCAAGGCCAGCGCCCGCATGACACGCCGGCTCTGAGGGGGCAGGCAGAGGGCAGGGCTGTCCTTGGTGGGAGGAAAGGGGGAGCAGAGCAGAGCACAATGAGTCTTGATTGGGAGGGGGGATGTTTTGTGTGTGCCAGTGTCTAATCTTGCCCCTTTCTAAAGTTCATTTATTGGTGTGTGTTTTTCTTCTTGTAAATCTACCAAAGAATAAAATAAATTCGGGATTAAGAGGTTTTCTCAGGATGGTGGAGGGCATGCCTGCTGTGTCCCATTGGTGTAGTGGTGGTGGCACTCACCATTCTTCTGATAGGAAATGCTCTGTGGGGAGGGGGACACAAAAATGGGGAGTCAAGGAGGGTCAGTTGGGGGTGATTAATGTCCCTATTTTCATCTGAGGAGTGTTGGAGGGTATGTTCTCAGTGAGTGGGCTATGAGGGACTGGTGGGACTGAAGCAACCATGTCTGAGAAGGAGCCAACTCAGTCGTATCTCATGTTTGCACCAGTGGGCATTGGATGGGGAGCATACCCTTCCCCGTCTGCTACCTGAGTCAAATGTCTCAATGAAGCTCATAGTAGGGCTCACTATGCCTCCAGATGTTGTTGGACTCCAGCTTCCACTACCCCTGAGCATTGGCCATGCTGACTGGGACTGAGATCCAACAACATCTGGAGGGCCAAAGGTAATCCTACTCCTGGATGAACCGATTAAACACTAACTTTTTTCCCCAGACACAGCCTGCTAAATGAGCATTAAACTGAATACAGCATGCATTTGTTTTAAAAGGGTTGACATTAAAAAAAGTGGACAGCCTGTCAGAATGATGTGGGGATAATGTGCAAGAGACAACTGAACCAGTATTGGAATGAGGAGTAAGTTATGTGTCTCTCCTTTACAGTGAACACAAAGGAAGGAAAAGCAGATACAACTGCTGCACAAATGTGAGTTTTAAAACTGAAAATGCAATTTGGATTGTCCCTAAGATGCACCGTACTGGAAACTCCAAAGAGATCTCAAGGTCATCATCATTTTACATATGATTTTCATCCTGGGGCAAAGGGGACACCTGAAAAAGCATTAAGACGAGACCACAGAAAGGTCCAGGCCTAGGTGGGATTGATTCCCAAATATTTCAAGTCACCCACTCCACTTCACACCCCTTTCAACATCTGAGGATGTTTGAAATGAATTGGTTCTTAGTCCTAATGAGAATTCTAACACCAAATTCTTCTTGGTGTTTTTTCTTTTTCTTTTTTTTTAAAAAACACCATTATGCTTAGTTTATCAGTAAGTGGGATGGATTGGTTCATTAACACATCAAAGGTACAGTATAGCTGCTACTTTCTTTATCCAATGGACATACCATCAAACATCAGAGCACCAGACAGTCATGGTAGATAGCATTTTGCCCAGCTAAGTGCTTTGAAACATTGAACCAGAAATCAGCACAAAAAGCTCTGAAACTTTATTAAAGTTTTATTAAGCCCAGATTGTTGTTTTATAGAACTGCTCCTTCTTTATTTGCCTTATGATAAAGAACAAACCTTCCCATCACTGCATTTAGCTTTCCCTAACTTGTTACTCATGCCCTCCACGCGAACAACAACACAGCCAAGAGGCAGCGGTTTATAAATTATAATGCAATTCTGTCATGCACACGGTATTAATGTGCTTATTTTCAAAAACAAAAAAACCTCGTCCTCTGCTATGATGAACTGTTGTTGGTATTAACCAGGATGTGGTGCAGAATTCATACTTATTTCCCATTTACTGCAAAACACTCCCTCAATTTATTTTAAATGTCACTTCACCATATATTCATCAGGTATGCTGTAGAGGTGATTGTAATTAATTTCACATCGTACCGACATGGTTAGCATACGTAATCCTCAGGGGAGGGTACTAAGAGCACTTGCTTGTCTGCAAGCCAAAGAAGGCAGTGTGAACTCCAAAATAAGTCTCTCTGTGATGGATAGAAAGATATAGAGACAGACAGAGATGCAATCCATGTCTCTCTATATGATAACAATGTAAGTATGTCATTGTGTGGCCCCCCAGTGGAGGATTTGTTGTGCCTCATCACAATCTTGGATTTACGTGAATTCAGGGCAGGATAGGGGAGCAAAAGGCAAGGCAGGTTGCAAAATAGCAGTAGCCATGGTATGGGAGAAAGAAGGGACCGACACCGAAAGGAGGAACGTAGTGGGTTAAAACAATAGCAGAAGCTTCAGTAAAGGGTGATGAAGGAAACTGAGAAGGAGATGGCACACTAGGCGACACATTTATGCTACTCAAGTTGCACATTGGGGTGTTAGGTTGGGAAACAAAAACAGTATTTCAGGTAAACATCTCATCTTAATGCTGACAGACTCAAAGAAGAGAATAAAGTTAGAGCATATTGTTCAGGCTCCCACTATCAGACATGGCACTCTAATTCTCAACTCGATTATTCCTGAGAACTTTATTCCATAAGTTAGGGCATGGTTTAAACATAGCTCTAAGATACATTGATAGGCACAAGCTAAAAACTTTGTCTCAACACTGGACATTCCCCTTGGGCTTCTCTTTTCATGAGCAGGGTGGGCACAGGGCACGATTCACATCTCAAGTGATGCAAGTGGGCTCTCCTGCGAGTGGGATGAACCTGTTCAGTGGCATATCCAACAGTGGCGGACCTTAGGGTCTCAAATTTCAGCAGCTTCCTGTGCAACCCCAGAATTTGGTGCCCCTACACCTCTCACACTCCATTCTATGTTATAGTAATGGCATCCCCTGTGGCAACCCCATGGCTCTGTGCTCAGCTCAACCAAACCGGCCGTGCTCTCCTAAATCCACCTCTGCATCTGATGGTGCATTCTTGGCGATGGAGGCTGGGCTGGATCAGCCAGCTCACTATCTCACTCATGCTCACATGCCTCTCTGTTTGCCTGAACAACAGCACTGAGACAGGAGGTGGAACCTGAGCTAGTTCAGGTGACACTGCCTCCTATGCTGGGACATCTGCCACAAAGAGTGTGGAGATGTTTCTCTCTGACATCAGACTCAGTGATTTCATCCCAATCCTCCTGTTCCAACCTATCCTGCTGCGATATCTTCACAGGACTCATGACATATATAGATTTTTATTTTCATTTGTTGGGGCGGGTGTGTGTGTGTGTGTGTGTGTGTGCTTTTGTGACCAACATAACACACTCAGCCAACGTATTTTTGATTGCCCTAAGCTCCTCTGATCTTATTACTAACATAAAACTTCTTCTCTGTTAGCAAATAAAAAAACAAAGCTATCAATATAATAAAGGATCATTAATCAATTGCTTGGAGGTCTCTTTAAGTGAAGATTAGAAAAAAATTATTGTCTTGTCATCTTGGATGTCATGCTTCTAGTTATTTTACTCACATGTAAAATTCCATTTTGAAAAATTGTTGCCAGATAATGAAACTTTGGAAAATTACATTTAAAATGTTATCGAGCATATTAGCAATAGATGAAAATGAAAAATAGGTTGACATTTCCATGGAATTACTCAACATTTTGATTCTTTCTTATACATACACATAATTCGTCAATTTAGCCATATATATATATATTTGTGTGTGTGTGTGTGTGTGTGTGTGTGTATGGACTGATAAATAGATACAGTGGTACCTTAAGTTACAAACACCTCAGGTTACAAACGCTTCAGGTTGCAAACTCCGCTAACCTGGAAGATCTACCTCGAGTCGAGAACTTTGCCCCAGGATGAGAACGGAAATTGTGTGCTGGCGGTGCAGTGGCAGCAAGAGGCCCCATTAGCGAAAGCACACCTCTAGTTAAGAACAGTTTCAGGTTAAGAACGGACCTCTGGAATGAATTAAGTTCATAACTAGAGGTACCACTGTAGATGGAGTTTCTTTGTGTGTGTGTGTGTGTTTTTTTTAAAAATGTAAGGAAAGGAGTATTGGTCCAATTTTAGATTCAAAGCAATAATCTAGTTATATATCCCCCCCCCCAAAAAAGTGCGTTTATATACTAAAATTTCAGGGGGGTGTACAGCAATGTAAAAACATTTTTAAAAAACCAATTAAAACCAGGACAGAACTGCAGCAAAATACAGGACAGAGCACATAATGCACAGAATTACCATTAAGAACAAAGACAATGGTTTTGAGTTGCAAAACATAATTTGTCCCAGAAAACCCAAATGGATCTTGACCTTCTGTACAGAAACAAAAGCTGGATACCAAAAGCTGACCTACCTTCATAGTTTGCCTGAAATCCTTGAGCACTGACAGCATAATCGCTTACAAGCCACAAGGACAGCACCACCCCAGTACTCACAATGGGAGGAGGCAGTTGGAATCCCGTTAACCTGAAAGAGATCACAAGGGAAGAATCACACCAGGCACTTCCTATTAAACACAATTATTATGCACAATCATCCTGTACCCACCTGCCCAACCATCTCCTGCCTTCCTTTTAGGTGAAGGTGTAATACTTTAAAATGGGGATTACTCAGACTGTGGCTCAGTCCTGACCTCTTGTCTTTCTCTGCACTACCTGTGCAACATGACTGCCGCCCACAATGGTTGGGGCCCCTTTATAGCTGACCCTTTAAACTCTCCCCAGACCATAACCCTCCCCAGGCCACGTCCCTCAGCAGCCCCTACTTTGCACTCTCCGAGAATGCTTTTGCCTGGATGGAATGTGTCCTTGAACTCTGATCATGTTTCTTGCTTGCCTGGAAGGGGAGAGAGAGGGAGGGAGGGGTGTGTGCAAGTGTGTGTAGAAACAAAGCAAAAATTACATTTATTGTTCCATCCACTTTTGCCCTTGCCATCCCCCACCACTGGCATTTGGCCCCAGAAAGTGGTCCAGAAGGGAATCTACCTCTCAGAATGAAAAAAGATTGCCTACCCAAGAGCTACAGTAGATGAACAAAAAGGTTGACAATTACAGCAGCTTCATATGTTCATTCACACTGATAAAAAAGCAACACTTATGTCTTTGCCATCAAAGTAACTCATAGGGCAGGCTCAATGAGCTTGACAAAGGCTGACTCGATATGTGAATTAAAGATAATAGCTGGTGACATTCTGCAGCCCTCCTAGGTTCCATCCCTGAATGACTTTTCTTCCGCAGCTAGATGGCAATTGTTAATTTTATTAACACAGGTTTGTTCAGCAATCATTTCTGAACTGGCATTACAATATCCCAGGTATTAATTCCCAGCTGTTCTATTGACACAGCTGGGAAATAGCTGATGTACATTTCTGACGAACAATTACAGTGTTATCTTCCAATCCTATTGCCTCTCACCTGGCTAAGGCAATTTATTTTTTTTAAAAAAAGCTTTAAATGTGGATTTTAATTTAAAGTTCTCTCTCTCTCTCTCTCTCTCTCTCTCTCTCTCTCTCTCTGTGCTTTCATCAGCTTAACACCTAAAATTATACTACATAAAAACACTGGAGAGAGGCAATAACTCAGTGGCAGAGATTTGAACACAGAAGTTTCCAGATCCAGTCCACAGCAACTCATGAAGCAGGGCTAGAGGAAGGCACTGAAGACTCTGCCAGCCAGTGTAGGCAACACCAGGATAAAAGGACCCATAATCGGACTCAGATATAGGGATGATGGGAAATTCATTTGGTCCACTTTTCCCAGTGGGCTGACCCAACACAATGCTCCCAAACTTCTTTCTGGACTAGAACATGACTCGTGGTTGGATAACCCTCTTCTGTGTATTTCATGATGCAGCTTTGGTGTGAAAAATGTGTGCACCCAATGCTAAATAAAGGATGCACACAAAAAAACTGAAAATTGTGTATTATTATGTAAAAGGAGCTGTACAGGCAATTTATGTCCACACTTTTAATGTGTTCCTTCAAAAAGTCCACACAAATTGAGGTTAAGCATCAGCGAGACTGACAAAGGACAGAATTACTTGTTCTGTTCATTGCCTCCCTAGAATAAAGCAGTTCCCTAGGTTTGTTTGTTGGTTTATTGCATTTATATACCACCCTGCATTCAAGGTTCACAGGGTGTTTTGCAGTATGAAACACAAAAATACATAACATAATAGCAAACAAATCAACACCCCCCCTCCTCAGTTTGAAAGGCTGTAGATTGCTAATTAGCCAAAGGCCTGGGAGAATAGGAGTTTGTTTTTTTCCTGCTATTCTTGTTTTTTTTTCTATTATATTTTGTTCTGCTGTTTAAATTGTATGGTGTTTTCTTTTTTCTTTTTTCAAAAAAGTTAACTCTCTCATTTTGACTACAGCTTAAGAGGAAGACAGAAACTATGCTCCACCAGAACCATAGCTCTCATTTAAAGTTCTATTCCCGTAGTCATATAGTCCAGGGTTTGTCAACTATTTTGGGCCCATAGGCAAATATACAAACCATAGAAACTGTTGTGCCCCCCCAACCAAGTACACACCACAACCTGCTGCATCTTTCAAGCCTAAATCAGCAGGGGGCTGTGGCAGCAGAGAAGGCCTCTGAGGTCACAGGTGTGCCCACGAGCATCACCCTGGCAACACAATATATATGTGTCTGCAGTTGGCAAGACAGTGCCTGCAAATACCATAGCAGCCCCAGACTTCTCACTTGGTGCCATTTACACTTAATAAAGGTTTGGTGGATTGTAACAAAGTTTCCATAGTACCAAAGTTGGACTTTGGGGTACACATGACCTTCCTAAACTATAGTACTCCCTGACAGGTTCTGTGAAGGCAGCCTGAAGCCCAGTTCACAATATCAAGCTCTTAGGGGAGAGGGTGGCACTGTGGTCTAAACCACTGAGCCTCTTGGGCTTCCTGATCAGAAGATCAGTGGTTCAAATCCCTGCATCGGAGTGGACCGCCCCCTGCTGAAAAAGTTTGCAGACCCCTGGGTTAAGATCTGGTGAAGTACAATAACAACTTTGTAAAGTATATATTTTTGGGTTCCCCCTGCCCTCTCACCTTTATTTTTCCTTCTACACAGGCACTGTTTCTCTTTTTCTTTTTCTCTCTTATATTTACAGCTTACCATGTTTAGTGCACATATAATTATGTACTTCCTGAACTTTCAATAAAGATGTTACACACACACACACACACACACACAGTTCTGTACTGTTGGTGAAGAAGGCATCATGGTAGAAGGCATCATGGAGCTGTCATTCACGTTTTGCCTAAAGTGGAAATTGAAGCAAACCTGTGGGTTCTGCTTGAGGCAAAACACTTGAGAAATTCTGAGGGAGTTTTGTTACAGCTATAAAAAAAAATTCCAGGAGTATTTTTTCCCCATATTACTGAATTCTGTCTGTAGCTAAATCAGAGACATATTCGAAGGTTCCCTCTTATATTATGCATCAGAATAATTCCAAGGGAAATCAAGAGTTCTAATTAAGTCTAGCAAAGTTACACTTCTCCTGTATTTAATATAGAGAGATATCCTGTCATATCACAAAATATAATGCAGGCTTTAAGTGCCCCCTTTTCCTTCCTCTAAGTCTAAAACTTCTCTGTGATAACACAGAATCCATTACCCCTTTTTCTGATATGGTTCTCATCATCAATTCAATCAACAACCAACAGTTACTACTCCTGGTGACTAACCTATTAAAAACCAGAAGGCCAGAGAACTCTCCCCAAACTTTTCCGACTTCCTCTAATGAAAATCCAGTGGAATGCACCATTTAACCTGGCATTAAATTACTCTACCTCATAGTCCAGTGCATTTACTCGCACCAAATTTAAATGCCGCCTATTAATGAGAATTTCCCCATCAAATTAGCTTTTCTCTTGCATTTAACCATATGCAGTTAATATGATATGGGGTCTTGTGGGGGAAAGCAGTACAAGGCTACCTACTCTAGGAAAAAACTGCAAAGTTGGAAGAAAACATCTTTTTAAAGAGAAGCAAAACAGATACTAAATGTTTTGAAACATTTATTATCCATATATTAATTAAGCAGCAGACCTCTCAGCATTCATTCAGTAATGAAGACTAACCAGAGATCCTTTCCAGAAATGAACAGCAAAATAAATTTTCTGAGTTTTTCCTTCATTAATTTGCAATTCACGTCTCACTATCTGTGAACTGCATACAGCAGAACTATGGCTGTGCCAAATGTTTGCCCATTTCAGTCTTCAGGATGAAAGATGTGCTTTGGAAATGGAGCTGAAATATCCCTGAAAAACCACTTGTACCTTGGTGTGTTTGTTTTGGTGACTGTTCCCAGTCATCATGTCCCCTTTTCTCCATTGCTTGGCTTAGAAGCAGCATTGTAGAGCTGCCTCCAGTAAAACTGGGAGTGAGGGCAAAACCCAGCACCCCTCAGAGGACCATTGGACTAAGACCATGGGACTGATTCCCATCTCCCCAGGGCAGCTCTTCAAATCTGCCTATAGCCAAGCAAATATTTGTACAGTATTATATCATCTACCTTTGTCTTGCATGTATTATACTATATTGTGATTATTATTAAATTTATTTCCCACTCTTCCTCCCAAAGGAATCCAGGGTAGCAAATAACAAGCAATACAACAATAAAAGCATATTTTTAAAAATCCCAATATCGACACAGGCTGGGAAAGAGCTCTACCTAAAAGGTTTCTTGGAAGGTCTTCAGAAGGTGCCAAAAAGAAAACTAATATTTTAAAGGAGGGAATCCCAAAGGGTAGGTGCAATAAAGGTTTGGTTCATGCATGGTGCAGAACAGAGCTCCTGCTAAAATGGAATCTGGGAGAGGTATTCACCTGCAGAGCAAAGTGATGAATTGGGTATATAAGGGGTGAGATGACCTTTCAGGGGATCTAGCCCCAAGCTATTTACAGCTTCATAGAGCAAAATCAGCACCATGAACTTAGACCAACAGCTAATTGGCAGAGATATGTCTTGTTGCTTTCTCAGGGACCTGTTTTGAAAAGCTCACACCCTTACAAAATCTGAGTGTAGGACAAAGCCTACCCCTACAAGAGACTCTTTTGGACAAACAATCCCATCAGGTGGGATGTTACCCTCCCATTTCCCAAGGGGCAGGGTGAATATTGGAAACAATGTTATCCAATATTAGTTTGTTAGAAGCTGAAGATCTGCAACCAGAAAAAAATGGTGATAAGAAGGAATGCCACTGGGTGAGAGACATTTACAGAAGATGTAGTCAAAAGACAGGCTGATGGTTGGTTAGATGGTCAGATATAGGCTGGATAACAGGTATGAGGAAAGGGAAGGGGGCAGGAGATTGCTACTACTATGCATAAAGATGAGTTGCTTAGACTAAGTAACACGATTTGGAGCAGAAGTTATATAGAGTTATATAGAGCCAGCCAGCCTGTATTGACTCTTCAAGTAGCTTGGCCCCGGCTGAGCTGTAGGGCTGCAGATCCAGCCCTGGCCATCATACGGGTGGTATTGTAGCCTAATAGAGACTGGGCCAGTACAGCTGTGCTCAAAGTGATACTCTGAGGACACTGGATGCCTTCAAAGCTTTGTCCCAAAGATGGGGAACCTGTGGTCCTCCAGATGTTGTGGGACTCTGACTCTCCCATCAGTCCTAGCCAGCAACAACCAAGTGCCAGAGGTGACAGGACATCTGAATGGTCACAGTTCCCCATCTGGTTCTGCCAAACTGGGTGCTAAGTCTAGGAGCACCTAAGGGCATCACAACTATGATGTAGTGAATTAAACAGAATGGAAGGTGAGAGGCAGAGGGGGAGGCGCCAAATTTTGGCTTTGCACAGGGTGCTGCTGAAATTTGAAATTCCAAAGTCCACCCCTGCTCCAGGCCCCACTGCTTCCCCTCTCGTGCTTTTCTCGTGTACTGTATTTTTATTATCTTGGACTCTGATTATGCCACTTGCTTGTCCCCATGGGGAGCAAAAAGAGCTATGTGATGAGTGTGAACCAGCCTACTGTGTAAAAGTAAAATTGACATTGATTGTTCTACCTGCTTTTGCTTCTGACCCTGCTCACATGTTCCTTGGAAGGCTGTAGAAAAGGGAGAATGTCCCTTTGGCTGAAAAAGGCTCCCCACCCCTGCTTTGAATGCAACTCTGCTCCCCTCCATAAAGAGATGGCACACAGATTGCCAATGCACTGGCAGCCAGTGGTGAAATTGAGGAAAACCTCCCGTCAGGACCCTTTTGTAGCACAGCCAAAAGTTTCACTACTGTGTAAGTTTTGATGACTTCCATTTTTCTCAAACATTTTTTTTGCCCCCTAGTTGTTACTTTGAATTTTTAATACTACAAGCCATTACAACGAGATTTGTGGAGTGACATTATTTTATATTGGCAGAATAATAATTGATATCTTAAATAACCTCATTAATCACGAAGGAAAATTAGCTCGGTGCAGAAGCGAAGCAAAATTCTGCTGCACTGCCTTATATGGAAATAGTTAAAGGGCAGTACTGTCTGCCAGGCTGAGCTTAGGAGCACTACACGGATGGTTGTCCTTTAAATCTCTGCTCCCAGGAGGCAGACACAGTGCTCTGGGCCACACAAAGCTCAGCCAACTTCAAATTATATTGTTATGACACACTAAGGCAAAGGCTTTGTGTAGGTTTTTGAAGCCATTTGTCTTTATTTGATGGCATTCATTCCCTGTCCCAATGATTAGGCTAATCCCTCCAGTTGATTTTCCACGCAAAAGACAAATGAAACAGAGAGCCAAATATGGGGCTAGAGTATAATCAAGAATTCTGTGAAATGCATAGGAGTTCCTCAGAATGTGGAAAGGGATCCAAACATGTAGAAAGCTTGAAAGTCATTGTCCTGGCAGAGATGCGTCAAACCTGTGGCCCTTCAGATGCTGTTAGATTACAACTCCCGTCATCTCTGCCCATTAGCGGTGTGAGCCTGGACTAATGGGAGTTGGGAGTCCAAATGTATCCAGAGAGCCAAAGGCAGCCACCAGGATCACAGGGTCACATTCTACCTAAAGGACAAAGGATGATCTTGCCTGCTCTCAAGCACCTGAAACCACTTGCGCAAGTGCCAATGATATGGGACCGATAGCTGCAGTCCCCTGCCGCAATAGACATACAAGCGTTTTCAATGGTAAAATATAGATTAAATAATTAGAGCAGATCTTACTAACCATTGCAGATGTCAGTAATCTGGAAGGCCTGATTTACAACCTGGGCACAGTAATTCTACTTCTGAAGACAATTATGGGGTAGGGAAATTATCAGTGGTTGGTTGAATGTGCAACTGTATGCACAGGTTAGCAGGAATTTATGAATAGGGATTCACATCCAATTGTGCCTCTTACTCAAAGCAAAGAAATGCATCTACATTTAGATGTGCACTAAAAGCAATGGACACCATCGAAATATGAATCTGCATTTCCATAGCCCTTCCTATTTACACACAAACATGGATTTCTAAGACACTCTATAGAGTTTCCATGGATATCTCAGGCCATAGGGGAGAAAACTCCATGGAAATGAAGGGAAAGTATTTGCATATCCCTATAGGCCACTCACCCACACATTTTCAGGTTTCCAACGCAAAAACAAATGAACAAACATATAGTCACCTATTCCTTTATTAATTTAACAGCTATTAATTCTACAAGTTAGGGAGGGAACAGGCTCATTGCACCTCACAGTAGAAATGAAAGATGGTGGAGCCCAGCACATTGGAATGATTTATGACCAAAATCAGGCCTCCTTTAATTTTAAGTCAAGCTGCACAGAGATCTCTGAATCAACACCTTCCATCATGGACATGTTGCAAGAAAAACACAGCAATCCATATACTTGTTTCTTTCAGTAAAACTGTGAGTCAATGCAGTTGCTAATGTGAGCCAAGTTAATCCATCCTATGCCCATCTCTCAACCTTCCACTTCACTCCCCGAAAGCTCAACTTGAGACCCTCTTCTTACGTGAAGTTTGCTTCCAAAGGAGTGTTTCTGGAATGAATCCCATAAAGGAAGACATGCATGCAAAACAATCCTGTTATGGCAGAATTGGTTACTATCTGGACCGTTTTGAGAATGTCCATATCCTTCCTGGAAAATCCACTTGAATAAACAACATACAGAACTTGCCCCAAAGCAGTTTAATCATTTCCCATGAAACTCTTTTGGTTTTCTTCATAGTTTGATTTTGCCTTAGGTGCAATTTTGGTGGCAGGTCATGATTACTTTCCCCACGTCAGTTGCTGCCACTGTTGTAATTATTCTACAAATACTCCCCTTTGAATGCAACTCTCTACAAAGTAACTGGCCCTAAGTACTCTAAAAACAAACAAACAAACAAACATAAATTCAATTTGAACTGATCCCTTATCTCTATCTATTACACAGAAATAACCTAGGAATGTGGAACAGAAGTTTGATTCCTATCTTTCCATGTATGACCACAGCAGTGATGTAAAAATACAAAGAAGTGAGAAAGGAAACACAAGACAGAAGTCTACAACACACATCACATCCCCACCTCATGCCTTTATCTCTTCTCTAATTTTAGGTAAATAACTATCTGACATTCAGAAAATACCTGAAGGCAGCCCTGTTTAGGGAGGTTTTTAACCTGTGATATTTTAATGTATTTGAATATCTGTCGGAGGCCGCCCAGAGTGGCTGGGGGGACCCGGCCAGATGGCGGGGTACAAATATTATTATTATTATTATTATTATTATTATTAGATTTGTTTATTCTGCATTATTTGCTTATTTGTCATTTTTTCATCAAACCCCGAAACAAATATGGAATGGGATAAATAAAGCACCTGAATGTGAATATTGCAGATAACCCCCTTTAACCCCCACCTTGGTTTTCCATGCACCAAAAGCAATGTATCAAACTGCCCTCTTGCTTACAGGTATTAGGCTGACATTGATAATAAACACTCCATTAACCAAATAACGTGGGCTTGTTTCTTAGGACAGTCTTACATTTCACAGTGGATGGAACTTTGCATTCAGTTTAAATGTATCTTTTGGGGGGGGGATCCTTCCTAGACAAGACAGCACCCTCAGCCAGGGATCTCAGACTACACAGGTAAAGTCTTCACATATTCTGAATACTCTGAATATCAATAAACCACATTTTCATATTGCATAATCAGGGAAGTTAAAAAGCATGCACTGTCTCTGATGCCTATCACTTTTCCACAGTACAGAATACTAGGTTGCTTCCTCAGTTCAAATCATGGTGATCAAAGGCAGGTTTGTGCAAAAAGAACATGTGACCATAACCCCAAAATGGCTAACTAACCATGGTTTTTGTTAAGCATTACGAAGTGACAAATTAATCTGATAGGATCTGACAAATTTCTGCCCCCTAGGGACAGAAATTGAGACAAGGGGGAGAACTGGTCATGATTTAATCCAGGCTGCGCAAAGACTCATCAGAACTGGCAACACTGCCACCATGTGTGGCTCTGTTAGCACATGACAATAACACCATGGTTTAATAATATGCAGACTAGCTTGGCATTCATACAAAAACTGATGAATTGGGTGGATTTGGGTTTGATCAAGGAATAGCTATACTCAAAAATAGGAAACATTTAATATTACTTAACATGGAAAAGCTATATACTTTGAAAAATGTATAAGCCCAGCACACTTGGCCCTACCACAAATTAATCAACAACATATTGCCTCTGCCTGTGGAGGTTTCCTTTCCAATTATTATGGCTCATACCCATTGATGAACTTACTATCCATAAAACTGCCAATATCATAATGGCACTACACAAATCTACAGTGTGTATTCGCTTGGAATATTACACACTGATGTGGATGCTGTGCCTTGAAAGTGATATTGGAAAAAAGGATATTGGAAAAGAAAATCCAGAATGATAATAGGGCTGGAACAACTGTTCTATTAGGGGTGGGGAAAATAACTGGTTTTGGCTATGCCAAGCAGATGAACAAATCCCTGGGAATGGGGAAATACTCTAGAGCAAGTGGATAGGGAGAGTCATCCTGCCCTCACCCCGCTATCTCATAGTACTAGAACCATTCAGTGAAGCCAAATGTTGCAAAATTCAGGACAGACAAAAGGAAGTACATGTTCACCCACAGTTAAACTATGGAAGGCACTACCAGAAGCTTTTACAATGGCCAACAACTTGGATGGTTTAAAGAGGAGTAAGATGAATTAGCTACTGGCTACTATCTCCAGTAATAGAGACATTAAGTCTCTGGTTGCCAGTTGCTTGGAAACATGCATGGGAGGGCTACTGCAAGCATGTGGTGCTTGCAGGCTTCCTACAGGCACTTGGTGAGCCATTGTGGGATCAGAATGCTGAATTAAATGGGTCTGTGGTCTGATTCAGCAGGGCTCTTCTTATGGTCTCCATGAATTTGTCTAAACGACTGTTTTAAAGCCATCCAAGTTAGTCATCGTTATGTTTTCTGGTGTGGGCTTCTGTTAAATGGATAGAAATTGTGGCCAGGCCTCAAGAACTGAGACACACCTCCATGGAATGCCTCCCATTTAAGAATTTGCTTGTGGAGTCCAAGCAAAAGGTATTATTTTGTTTTGTTTATTTATTTATTTTTAAAGATGTCTCTGGCTATTTCTGCTCTATTTCTGCTTCTCCAAAGCAACAAAAACATCAATCTGACAAATTTTGACAAGCGGTTCCATGTAGCGAGCCTGACAGAATGGTTAATTATGTTTCTTGCCAGGAGAATATGTGGCATACAATCAATAACGTGAAGGGTGGGGAGGGGGAGAATATTACTACCTACAGGCCATTGCCACAAAATGGCTCACTTTCCCTCAATCTCTCTCTTTATTTTTCAATGAAATGGTTTCATTTATGATTTGGTATTTTTCATTAAATGCTTCCAATCAGCAATTTAAAGCAGTTTGTGATAAATGACAGCCATGCAGTGCTGTTTTTGTGGGGTTTTTTTTTTACCCCCACTCAAGACTACTCAAGGCTTCTCATGGTTTTGTTTTGTTTTACTCTTTTCTTCCCCTTATTTGCCTTTCCCTCCACAATAGCTTTATAACAGTTCCATTTAGAATTATTTTCCCCCTCCTGAAAACACCTTTGTTTACCAATTTGTCCAAATTACCATGCATACTTGGATTGGGGGCTAAATGACTCTTGTCAAGGAAGGAAGGAAGGAAGGAAGGAAGGAAGGAAGCAAGCAAGCAAGCAAGCAAGCAAGCCCTGGTAGAATAATGAATGCCGGATCAGGCCAATGACCTATCTAGTCTGACACCCTTTTCTCACAGTGGCCAATGGGATGCCTGTGGGAAACCTGGAAGCAGGACTTGAGCATAAGAGCACTCTCCTAGATTAACAGATGGGGGGGAAATGTCATCAAACTACACCTGCTAATGTCAAAAGAGAATCCAAAGAGATAGCAGCAATCTAAACAAGAAAGGACATAGATTAACAAGGGTCACATATTTTTGTACACCACTGTCCTAACCCCTTAGAACTGGAACAGTGGCAGGATTTGAAAGCCTGGACAAGGGACTGTCAGTGCTCCACATTGTCGAAATATCCCCAATGCTCCTGCATTGTGCCCCACTCTCTTTCTCCAGGCCCGTATTTCCTTAGCACCTTACTGAGGGTCAGGCTTGCCAACCTGGCACTGGGACCATGGATGCCTGGGGCTGCACATGCCATGGGCACATGGGTGCCTGACATTTGCACACCTGTGGCACGCGCAGCCCCAGCACAAAAAAATTGTGGGTGCCTGGCCCCTTCATGGGGAATGTTGTGAGGTCTGGAGCACCCAGTGCCCCAGACACATGGCACCAATGCTTAGGGTGGAACAGAATATCTCATTTTGCACTGGGGGTGGGGGGAATAGGAGGTCTGCTTGTATTTTTCCTGAACCAATGAGAATTGTGGCATCTTGGCTCAACAGACTACTTACCAGCCTCTGCCTCCACCATCAAAGACAAAATGCTTCTGAATACTAGTTGCTGGAAATCACAGAAGGGGAAAGAGCTGTTATGCGCAGGTCCTGCTTCTCATAGGCATCTTGCTGGCCACATGAAGAGGATGCTGGACTAGATGGGCCACAGGCCTGATGCAGCAGACTCTTCTACCCCCCCCCATAACGTCACTGTGTGTAGAAGCGATCTTACTGTACAAACGTAAGATTTACATCTGTTCCCCCCATCCACCTTTGCCTCTGGCTCCACTCACCACTGGCATGTGACTCTCAGAAGGTCATCAAGAAGCAAACGTGCCCCTCAGCCTGATCTCCCAGCCCTGGATTAGAGGGAAATGGCACAACACCCAACACATAACCAGTCTAATTAGTGTAAGTGAAACACTCTGCCAACATCAGAACCTGGGAGCTGTCCACTATGCCAGGTCAAACACCACTCCAATCATTCCTAGCTGACACTTCCCAATGGTGGTTCAAGAATATGAGGGAGCTACTTGGAAACAGAAAATACCAACATGTAGTCATCGGCAATGATGTATGGATGTTCTTTCCCATTCAGTTCCTTTCTTTCAGCTTTTGAATCTGAATTCAGCCCTGAACAATACTCCTGCCTCTCATCTGCACTACCACTGAGTGGCTCTTACAGAACTTCCGATGTCACCTGCACACTGCAGAAGTTGAGGACTTTAAACAGAGAGGTGTGAATAGCCAGAGATCCTAGCAAGGTGACTCTAAAAAAGTCATAAGAAAGCGCTAAAGCAGAAGCAGTACTCTTAAAAATAGTATCAACCATGCACCATTCTTCCCATATGGAGAGTATTTGTGATTCATAGGCACCAGGGCGATTAAGAACCAAAATTGAGAAATGTATGTTTACTCAGTTTCTAAGCTTGATAGAAAAACATGCACACAGACCATTAACCATAGACTCAGGATTAAGACAACAGCATCCTATCTCGCTGTGATGAACAGCAGCTGATGGCTGAAATAAATATGGATAGACAGTGCAAATCGACACAGCAAACAAGGATTTTGCCAGCTATTACGGGCTTCCTCCATAAATATGTGACTGGTGTAGGCGTAGCTCTGCTGTCAGATGCTTCACTTCTGTCAGCGCTGCATATGATCCACAGTAAATAAACTTCTATGCCTAAAATAGACTGTAGCAGGGGGAGAAGACCATGACTTGGTCTGCTAATGAAGGGTGAATCCAGCTCTGGCCCACACCATACAGTTCCCCCTCTTTCTTCTGTTCAGGCATTCTTGCCCCACTCTTTATCCCAAAAGTACCCCAGAGCCTTTTACAAAAATCAATAGCAAGCTTGCACTGATTTGGAGTTATTAAAAGGTTCATTAAATTTTGTAACAAAAGTCCAGAACTGGGAGATGCTACTTCTAACAATAGTCCCCAAGAGAGCCTAAATGTTAAGGGAAAGAAATACAGAAATCCTCCCACCTGCACTCAGGATTTGATGTTGTCATTATATATACTGCTTAGATTTGTTTATGCTGTATATGTTGTTTTGGAATATTATCTGCTCCTTATAATAAAAGCTTTAAACTAAATAAGAAAATCAGTACTAAGCTGGACCCTGGCCTTGGGGGTATCATCTTAACAGCATAAAAGGAAAAATGGAGACGGGAAGGGAAGAGTGAAAAAGCAAACAAACTCAGACACCAGTTACAGTTCCACTTCTCCTAACTACCAGCTGGGATGGAAACAGTTCAGGTAGCCTGATGGGAGACTGCCACTAGGTAATGATTGAGGGAGAGCTGAAGACAGCTGTTCTCTCAGCAGAGGAGATGGAATAATTATTATTGTTATTAATAATATCAATCATCATCTCATTTTTATTTAACATGCACCATTTGTGTAGAGGCCTTTTGCAGAGTAATGCAAGCAAATGACAGCTGCCTGCCCCCCCCCAATAAAAACCTTACAATCTAAATTTAGTCAGAGTGTGGGAAGACAACAGAGGCAAAATTAAGTAAAGTAAAAATGATTTGGGGGGGAATAAATGAAGAGCCATTTTGTCTCATCTGTGCCTACTGATATTGTCAGGTCAACATCTGAGGCCTTGCTCTAGGGTTTGCTATGCTCAGAGATGGGACAGGTGAGCACACAGGGGCAATGCCCTTTGGGCCATGGTATTTTGTGCAGCAAGTCCTCCCAAGGAAGAACCCACTTGGTCCCGTTTTTGATTAAAACATCATGGCTGCTTTTAAGAAGTAATTAGGGGATTCATGCCTCATCATGGGACTGAAACTGCCTTGGTCGTGCTGGTTGATAATCTCAGGTGAGCTAGGGACAAAGGTGAAAGCTGTTTCCTAGTTCTGTTGGATCTTTCAGCGGCCTTTGACTCCATCGACCATAACATCCTTCTGGACTGTCTAGAGGGGTTGGGAGCTGGGGGCACTGTTATATAGTGGTTCCGCTCCTTTCCCCTTGGCCATGTCCAGAAAGTGGTGGTGAGGGACGAGTGTTCAGACCTCTGGGCTCTCACTTGTGGGGTGTCTCACGGTTCCGTCCTCTCCCCCATGCTTTTTAACATCTGCATGAAGCCGCTGGGAGAGATAATCAGGGGGTTTGGGCTGGGTGTTCATCAGTATGCAGATGATACCCAGGTCTACCTCTCTTTTAAATCAGAACCAGCTAAGGCAGTGAGTGCCTGGAGGCGGTTGGAGGATAGGTGGTGGCTAACAGATTGAGGTTGAATCCTGACAAGGCAGAAGTACTGTTTTGAGGGGACAGGGGGCAGGTGAGTGTGGGGGACTCCCTAGTCCTAAATGGGGCCACTGTACCCCTGAGGAAGCAGGTGCGCAGCCTGGGAGTCATTTTAGACTCACAGCTGTCCATGGAGGCACAGGTAAATTCTGTATCCAGGGCAGCTGTGTACCAGTTCCATCTGGTACGCAGGCTGAGACCCTACCTGCCCGCAGACTGTCTCACCTGAGTGGTGCATGCTCTAGTTATCTCCCGCTTGGACTACTGCAATGCTATGTGGGGCTACCTTTGAAGGTGACCCAGAAACTACAATTAATTCAGAATGCAGCAGCTAGACTGGTAACTGGGAGCGGCCACCGAGACCACATAACACTGATTTTAAAGACCTACATTGGCTCCTAGTATGTTTAAAAGCACAATTAAAAATGTTGGTGCTGACCTTTAAAGCCCTAAATGCCCTCGGCCCAGTATACCTGAAGGAGTGTCTCCACCCCCATTGTTAGGCTCGGACACTGAGGTCCAGCACCGAGGGCCTTTTAGAGGTTCCCGCACTGCGAGAAGCCAAGTTACAGGGAACCAGGCAGAGGGCCTTCTCAGTAGTGGCACCCGCACTGTGGAACACCCTCCCATCAGATGTCAAAGGAATAAACAACTATCTGACATTTAGATGACATCTGAAGGCAGCCCTGTTTAGGGAAGTTTTTTCATGACTGGTGTTTTAATGTATTTTAATCTACTGTTGGAAGCCACCCAGAGTGGCTGGGGAAACCCAGCCAGATGGGCGGGGTATAGGTGGTGGTGGTGGTGGTGGTTGTTGTTGTTGTTGTTATTATTATTATCATTATTATTATTATTATTATTATTATTTTGTTAGGTATTACTGTAAAATGTTTTTGGCATCTTATGCTTAATATTGCTGTTTCTGCTTGTGTGTTTTAAATAATTATTTTAATTGTTATATCATTCTTGGAATGGTTGTCTAGGGGCTCCTTTGGGATTGGAAGGCAGAAGAAAAGGAGGAAAGGGTGGTCACACATTTGTTTTTCCTTGGAATTTGTTTTGGTTATGAATAGAAACAGAGGTTTAGCAAAAGACTTCATAGAAAAGATGGGCTTTGAAGAGGCATTTCAAGAGAGATCACTGACACCATGCAGATGTCCCAAGGAACCAGGAACCAGATGTTCCAATTTGGAAACTTTAAGAAAATAAGCCAGAAAGAATGGCCTGTTTTGCAGTCAGTGTTAAAGAAAAGGTGGGAAACCTGTGACCTTCCAGGTGTTGTTTGGCTCCAACCTTCACCAGCCCCAGCTAATACTAGGGATGATTGGAGGTGTAGTCCAGCAACACCTCGAGGACAACAGATTCACCATCCCTACACTTAATGATGGTTTAGGATTACAAGAACAAAAAGCAGTGACTCTCAGGTTCAGCTGCTCACTTGTCTCCTTTGACATGCTCATTAGGAGATCACAAGCTTTTGCTTCCATGATTATTTTTATTCCAATTTGTTAATGAATCAAAGTTTCAACTAACTAGAGTTCCTCCATGTCAGGTGAAACAATAAACTATTGTTAGTTTAAAAGCAGATGCAACAATCTCCTTCTCAAGGCTGGACCAGGAGGAGGGGAAAGGAAAGGAAGCCAAGAAAAGAATACAATTACCACTGAATGTGCCTAACTCAGTGCTTCTCTCATACTTAAGTCTAAGGCAAACTGAAGTAGACACTGTGAAGCAGGCGATGGGAGACGACTGGACATGGAGCTGCCATTTTCAATGACAGCTTGGACTCTTTGCCATGTGCCATTCCATCCTCAACATAGTGGGTCACTTTCAGGAATCAGCTGACCTCAGAGCTTGGTGAGGAACAGGTCCCCTCAGCAACCCCCTGTACACCCCAAAGGTCTCAAAGAGGTGTTCCATCAACAGCACACCTGAAAACTCAGTGCTGCCTTCTTGAGTCCAACTCTGGCTCTCCCTTCTCTTTCCTGGGATCTCAGGAGCAGAGATGACACAGAATAAGGGAAAGACTCAGAGGAAACACCAAATAGCCCACTTGACTAAGTGTGGCTTCCCCTTGCATTGTATCAATCAGCAGGAGGGGAAAGTCAGTACCAGTGCACAGCTGGACCAGAATCTAGCTGTAAACCATAAAGGAATGGAGTGACCAAATGATTAGGCTTAAGTTCTAGTGCCATAGGAAAGGCATGTTGTGACTCAAAGACAAACTTTTAGCATTGTGACACCAGTTCTGGATTTCTCTTCCCTAAGAAGAGCAGCAAGAGCCAACTTTCTTTTGGTTTTGGTTTTATAGAAAATCATTTTTCTGCCAAGCCTTCCCAGATAAGCCTATTTATTTTTACAGTGTTAAAAAAAATATCTTGTTAGTTCTTATGTTGTTTCTATAATCTGTATTTTGCTTTACATTTCCCCCCTGTCATTCACATTTTATGCTGGTTTATTGTTTAGTTGTATCTTGTATTGTTTATATTTTATTATCAGATAGAGTTGGCTTTTATTTGAGATTGCAAGCTCCTTTGTGGAGGCAGCTCCCCAAAAAGCAAGGTATAAATGTTTAAATAAAAATGAAACAAAATGGTTCCCATAGGTTTTCTGTGAAAACTCCAAACCCATTACCAGCTCCACCTGAGGTCTCATGGTACAGACACCTTCCTCCTACCTTCTGGGGATTGGGGAAGCAAGCATTCATCAGTTGAGGCTGCTAACACATTTCTTCAAAGCTCTGAAAACCCAACGATTGTTTTCTATACTGAATGAAGAAAAGGTTGTTTGAAGCTTGCCTCTCTGAGCACAATTTCCCAATTCTTAAACTGCTTCTCAAAGCTGCATTGTTCTTCCCTCCCCTTAGAGAGCCCAGCAAGCAGCAATGAATTAAAGTCAATGGGTGCAAAAGATTTGTCAGCTCTCCATTTGATATCTCAAGCAATTTGATATCTCTAGCAATTTGATATCTCTAGCAATAGCACTCCACAATTTCATTGTATCTCCAATGATCTACTAAGATTGCATTGCTTCTCGTAGGTGGCCATTAATTTTGATAAAAGGGAAATATAGCAGCTAAAGAGGTGCCTCCCTTGGGAAACTCTGAAGGTCACGACTACTGTGAGCGTACGTCCCTGCATACACTCCCATTCTCCCCGCATAACGTATGAAACAAAAATATGCAGAAATCTATGCTGGTATAATCATTTATTGAGAAATAACTGAAATTCTCTATTACACAGTCTCTGTCTCTGATATATTATATAACTACAGTTATATGCAATGATAGTACAATATTAACCATCTGTATTGCTTAAAAGCCAAAGGAGTGGTGTCAGCAGGGGGAGGGAAATCAAATCACCTCTTACACGGACCGTTGGTTTTGCCCTTGTAACCTCACCCCTTTTACTTTAGTGGTGCCCGTTCAGAAACTTCATTGCATCTGTGCTCATGTTTCTCCATTTAAGAAACAATTACATCATTGGGGAATAGCACATATTATTTACAAGGTAGAGACCCTTTATGTTTGGCAGGCAAAGAAAGGGAGAGGGGGAGATTCAGATCTGGTCACCACCATCCTACAACGGAACATAGGGAGCTGCTTTATTCCAAATAATCCCAATGGGTTCCTCTTGCTTAGTCTGGTCCACACTGACTGGCAACAGCTGTCCAAGGTTTCAAGACAGGAGTCTCTCCCATCCCAAGCCCTACCAGCAGATGGCAGGGACTGGGACCTGGGCCTTTCTGCACAGAAAGCATGTACTCTACCAGTGAGCTACAATTCTTCCCCAAAAGCAGGCCTGCACATGCCTCCCACAACATTTAAGGCTGTCAATAAATGCTAGAAGTCTGCAGTATGATATACTGTTGGTCAGACCATCCACTGTCAGGGGCGGTAGGTGTGCTGTGCCCCAACATCTCCATTTTGCCATTCCCCAAAGGAAGGATTGGCTGCCATCCACTTATATAGGAGAAACTAAGGTGATGTAAGTTTCCAGGGAGCTCACATCAGAGACTCTGGTAGCAAGAGCCAGGTGCCTTATTCCCTCTACCACCAGGCCAATTGTCAGGTGAAAGAAGCTACTGACATGAACTTTGGGACACTGTTGTGCCACCTAGATAATGGTCGGAGGAGGGTACTGCTACTCATTGGCCCAGCCAGACCAGGTGATCTAGGGAGCCAATAGGAGTCTAGCTGGCCTTATATAAACATTGCCTTGGGTTTGATTCCTCAGTTTACGCAACTCATCAGAAGTTGTAGCTGTTCTGGATTCCTGTGCCTTGTCATACCATCTGACCAACTGTCTGAGCTTGACTATGAACCAGCCACTGGCCCCTCAGAAATTTGGTTGCTGCTTTGGGTCTTAACTTTCACCTAACCTGGACTACCTACTTGCTCCCGACCCCACCCCCTTCACCAGTTTCAGGACTAGCTCTGCAGCAGCCTTACAAATGGTGCATTTCTGAATATTATTGGGGAGGGGTCTACATCTGCTCCCACTCCCTGGTATCTCCATCTTTTCAGAATAAAAAATGATCCTATTTGAGTTTGTATAGAAGGAGGTGGTCTTTCAGATATCTGGGCCCTAAGTCATTTAGGGCTTTGAACACTAATGTCAGCGCCTTGAACTGGGCCCAAAAATGCTCTGGCAGCCAATGTGGCTGTTTTAGAACAAGGGGCTATATGAGTTCTAAAAGCAACCTCCACCAATAATCTTGCTGCTGTATTTTGGACCTGTTGAAGTTTCTGGGTCATCTTCAAGGGCAGCCCCAAGTAGAGCACATTGCAATAATCCAATCTGGAAGTTACCAGCATTTTGGGCACCATGGCCAAGTCAAGTTGCAGAATTGTGCCCTGCTTAGTGCAGAATTCCAATTTTTCTAGCATGCACAGCCTGTGTTACACTCTATGCTTCCATTTCTATTACCCATCTACATAATTCCTCTCAAGCCCTTTTTAACAGTAATTTTGCATCTCCTGTTCTATTTTTCTCCTCCAGCAAGCTGTCTCTCTCATTAACCACACTAATTGAAGGTCAAAATGATCATCAGGTATGTGTGTTTATATAACACAATTCATTTTTATGACTGTAAGAGGAACAGAGACATTTATAAAATGATCTAAATCCCCGTTCATTCAAGGCAACAGAGTAGCTGTTCTGCATTTTTTCTCTCTTTTTAAAGTGTGGAAGCAGCAATTTGCAAAATCTGCTAGCGGCATGTATTTGGGGTCAGAATTAGGGAGACCCTTCCTTTCAAATGGGAGAAGGGAGAAGCTAAAAATACATCCTATTCATACCACTTTGAGGGTCTTTGGGTTTTTTTGCAAACCTTCAAGCACAATGACACCTCAGAGTTCGGGAGCCGGGTGCTTCCTTTGACTGATGAGGAAAAATATGGTACTGGAAGGTTAAATGGCTAACAAAGGCTAGAGGCAGGGGCAGATGAAGATAAATTACGAATCTGAATGTTTGGAGGAGGGGAGATTTTGCTCCCAGACAACTGACAAAAATAATTAGGGTTGCCAGCCAGCATTAGACTGGCAAAACTAGTAAAACTGTTCTGCCAGGTAATCTGTGCTGAGGTACGAAAATCTAATAAACAAAAACTTGTGATTCTGTTACCTTTCACCATCCTTAAGCTGTCATGTTACACCTTGGGCATAGTTGTGATTGGAGCTGAGCCAAAAATGTCATGAAAGACATGTTTTTGGGTGGGGCTGGAATTCAGCCCCTTTCCTCCCAGAAAAAAAGACCACTTTACAGAATTTTCTCTGAATATTCTCCATGGTTTTTTGGTGGCAACCGCTCCATTACACATACACACTGGCACAGATGGATCCTGCAAAGGATGTGACCTGGTGGCCAGAAGGGCAACACCAATGCTGATGCTGCTACTTGCAACTGTTTGCAGTTTCCCTGGTGGCCTGCTGCAATGCGGAGTTAACCAGGACTATTGATTGTCTGAGTCCGAAGTGCCCTCTCCGATTGCATGGAGCCTGGATAGCCCCATGGTTTTCTCCAGGGCTGAGAGCGATGAAACAATCGCTGAGACGGCTAGAGCAGGGGTCAGCAATCTAAGGCCCATGGCCCAGAAGCAGACCACGGAGGTTGTTTGACCAGCCCCCGAGCCGCCCCTGAACTGAGCTGCCCGCTCTCACACTGTACTAAACCAGCACAGTATGGGGACTCCCTTCCATGGCACCAAAAATTGCATCTGCACAGATGCCAAAAAATGTGTCTGTGCAGACGCCAAAAATTGTGGGCGGGCGTGCCATCCAGCCCACAGAGGGAACTCCGCGGGACCGATAAGGCCCAGGCAAGATAAACCGTGTTGAACACTGGGCTAGAGCATCAGTGACGGAAAACTCATTCTGAATCGGACTGGACACAGGTGAGAGTTTAGCGTCAAGCCTACCAAGTGGCGATAGCAACGTCAAAGAGGACCTTCTTCACTGCCTCTATTGCATCTGCAGGAGACTCTTTCAGGTGGTTCACAATTTAACAGAACCACCTTCGCTATCGGGGTCCAGTAAGGACCACAAGATCTCCTGCAATGTTTTTGCAAAGGGTTTTTTATTTTATTTTATTTTTTATTTTTGCAGATAAAGTCGCTCAGATTTGGAAAGAGGTAGATTCCATCATGGGAGCAGGGCAGAGGTGGAAGAATGCTAGAGTCCTGTCTAGTCAAGTTGCATGGGATCAATTCCAATCTGTTACCTGTGGGGATGCTTGCAGGAGTGAAACCAATCACCTGTCTCCTTGATCCTTGCCCATCGTGACTCATAAAAGCGAGCCGGGAAGGGCTGGGAGATGGACTCCGCATGGTGGTGAATGCTTCCCTCTGTTGAGGAGCCTTTCCAGACCTGCTGAAAGAGGCGGTCATTAAACCGCTTCTTAAAAAAATTCAGAGTCCTATGCAGCTTTACTGTTACCTGTTATTGTGTGGTGCACGGCTACAGAGACAGAGCCTTCTCTGTGGTAGTGCCCCAGCTGTAGAATGCTCACTCTAGGAACACTCAGCTGGTATCTAGCTACCTTTCCTATCTTTTCAGGGCTAGGTGACAACCTTTCCCCCATACATTTAATATATAACTTTTGAGAGCTTCTGGTTTTAATTTTCATATTTTTATGCTGGGCTTATGTTCGTTTTGTGGTTCTCCCACTATGACTTTAACTGCAGTTCTGTTGTGTTAAATTGTTCTTGAAAAGTGTCAGCTACCTTGGAAGCTTTGGCTAAAGCAGGGGGTGCTAAACACCTTTTTTTACAACTAAGAAAAATAAAGCCTGATTTCATGCACTCTCAGATTTCTCACCATTGCAGAAATGTGCTGAATCATTTTCCCCAGACCAACATTGACTGTCCTTCCTGTCTCGTGCCTTGTGCAGTAGCAGGAGTCAAAGTCACATATAAATATTCAGAACCTCCCTAAGGTGATATGACAGGACCTCTGATTACCTGACCTTTCTCAGGTGAATATGTGCGCGAGACAAACAGTGCATAGTTTATTATTTTCCAACAGCAGCACACAGATGTTAAGTGTATTTAACTCCCGGCAAGTCAATGCAACATGACAAACAATAAACTCCCCACATCCCTCCAGCACAGCAAGATTGGTATTTCAGAAAAGCTAATGCAGACACATATAATTTCCCTGAATACAGCTATTTTGTATATTCTGCAGAGGTTGCAAGCCAAGTTAAGTAATGAAGGGATCCAAAGCACAGGAAGATTTCATTTTAACTGGAGAGGTAAAGATTCAGTCTCCAGCTTAGCAAGGAACTCATTGGATGCCAGATGAACTGTGCTGACCCCAGGCCCCCTTGCTTGTCGTCAATCTACAACCACATGGGCTACTGAAGGCTGACCATGATTTCATTCAAAATCTATAGTAGGGAAATTTCACAGGATTACAACCCAGACCTCTCTGATTCAGACCCAGATCCACATCATCTGCTGCAGAGGTCTCATAGCCCTTGAAGAACCCAAACACACTATTAGAGGATCGGCACTCTGTGGAGGGCAAACTTGGCAGCAGCAACTGACCATTCAAGAAGGACAACTGTTTCTTCAAAGTTCCCAAAGATGAAGGCAGAGAACACACAATCCAAGGGGATTCCCTGGTGACAAAGCACGCAGCAATTGCAGCATGTACCCAGAATTCTAAGAGTGCAGTCATCATGCTCTGCTTGTGGATAAAAGGACTCAGCTGGGCTTTGGTGAGTCAACTCCTACTGTTCCTGGGAGCTTTCCCAGATCCTGCAGTACCTAAAAGCCAAAACAGACATTGTGTGCAAGATCCATCATGGATCTTGCAGTCTTTAAATCCTTTTTAAAAAAAAAAAATGGAAGTGCAAATGATACCAACAACTGGCATTCAAAAGCATTTTTGCCTATAACCATGGAGGCAGAGCATAGCTATCATGGTTAAAGGTAAAGGTAAAGGTAAAGGTACCCCTGACCGTTAGGTCCAATTGCGGACTACTTTGGGGTTGCGGCACTCATCTCACTCTATAGGCCGAGGGAGCCGGCGTTTGACCGCAGACAGCTTCCGGGTCATGTGGCCAGCATGACTAAGCCGCTTCTGGCGAACCAGAGCAGCACACGGAAATGCCGTTTACCTTCCTGCCGAAGTGGTACAGTACCTACCAGTATTTATCTACTTGCACTTTGACATGCTTTCGAACTGCTAGGTTGGCAGGAGCTGGGACTGAGCAACGGGAGCTCACCCCGCCGTGGGGATTCGAACCACCAACTTTCTGATCGGCAAGCCCTAGGCTCTGTGGTTTAGACCAGTGTTTTTCAACCTTTTTTGGGCAAAGGCACACTTGTTTCATGAAAAAAATCACGAGGCACACCACCATTAGAAAATGTTAAAAAATTTAACTCTGTGCCTATATTGACTATATATAAAGTAATTTTTCAATTTTTCCCACGGCACACCAGGCAACATCTCGCGGCACACTAGTGTGCCGCGGAACAGTGGTTGAAAAACACTGGTTTAGACCACAGTGCCACCTGTGTCCCTTTAGCCATCAGGGTTACTTACCATCAATTTGTCTAATCCTCTTTTAAAGCCATCCACGTTGATGACCATCACTACCTCCCGGGGGTGCGGTGCAACTTCCAAAGTTTAACTATGTGCTCCATGAAGGAGTACTTTCTTTTATCTGTCCCAAATCTTCCAACATTCGGCTTCACTATAGGAACACAAATTCCATCACTGAGAGGGAGAAAAGCTTTTCTCTACTTTCTCCACCTCATGCTTAATTTTACAACTTCTATCATGTTGCCTCTTACTCACCTTTTCTCCAAACTAAAAGGTACTAGCAGATTGGGTAGACATCTGGCTCTGGATAGTGTTGCACTCCTGCTGAGCAAGGAGGCTTATAGCTTGCAGGTGCTCTTGGAGTCACTGGTGTTTTTTGGAGCCCAGGTGGCTCCAATGTCACGAAGCACCTTTACCCAGCTATGGCTGGTTCAGTAGCTACTGCCTTTCCTGGAATGGCTTAGTTACAGTCATGCATCCTCTTACTAACCTCTTGATTCCAGTGGACTATCTGGGGCTATCCTTGAAAACTTTCAAGGTTTCAGCACATGCAGCTGAAAATCATCGAAGCCCAATTCCCTTGCAAGAATAACTACAAGATTAATCAAACAGGTAAACAGGTAATTTGTCAATGATCTTTACACTGACCAACCTGGTTAACAATTGATCCCCCCTTCACACAATCACACAATACTGTAAAAGTTTTAGACAACAATAATAAAATTATGTCTCTCATCGGTTGATCACACTGCTAAGGAAGCCAAGTTTTACAGCTGCAAAAAGCATTTAAGACACCTCTAAAGCCAATAGCACTCATTCGCAGATCTGACGAGGGCATTTCTCTATTAACAAATGATGTATGTTTCTGGCGCCAGGCTCAGCGGCTGCCATTGAACAGCACACGAATGCCAACAGATGCTCACTGAATAATGGATAAGAGATTCTACTGTTTCCTCTAATCTTACAGTAGCAGTGCTAGCAAATGTTTCCTCTTTGATGTCAGGGTCCATAATTAGAACATGGACAACAAGGGAGAAGGGATATCAAAACATAGGCTCTTGTTCCAACCTCAATTTATATGGCTCCATCATTTCCTTTTTCAGGTGTCAGGTGGTGATTGGCAACGAAAAGAAACCAAAGCAGGGGAACAAGGGAACGAGAGGAGTTAAATGCATGCCTGGGGAACCTGAGACTGCAAACGTACAAAAAAGGAAAAAAGAACAATTAATCTTAAATGTGTGAGGAGGAACTACGCCCTCAAACAGTCCAAGGAGGATGGAGCATGCTCCATGAAACGTTGAAAGTCAATTGGAAAAGAAAAATGGGGGAGGGGTGGGAAGAACAGAGTGGAGTAACCTGGAAGAGGGAATGGCTGGCAGGCTGGCACTCTGAGCAGGTGCACTCGTGTTAGAAACTAAATCTAAAGTGCAACATTTACTGATATTTGTCGTTCAAAGAGCTGAGAGGACCTTATATGTAGAGTCTTATGTTTTTCTGCCTTTGTACAGGGGGGGGGGCATTAGAAATTCTTTAGAATCTTGGTACGTGCAGAATTGAGTTTAACATATGGCTGCAAGGTGGTTGACAATGCTCTCTCTCTCTCTCTCTCTCTCTGTGTGTGTGTGTGTGTTTGTGTGTGTGTGTGTGTTTCCTCATTGAAATGTATCTAGTGCTTTGCAACCTACCCAGACTGTCTCCCTTGTTTTCTTCCTAATCCAAAAAAAGTTCTCTTGGAGGAGAGTTACCTCACGGCATCTTCCCCGGAGCCTCCCTGTAAAGGCAGGACAAAGGGGCTAGCTACCAAGTACCTGAGATCAGTGCACTTACACATTATCACCATCAGCCGCAGCAGTGCTTCTTTTCTTTAAAAAAAATGTTTAGGGGTACTCTCATTTTGACTCAAGAAAATTACCATTTTATAGTTCAAATCGGGGAAAATAAGTACAGTAAATGGACAAAGTACAAAGATTCACAAAATGTTTAGGGGTGTGCGTACCCCTGTGTACCCCCCCCATAAAAAAGCACTGATGATGATGAAATTCCTTCCTTTTATTTTATGTTTTAATTCTGCACCATTTTTTAAAATAAATAAATAAGCAAGCAAGCTTTAAGGAGGTGTGAGCAGCCAGCCAGGTTATAGAAAGGAGACCATCAGAGAGATTATTTGTAGGAAGGACCATAGCTCAGTGGCAGAGTTTTTGCTTTGCATGCAGAAGGTCACAGGTTTGAGTTGTAGCATCCTGCCTGAAATCCTGGAGAAAAGATGCTGGTCTGTGCAGACAACACTGAACTGGATGTACAAGTGCTCTGATTCAGTATAAAGGCAGCTTCCTATGTTCCTAGTGACAGAAATCTTGGGTGACCAAGATGATGAAGGGTCTGGAAACCAAGCCTTATGAGGAATGGTTGAGTGAGTTGGGCATGTTTAGCCAGGGAAAAGAGGAGATTGAAAGGAGATCTGATAGCTCTTTATACACCATCTCCCAGAACACTTTAATCTCCTTACAATACCACCACATGTGCATGTATGTACCTACTTCTTTTTTACATCGCCAACACTGGTTACTTACATTTTTGTACATTTTGGCCAACTTGACAGGTGTCAAATGCCATCTGAATTGCATCTTTAATATGTTTTCTTTAAAGGTGCAAATATCTCAAGCTCTGTCACGTGGAAGATGGAGCAAGCTTGTTTTTTTCCTGCTCTGGAGAGTAGTACCTGTACCAATAGGTTCAAGTTACAAGAAAGGAGATTGGGGTTGAACTAGATGAGCCTCAGCGTCCCTTCATATTCTATGAACATAATATACAGGCTCCCAGTAGTATCTGTGAGAGGGGGCAATTGTTTTTATGCAACATTCAAACAATGCACGGATTTAGAGGGAGCTAAAAGGCTACTTGATCCATGTAAGGATGGGAAAATCTGTCAATTTCAGATTCTCAGATTCTCATTTTTCCAATCCTGAATTCTATCCTTCACATTCAATATTAGTTTGTGATTTCTTTCAAGTCCTCATCAAGATTAATCTGCATTTTAGTGCTAATTTCTCCTAATTTTACACAGGTGATTTTGCTTAATATACACATTTTTGCCAATTTCCCATAACATAACACATTTTGTATCTTTTTGCTAAAACATGCACTTTTATGTGCACTTTACCAGCAATGTATATGCACTTCTGTACACATTACTTAGCTTAAGAACTGCATTGCAAAATTCAGAGCAGTGTGAATTTCAAAAGTTGCCTATGTTTCAATTCAAAGTGTAAATTAGGTAAGTTCACCTTTAAATGCAAACCATATCAAATTTTATCCCCCATCCCTAAGCAAGAAAAGGAGATGCACAGAGGGAAAGCATTTGGGGCAGGGAAATTATAACCAGAAAAACAATCTTTGAAAAGGGATATGCACTTTCTCCCTTCTGCCACATTTCTGCTCCAAAGAGCAACCTTCTCCATTAAAAAGAAGAAGAAATCAAATGCAGATGGGGCTCACCCTATACACTTGACTGGAGCATGTTTCATGGATGGACCTGTTCATCTTTCCTTCCAGAAACTTTCCTCTATAGCCCTCCCCTGCTCCCCTTTTCTGGCCAGCAAGTTGGTGGCATGAGCTTTGATAAATGATGTACAGTCATCCATCTTCAAGGCTAGCAGGCAGATGATGAATGGAGTACATTTGGAAAGCAGAGAGAGGAAGTGGGGGGGCACGTAAAATTGATAGCTTAGAAAAGAAACAAAAATTCTGTATTGGCAACAGCTGTGGGTTTTTTGTGGGTTTTTTAAAGTTTTATAAGGAAAAGGATGCAGGAAAAAGTATTAGTAGAACCAAAATCAAAATGCTGATAAAGAACAGAACAATGAGACATGGGTTAAACTCTTTTTAAAATTCATTTTTTCAGGATGGGACATCAACTAAAGCTGCAATCTTAAGTATACTTACTAGGAAACTAAAGCCCCAGGTATGCTGGTGTGTGTATATATATATATATATAGGAGAGTGAAAGAGATCACCCATCCAGCAGAGGAAAACCAATGCTGGCATAGATGCATTCTGTCAGTGCCCACAGGATCTGCTCAGCATCACCATACCCTGAAAAAAGGAAGTGCCGGGACAAGTGGGAAGTGGGGAGATTGACCACTTAAACTTGGCACTGACAACACACTGTGGGGACGTTGGGAAGATATAGCTGCAGACAACAGCAACCTTACTACAGAGGGCTTGTAGCACAGTCACTGCCTCTTGCAGCCATTCTGGTCCCCTGCAGCAGAGTGTGATGAACGTTTGTCAAGACTTGCTGTGAGAGAGGGTGTTTGATTTGCCTGTCTCTGCTCTGAGCTGCTGTGCCATTTGGGGGCTGCACTGCCTTCCATGCTTGCAGCAAATCTTACTGTAACGTCTCCCCATCTGTGGTGTTTGCTCCTTGGCCTGCGGGCGGGAGACTGCCATCACTGGGCACTTGGGACTTTGGGCAGGTCCGTGTCTGTTTAATGTTCTGCTTGGTCTTACTGTTTGTATATGTGTTCTGGCTGTGCCATATATACCTGTTTGTACCTGTTTGCCTGGGGAGGGTGTTTGTCCATGTTCATTCATGATTGACTGTGTGTGGTGGGGGTGTTGTGCATGCCGAGTGAGCAGTGTGTGCTGATTCTGTGGCATCAGTGGTGTTGCTGTGGGTGCTGTATGAATCTTTGTGTTTCTTCCGCTGGGCTCAGGCGATTTCCGCTGGCATCAGACCCTCCCAGATGATTCTGAACAGGGTTTGAATGAAGTTTTTAAGTTGGGATATTGCCATCAGACATAAATCATGCCTATAGTTTCGATTGTTCTGTCTGTTTCATTTAAGCTAATGGAACTTCCAGGTAACCACATAGAAAATTAGCGTTAACATAGGGATACCCAAAAGGTTTCCCCCTTCAGGGGGAAGAAAACGCCAAAGAGATATTTTAAAATATATTTTGCTTTAAGATGCGCTGCCACAAACACGGCAGTTTAGAAAGTGAACCTGATGGGTTTGAAAGGACTGGATGTGCACCAAGCCTTACATGGCCCCTAGCTAATATTATTGTAATTCAAACCAGGATTGATTGCAAGTTAATTTGTAGTTTGTGTGCTTAGCTAAACTCTGCCTGCCTGTCTTCTCTTCAGGAGTGGCTGGTTTGCCACTAAGGGGCTGGTCTTCTGGTAGCACCATCACTGACATTCACCTCAATGGTTTTGCAGGATGGGGCCGGGAGCAGTGCATGTTACTCTTGTTGTTCTTTAAAAGTGATTTAAGTCACCTACAAGCAGCCAGCTAGTACACGGGGCACCCTGTCACCAAAACAGGTGAAAAATTAGGAGGCCATGCTCATTTTTTTAATATGGAAACTCACACACCATAAACAACTTCACAGCTGGTTATGGTTGGTTCAATAAAACAAGGGGATAACTAAACCCAACTACATAACCCCAAGTGAGTTTCAAAGTCCAATCAGTTCCATATGAACCAGGGTCACTGAAAGCACATATTCAAGAATGTCTCTTTTGAATGAGCATCTTCACTTCCCACCTGTCCTCTTCAAAGCTCGGGAGACTCTCATTGCCCATGTTCTTCAAGAGAATCAGTCAAAAAAATTGCTGAAGAACAAGGATGACCAGGTGTTCCTGCTGATTAGTTGCTAATGTTCAGTGCTGATGAGTTTATGTTCACTGTCTGGAAACTGATTATTAGTTGTTGATGATGAGAATCCAATGTAAGATTTGGTGGATTTCCACCTTGTTTTTATGAGTCCCCTTACTTCCAATCTGCTTGTATATCTGAGAGTAAGAAATGTAGCAATAAGACACAGGGTGTCTTCATTACTGTACCTCACTCAGAAGGAAACTAAACTCCATTGTTGGGGGATGTGGGTTGTTGTTTTTATTTTGATTATATATATTGTGGTTTTCTGTTGTTCTGTGAACTGCCCTGAGAGTCTAGGGCACTATATAAATTGTTGTTGTTGTTGTTATTATTATTAGTGTTGAATACCACCAAAGGACTTCTTAGAATAAGGTGCCACCTACATGGACAAAGAAGATGCTTTAAAACAAGTCAGACCATTGGTCCATCTAGCTCAGTATTGTCTAGTACAGGCATCCCCAAACTCGGCCCTCCAGATGTTTTGGGACTACAACTCCCAACATACCTAGCTAACAGGACCAGTGGTCAGGGATGATGGGAATTGTAGTCCCAAAACATCTGGAGGGCCGAGTTTGGGGATGCCTGGTCTAGTACATTTACTGGCTGTGGCTCTCAAGGATTTCAGACAGGGGCTTTCCCAGCCCTAACTGGAGATGTTGGGGATTAAACCTGAGACTTCCTGCATGCAAAGCAGATGCTGTACAACTGAGCTACATCCCTTCCCTTTTAGAAATTAATTAAGTAATAAAATAATAAATTTGCACAAACTTGATCTTAAAGAAAATAAAAATAAAGGAAGTGAAACCCCCATTGTCATAAGCAAAAGGTATAATTTATTTACTGGCACTGCTCTGCTCATCTCTCACACCAGCAGAGCAGCTGGTTTCCACTGTAACTTCTGCTTCTTTAACCCAGATTCTTCCAGTTGAGCTAACAGAGACACTCAAAGGTTGTGGGACTTGTTCTGAAGTTACACCAGAGAGCAAATGGCTCACTGTATAATGTAACACATGATAACTTTCAGAGTACTTCAAGGCCAGAGGGGACCATTAAAAGTTGTCAACATCTGACCTTGTGCACATAATTGGGTCACACAGAAATCCACCCAGTTAATTCCTGCCTCAAATCAATGATGGGAGATCATGGCCCTCCATTATCATAGCTTTTGCTTGGTTCTGAAGCTTTTGTCACAGTGAGATCTCCATCGGCTAGGGAGACAAGGCATGAGGATGCACCAAGAGGACTGAAAATACTCAGTTCTTCAATGAAATTTTCCTGCTAAAGACAGTCTGCAGCTTCCGACTTGACTTTTTCAGGGTGCTGCTCCTCAGATTACTGTACAAAGTGGACATGTGGAATCAGACCATTGGGCCATCTCACACCAATACTGTCAACTATTGATAGGCAGCAATTATCTAAGGTGTCAGGCAGTTTTCCAGCTCTGCTGCCCGAGGTCCATGTAGATAGGGGTGCCAAGGACTGGGTCTGGAACTTCTGCACATGAAGCATGGGATTCACTACTGAACTACAGCCACACATATTTGGAAATCATCTGCTGCACTGTACATGGAGTTTGGCAATAGGAAACTCTGTGATCTGAATGAAATGTAAATCAAATGCTGTTGCGTAATAAACTTGGCATTATGAACGTGCTTTTGTTAAACTCTGAGGAAATAACCAAGAAACAAAGTAGGGGGCTGGTGTACTGACAAGGAATGTGTGAGTATCCTGCTGCTTGTCCCACACAACAAACTATGCTATTCAAGTGATCCATACTCCATGCTCAAAACCCCTCTGAGAGATTTTCATGTGTTCAGTACAAGCACTTAGAAAACATAATTTAATTTAGCCAACACTCTTTTTTCCCCTGGCCCCTTCTTCCCCAAGTGCTTGCACACTCAGCAGCAAATGACCTGTGCGGAATCATTGCCTGCTGTGGATCATGGGGCTGGTAGTATTTCTGATCATGGGATCTCACCCAGTAGTTCCTTCAGCTTTTTGAAATCAGCCTTCTTAAAGACAAGAGTGCATGTCCACCTACGCTCAGCTTTCTCTTGCCTCTGTATCATGACACCCAAGAGGAGACTATCACTTCCTCCCACTTTTTGCAGTACTTCCACTTCATTGTTCAGTTTCTCTCTTTTGTTTAGGACCCTTCCCTGTTAGTGAGGACCAGGTCCAAGATAGATGATCCCTTTGTTGCTTCTTCCACCTTCTGGTAAATGAAACTGTGAATGCAGAAATTTAGGAATTTGTTGGATCCAACATTCTTGGCAGAGTTTGAGTTCCAACTGATATCAGGTTTATTGAAGTCTCCTATGACTACTATATTTCTCATTTTTGAAAGTCTGATAATCTGCTCTAGGAAGGCATTACCTAATTCTTCAGTCTGGCTTGGATGTCACTGTTGTTTCCCTCTCCTACAATTCCCCCCCATACTGTCAATCTGCCTTCTGTACTTGAGGTCATGGATCTTTTCACAAGTGTACACATCATTTACATATAATGCTGCTCCTCCTTCCTTCTTGTTTGGTGTATTCCTTTAAAACAGGTTATACCCCTCAATTCCTATATTCCAGTCATGAGTCTCATTCCACCAGGTTTCAGTAGTGCCTACCAGGTCATATTTGCCATCCTGTATTAAAAGCTCCAATTCTTCTTGCTTGTTTCCCTTACTCTGTGCATTAGTATAGAGAAAACTGACACCACAAGCTGCTTCCTTCTTGTAGTTTTCTGCCCTTTGGCAAGTTTCTGTAGCACCACTTCAGTTTCCTGTGCAACAATGAAGCTATTATCTCCAGTACCAGGTGTTCCCCTGTTATCTGTAATATTGTCTCCCTGCCCCTCAAGATTTAGTTTATGGCTCACCTAATCAGGTTCATGAGACTCTTAGCAAACACATTATTGCCAACTACTGTGAAATGCAGCATGCAGCCCATCTCTAGCCAGAAGTCCTTCTTCCAGGAAGTGGAGACCAAAGTCCAAGAAGCCAAACCTTTCCTGACTACATGCATCTCAGCTTGATATATCCCAGAATGACCTCTTATATTCCAGTTTGATCACTTAGACCATCTGGAGTATTGCTAGTTGTTACAGGGGGGCATCCTTCAAGTAGAAATCAGGGATTCAGTGTTGTTAGTCCCATGTTGGGTAACATTCTTCCAGCAGAGATTTCACAGGCATACGTGCTTTTGACTTTCAGGCATCTCTTGAAAACCATTTTATGCTGACACACCTTTGTGGCTGTTTTTTTTTTTTTAATGATTTCCCAGTCACCTTAACTATCATCTGTATTTTATTTTTATTTTTTTAAACAACAACAACACTGTGTTACTGTGTTTTATGTTTTAACTGCAAACCACCCTGATATTTTATGACATATTGGTATAGAAATAATTCAATATATAAAATGAACAGTATAAGTTTTTGAAGAGGGAGACTTCACAGACTGGAGAGGAGGTGCAAAACCTCTCAGTTTTAAGATTTTCACAAATTGCCAATTACTTATCTGCTATCCCTAAAGATGGGGTTGCAGGGAGGGGAGGGACTTGACTTTTAGAAAGCTGCCTCTCCAAGCTCAGTTCCTCTAGCAACAACTTCTAATTAACTTTTCCAGATGTCTCAGGCAGCAACTGCTCTGATAACACTATGCCATCGAACATGCTTAGCAATATTTTTCAGGCCTTATCAAGTGTGTGAAATCCAGACAGTTGAGATAACTTTACAGAAATAGAGCCAGGGCCTGCTTTTATTGCAATATAAAACCTTCCTTCAAAGTGTTCTAATCCAACCAACAGACATCTTAATGTGCTTGTGAACATTTCCCTTCTCTGGATGACAGATTATTATTTTTTAACCCTCCTTTTTCATACCTCGTTCTTAGATTTCCCTGCTGAGGCAACCCATCGTAGACAGACAGCACGTCAAAATCTTCCTCTAGCGCGAAGGACTGGAATACAAGCTGCACTCTGTTCTGCTCCTTGGCGGTGATTGTCCATGTACAGTTTGCATAATTTGGATAGCCGTACGGGAATCCTGGACTTTGTATTGTTCCGTTTGGACCTCGCAAAACGTAACTGCAGTTCTGGGCTGGGGAGAAGAGGAAAGGAGAAAATATGACAGAAGCTGCATTATGGCTGCAGGATTTCAGCTGGGCAACACAAGAGCCATCACTGAATCATCAGGATATTATTGCCTGATCATAGTAATGACAAGCTCCCCCATAAACTCAGTGGCCACAAAACAATTAATAGTTAGCAGATTTCCCCATCGATTTCAATGGATTGGATCTGAACTGGACTATCAGGAATGCAAGTGCTTCTTTCATTCATGAACAGATTGAGCAGGAGATCCTGCTGACAAAAGTCTTGTTGAGGGGCGATTTCCCCCCTTTTCATTCAGCTCCTTGTGCCACCTCTCTCTAATTTGTGGGAATGCTAGGGGCTGAAAAGGGAATCAGCAAGAGTCATCTCTCTCTCTTCACCCCCATCCTTCACTGGTAGGGGAATCGCATGAGCAGGGCCGCTGACAGATGAGAAAAGGGGGTCACACTTTGGGGGAGTCGAAGGCCAACAGAAGCCCCAGACTCTTAGTTCTCAATTTAAAAAAATCCATTGGTTGTTTCTAAAGTTAGAACACAAAGCATGAAAACAGTTCTTAACTTCTGTTAACATCCACTGCTGTTGCAAAGCAATCATAGCAAGGAATGTGGACCACTCCTAAAGATGCAAGTTTCACAAGGAAGTTGTGGACTTGGATTGAATTTGGGAGACTCTGGTGTGAGAGTGCTATAAGAGGAGAGCAGCCACCACAAATGCCTTTGTTTCACTGCTTTCTGACCAGAGAAACATAACAAGAGCCTTGCTGGATCAGACAAAGACCTCTAGAGTCCAGCATTCTCTTCTCACTGTGGACAACCAGATGCCTATAGGAAGCTAACAAGCAGAACATGAGTGTAATAGTACTATCTTGCTCATGAGCCCTAGCAATTTTCTCAATAAGCCAATTGGCAAGAGTCTTGTCTTTAAACTTTTTTCTTTCTTTCTTTTTTTAAAGTCAGCCCATCAGATCCAGAGACCTAATTGAACATTTCTACTTCCACAGGCTCATTGTGCATTACTCATTGTTACATTGCTCTGGCACCCTATCAGCCAAAGGGATAGCAGAAATAAAGCAATAGCCCGGTAGTAAGGTAATTTGAAGGCAAGCAAATGTATAATTACATAAACGTACATGGATTATGAGGAATGATGCATCCGATAACCAAATAAAGCCTATGCCATAATATTTATCCATTTATTAGTCTTTAAGTCACAGTTCCTTTTGTTGTTTTGCTAAAACTGCACTACATTCTACTTTACAGGTCTGCTGAAAGGATAAGAGACTATAAAACACTATGGTAAATTTAAAATGCTCTTACGAAAAGGAGGATAGTTCAAAGGAGAACTCATGTGTGCAAAACCTACATGCAGCAGAGGAGCATGAATTGCAACCTGCCTCACTCATGCAAGCTAGTCTCAGCAGGCAGCTACACATTAGATCTGCTGAGGATCTACATGTAAAATCTGGTTGCGTCCCAGATTCCTTTTTCCTTGATTTTTATGGCTTCTTTTCCTAATTCCAATCCTGCCTCCCACCCCACAACACCCATTCAAAATCAAAGAAAGGCAGGCAGGAAACAGACTTTTTATTATTAGCATTTTTAAATTTATCATTAGCCACATCCCTGTAACCACCTAGCAGCCTGACAGGTCTAGTGAGCATAAGTTGCCAAGGGGGGCATAGATCTGTATCTGGATTTTCCAGCCAGCAGCTCAAGGTTGTGGGTATTTTCCTCCCTCCCTCCCCCCCTTTTATATTTGCAACAGCCCTGTGAGGTAGGCGAGGTTAAGTTGTTATGTGCACATATGCAGCAATTTTAAACGGATGTGGGGAGGGGGGTGGGATGCTGGAGGGGCAATCCACACACTGTGTACTGGGCCCAGGAAATCCTGTTGACATCCCTGCATATGAGTGTAAATCTGTGCAGGGAATACTCCTGCCAAGAGGAACAAAACCAGGATCTCAGCCATTGAACAAAATGCGCACTGAAAGGCAGCGTGTAAATAATGAAACAAACAAACACATAAAAGAAATTAACCACATTAAAAAAAAATCCAAAGCCACTGTGAGGCTTTGTCCCGATGCAGTAACTACTGTCTCCCCTTTACCCATGATTCTGGCTTGGTTCACTCCTTGCACATGATAAATGCTGAGCCATTTTAATTTTAAAATGCATTGATCTGTGGCAGTGATGGCATTTTTAAAATATTTCTTTCTGCTTGCTGCTGCTGCTTTTCAAAACACTGCCAGTGGAGTTACGTACACCAGGCTGATTAACTACACCATGTCCGAAACACACACAAACATACCAAGGAACTAAACTAAATGTGAGCATTCATTAGAACCAGACGTAATTTAATTGACCTGCTCTGGCACCACAAAAAGAAACCCATAACTTTATGTCTTTTTGGTGGGGAGGGGTGCATATTTGTCTTTTGAAAGCTCTGACTCCAGTTCCGTGGCTGTCTGCTTGCTAGACTTCCATTGCTCCCCTCCATAGATCTTCTGTTGCCATATTTATCCCAAGAATGGAGCCTGTGTGTAGTTGGATTAGGCAAATGATCATATTTATTAGGATTGCTCCAGAGGGGACACAGTTAAGTCAGATCAGCAAAGCGAAATTACAGTGCCTTTACAACAGAAATGTACCAAGGTGACCGATATATAAACAGCTTGCTATATGCTGTTCCAATAAAAAGAAATCTTTATTTTTCTCAGCTTTTTCTCAGCATTCTGTCTGCTGACAACAGCCAACCACAAGCCGCTGAGAAGCACACAATGGTATCATCGATCCCATCCCTAAATCAGATTAGGCACAGGATCAGTTTCTTTCCAATCCGTCTGTCACTCGTGCATGTGTTCCCTCATAAACCTGTTCTGTTCCTTTTCCACGATAATTTGCATTTTAAATAAAACTCACATGAAAACCAACATTTAAATATGCATTTCTAAACACATTTTGATGAACTGAGTCACAGCATTTGGACTAGTATGAAAGTTGCTGACAGCCATGTTCAGATCTGCACACTAGTTTGGGAGGTGCAGATTAGGTCGGTCCACGTCACAATTTGCAGGACTGAATTCCTCAAGCATTCCGAAGTTAAATGCATACTGTGGCTGAAGGTGGAAGGTGCGTTTCTGGAGTTCCTGACTGGTAGCCATAAAGTAGTCCCGTCCTTGTCTAATCAATCTCAACTTTTTCTTAAGCCATTTTATGTGAGTGGCCATAATGGCATCCTGTGCCAATCAGTTCCATGGGTCATACTGAGTCTCAGTGACTGAGGGGATGGGTAGGCATTACAGAGGAAGGCTTTGAAGGGATTTTTTTTTTTAATAAAAAAAATATTTTCTACAGTAAACAACAAATACAAACAAAGAACCATAACAGCAATTACAATAAACAAAAGAACACATCAAACAAATTAAAACAATAAAAATAATAAATGAAAAAATACATACCTAACAAAAACAGGAACACACACTAGATCATTATTTACTACTACTTTCGAATCTTCTTTGGGGGGACTTCCCCCGCTCTCTCAACTGCGTTCAAAACTAATCTAAGTTGGTAACTTAGGAAGGCTTTGAAGGGATGATGAGTGGTGTTTGTGCCTGATACCCCCTTCTAATGTATTTGATTTCTCTTGGAAGCCGCCCAGAGTGGCTGGGGAAATCCAGCCAGATGGGCGGGGTACAAATAATAAATATTATTATTATTACTACAGGTATGCGGGTGCTGTTACGGTCTTAGGATGGTTTCTGTTAAGGGACCGAGAAGTGATGTGTGCCCCCCCATGGTGGCGATCCCAGGGTTCCCCATTAAAGGGGCTGAGTCACTCACCATACACTGAAAGGTTATCAGTGCACTCCCCAGTGTTGTGGTGAAATGGGGGCAAGCACTGCGTAAACAAACATCTTCCAGAGCCAGCCCACTTCCCAGACAGACCTGATGTGCCCCAGATTCCTGGCTGGGGGCTGGGAGGGATACACGGCCAATGCCTAAGCCAAGGTTTTCCTACATCTGAAAGTTTAAATAAAGTTGTGGCTAATTTAATCCCATAACACATTGTCCTGAGTCATTCATTTCTTCTGGGTGGCTCTTGGGGTCGGGGGTCTCCAACTGGGCACGCAATAGATGCTCTACCACTGCCCCTAACAGTTGGGTGGTCCTGTTACTGAATAACTGGTCAGTCTCTAATAAAAACATGCTGATTCATGATTTGATTGCGTATAAGCAAGATCCGGGTGGGGGAACCTGGCGGGCCAAATCTGACTCAGCTCTTCCCACCCAGTTACTCAGTGCAACATCAGCTCAACCTGGAGTGGGGTGGTGGTGCAGGTTGTGTTGTTGTAGTCTACAGGAGTTCACTTCATACCATCAGGAAATCCCTCTCTCTTTGTGCGGAACTGGAGGGCTTGCATCCGGTGTTGGGGCCAGAGAGACAGGTTAGTATTTGACTGGCTGAGCTGGCTGAGGTTGTCTTGGGTGTTGCGTTGAAGGAACCCATAACTGTGGTCTTGGGTGACTTCTACATCCATGCTGAGGATGCCTCAGGTTCGGCTTGGGAATTCATGGCCTCCATAGCAACGATGGGCCTTTCTCAAATGGTCATCAATACAACACACAGATCAGGACATGCCCTTGCTTTAGTCCTCTATCCACGTGGAGAGAAGGGTGGTCTGGAAATGGGGGTTGTGGTGAATTGTCATAGTCACCCACCAAAGTGCACCAACAGTCCATTAAGCTAAAGCCTAAAGCTTTAATATGCATTTAGCTAAATGGGGGATTGTGGAGTAAAAATAAAGGAGCACTTCTGAGCATGTGCCAAGAGCATTTTCCAATCAGCCTTCACATATCTAGGCAAAGTTACAAAGAAGGACATTAGCTCACTTAGCTCGGATTCTCCGCAACAGAAATCAGCAAGAGACTGCTGTGTCTGGTTGCCAAAAGTCTCTTTGAATATTAAGGGGCCCTGGGCACAGTGTCAGTGATGGGCTAAGCCCCCACCACCGCATACACACAACTTCAAGTACACAGTATTTGTTTTTCTTGTGCTGCTGCAGCAGGAACAATGTTCCCTGCCAGACCCCCAGATGGAATTTTAGTAATGGGTGGGCAGTGCTGCTGCTTCTGAATGGGAGCCAAGTTTTGCTCCATTCTGCAGTGGGCATCCACCATCTTAATTTACCCCAAATGCTAGGTTTTATAGGTCTATAGATTTTAGAGATCTATAGGCTGGGATATATATATATATATATATATATATATATATATATATACCAGGGCATTACATTTTGGATGTACGTTTCCGAGCACAATTCAAAGTGTTGGTGCTGACCTTTAAAGCCCTAAACAGCCTCGGTCCTGTATACCTGAAGGAGCGTCTCCACCCCCATCATTCAGCCCGGACACTGAGATCCAGCGCCGAGGGCCTTCTGTCGGTTCCCTCACTGCGAGAAGCAAAACTACAGGGAACCAGGCAGAGGGCCTTCTCGGTAGTGGCGCCCGCCCTGTGGAACGCCCTCCCATCACAGGTCAGGGAAATAAACAACTACCTGACATTCAGAAAAAACCTGAAGGCAGCCCTTTTTAGGGAAGTTTTTAATGTTTGATATTTTTGTATTTGATTTCTGTTGGAAGCCGCCCAGAGTGGCTGGGGAAATCCAACCAGATGGGCGGGGTACAAATAATAAATATTATTATTATTATTATTATTATTATTATTATTATTATTATTATTATTATTATAAATTAAGGTGGCAAGAGGCCACTGTGAATGGGAGCCAAGCTCCACTCCTTTTAAAAAGCAACACAGGCACTGGCCCACCATTAAAATGACCAGCGGAGAGGAACAGTGAGTTGACAGCAGAGTCAATTCAAGGCCCTTTTGAGCTCCTGGGGCCCTTGGACAGACTGAGATGGCATTTTTCTTTAAAACTGAAATTAAAGGCTAATTTCACCTGAAGAGTAATCTGTGGCAAATTTGGAGGCCCCTCTTCCAGCAAAAAGAATAGCAGGATGGGAGGGTAGAAGAGTGCTGAAATGACCATCAGGAAAAACTTTCCGACAGTAAGAGCTGTTGACATTGGAATGGTCTCCCTCGGGAGGTTGTGAACTCTCCTTCATTGGAGGTTTTAAAGCAGAGGTTGGGTGGCCTTATGTTGTGGATGCTTCAGCTGAGATTCCTACATTGCAGGGGGTTGGACTAGATGATCCTTCGGGTGCGCTTCGATTCCACGATTCTATGGCCATGAGTTAAGGAACTCCAAATTCTCAAAGGGAAAGAATTCAGTTGCCTCCGACTTCCACCTACAGCAAAATTCTGAGGAGAAGTTTGGAAGTTCCTGCTTGAGGAAAACAGCTGATGACTGTCAAGAGAAATTAAACAAGTTTTGATAAGAGTACCAAAAAGGGGGGGGGATCAGGAGGGGAAAATACAGAGTGCTAGTATTGCACAGGGATCACAGACCTGTCTGTGACGCCTTGGTGATGTTTTCAAAAGGGTGCCCCCACCCTTCTGCCAGATATCACTTCAAGCAAATAGACAACATGTACGTTCTTTTCCCCAGGGCCTCACAAACAGGCCTGGGAGCCGCCACCCCCTCAATTTTCCAGCCTCCCTGTCAAATCACATTCCCATCTCTGTCACATCCACGACGGCAGTGCAAGGGTTCAGCGAGCGAAGTCGGATGAAGCCATTTGACTCTTAGAGCATACTTTTAATTTCAATCGTCAGGAAATGTCAAAAAGATCTTAAGAAAGTAGCAATTTATAAAGGCTGCGTCACCAGAGGAGCTGCTGAGAAGTCTGTCAGATGCCGGCATGGCGTTAACTGTGCAATTTCAAGGCTGTGGGTTTAGACATAAACACCAGAGACAACCAAACTACTGTATGCTGGGGAATTGGTCTTATCTTGAGGGTGTGAAGCTGGATTTCCTCAGAATAGCACTAAATCCTAAACTTTCTGCTTTTTGTTCAGTCATTCAGTCGTGTCCGACTCTTTGTGACCCCATGGACCAGAGCACGCCAGGCACCCCTATCCTCCACTGCCTCCCACAGTTTGGCCAAACTCATGCCAGTCGCTTCGAGAACACTGTCCAACCATCTCATCCTCTGTCTTCCCCTTCTCCTTGTGCCCTCCATCTTTCCCAACATCAGGGTCTTTTCTAGGGAGTCTTCTCTTATGAAGTGGGCAAAGTATTGGAGCCTCAACTTCAGGATCTGCCCTTCCAGTGAGCACTCAGGGCTGATTTCTTTAAGGATGGATATGTTTGATCTTTTTGCAGTCCATGGGACTCTCAAGAGTCTCCTCCAGCACCATAATTCAAAAGCATCAATTCTTCGGCCATCAGCCTTCTTTATGGTCCAGCTCTCACTTCCATACATTACTACTGGGAAAACCATAGCTTTAACTACCGGTATACGGACCTTTGTCAGCAAGGTGATGTCTCTGCTTTTTAAGATGTTGTCTAGGTTTGTCATTGCTTTCCTCCCAAGAAGCAGGCGTCTTTTAATTTCGTGACTGTTGTCACCATCTGCAGTGATCATGGAGCCCAAGAAAATAAAATCTCTCACTGCCTCCATTTCTTCCCCTTCTATTTGCCAGGAGGTGATGGGACCAGTAGCCATGATCTTAGTTTTTTTGATGTTGAGTCTGGGAGTCCAAAATGACTCCCAGAATGTGCACCTGGTCCTTCAGGGGCACAGTTACCCCATTCAGGACCAGGGAGTCCTCCACACCTGCCTGCCTTCTGTCCCCCAAAAACAGTACTTCTGTCTTGTCCGGATTCAACCTAAATCTGTTAGCTGCCATCCATCCTCCAACTGCCTCCAGACACTCACACAGGACCTTCACTGGCCTTCACTGGTTTTGATTTAAAAGAGAGGTAGAGCTGGGTATCATCCGCATACTGATGAACACCCAGCCCAAACCCCCTGATGATCTCTCCCAGCAGCTACATATAGATGTTGAAAAGCATGGGGGAGAGGACAGAACCCTGAGGGACCCCACAAGTGAGAGCCCAGGGGTCTGAACACTCATCCCTCACCACCACTTTCTGAACATGGCCCAGGAGGAAGGAGCGGAACCACTATATAACAGTGCCCCCAGCTCCCAACCCCTCTAGATGATCCAGAAGGACGTTATGGTCGATGGTGTCAAAAGTCGCTGTTTGAGTGTTTGTCCTTGTAAAAATCAACTCATTTGAAATGTTAGGCCATGTTCTTCTATAATGCAACATTTAGGGGGATATAATATTCCAAGTTATCTCTCTAGAACTTTCTTGGCGTGTGGGGAACACAGACGAATTCTATGCTTCAATTTTAGTAGCAGACTTCAACCTAAGATTGCAGATAACACAGGCAGGTTCTTCACTGTAGCCCTCAAAACTAGACCACTATTATTAAAGGGAATATAAGTTCTGAATCAAAATTGCCTGTAATTTTTTTTATATCTGATTGTTTTCAGTTTTTGTTATAGATTTTTTTAAAAGACACAAATTTGTTTCCATGTATTTTGTGCTTTTTCTCTTCAGTGGTTGTTTTCATACTCTTATACTGTATACTGTCCCCTCTTTGGGGAGCTAATTGTTGGAAGAAAATTTCTTGATACAATGTTCTCTCTGGAAAGTGGTGAGTACAGAAGGATGATAGCAGCATAGAATTGTACAGTTGGAAGGGATCCTGAGGGTCATCAAGTCCACCCCCTGCAATGCAGGAAATCTCAACACACCGTCCCCCATCCAGTTTGAAACCATACTGGACCTTGCTGAGCTTTTGCAAGATGTGGGGAGCATTGATTGCTCTGGCCACATCCATTTTTGGCAATGTAGCCCACCCCTCCACTGGAGTCTACTATGTGGCAGCAGCAAATAATTTTTATTTCTCCTTGGCATCTGCAAAGTGTTGGGGAACAGCTACTCCAAGCAGGGTGCCTAATTACGCACCACCCAAAAAAGAAGATATACATTTGGCATTATGCAAGGCATAGATGCAAATTTAGAATTACTAAAATCATACCCTTTACCTTTTACTAAAATAAGAATTGCATCACACCATAGTGAGAAAGACCAGGTGACCTGTGTGCCTGCTCAGTCTGCTCTCCAGATGCTCGCTGTTGACAGCAAACTGCTTCAAGGCCCCTGGTCTCCCTTCTTAAGAGTCCTTTATCTTTACAGCAGACTTGGACTGGACAGCTATTCAAATAGACAGCTTCCTTCTGGAAAGTAGGACACATGATCACCCAAGTGGCGAAAGGCCTACTGCAGCCTTCCCCAGCCTGGTACCCTCCAGATGTTTTGGGAGTACAGCTCCCATCAGTCCCAGACAACATGACCAATGGGGTCAGGGATGACAGAGTTGTAGTCTAAAACATCTAGAAGACACAAGGTTCTAGGTCAGGGGTCCCCAAATGAAGGCCCGCGGGCCGGATACGGCCCACGCGAGTCAATTATCCGGGCCCCGTAGCTGCCCATCTCCTTGTGCGCATGTGCAAGCGTCATTTCCGGCACACTTCTGGTGCGGCACAGCACCGGAAATAGCTTTTGCGCATGTGCAAACGTCATTTCCAGTGCACTTCCGGGTTTGTGGAGGCCCGTGCGCATGTGCACAAGCTATTTCCGGCACTGCGGCGTTCTGGAAAAAGCGAGTGTGTGCGCGTATGGGCACGTGCTCCCCCACCCTTCGGCCCGCCGTGCAATCGGCGCCGGAGGAACCGGCCCGAGGCCAGGTAAGTTTGGGGACCCCTGTTCTAGGTGGTATATTTTTGCTTGTTTGTAGTATTAGAATGGCTGTTTCCTGCTTTTAATTTGGTTGCTGGCTTTATAAACCAGTCTGGAGCTGATGGAGAAGGAACAGACCACTCTCTCTTCCACCAGCCTGTTAAGTTGATATGTGGGCTATCAGGGGGAAAAAGCCTCTTTCACCGCAACCAGCACAGAAGCACAGTGGGTTGTGGATAATCTCATCTTCCCTGCACCAGTCCAACTGGTAGAAAGAAAATAGAAAGCAAATGTTTTATCAGCCTAATAGGAGTAGCAGCCTGCATTTCCATACTGCTCCTGCAAGTGGGTACTTCCCTCCTTTCAGCAGACTAATAAAGAATATGCAGGCTAGTAATGGTGGGAATATTTACAAGTCAGTTTCATACTGCCTGCTTTTATTGTGGTTTTACAATAGTTTTGTATCATGTATTTGATTTTCATGGTTGGGCATTTTTTTGTAATTCTTGTAAAGCTTTTTTGTGTATCCTTTGGTGATATAAAGCAGGAGGGATATAAACAGCCGCCACCACTGGGGATGGAAAACAATAAACACAGAGGGCGCAGCGTCTAAGAACAGGAAAAGAAAAACAGAGCACCTTACTTTTCCAATCAATCCACTAAAAATAATTTTGCATTCACAATCCTGGCTAAGAAGCACTTTGCAGATGGATCTGTCCATAAGAAGAATTTCTTACTGCAGAGGAAAATAGAAGGGGGTGGGTGGGAGGGAAAATAGATTTTCCCCAAAGCTGACAACCTAGAAGGCAATAAATTCTTCATCAGCTGTAATAGGCAGGAGCTTGGATTATATTGGATGGTGATGAGACCAGTCAGAAGGCATGGGAAAGAGACGAAGGAGCCACAGGAGACTTCATTCACACTAAATAATCTGGTTTGGGTTGGCGGTTGCTCAGTCCGAGTTTGATCAGCCATCCTCAATTTAAAATTCTGCATTTCAAAGCAGGGAGGACAGGAGAGGGTTGGAGGGAAGAGTTGTGAAGGTTCATCACAATTCTCCCCACTTTTCTTCTCCAGCGGCCTTTGTTAAATACAGAAAGGAATTTATATTTTAGCAAATCCCAGACCAGCACCTTGGAGTCCTGCAGGCCACACATTCAGCATGCACCCCTGGACTCCCACAATGACTGTACATGTGTGGCTCTTCCTCCTCCTGTGACTGTTCTGAGAATATGTGTGTGTGTGTGTGTGTGTGTGTGTGTGTGTGTGTGAATACCAAAGACAACTTCAGCCCCCAGATCTTGGGGGGGAACTCAGCAGTTCCTTTTGAGAGCTGTCAGGTTACGAGATGTACATGTTTTTGCCCACCTGCTGGGTGACCAGCATGCTTCAGCTCTTAAGGCAGGCCAGGTGCAGGGAGGGGAGAGGAGGATGCAGAAAGCAGTTGCCTAGCAACCGAAGGACACATTCCTTGCAAGCGTCTGAAGAGCATCACTGCAGCAACAGAACTGTACACCTCCCATCTCACTATCAAAAGCTGCTCCTCCCCATGCTGGAGAGGGCAAGGCAAAGGCAAGGCAGGGTGGAAATAGAGGTGGGTGCGTTGCAGAGAACAACAGCTCTCTGTTGCCCAGATGACGAGCAAGCCTAACCTGGAAGCATTCACAGACATCAGGAGAATGCAGAAAACCTAAGGTACAACTTTAAAGGTTTGGACGAAAACCTTTATCCTGGAAAGCCAACCAGCCTTATTCCAAACCTATCATTTGTTCAGGCCTGGTCTCTCTCTTTCTCTGTGTAGCTCAATTACCATCCCTGTGTGAAGTTGGAATCAGTTGCCCATTCAAATATTTTCAATTTCTTCTCTGATGGGCTAAGTATTGTTAAATACTTTCAAAATGGTGAAGGGAGCTTTGTACATTTTCCTCTTGATGGACAATGTCCACCTTCCTGTGTTTTTCGGTGAAAACCAATAATGCTTCACAGCATATATGTTATTTCTAATACAGATTCTTCTCCCTGCTTTTTCTGTTACACTGTTTTGCTATAATAAGTTGGGAGCTGTTTTGATACTTTGCTATTTTTAGATGATGTAGGAAGCTGCCTTATACAGAGTCAGACCACTGGTCCACCTAGTTTAGCCCCGTTTACACTGACTAGCAGGATTCCAGGGTTTTCAGATAGGGAGACTTCTTCAGCCCTATGTGGAGATGCAAGAGAATGAACCAGGTACCGCCCACATGCAAGCAGGTCCTCTAACAAGAGGTACTGCAGAACCTCCCATCAGCCCCAAATAGCATGAACAAGTGCCAGGAATGATGGGAGTTGTGATCCAAAAGTTCTGGAGGGCACCAGGTTGGAGAAGGCTGCTAGAGAATATCACAGAGAACGCCTCACTCTCCTTCCCAATGTGTCCACAACCATTTTTCTTTTACAGGTGGCTTTTGAATCGATCTTTTCCAATTGAGAAATGAAACCTCCTGCTCTGCCCCTCTGCCAAACGTTCAGAAATAAGCTAGTATTAAAGCACGGACCATTTTCTTGTTACTTGTTGATCTTTCCCCCCATCTTTCCCTCCATCTGTTTGAAGCCTATAAACTCTGATTGCCATGAATAAATCTCATTTCACTTTTTAATCACCAGAAGTTTATGCCTAAGGAGTTGATTCTGCTACCCACTTTCATGCTGAGTCTACTCTAATAAAGTGTTTGGAACTAGAAATGGACAAACCACCCAAGGCTCACATCAGATGGGATCAGAAATGTGCTAAGTCACTTTTAAACAACTATAATAGATGAGGAACAGCTCAGCTAATTTCCAAGTCAATATGAATCTGACCACCACCCCCTCTCACACGAACAGCAGTCAGGGATCACTTGCAAGCTCCCCAGGCCTGTACCTATAAACACTTTTTGGAGAGATTCCCACAAAGAGAGAATTTGAGGGCAAGAGGGCAGTCTCCAAGGAGTCCCACACACACACACACACCCAGAAGCTTCTACAGTTACAGCTACTTCAAATTGCCCCCCTCTGTGGTTCTGTTAGACTAAACAGGGGGGTTGAAAGAGACATTACCCATAAAACACTCCCTCAGAGCACCCTTGGGGCAAAATTTATTTTATTTATTTCAGCAATTTATACACCACTGAGCACCATAGTGTCAAAGCAGCGTACAAGATAGCAAAGGACACAACAGATATAAAATCAGTTAAAATGATCCATAAAATCAGAAAACGTATTGAAAATGCCAGCTGAAATAAACAAAGGTATTCACCAAGCAAGTTCAACATAGAGGGTCCTGTCTGATCTCAGCCAGGAGGGAGTTCAACAGGGTTGGGTCCCCAGTATTGAACCAATAGCTCCTGATGGATATGAGCCTTATGTTTGAGCTGTGGGGTACCACTAACAGTGGCAGTGCCTGAACCATGGCAGAGTGACTTGGAAACGAGTTGAACTAGAGACCTGAGTTTTCCCTTTGCATCAGTGGCTTTTACAGCTGCCCAAGTCAGCCACAGATTGTAGCCTCCCTGGTCCCCAGCTCCCCTTGACAGATTTATGTGGCCAGGAGACATCCCAAGGAGGCTTCTCCTTGGCCAATGAAAGTTGTCATTTGGGTTTTCAGGGCCTGGTGGGTCAAACCAAGACTTCTCTGACTCAGAGTTCATTCCAAGCTGGTGATGAACTCAGGGCTTTGCAATGCTCACTTTTCCCTTTCCTAGCTACAGGTTTTTTCTTGATTTTGAAACACACATGCACATGATTACTGGGGGGTTGTTTTATGCTCTTATATAAAGCACCCCACATCCTTTGTTTAGTAGTGAGGCAGCAGCAGCAGGTCTAAGTGTTTTGGGCCTAAGCAGAGACTTGGAGCTCCCCAAACCTGCTGGTGACAGCCCAGATTTCCGCAGGGGATATTGCATGTCCTATTCTGGCCTATTGCTGCAGAGTCAATCCTCAATGAAGGTCTTCCAGTAGCGTAATTTCTTCTTTGGCCAGAGCTGGGTGGGACGGACGGACACACACACACACACTCCACCTGATCTCCCTCCAGTCACAAGTTCAGGGCCCACCATTGTGGCTCAAGTCCTGAGGTATCCCAGACAACATTACTTCACCGAGCATGATCCACCATGTGATGGTGGAGAGCATAGGCCTATAACTGATGTCCGCACAACATAGTCATAAGGCATGGTCTCCTTAATAACCCCCGCACAAGTATCAAGTGAATACATCCACAGAGAATTAAACCTGTCTGAAAATGCCTTGTAAGAAACTCTGAAGCAAGAGTTTGTTTGTGCCATTTACAGTTTAGGCCAAACTGAATGCCTGTCATAAATCCAGCGTGTCCCTACACTGTCCCCACAAATCGTCTCAGAGCTGCCTGATCAAGCTAAATCATCGTCACAGCAGATGCCAGCAAAACACTAGGGCAGACAGAACCAATGCGATTGCAAAATGCAATTTCCTAGAGCAGCGGGGACTCTTGGCTGGTGGGGGCAGGCAAAGGGGTGGGGAAAGAAACAGAAGCTGCACAGACTTTGTGTGTATGGAAGTCAGATCGAACAGTTAGGAAGGGGGCAGAAGTCTCAGCAGGTCCAAGTATTTATCACTAATCACCCATTTGCCAGCCACCTGCAGATTAATCTACATCATCCAGGTAAGAGGCAAAGAGAAGTAATAATTACACATAGTGTGGTGAGGAGAACTTTAGATGTCACAAGCCCCATATCATGGGGCAAAGGAATCTCCAGGCCATGCATTGACAGTCCTCACCTGTGCCAAACTCCCCTCCCCACCCAATTTTATTGAATCTCCACTCAGTTACCTTATTTGCACATAATGCCAAGTCAAAGTTTGTTTATCCAAGTGTGGTTTCCTTGAATATACAAACCCAGGCAGTAGACTAACCATGGTTTGTTTTCTAGGACTTCCGGCGAGAACGCCATCGCGGGCGGTCGTGGGTTGCCTCGGCAGCGAGGCGACCCAGGCCGACCCGGGGGTTGGAGCCCCGCTACCGCAAAGCGGGGCTCCGGTGAGGCACGGGAAGAGCGTCCCGCACCTCGGGCTCCCTGGCGGGCCCATTAGGGCTCCGAACCCTTCCCTCGTTCCCCCTGTAAAGGGGGAGTGGGGGTGAAGGGACCACGGAGCCGGGCTATAGGGGACATGCCCCAACCGGGCCGGCGAAGCGGTGGCCGCCGCTCGCGGTGAGCGACATCGTTCTACCTGTAAAGGAAAAAAAAGAGGAAGCCCGGTGGTCGTGAGTATTCAACTGGATCTATTTTTTACTTTTAGAGCGCCGGGAGAGACGACGAAAAGGAAGCCTGTTTTTCTCCCTTCGGCGTAAAAGAAAATAACTGCTTTAAGAGTAACTGCTGTTACAGCGATGGATACAATGTTTTGATTTTGGATAAGTGAGTAGATTAGATCCCCTTGGGGGAATGAGACAGTGACAAATATCTCTTTTTGGAATGGATACTTTGTAATCTTTTCGCCCTGACTTCAGGGAAAATGGCTGCGGAGGTTTGGAATCGAGTGGAAAAATACTGTGTCTAAGATTGAAATTTGATACCCTATGCCCACTTCTACTATGTTGGGTTTCGTTTTTGAGTTGGTTTTGGACTCAGGATTGACTGATGAACAAAGGATTTTTTTTGAGGCTGGAATTGCTTAATCAGAAATTGGTTATGTTGAACCGGGATATGGCAGAAAAGGTATATCCCACAGAGGAGACTTTTCAGGACATTGCTGTATTGGAAGAGAGCCTTGGCAAAGAGCTGAAGGGGATTCTTGAAGAACAGAGTAAACTGGCTTGGCAACTCCGGGAACAAGAAAGGTCCTGCGGGGGTGGCAGACCCAGGACCGGGAGGTTTTTTATATCCAACTTCTGGGGTGAGAGCTCGGGAGTGATGGGGAAAAAACTATTAAGTTTACAAATAAAAGAAGAATGGAATATCGAACCAGAGAAGCTGGAAGGTGATGAACTGTGTACCCTGAGGCTCTATGCAAGGATTGTTGTGAACCTTGTCTGGATCTGTGGACTTATAAGAAAAGAGGACAATTTGAGGAGCGGCCTCAGTGTAAGACGGAGAAGGAAAATGGATAGAAGGGGGATAGGATGAATTGTATTAAGGGTAAAGTTAAGATGGTCTATTATGGTACCCTGAAGCCGGTGTGTCAAGATTTTAAGTTTCTGAACTAGAGAAGAGATATTGTAACCTTTCTTTATTAGCAGCAGTCTAAGGGAAAGAAGACGTCTGATATGATTTGATTTAAGAAATAATATGCTAAGATATGAAGCTTTGTTATTAATTACCATGAAGTTTATAATATGACTAGATTTTATAAGTTAAGAAGTGATATATTATTATGAACTAAAAAACAAGAATTTAAGAAGAATATTTAGTTTTGAATTTTTATATGAATTTAATTTTAGAGATGTGAAGTTATTAAAGTAAAATTTGGAATTGGAGCCGAAGGAGAGAGAGCAGGGGAAGTCAACGTAATGATTCAACCAAGAATTTTTTTTTTATATATGTAAACAAGAAGAAGAATCGTTGGTGTGTCTGTATTTGTTTTGTTATAGTTATAGTGGGTGGGTGTTTGGGTTAATGTTGGTGAATATGTTGGATTGTTCTTTGTTATGGAAAAACCAATAAATTCTTTATATTAAAAAAAATGGTTTGTTTTCTAGCAACAATCTGCAGTGCAAAGCCATGATTTGTTTTTGATGTGATGCTATGGTTGGCTGGTGGCTTTAACTGCTGTTTGGAGTTCTGTACAAATCCAGTAGTCTCACCCAACCACAAACACTTTCCAAACTATAGAAGCTATAGAGGCATAGTGCAACAGCAACTGGAAAACAAGCAAAGCTTTGGAGAAAGAAGCCACAGCAGTTGGCTTGTCTGTGGTTGAACAAACTATGACTTAAGTGTTATACGCAAGCACAGTCAATGCCTCTTCTGCTGATAGGAACCTCCAAAATTCCAGAACAGGGACAGTTGCAAAACTCAAAAAATGTAGGATGGAATTCAGACATTCAGCTTTGTATGACTCTTGCACCCTCCTTCCTTTTAGTCCATCTATGATGGGATTTTAAACTGGATGCCCAGGTTCCAGCCTGACTCCAAAATAGCACCGCAAAACAGGACCGCAGTGGATCATTTTGCTACCTCTGAACACAGTCATGTGGCAATGACATTCACCAGACACATCAGGGAGAGTTTCGTTCACACAATCGAAACAGTCTGCATCAGGGTGCAGAAACAAATTTATTCACCTTTAAAAAAAATACAGATATTAAGATTTCAGTATCTTCATCAAGGATGTAGTGATGAGGGTCCATAAATTTTAGCTGGTTTTACTGCACCTCTTTTACTGGGGGAAGAGCCATAACTCAGTGACAGAGCAAGTGCTCTGCATGCACAGTGGTAAAGTGTGCATATAAATGCTTATAATAATGAAAACGACATTAAAAAGGCATTTTTTTTGGGGGGGGGGACAATGCTTTTCAGAAATGTGTATATTAAGCAAAATTGCATACAAACACGAGCATATTTGGAAAAATCATGAAAATTTTGATGGTCTTTAAACAAACTGCTATCAAAATTTTGAGAAGTGAACTTAAAAATGAGGAACTGGAATTGATTGATTCATCTGTCCCCAGTCCAGAGTCTAAAATCACCTAAGTACACTGGTGGCAAGAATGGCAGCCAGGAGCTTGTCCCTGTTACGCTCAGCATCATGCTCACCAGAGGCTAAGAAAAGGAATGTACATTTAGAAGGTACAAACTTTGGAGCAGGAGAATCACAAAAAGCATGCTGTGATTGAGCAGGATCTGAAGCCCTGGAGCTCAACACATATCTGGCAACAACCCTCCTACGTTTCTGCTATAGCAATCACAAAGCCTGCTTCCAAATGTTGCCCTGTGTGTGTGCGCACACACACACACACACACACACGTGCACAAATGTTGGATTCGTGACTTCTAGTAAATCTACAGTCTTTATTTCCATACTCTGCACACAACTAGACCTAGTTCAGGCACACCATATCACAGCCAACATCCCTTCTGCTGGGGCTTCTTCACGGCTCCTTTCTCCTAAAGCTTTCGACTTTCTGCTGCTCTTTCTACTTAGCCCACAATCTCATAGCAGGAGCCTTTTGGGTAATGAATAATGCAGGACAATTCCATTTGCTATAACTTTTAATCAAAATTCACCAGTACAGAGAGAAGAACATCAAGGGGAAAGCGGTTGTCATTTCGCCTGTTCAGTACTTCCCTATCTCTTAAGGAAAACACATGTAAAACACTCAGTGGTGTGCATCGGTCCTAAGCCAGGAACTTCTTTCTCACCCAAGGCAACTCACAAAGCCCCTTCCGCCCTTAGAAAGGAGGGGGGGTTGCAGTGTAGCACGAGCCCTTCACGTGCTCAGGGGATGCCAGCATCCCCTGGCTCCATTGGGCGAGCTCTGGGTGCGGTGCCCAGCTGGCTGGCCAACCGGCTCAGCCGGCTAGGGCGTGCCCACCGCATTTAAGTGGGCACGCAGCCAGAGCTCGCCCTCTTTCTCCTGGGCTCCCGAACTCTCCAGCTTGCCAGATTCGCCGGATCAAGCCGCTTCGGACCGATCATCTCTTCAGGAAATCTCCGGAGAAGCCGGCCTTTCGCTAGCTGCAATCACTGGGGAGCGATTCCTAGAAATTGCTCCGCAAACGGCGTTTTTAAACGCCAAAATTCCTTCCTTAGGTCGGCGGAGCGCGCCTGGATCCAAGCTTGCCGCTCGGTGAGCCGATCAACCGCGTCGCCAGGATCCGTCTCTCGAGCGCAGAGAGCCGTCGCCATACCGAAATCACTCCCAACGGCGTTTTTAAACGCCAAATTTCTCTTTTAGGGATCCTACAATACAGGATTTTCCGGAGACCCGCCACGTGGCCTTCGCTGTCGCTTCCCCGGCGTTCCGGCTCTCTACCCCCCATTATCCGACCATCAGCCGCTCCGGAGCGACCGCCTTGCAGCTGATCAAACGCCGCTAAAGCTCCAAGGAGAAAATACTCGCTTACCTGCCTCACAGCTGTAGCCGATCGGATCGCCGCTGCGGGCTAGCAGCGCCCGCGTCTCTGAGCTCCAGAGAGGCTGCACAGCCGCCGACGCAGAGCCGCCGCATCGTTCCCTTCCTGAACGGCCAACCGGTCTTCCGCGGCTCAGCCGGCGGCTTCCTTGAGCGTCCTCCCGCGGCGGCTTCCCTTTGTTAGCTCTGCGCGTCGTCGGGGGATTCCCCAACGCTTCCTAGAGCGTCCTCCCGCTTCCTAGAGCGTCCTCCTGCCGCGGCTTCCCTTCTTTAGCTCTGAGCGTCGTCGGGGGATTCCCCAACGCTTCCTAGAGCGTCTTCCTGCTTCCTAGAGCGTCCTCCTGCTGCGGCTCCCCTTCCTTAGTTCTGCGCGTCATCGGGGGATTCCCCAAGGCTTGGGATTCCCCAACGCTTCCTAGAGCGTCTTCCCGCTGCCCGCCGCACAGCTGATTAGGAGCGCGTTGCTCCGGTGCTCCCGCCTGCTTTCCTGAGGACCCCTCGGTGCTTCATCTCCCCCACCCCCCCTTTTTGTCGCTTTGCCTTTCTTTAGGTTGCTGGTTTCCGGAAAGAGCTCCCCTTTACAGTGGAGTCGCGCTGCGCGCTCCTGGAGCAGATTCGCCGTTGGCTGCCGGTTGAGCTCTCCACACAAGAGCTCCCGTCTCCAGTAGAGCCGCGCAGCGCGCTCCTAGAGCACTTCGTGCATTCTGGACCACGGATCTCCGGGCTTCACCCAGCACGTGGCCATCGGCTCCACTTCAGGATTCCCGGCTGGTATCGTATACCCACTGCGAGGGGGGAAGAATATTGTCGTGCTGTGCTAATATAGCCTTAATTTTGCCATTACCTTAATTTTGCGATTAGCTAACCTTTCTACTGCCACTGCTTGCTACGGGTTGTTAATTGTTGGTCTCGAGTGCGGTCCCAGGGATTCCCGGTCCGGCTTTCGTCTGTGGGGGCACTTTGGCACGCCGCCATTTCGTGCAAGCCACGTGGCCACAGCGGCGGCCATTTTGAGTGGGGGGGCTCAGTAAGGCATTCAGTACGCCTAGCAGCCTCCCTTAGCCTGGCTCCTCACCTTAGAGCCATCCGTGATTTACACCATTAAAGCCAGTGGGGGATTAAGCATTTAGCGGTTGTCTACAGCATCCAATTAATATAAGCAAGTTATTGCAGTGCAATCTGGTCCGTTTCTCTATTTGCTTTAAAGTGTTATCTGTTTGAAGACGCTATCAATTTATTGCTGCCTGGTTAGGGGTGAGTTAGTCCATTGTTGCAGGCTCTCTTGTGGGGGTGCGATAGTATTTACATCTGCTTGGTGCCAGCTTCCATTATTCACTTTAGTTCAATAATTTAAATAATTACCATTATTTAGTCAGTTAATTGCCGCCTGCTCTCCCTAAATAAAAGAAAATAGAATAGAATAGTTACCTTTAGTTTAAATAATTAATTAATTACCTAATTATTATCTTTAGCCTGTAACCCCAAATAAATAAATAAATAAATAAATAAATTTAAAAAAAAAAAAAGGAATTTAATAATCAGACGCTAAGTTAGCTTAAGCGCAATGGCACCAAAGGAAAAGCAGCAGAAATCGGCCGAAGCCTCTTCAGGTAAACAGAAGACTGCTTCAGGTAAGAAAAACGCTGCTCCAGGTAAGCAGAAGGCTACTGCAAGTAAACAGAAGGCTGCTTCAGGGAAGCAAAAGAGTGCATCATCGCAGCCACAGGGTGGGGCGCTTGTCACTATCTCCCCACAGGTGCTGGAGAATTTACTAGCAGGTTTTAATAGTTTATATCAACAGATTAAGCCGAATGCCAACATTCCTAACCTACCCACGCAGAGCACACCTGACTGCATCCCGGACACAGCAGTCGATGATGACGAGCGTCCGGGGACTTCGGCCTCTCTGCACAGCACCTCGCATTCGGCAAGCTCGCAATCCCAGGGAGTATCAACCCGGTCGCAATCAGCAGCCACAGAATCTACTTCTAACCAATCTAATTCAGTCGTAGTTCAGTCTTCTCCAGGTGTTCCTAGCTGCTTTCGGGAAACCCAGCCCAACGAGACCGCTTCCCAAGAGAGGGTGTTGTCCGAAACGTCCTCAGAAGAGGAGGAGCAGGAGCACGTTTCCGCCACAGCTGTCCGCCCTGAGCCTGCTTCAACTTCTTCAGCCTTCACGACCGCTTCCCCTCCAGGACCTTCAACTGCGACTAACCTGCAGGAACGTGCATCGGCAACCACAGCTGCCCAGTCAAGGCCTTCAACCTCAGCATCTACTCAGGAAGCATCGACCTCGGTCCAGCAAGAGCAAGGTCAGGACGGAAAAGGGAGGAAGAGGTCTAAGAAGTGCGCTCATAAGAAGGCCAAAAAGTGTAAGCACTCAGAGACTGAGGATGAGTCAGGTACGTCTTCCGATTCTGATAGCGACGCGTCTATGGAAGGCTATTGGGGAGAGGGTGAAGATTTGGTTGGCCTTCCTTTGTGGGCCCACGAAAGGAGGGCCAATTCACATAGGAAAACCTTTAACGGCACTCTGGAGTGGAAGGGGGGGTCATTAGTACCGGATGTTAAATCCTCCACCTTTGTGTCATCCGACGTGATTCTAGGCAATCACTTAACTAATAAGAAAAGAACAAAAATATTGAATGGGGATTACGTGGATATCTTCACCCTCCTCCCTCCGGTTAAGGTTACCGCAAAAGGAGAAAGGAAAAGGACCTACGGGAGGCGGAAATACAGGGAGCCAAGGGTAGAAAGAACGTTCGAAAATTGGTTAGATGGGTTTCAGATTTTCATGGGCGTGGTTGTTGCTGCTTACCCTAAGAGGGCCATGCACCTCCTGGCCTATCTGTCCCATATAAGAAAAGCGCGGGCGAAGGCGGGGGATTCGGCAGCTCTAACATACGATGAGGCATTTCGTAGAAATGCGTCACTCCTGGCTACCACACGTTGGGACCTAGTCGACCAGAATTACTGGAACGAGCACGTAGGCCCTTACATGGAAAAGAAGCAACCAGACCCATATAAATCGGGGAAAACGGAATACAGGAAGGAAGCCCAACTCCAGGTATGCTGGGAATATAACAAAGGGTGGTGTAAAAGACCCATCTGTAAATTTGCTCATCAGTGCGACAGGTGCTGGGGCAATCACCCCTCCACCTCTTGCTTTAAAGGAAAGCAGTCCTTTCGTGGGGGAAGGGGTGGCAGCCACGCAGGTACCAGAAGTGCTTCTGGACCATCCCAAGCCTCAGGTGCCAATCGCCAGTAACCTCTCCTTAGACCTCGCCTTCTCCCCTATAAAACTCACCCCCTTAAAATCACTCCTCTTAAACTATCCCAATAAGGAAGCAGCTAGGTATTTATGGGAAGGGTTTTCTCAAGGTTTTAGAATCCCAGTTGCACAGCCCCCAACCTCTCGGAATCCCCCAAATCAAAAATCTGTGAGGGAAATGCCTGACGTCGCGCTAAAGAAAATTAATAAAGAGATTTTAGCACATAGAATAGCTGGTCCATTCTCCGCCCCCCCCCATGCACGACTTACACATATCCCCCCTGGGTATAGTTCCAAAGGAAACACCAGGAGAGTACCGCCTAATACACAATTTATCACACCCAAAGGGTCTCTCAGTCAATGATGGAATTCCCCATGAGTTGTGCTCAGTAAAATATGCTTCTTTTGACCAAGCCATTAAGCTAATTCGCAGTTTTGGTAAAGGGGCCTTGTTGGCTAAATGCGACATAGAGTCCGCCTTTCGCCTCTTACCAGTTCACCCTCAAGACTTTAAGTGGCTAGGCTTTAGGTTCAAAGAAGCATATTTTGTTGACAAAGCCATGCCAATGGGTTGTTCTGTAGCCTGTTCAGCCTTTGAGGCCTTCAGTACCTTTTTGGAATGGGCTCTGCGCTACAGGACCGGGCTAGAGGGGGTCACTCATTACCTCGATGACTTTTTGTTCATGGCTAGCGCCAATAGTGGGGACTGCGCCTACCTTTTAAGAGCTTTTGCGTCATTATCTGAGGAACTGGGCGTTCCACTAGCCAAAGAAAAGACCGAGGGCCCGGTCTCCACCATCACTTACCTCGGGATTGAGTTGGACACCATCGCCCAGACATCCCGATTGCCCAAAGAAAAACTTACAGCCCTAAAAGAGTTAATACAGGAGCTCCTACCACTGAGGAAAGTCACCCTCAAGCAAATACAATCCCTTTTAGGTCACTTGAATTTCGCCTGCCGAGTGGTTTCCCCAGGTCGCCCCTTTTGCGCAAGGCTGGCCAGGCTATCCGCCGGCCTCAAAAAACCCCATCACAGGGTGCGCCTTAATAAAGGGGTGAAGGCTGATCTCCAAAACTGGTTGCAATTCCTAGACGGTTTTAACGGGGTTTCCCTGTGGCAAGACACAATCAGGCTACGGTCCGACTTCCAAGTTCAATCCGACGCAGCAGGTTCATTGGGGTTCGGGGTTTACTTCCGAGGGAAATGGTGCGCCCAACCTTGGCCATCGCACTGGAAGGGAAAACCGATCACTCGTGATCTCACTTTTCTGGAGTTTTTTCCAATTGTAGTGGCAGTTCATCTGTGGGCCAGCGAACTTAGGAACCACCAGGTATGCTTCTGGACCGACAACCAGGCTGTCGTGGGTGTTCTCTCTAGGCAATCGTCACGCTCTCCTAGGGTTTCAGCGCTGCTGCGCTCCTTTGTTCTTACCTGCCTGAAATTAAACATCCGCTTCAGCGCTAGATTTATTCCAGGGTTAAATAACGATATCGCGGACGCTTTATCTCGTTTGCAGATGGACCGCTTCCGCTTATTGGCACCGGAGGCGCAGCAATTACCGGAACCTTTCCCGGAATACCTCTGGAGCCTTGGGAGTGTGACGTCCTGAAGGGAGTATCGGCTTCAGTCGCCCCCTCCACTCTAAAGTCGTATAAAAAAGCATGGGCTGATTTTATTAATTTCCGGGTCAAGGCGTCGGGCATAGGCCCTGTAGCGCCCCCAAACAAGCGGGAGGCCTTGCAGTACCTATCGCACTTGTGGAGGTCGGGTCGAGCCGCCAGAACTCTTAATATCCAATCGGCGGCTATTTCATTCTTTAGTAAAACACTCTTCTCGATTGACCCTTGCGCCGACTTTGTGGTGAGGAAGGCTCTTGAGGGCTGGCGCAGGCTGCAGCCACCAAAATTAGACGACAGGCAGCCCATCACATTTGATATACTGTCACAAATACATTCGCAGTTAAGGAAAATTTGCTGGTCTAAATTTGAGGCTCGGTTATTTTCTGCGGCCTATTCGATTGCATTTTTTGGAGCTCTCAGAATTGGCGAGGTTGTATGGGAGGACCAAACTAATCGGGGTATCAGACTTGAAGACCTGAAAATAACTCCTTCCGAAATTTTGATCTTAATTCGGCAGTCAAAAACAGATCAGAAGGGGTCCGGAGCTTGGATGCGCCTACAAGCCACGGGGCTAAAGGGCCCGTGTTCCTGCAGCTCAGACCACCTTCTCCGGGCCCGCTACTTATACATCACGATGGCTCATCACTGACGCGCCAGCAGTTTACAAGGGTGATGCGCAAGGCAGTCGCAGCTTGTGGTCTTCCCCCAGCAAAGTTCGCAGCACACTCCTTTCGTATCGGTGCAGCTACAACAGCCATGCACATGGGTTTATCAGTGGAGAGGATAAAAGACTTGGGGCGCTGGAAGTCCAAAGCATACAAGGGTTATTTACGTAACACCAAGTGACCTCCTGCTCACTTATTTAGCCTATTCCAACTTACACGCTTAACCTGCTCCACATTCCCCTGATAGCACATTTTCTCAGTACCTCTCTTGTCACCTCTTCCAGGCAGCCATCGCGTGCGAATTTGGTTAGTGGGCCACAGCATCATGCACTGGGCCAGAGACCGGGCCTTTCACCGCGGTTTGGGTCGTAATCTCGGGCTTCCTGCGCAGGCGGACATCACTTGGCTGACCAGGAGGGGGATGCGTTGGGACGAGTTCCTCCCCACAGTGCAAGCCAGAGCTGCAGCGCACGGCCCACCTGACGCCTTGGTGGTGCAATTGGGCGAAAATGATTTGGCATATCGGAAAGGCATGGACTTACAATGGCAAATATTCTCGGACTTTGATGGACTGTTGGCTGCTTATCCGAATTTGACCATTTTCTGGTCTTCGCTGCTGGAGCGGAGCGTTTGGCGCGATTGCAGTTGCCCGGTTGCGGTGAATAGAGCCAGAAAGCTGCTGGATAAGGCGGTGGCCCGCCGCGTGGTTGCTATGAGGGGGCGGGTCATCGCTCACCCCGCTATAAAGTTCAATGAGACTGCTTTTTACAGGAATGACGGTGTACACCTTTCTGACGCAGGAAACGATGTGTGGCTAGCGGACGTCATATTAGATATAAGACAATGGTTACAGGAAAATTAGATATTGGTTTCGGATGTGAGGGTATTGGCGGCGAGCCAAATGTTTTGGCTCGATTGGCGGTTAGGCATTGGATAAGGTCAGGAAGGTCAGGATGTGGGGGGGGAGGACGGGCCAGCACCTCCCCCCAAGCGCTGAAGGGTACTTCGTAAAGAAGTCCGGGGGGCGTGTCCGTGTCCGAAGCCGTGGGTGGTGAGGGCCTAAGGCACGCCCCGGATCGGTGATCACGGGGTGTGTCCTTAGCTGATGTGCAGCAGCAAGGGCTCACCCCAACAGTGGTTAACCCTTCCTGGACTGCCAGCACGACGTACTGGAGTCGGATATAGTCTAGTTAGATCCAATGCCTAATGCCAATACCGCTCAACAACCGGAACCAATAAAGTTGTGGCCTTTTATTCTCCATTTAACCTTATTTTACGGTGTCTTGCGTCGTTATTTCACGGGAGGGATCGGGATATCGACATGCAACATAGCTTTTCCATAGCTATTCCAAGGTCACCTGCCCAAGAAATATCAGGTACAATTAAGGATGGGGATGACATCCACTTTAGTCCCCATTTAAAGGCGACCCTACCTAATTCGCACTTCCCAGTACAAGACGTAAACCGAAATGTAGCCACGACTTTGCACTTCTCCAAATTATGCAATGGAGTTTTCCACCAAGTAATGTGTGAAAAAAAACCTGCATGTGCTAGGTAAAGTGTGGATAAAAATGCACACATTAGGGAAAATAGCAAAGAAAATTAATTATCCTAGAGGAAATAGCTTGCAAAAATATGTGTATTAAGGAAAATAACATAAAAATATGCATGTTGTTGTTGTTGTTGTTTAGTTGTTTAGTCGTGTCCGACTCTTCGTGACCCCATGGACCAGAGCACACCAGGCACTCCTGTTTTCCACTGTTTCCCGCAGTTCCATCAAATTCATGTTGGTAGTTTTGAGAACACTATCCAACCACATCTCGTCCCCTTCTCCTTGTGCCCTCCATCTTTCCCAACATCAGGGTCTTTTCCAGGGAGTCTTCTCTTCTCAAATACGCATATCCAGATAAAGTCACTCTAAAATGCTGGCTATTTTTGTAAGGATTTTAAAAATAAATAAACAGCAAACTGATGTCACAATGTGGAAAACGGACCAAATTAAAAACCAAGAGAAACTGCAAATGACAGACCTGCCCATCTATATGTACAACTGCGGGCACTTCTGCGTGGAGACTTCAACTGGTTTAAGAAATATTTATTTATCCTCAGGGAATTGTGGGAATTGTATACAGCCAATGAAACGTTGAGGCACTGGTATACAGCCAATGAAACGTTGAGGCATGGCAAATGGCAATTTTTGGGAGGGCAGTTTGTTACTTTTTCAAGGGAAGGGGGGGCTAAATGATTCAGACGGTATGGGGGGTGCACATTGTTGCCATGTTAGTGGAAGCTTCCTCATTTTAAACATTTCCTTAGAGGTTTGAGAGCCCTTGGGATTGGTTGGTTTTTGTTCATTTTGTTTAAACTGGCAGATGCCATGCTTTCCTCCTTTTGGAATGGCAGCAACCATGGGGAGGGATACATAGCAAATGAATCTGCTCTGCACTCCATGGTTTAAATCAGGAAAGTGACCCATCAGCCCTGACTAGAACTCCCAGCTCCACAGATCACTGGTAATTCTGGCTTTGGGTGATGAGCGGTAGAGTTTAATAAGGTTCTCAGGCTTAAAAAAACTCAAAATCAAGTGGAGTTTTAAGTTGAAAAGAGATTAAAAAACAGTGTCACCATATTAATAAGATATCTCTCCTTTCCCTCTTAAAACCACCTAAATTACTTTGCCTGCACCCGAGACACATGTTGTTGTTGTTGTTGTTGTTCAGTCGTTCAGTCGTGTCCAACTCTTCGTGACCCCATGGACCAGAGCACGCCAGGCACGCCTATCCTTCACTGCCTCTCGCAGTTTGGCCAGACTCATGTTGGTAGCTTCGAGAACACTGTCCAACCATCTCATCCTCTGTCGTCCCCTTCTCCTTGTGCCCTCCATCTTTCCCAACATCAGGGTCTTTTCTAGGGAGTCTTCTCTTCTCATGAGGTGGCCAAAGTACTGGAGCCTCAACTTCAGGATCTGTCCTTCTAGTGAGCACTCAGAGACACATACACCATTCAAAATCATAGCTCCCATTTCAGGAAACCCCCAAATGCCCCTCTTTAGGGAGAATACTTCATTTCAGGGATTTTGCCACAGTCCTAATATACACCCCTCATTGTTCCAGGAAAAATGCCAGTGAATTCTTGGGAACACACCCAGGAATCAGCAGGTCTACCCCACATGGTCTTAGTCTCAACTCCTTGAAGTTACTGAGATATGCATGTTCAAGTATTTCAACTAAGGTTGACAGGTAGAATTCAGTTCTGTTTGCATTCTAATGAGAAACTACACAATTCAGATTTCAAACCAATATGCGACTCAAACAAAGCTTCATTCAAAATTCACACTTCTTCAAATTTTGTGATGTGGTTCCTCAGTGTGCACAGAAGTGCACATATTAGGGGAAAGTGGGCAAAAAACTGCATATATCAGTGGAAAAAACATACAAAAATGCAGCATATTAGGGGAAAGTGCTTGCAAAAAGGTGTGTATATCTGCCAAAACTGCGAACAATAATGTGCATATTAGGAGAAATTCACACTACATTGCTTCCAAATTTTCATGACGGTTTTTTAAAACACACACAGGGATTTCTGTGGGAAAGTGGAGAATTTACTTTAGGTTTGGAAAAAAATGAGAAACTGAGAGAAACCAACTTTGACAGATATGTGTGCTTTGATGCCGAGAGTCTTTCCTTGGTGACATTAAATGGGGGTGAATCAATATTTCATTGACTGCTAGTCTTTCCAAGAACTGGGGAAAACCTGCACTGAGTCTTTTCAGGATGGAATGGAAGTTCATAGTAGCATCAGTTTGAGACTTAATCCCTGTGTCTTATTTACGCATACCTGTGCCACTGCTTGTCACCGCAGCTACAAGGTGCTTTTCTTCAGGGTTTCAGCTTTTTCCCCCCTTCAAAATTCAGTACTTAAGACCAGTCCTCCTGGATAAGACCAAAGCTCTATCTGGTTACTCTAGTCCTGGTGTGGAGAACCTGTTGTTGTTGTTGTTGTTGTTGTTGTTGTTGTTGAGGGCTATATTAGCTCAGGAGTAATCTATTGGGGAAGAACATGGGTGGCGCTGTGGTCTAAGCCACTGAGCCTCTTGGGCTTGCCGTTCAGAAGGTCAGCGGTTCAAATCCCCATGACAGGTTGAGCTCCCGTTGCTCGGTCCCAGCTCCTGCCAACCTAGCAGTTCGAAAGCACGCCCAAAAGTGCAAGTAGATAAATAGGTACCTCTCTGGTGGGGAGGTAAATGGCGTTTCCATGCGCTGCTCTGGTTTTGATGTTCCATTGCGCCAGAAGCGGCTTAGTCATGCTGGCCACATGACCCAGAAAAACTGTCTGTGGACAAACGTCGGCTCCCTCGGCCAGTAAAGCGAGATGAGCGCCGCAACCCCAGAGTCATCTGCGACTAGACTTAACAGTCAGGGGTCCTTTACCTTTACCTTTAATCTATTGGGGACCACATAGCAGCAGAGAGTTGTAACAAAACCAGCAGTGGTTGTGGTCATGTCTTTTATCTCCCTCTTTTTGCCACCTCCAGCTCTTGAGCTCTCTTCATTCCCACACAGTGGGTTGCCTGGAGTGGGGCAGGTCATTCCCCATAGGGAAATGTCCCTAAAGAGCCTCACAGTACACAGAATGCAACAGCAATATTTCACAGTCAAAAATTAGCATGAGCTCATATCCGTAAATGAGCCCTCCCCCAATCCCAACCGTGAAGGATGATGTGAGTTGTACTCAAAAACATCTGGAGGACATGGTTTGGAGAAGGCAGCCATAAAGCATTCACAACCCAGTGAGTTTCATATGCCCTCATATGCCTCATAAAACTGTCAGGTCTGCTATTTTAAAAAATAAGTTTTTGGGGTTTGTTTGTTTTTTAAAACTAAAATCACTCAAAACTTCACTCCGGAAGATTCCCATTTGGTTTTGATGGCGTAATCTGCAGATAAACCACAGCATGACTGAAGCTCACAATTAGTCATCCAAAAAGCTTGGCCACGTAAGTCCTCATTTTATGACAACAAATAATTGATGAAGCTTGTAATGTTTTCATGGTCAATAGCTCTAAGAAGGGTTCAGGTGCCCGGCATTTTCAATCATTCCAATGGGCAAGAATGGCGCTTCTTTTGTCAGGAGGCAAATTCCCCAGCTAAGGCGGCCTGGCCAAGAGAATTAAAGGAGCAACTCAGAAGCAGCCAGCAACTCATCAGTAATTTCATTATCCTATTGAGCCCCCCCCCCCCCGCTCCTTCTTCTCCTTCTTGTATTAAACCAGTCTATTCTCAGGCACACAAACAAGCAGATAAATTGACCCAGCGTAGCCAGACAAAAGAGAGAGCAGTTCCCAAAAGAAGCCTCTCCAATAGAAGCTTTTAATAATGGCAGCATTTTTTTTATTTTATTTTTGTCATCGCTGTTGCTATTTTGAACAGCTCAGATTCCCACTTTCTTCGGCAACAGAAACATGAGGTCTCAAGATGTCAAGCAAACACAAAGGATAGTACGCATCACAATGCACCACAAGGCTGCTGAATTGTAACACCTGCTGGCATACAGACACCTTTTCTCTCTTCTCTCTCTCTCTCTCTCTCTCCCCCCCCCCCTGTGTGTGTTTATGTCTGGAAGGAGAAATGAGCATTAACAGGGTGTTGTAGCATGGATGGGTGTCTTTGCTCTTGGTGCTTGGCTCTGCATAGGAACAGCAAAAGAGGTATAGCTGGAGTAGTGTTTCTTGGTCCTGATACCCAACACATACTTTTTTCCTGAATTAAAATCAGAAGGAAAACTTCATTTCTTCACTCAAGTAAGCTAGGCCACAAGTTCCTCACTACTGATTTAAAGCTACCACAGATTGCAATCTAGACCTGTCAGTTGCAAAGCAGTTCCCTCTCCCCCATGCGAATGCCTTTCTTAAACAAGTTTTGATTTCGATAAGCTGCTACCTCACTCACACCCACCCCCTTTGATGTTTCCCTTGCTATGTAAAGTTTAGGTGTATAATTCTGCTTTTAGCAAACTTTTGCATGCAACTTTTTATGCCTGGATCTCTGAGATGTCACAGAGAGCTTCAGGGGTCCTTGTTCCAGCCTGTGAACCCCACTTAGCCTCAGACAAGCCACAAATCCCTCTGAGGCACCCTACTTTGGCTGGGATTATGGGAGCTGTAGTTCAGTAACATCTGAAGGACCACAGGTTCCTCACACCTGCAACCGGCAGTTCCCACCAAAGATGGATAGAGCTTGCTGCAAATCTAAAATTGGGAGTAAAGCAGAAGAACTATCTACAGAAACTGACTAGAAGGAGGAAAGGCCAGAGCTGCAAATCATGCAGAGAAGCAACGGGCAACATTGTTGGTGAATGGCTAAATTTGGGGTTATTGGAGCCTTTAATTTAATTCTCATGGTGCACAAATTGGAGGTTTTAATCAGCTAGAGAAAAGTACAACAATGGTCAGTGCCTTCTACATAACTATCATTGCTCCCCTCATGCTGATTAAATGGTTGTCCCAGTTCACAGGCTATGATCCTAAGATGTGGGCTGTTAGAATTCTACTTCAGCCATCCCTGGACATCTGAAAAGTGCCTTTGACCTCAAGGAAGATGACATCACTACAGTACTCCACTCTAGCTTTTTCCCTTATCCAGCCAGCTTCCCCCAGGCTCCCCATCAGCTGGGAAGTACTCATGTCAGAAAGCCTCTGCCAAACAGGATAAACAATACTGTGCTAGATGGGCCTATGGCCTGACTCAGTACAAAATGACTTCCTATGTCCTTAACTCTCCTTCCTCTGGGTGGACTGCAGAGTACTGTCTCTCCAAATGGACCTTTAGTCAACTGGGGTCTGGGCACACCCGAGGCAGACTTCTGCACCTGCCAGTACAGAATTTTGTCTGCAATCCTTTCCATGACACAAGGATTCTCAAAGACCTTTGCACTCGTTTCATTTATTTTTAAGCCAAAACCAAGTCACTAGGCTCTCATTCTCTCGAAGGGTTGCTTGCTGTTTTGAGGGTGGTAGTGGAGGGCCGATTACCATGCTTGAACAGTGACACACTCGCAAACTGAGCTATCTCAGAGGGTTATTTGAGGATTTCTGTTGAAATCGACATGTTATAGTTATAACTACTTTACCTAGATCTTCATCCGGGAGAGAGACCACTCTCATCCCAAGTGTCTCAGCCCTCTAGGATCAACAGATCAACAGTAATGTCTCACTCACATGTGTTTTGGACTGCTGTGACATCAGCAACCTGTAGACCAATCCTCTCCCTCTACCATACCTGTAACATCTAAAAATTCCAAGCTCAGATACTGCAGAAACCATTCCTTCACATCCTCTGGTGGTTTATGATCCTAGTAACCCTTGAACCATTGTGAGTCTACAGATCATCTTGCTGCTCATGTTTTGGCCAGCAAACAAACCATAAGAAATGAAAAATGCAGTCCAAAAAGTCCTATTGAATTCAGTGGTGTTTACTCCCAGGTAAATGGGCTTCAGATTGCAGCTGAAGCAGCTCAGTGTGCACACACTACTCTCCCTTCCTGGTTTCCTGCAAAATTGGGCTTCAAAAACATCAAAAGAGGTCTGCAGTGCTTTGGAGAAAATGATACAGATTCAGTTCTGTTATCACTGGGTTTCAAAAAGCAGCAATGTCTCTACAGCAATGCCTGTAGCTGGCAAAGATCCAAGGAGGAACCTAAGCATAGGAATGCATCATTCAAAGGCAATGATTTGCTCTGTGAATAAGTAGCCTAAAGGTAGAAGAGAAAGAGAAAAGAAAAAGCAGAGGAGGGGTAGGGTGTAATCTGCTATATTGAACCCCCCCCCCCCAAAAAAAGAATAAGCAGCATTAAATGGCAACTAATATTAACTCCTTGCTTTGATCTGGATTTCCATACAAACTCTGAAAGATCGTATTTAAAAAGAGCACACAAGCTAAATTCAGTGTTAGGGCAAACCATAGTTTAGTCCTATGTGAACAAGCTTTAATATGCATCCTCTCTTCTTCTTGCATGGCTGTGAGAAGTTCAAAAATTTACACTTCCAATTTTAATTAACTACAGTTTATTGTGTGATCCCAAACTGACAAAACATTGCTAATGTTAACTGTGCTTTCATTTAAGCCAGCCAACTTGGAACCATGGTTAAACATAAACCACAGTATATTGGTTCACACAACAAGCCAAGTTGTGGCTGAGCAAAGACGGAAGCAAATCTTCCAGACTGCACTTTGCAGGGACGCCAGAGCAGGAGGACAGGGATATCATACAAACCTGAATGTCACCTGGGTTCATTCACATTGTGCTGAACTATGGTTTAGCATGGGGCTGATGCAGCCCTGGTCCTAATTTCATGAGAGTGAGGAGGAGGGGGGGGGAGGAATAGATAGGCAAAGAAAGAGAGGCAAGGTCCCATATCCACTTTTGGACCTAACCCTACCCCCTTGTTTAAACCCCACTCACCACTTACATATGGCCACTGACAAACTGCCACCCCAGGGAATGCACCTGTTGTCACACAGCTGGATGTGGAGGAGCGGAGACGCAAACCCGGTTCCCCAGATTATGAGTCTACCGCTCTTAACCACTACACCACACCTGTGGTATAGCATAACATCCAAGCACAGCAACTATTTCACAATCGGGATCCTTCCAGCACATTTCTGATTGATATTTTGGAACAGCAGTTTTGGAAGGTCAACCACGCACACCACTCTTCTACCTAAAGGGGCAGCAATGCCCTTGGATTATTGAATGCTTTCCAGTGCCCCACCATTTCTCACCACTGTCTATATGGCATGTACTCTTCTTCATCCTCTTGGCCCAATCCAGTACCAGAAATGAGACAGTGGGCTGTTGCATATAGCCATCATCACCTCCTTGCGATCCCAGATGAATAGTAATAGCAGAGGGAGAGTCAGCTATATTTGCCACCTTCACTTTCCTTCCAGATAGGAGTGGAAGCAGCCTTAACAGGAACGGAGAGGTTTGTGTTGAAGCATGAAAATATGGCTTATTCCAAGTAAGTCAATCTCACTCAGTACTGTCCACACCAGTGTTGGGGGACTGCATCCAGCTAGCATGACCACCCCACTCTGGGCAACTTGGATAGGTGGGTGAGGCCTCCCACCCAACAGTCTGTTATGAAAACTTCCCGCGGGGGCAAGTTGAGAGACTGACCCCAAGGCGGACGAAGCTTCTGTGCCCTCTGGCTTCTGGAGTCCAGGGGCACAATTGTAATATGCGGTTGTTCCCAGCTTGAAAACAACACACATACAAGCCATTTGGCTAAGATCTACTTTATTGTAGATAAAGAGCAGAGTATGCCTCTGCGCAGCAGCTCATTATTTCAGAGCTGTGTTTTAAAGCATCTTGCACCTCCTGATGCAAAACAGAAAGTAAAAAGTACAATAGTAAAATACAATGACATCACATGTGTGGGAGCTGGTATGCCCAGTGTAATTCCCACAGAGAGGAAACATGACTCTTGAGTCTTGTGACCTTGCTGCAGCGTTCGCAGCTCGTCATGTCATAATATCACAACATCCTCCCCCGATATTAGACAATGTGAGAGCGGCGAAAGTTAAGGCATCATTAGGAGAAGCAAACAAACAGTTATCATATACACAGTATGAATCTGTTGTCTTTGTTCCATCCTTGGAAATCTCTGAGACTGGTTCTACCAGTTTGAGCCTTTGATAACCAACTCTCCAGGGGACCAGAGCATTTGCTCTGTGTGTGTTGGCAGAAACAGTGTTGAACTTTGCAACCTGTTGCTGTGGCTTTCTCACATCTGTGAAATGAGCCTGAGTGTCGCTGTCTTGAGTGCAAACTACAGCTACATTTGCAACAGCTGAGATTGCAAACTCTTTGGAGTAACGTTTGGGCGCCTGACCCTTTGTTACTCTCTCAGATCTACGCACAAGATGTAGATCTTCTTTGCTGAGTTTCTCCTGAACAGGACTTTTTGGAGAAACTTTACCAATTGTAAACAGTGGCTCTAAAGATCCTAGCACATCATCATCTGTAGATGGCCTGGTACTATCATGAGGTCTCTCAATGACAGTTTCACCTGTGTCGGAACTAGCCGTGGTTGAGCTTGCACTGCTACTGCTGGTGTCAGTGTCCTCATATGTATTGACATCAATGGGAAAGCTTTGGAGAACCTGTGTCTCCGGCTTTTCAGTAGGTTCTACCTCCTGAGTAAGAATTACTGTGTTTGAGGAAGGCAATAGAATTCTGTATTGTCCTTTCTCATAGCCCATAAAAATGCCTTGGATGGTTGCACCTTCAAGTGATTCTACCCACATCTGAGAACCAAAAACCTTAAGATGCTTAACAGAAGGTTTTCTGCTAAACAGTATCTCATAAGGTGAGCATTCCATTCCTTTTGGAATACTCCTGACCCATGCATATGTGAAGGCAGATAGGCTTTCAGCCCAATTCTGTTCAGACAGCTTTGCACTTAGCAATTGCGCCTGCATACCCTCACGTAGTATTGTGTTAATTTTAACACACAAATCATTGTTCCACGATGATTGGCTGACAGCAACTTTGTGCCGAATGCAATGTTGACTTAGGAAGTCCTTGAACTCCTGTGAATAAAACACTGGTAATTGATTAGTATACAAACATTCAATTTTGCCATCATGCATGAAATCTATCTTAGCACAAAATTCAGTGAACTTGGCCAAGACTTGCTGCGGACTTTTCATTGTGTAAATCCAAGAGAATTTAGAGAAATGATCAGACAGCAATAAATAACAGGTAGCTCCGCCTCTAGATTTTGGCAAAAGTCCTATTACATCAGCAGAGACCTGCTGGAAACATTTTGTGACCTTTTCTCTGCGTGGCTGATTGGTAGTCTCCTTGGACTTAGCAGCACCTGCAAAATAAGAGTCAACAACATCATAACAACAGTCAGTAGAATCAAAAGACATTAAAAACAGTCCATCTTTGTTCTTCTGAGCTGTAAGGATAACTTCTCCATCCTTATAAATTGTGCACAGTCCTTTGCGCAGCCTGAGCTCGCAGTCCTTCTCGGTAAGCTGCGATGCACTTAGCAGATTGTAGGCAATTTCTGGGACATATAGCACGTTGCTGATAGATAGCTGGAGACTCTGAAGATAAACAGTTCCAACTCCAGTCGATTTCAGGTGTGTTCCACTGACCTGCGACACGGTGGAGTCCAGCTTCTTAAAAGTCTTAAATAAACGCTTGTTTGCGGTCATGTGGTGGCTGGCAGCTGAGTCAATAACAAAAGCCAGGTCAATGTTAATGTCATCCTGCTCCTGCACGCCTTGTGTAAGCAATGCAACTGTGCGCCCTTTGGAGACTTTGGCTTGCGCCTTGCCTGTAGATCCACCAGCTTGTTGGGTAGATCCTTTCTTGGGCTTTCTGCAGGTCTGGAAACTGTGTCCTCTCATTCCACAGTTTGTGCAGCGTATGACTTTAAGAGCTTGCACGTGCTCAGTTTGACCACTAGGTGGGGTTGAGGACGCTTCTGCTTCACTCCCCCTTCCATTAGCCTCATTTTGAGCAGCACAACGATCTTGCTCATTTAGCAAAGTTGAGAAGACTCTGGCAACGGTTAAGTTTTGAGCATCCAGGGCACCTAGCTGTGATGCAATAGCACTATAACCGGCATGGAGGCTATTCAAAACCATGACTGGTAATTTTGTCCAGTAAGCATTGGACAAAGGGAGCTGCTGCTCTGCTTGCTATCCTTTGCCATAGTGGCGAAAAAACAGGCTTTTACTCTCTGACTTCAGAAAGCAATTTAAGCAAACAAACCTAGCCTTCTGAGGTTTATTGCCTCGTAAATCAGTCCGGTTTACTCACAGTCCAATTAACGCGTCTTCTTCTCACAGCGGGAAACGGCCGTCTTCAGCACGAAAAAACTCCCCCGGAATGAAGCACGCAGTTTAAGGCTGTTTTCTTTGCCGGCAGATAAACATCAGGCAGAAGTCATCAGAGGTCCGATGTTCGGAAACCATCCTCTGCTACCAATGTTATGAAAACTTCCCGCGGGGGCAAGTTGAGAGACTGACCCCAAGGCGGACGAAGCTTCTGTGCCCTCTGGCTTCTGGAGTCCAGGGGCACAATTGTAATATGCGGTTGTTCCCAGCTTGAAAACAACACACATACAAGCCATTTGGCTAAGATCTACTTTATTGTAGATAAAGAGCAGAGTATGCCTCTGCGCAGCAGCTCATTATTTCAGAGCTGTGTTTTAAAGCATCTTGCACCTCCTGATGCAAAACAGAAAGTAAAAAGTACAATAGTAAAATACAATGACATCACATGTGTGGGAGCTGGTATGCCCAGTGTAATTCCCACAGAGAGGAAACATGACTCTTGAGTCTTGTGACCTTGCTGCAGCGTTCGCAGCTCGTCATGTCATAATATCACAACACAGTCACCTGATGTCATCGCCACATCTGCTGACAACCTGAATGGGACTCGCATTCGAAGTCCATTTCCAGAAACTTTTGCAATACAAGCCATTTGCAAAAAGACTTCAGTGTGGTGTAGTGGTTAAGAGCGGCAGACTCGTAATCTGGTGAACCGGGTTTGCGTCTCCGCTCCTCCACATCCAGCTGCTGGGTGACCTTGGGCTAGTCACACTTCTTTGAAGTCTCTCAGCCCCACTCACCTCACAGAGTGTTTGTTGTGGGGGAGGAAGGGAAAGGAGAATGTTAGCCACTTTGAGACTCCTTCAGGTAGTGATAAAGTGGAATATCAAATCCAAACTCTTCTTCTTCTTCTTCTTCTCCTGGTGCCCACCAGCCGATCAGCACTGAGAGACATCACCTTTGAAGTCATTTCAATTTCTATGCAAACTACTTAGAAAGTAACTTCAAAGGGATGGTAGCCACACCTTTACTTGCTTCACCCCCCAACTTCAGGGTTGGCGCAGATGGGTGTGGTTTGGGGAAAATAGCCATGTGGGACAAATTAGGTCCCCTGCTAGGCCTGACCAGACCTGTGGACCAGAAGTTCCCCATCCCTGGTCTACACTGGCTGGCATGCAACTCTCCTGTGTCTACATGCAAACAGCAGCAGTTGACGCATCTCCCTGGATGACGGGCCGTGGGAGCTGCCTGAGGATGCCAGTTCCTAAATCTGGCCCTGAATGCCTCCTGACAGAGACTACAGTGTACTCCCTTAGTTTAGTCAGCATCATTTCAAGAGAAGAAGCCCTCCGCGCCTCATACCAAGAAGGACAGAAAATCAATATCTGCTCCTTCATGGAACAAGATGCCTTTGCACCCCTGCTTTTAAACAACGATTGCAAAAAAAAGGAGAGAGAGAGAGAGAGAAAGACAATTAAATAAAATAGATACATGAACCACATCAATGGATTTTAGATTCTCATTTGACACACTGGTGAGAAGGAAACTGGTATGATTACAAAAGGAGGATGATAGAGAAGAGTGTTGCACACATTCGCAACAGAGCAACAATCCCCGCTGTCAAATTGGGTGTATGGGGGTGGGGAGGGTGCAGCATTTAAAGGCAGCCTTTGGATAAAAGATGCTCAGTGTGACATTGAGAGAACCTCAGGCACGGTTGTCATGACAACACAGCACACACACACCTCTCTCTCTCTCTCCCCCCTCCCCTCTGCCCCATAAAACAAGGGGGAAAGCAGGACACACACAGCCTTGACGCTAACTGCCAAACAGCACTCTGAAGACTTTGCACCGGTTAGGAGGGCCCATGTCACAGGTCAGTCAGATCATAAGAGAAATCCAGGCTTAAGCATCATTTAGCAAGACTTCTAGAGTAAAGAAGAAGGAAAATCATTCAGCCCAATTTCTACATTCAGGATCACTGCGATTCTGCCAGCGTTTGGAAGGAAGGAGACACTGAGATTGGATCCTTAGCAACTCCTATTTACTAGCGTCTTTGTATACAAGCTGGTCACTTTTGCATTTTCATGCAGTAGAAATGAATGGGAAACTCAGCTTAAAAACAGTAATAATCTAGTCCTAGTGATTATGGAAGAACATTAGAATAATTTACAATGGGACGTTTTTCAAAATGTGCACAGCAGCCTTTGCCAACCTGGCGCCCTTCAAATGTTTCGGATGGCAATTCCTATCAGCCCCAGCTAACACAACTCATTTAGGAACAAAGTAAGCTGTCTTATATCATGTTGCATGATTTGCCAATCTGGCTCACCATTGTCTACTCCAGCCTTTCCCTACCTGGTGCCGTCTAGACGTTGCTGGATCACAAACTCCATCATCCCATGCCATTGGCCATGCTGGCTGGGGCTGATGGGGGTTGGAGTCCAACATCATCTAGAGAACATCAAGTTGCAGAAGTTCCCATAGGTTTCAAGTAGAGTAAGGTATTTCCCTATCACCTCTTTGAGGCTTGCTCCACCCCACTGACACCTGGGGAGGGCCTCCTCACGAGCCTTGGGGGCTCTCCAAATCTCTCCTGCCATTTCCGGGTTTGAATTGAATTATTTACCTGTTTCCTGCCACTGCATGTATGGGTGGTCACATGCGAGTTGATCACACGTAAGGGTTTTTTTTGGGTGGGGGGGCCTGTATGCATTTTGGTTGGTGAACTGCATTACAAAATTCAGAGCAATGTGATTTTTTGAAGGATAACTCCATTTCAGTTCTGCTGTTGGTTCAGGAAAGGTAAATTAGGTGGACTTGCATTAAAAGGTAAAGCAAAACTATCTTATATTTCATCTCTAACTGGGAAGCATACATTTTTTTATTCATAAAATGCATTTTTCAAAAAATACACATTTTTTTCTGTACAATATACATTTTATATACATGTTTAATGTAAAATGCATTATTTCTTACACACTAAAACTGCATGGCAAAATCCAGATAAATGGAACATCTGGGTGGGGAGTTGTGTTCCAATCCTCAAGCAAGTTTGCGAGCTTTGGGTCTAGCTGGTCTGCTGTAAAAAGCAGGCCAAATGAATTTCTCCCCCATCCTTAGCCTTGTACATTCCTTTTGGAGAGAAAAGGCAAAATAAAAACCTGGAACAAGTGGAGCATTCCAGCATTCACCTTGGAAGGGCCAGAAGTTGCCTTATCTCACATCAGACCATTGGTCCATTTAGCTCAGCATTGATGAGCACTGGGCTCTCCAGAATTTCAGACAGGAGTCTTTCCCAGCCCTACCTGGCAATGCCAGGGATTGCACAAAGGGTCATTCTGCATGCAAGGCATGTGCTCTGCATGCCCACTGAACTCTACATGCCCCTCCTTTACATCACTCCTATACACCCCACCCACTTGGCACAGCTTACATGGCTAGGGCAATGAATAAACTGCCCAAAACAGAGCTTTATTAAAAAAGCAAAACATCTCCATGCTACAAGTGGCCTTTTCTCTCACATAGTAACACGGCTGCACTGAAAAGAGCCGAAGGTCCGCAGATGGCCCTGCTTTTGCTTTATTTTGTTATTAAAGCAACTCAAGTCTATTCAGGAGGGTTGCATAGGTGGGGGCAGCCCCATCCTCCTGTCCTCTGCCGATTCTGCCAGGCAAGTCACAGCGTGAGAGCAGTGAGTCTTCTGCAAGCACTCGAGGAGGACTGAAGATCATGAAACGGGAGCCCAGCTTTTGAATGCTTCACGCAGGAGGCTTGGATATCTTTCATTACAAATTACCATTCTAACCAGCTCCCTGACAGCCAGCCTGGTTCATCCCCTCGTGATGGATTCTTTGCTGTGACGCTATGACGTTGGTAGGCACAGTTGCTAGGCAAAGGCGCACAGGAAACTGCTGAGCTGTTCCATGGCAGGACGGGCTTTGAAATAAAATAAAATAAAATAAAATAAAAATGAAAGCTGGGCCTTGGTGATTAAATAAACAACAAAGGCTTTCTGGAGGATGGGAAGGGGAGGAGAACCCCGACTTAACCAGTGACCGGCTTATAAACAATCCCTGGCGAATTCAGGCTTGCATTCCGAGAGGTCGCCACAACTCAGGTCTGTTGCCTCTTTGCCTTTGCAGCACCCAGATCATCAATATTCAGCAGCACTAAGTGCAGTCTGGTATACCACAGGACAGAAGGCTTTTTGCAAAAAGAGAAGAGTGTGTGTCAGGGGCTCAGTAGCTACAGATCCAAGAGTTCCCAGTTCTAGCTCCAATGGATTCTGACCATGCAGAGAGAGGCAGATACAGAATAGGAGTAGGGCAAGGAAAAAGACAAAATGGGGGTCATGAACCTCAGACCCAGGTGCTAAATACAGCCCTCTATCTGCCCCCCCCCCAAAAAAACGCGACCCCGGTTCACCAGATTATGAGTCTACCGCTCTTAACTACTACACCACACTGGCTCTCCAATAAAGAGGCTCACAATAACACAGAATATAACAGCTAATATTGACATGAAAAATTATCTCCAATCTGGAGCCTCAATATGTTTTGGACCACACTTCCCATCAGCTCCAGCCAGCATTGCCAATGGTCAATAAGCAAACACCAGCAATTTCCATTCCCGTTTCTGTTTTTGCTGGAACTCTTCAACATCCCCAACCAATGCCCACTGCCAATGGCTGTCCACAGTCGAAGAAGAAGCAGCTCAGTACTCTGAGCCATACCAGGTTGCTAGACTTAGTCATACATTTAATACTTCTGCATTAGTATCTCTCTGGGGCATTGTAGGAAATAAAAAAGATGGCTAGTGCCAGCCAGCCAGAATTGTTCAGGGCACTTCCATCACAGGCAAATAAACCACTCAGAAAGGAGGGGAACCCACCGGAGGACACACTGTTTGTCCAGGTCCCACCCCCCCCAAAAAAAACCTAGGGCCAGCCCTGCTTCACTTCCTGTGTCACAAATGCAGATCAGCAGAGTTGTGTCTACCACCAATAAGCCCAAATTCAGTTAAACTCTGAACTTAAAAACAGATCAGATGTCATAAGAGACAGCCTGGCAGTGATCACTGGATTTCAAAGCTACTAACAATGAACACAGTCAAGGCTAAGGACAGGTGGGTGGGTGCAGGAGAATAATGCAGCCTTATCAATACCAAATTGGACTATCTTTTCAGATTGCAGCAAACAAGAGACCCATGTGACACAAGGTGCAGCAGACCTTGTCCTTCACAACAGTAGCATTGCAGAACACAAGGCGTATAAGGCAAGCACAATAAAGCTTAGAAGGCAGGAAAAGGTCTCTCTATCCCACCCTTTGCCACAAGCACAGCCAAGTGAGGAAAGATGGAGTGGGATGGGGAAAACAATGAAGATTCACCACCAGAGAGGTGAATGGATAAGGGATGTGTCTAGAACAAAACAAATATTGTGCTTTCCAGGAACAAAGGTTAAAATTCACTGAGCTTATTGAGGCTCTTAAAAGGACAGGAGCTGCAAACAAGAAAGGAGATTCCAACTAAACACCAGGAATAACTTTCTGACAGTAAGAGCTGTTCAACAGTGAAACAGTCTCCCTCGGGAGGTGGTGGACTCTCCTTCCTTGGAGATTTTTAAGCAGAGGTGATCATCTGTCATGTATGGTGTAGCCAGTGCTAGATTTACATATAAGCTAAACAAGCTATAGCTTAGGGCCCCACTCTCTTGGGGGCCCTCCAAAAATTTAAAGGGCCCTTTCTCATATATATATATATATATATATATATATATATATATATATATATATATATATATCTCCAAAAGATAAAAAACAAATAAAATAAAACCTACACACAGCAACAGTGTTTTGTGTTGTGTAGGCTCCTATTTGTTATGTGCAAATGGCTTTAGATACCTATTAGGTCCATAAATTACCATATAGCATATATTCAACACTAAAAAACCGGAGACAATTTGTTGTTGACAAAAGGACAGCTGGACATATAAAGGGCCCCATTACCTTCAGTTGCTTAGGGCCTCATCCAACCTCAATCTGGCCGTGGGTGTAGCTGAGATTCCTGCATTGCAGGGGGTTGGATCAGATGCCCCCCCCCCGGTCCCTTCCAACTCCACACTTCTGGGATTTTCAAGGAAGAATGGACCACTGCCTCCATTTCCATACAGGTGACCCATAAAAGAAACTCCTTTGAATGTCTCCAAGGTTATCTTTAATTGCTCTGAGAAGTATTTATTTATTTTGTTATCATGTTGTCTTAAAGGGAGATCAATTTGACATGCACCCCTCATTGTAGCAAAACTGGGATCAAAGTGAGAAAGCCCTAGTCATACCAGATGCTTCAGAAGATTCCTGTTGCAACTAAGGCAAAACACATGGAATTAAAATAATATCATATTCTATCCCCATCCAGCCTCCATCCCCCTCCTTCCTCCGTTGCTTCTCTCTGTCTGTTTTTTTTTTTTTTTTTAACTGTAAATGCTTTTGGGGGTTGGGATCTGTCATATCTGTTGTTTGTAAAGTGCCATGAATACAAATACAAATAAAAACGAAAAAACAGCAGCAGCAGCAACAATTCACAAAACCAAAATCACACAATGTACCTTGATTAAGAGGGTGTTCAGCGGGACACAGTGTATCTTTACAAACCTACTGGGCTTTCAAGTTTGACTGTATGCCTAGGGCTTTCCTTCAATTTGCAAACAATTTTTCCTGAAGATTACATGAAAATGCCAGAAGGGATGCAACCTTGTGTGCTCTGGTGTGGTCAACCAGGAGTTCAGGGTATTGGAGGTACAAATCTGAGCAGAACAGAACTGATGCACAGAGGGGAATGCATACATTTCAAAATCTCCTAATAAAATGGCACGCTCCCTATTTTCTGGGTGCTGTCCCAGGTACTGACCTAGCTTGGAGACAACACTAAAGCACAGTGCCATCTGTGAAAGTCTACTCCCCTCCCCTCCTAAGCCTGCCTGGCTGGAAACATCTGCTTCCATTTTAAAGTGTGCATGCACATGAAAGCTCATACCAAGAACAAACTTAGTTGGTCTCTAAGGTGCTACTGGAAGGAATTTTTTTTATTTTTTATTTTGTTCAAACTATCCACAGTTTGTCACTATGTCCAAACTGCAAACCGTGGTTAGTTTTAACTATTGTTTATCCAATAAGCCAATATCATAAACCACAAGTTTGAGTTTGTTCACATCTACAAGTTTTTTTAAAAAATAATAATGGCAAGATCAGATAAGCCGTAGTTGAAACTAACCACGACAACCACCCAGTTCAGAGTCTGCAGACCAAGCAACAAACTATGTCTAGTTGAAAATGAAAGTGGCCACTTCCCATATCCTATTTGTGACCACATCAGAGAAGAAAAAAGGAGGGGTTGTGCAAGTCTAAGTTTCATTCACATAAAAATAACTTCAAGTGTTATATCTGAGTTGGATGATGAGATCTCTAACTAAGATGGCACCTTAACCCCTGGCTCCTTCCCACTCCACAAATAAAAAGGCAACACTAAAAATAGAATACCATCATGACAAACTCAATATACCCAAATTGACATCTGACCACAATAATTTTCTGAATCGGGCCTTCTCCATAGAATTTTTTTAAAGGGAAAAAATTAAAATCATTGAAATCCACTCACCCTGATGGCTATACTGTAAGCTTCTATAAAGTCATTGGCAATCCATAGATTCCCTTCTTCTTAAAATTATTCCTAGATATTCAGAAAAGTGGCTGAGTCCTGAACACCTGGAAAACCACAGATATTGTAGTAATTTCTAAGACCCAAATGGGTCTGGAACTGGTGGACTCTTATCAGTCACCTGTTGACTTCCTTTGAACGTACAGTATATTGCACCCACCCTTTGGGAAACTTTTAATCTCATTGATCTACAAGTCCTTGTTTCAGTTTTCCTTAAAACCTTAAACTTCACTAAAGGCCTGCTAGGAACAAGACTCATAAATATACCCACAACGTAACTGGCTGTGTTAAGACTATATAAATTCTTTATACATCATATAAACATAACTCACACAACTCTTTTCACATTATCTAATTGAGTAGACACAATTAAGGACCAACATTTAGAATAGGAAATACGAACAGATCAGTTATTATATACATAATGTCCAAATAGAAGCTTTTGTGTACCGCATATGTACAAATGAATAAGTTTTTTAAAACGTAATGTCCAAATAAAAGCTTTTTATGTTTTATGTTCCACGTATGTCTTAGCGAATACAAGTGTCAAACGTAACAACTTTAAGGAGCAGTACTTGCAAAAGATGAACTTTTCTTTGTGATGTTCCACATCTGCCTTTGCAAAGTATGGTTGTTGTGTGCAACTGTAGTGTGCAGGTATCAGACGAAGGATACGAAAGCTCTTAACATGTGCCTTTGCAAAATATAGTTAGTTATTGCAGTGTTTTTCAACCTTTTTTGGGCAAAGGCACACTTGTTTCATGAAAAAAATCACGAGGCACACCACCATTAGAAAATGTTAAAAAATTTAACTCTGTGCCTATATTGACTATATATAAAGTAATTCTCTTGAATTTTTTAATTTTTCCCACGGCACACCAGGCAACATCTCGCGGCACACTAGTGTGCCGCGGAACAGTGGTTGAAAAACACTGAGTTATTGTATGCCGGTGTCTGATGTAGATAATGTGAAAAGAGTTGTGTGAGTTATGTTTATATGATGTATAAAGAATTTATATAGTCTAATACAGCCAGTTATGTTGTGGGTATATTTGTTAGTTGAATTTACATAACTATTGGTTTGATAGTGTTGTGTAAGGGAACAGACTAAGGCAAATCCATTGATGACACCTCCTGAAATCGTATGTGGAATAAGGCTCCCTTTCCCTCTTGTTCAGAAAGAGCCCAAGAAAACACACTTAAATTAGTCCACAGATAGTAAATGCACCCTCTTAGCTTAGCTGCTTAGCTAAAATAAGGAAAACTAAAACAGCAAACTTGAGAGAGCTTGCAGGTCAAATCCACTTGATAGTTGCTCTGGCACTGCAGAACCCAAAGGAAACATGTTCTGGCTCCATCCATCAAGCAGCAGACTAAGGGCTGCTGGGTTGTGTTTATATGTGTACTTTGGGGACTGGGGTTGTATTATTAGAAGAGTGTGCATCCATTCCAAGGCTGAGAGACCAGCCCCACCTTCCATGTGGCTAGAATTATGGAAGAACCTTCTGCCTGGGACTGTGCTTTTGCGCTGGGTGAAGAAGCCCCCTTCCCAGAGGGAATAATATGTCAACTGGTACTAGGCTGGTGCTTAGCAACCATTTCTGAAAAACTGTTTTGGAATTATTCTGACTTTGTATTAAATTGCACCAGTTGATTACTTAATTGCTTGGTCCCCCCCCTTTACTTATATGGTATTTTTGGTATTTTATTAAGAAAATGATTATATTGATAGAAATGTTTGCAAATGAGGAATTCGTGAGCCACTTGACGCTTTGCATCATTGATGGAAAATGACAGACAAATATTAAATCAAATCAGATTACAACCCGCTGTAAACAGCCTTAATAATAATGCGATCAAAAGGTGAGATGTAACTCATAAAAAATGAACAAAATAATGAGCAAACCTATGTGGTGGACCCCAAGCCACACTTAAGTTATTGCACACTTTTGGTTGATTTAAGAATTCAGATGAAGGACTGACAAACATTACAGAACTTATCGAGCTTTGGCCATCACAGCCTCTTCTCTGGGGACATAATCTACCTTTTAAAAACTTTCCTCCTCTTAACCATCTCTTAATCAGTTCCAATGGCTCCCTTAGCGCATTGCATAGTCATTGTCAGCATAATGATAACCCCAGGCATTACTCAGCTATTTCTCACCTTTAATGCACTACACAAGCATTGACCAATTAACACCCATTTTTCCAACACTCTCGCCAACCTTCCTTGAATTTTCATTTGCAAGCGTCTGTCATCCAGTCCCCTTGGAAATTACTTATTCTTAGTATTTTTACCCTGTTCTTCTTCCATAGGTACTCAGATCAGCTTACAAAATTTAAGGTACATAATAAATACAATGCAATAAAATTGCAGATAAAGCATAAGCATCAATAAGGATCACTAAAGACCTATTGAAATAAAATTATCTTCACCACATGCTTGAAGGCCATTATGGAGTGTAGCCTGGTGGGCTCTCCTCCACAGATCATTTCAAATTCTTGGCACCACAGCAAAAAAAGGCCCTACTCTCCATATGCAACCTACTTTGAAATTTTAAGGACCAGTATTTTGAAGGATTTGTGGTTCAAATTACTGTCTTCACTTGTTCTTATTGTTGACAGTTTTGTTTTAGGTTTTTTTGTGATTGTTTTAATGTATTTGTTGGATTCTGATTGTGTTGTACCCAATGTTTTTTCTGATGGTGCTCATAGGTACAAAATACTGGCAGTTCTTTTCTGTTTTCTTTTTTGCTGCCTGTGGCAGCCATTGTGTGCTGGCACCCACAGCATTTTATTCAGGATACGAGTACCAGCACCTCACATTTACACACATACCCAAGCACTGGTTGTTATCTGCCCCAAGATCAGCTCATGAGAGTTGGGCTACAAATAAAGGCCTGAACTAGCACTTTGAATCGGGCCCAGAAACACACCAGTTACTGATGGAAATGACTTAATACTGGAGAAATAATGCTCAACCTACTAGCCCTAAATCAGGAGGGAGCAACCTCAAGCCTGGGGGCCATGTGTGCCCTTCAAAACATCTCTATCTGACCCCCACAACTCTTCTCAGGCTGCACCCCACATCAACTCTGCTTCTCCCCCCACCCCTTGCAATTCTGCCTGACTAGAGTGTGTCCTTGCATCATGTTAATGCTTCTTACTTACCCAGAGAGAGGATGGTGAGGTGTGTGAGAGGGTAGAAACCTCTGGTAGTCTATTCTATTGCTCTGTCTACTTTGCCTCTGGTCCCCACCCTCAGGCTCCTCACCCCTATCCTAGATAATAACTTGGCAAGTGCATTTTGAACCAGATTAAGCATCCGTTCAACACATTGCATCTAGAAGCATTTTCTTCTCTTTACCCAGCAGACCCCGCTGCAAATCAACTTGGCTGATCCTTAAGAGAGCTGGGAAATTTCCTCCCTTTCCGTTCTTGCCATTCGAAATTTCATAAACCTCTATCGTGTCCCTCCAGACCTGAACTACTTCAGAAGAGCCGCTGCATTTATTTAAATCTTTGTCTACATAATCTTCCTCACAGCTGCTCTGTCTCTGCAGCTGCTCAAAGTTCTCTTCGGTGCCCTCCTTCATTTTCACAGGGATGCTAAGTCATTTTCTTGAACAGGCCAGTTGGAAAGAACTTCTGCTGATGACTGTCATTTCACATGCCACGGTTATAAAGCAAGCACTAGTTACAACAAATTTCCTTAACAGGTTTAAGCTGCTCTGTCCATTTTCCCCCTGTAGTTTCCACCACATGATATTTAAGGTAATTTAAGATTCTGTTTGGGAAGAAAGCCAATTTACCTTTTCTCTACTCCACATATCTACACATACACTTCAGTGGGTAGCTAATGTTTTCCTGCTAAATCCACACAGTCTTTAGAGGCTGGGATTGTCCACCAATGAAATATTATTTATTAAGTTGAAAACGCTTCTGCCCTGGGCTAATTTCAACTAGATTTATAGAAATCTGCATGGTTCCCTGAACTTCAATATAAGTGGCTTTTGAATGTCATTAAGGGCGCATCCACAATTACCTTTTGCCCCACCCTGCACTTACTGCAAAAGTCCATGTCTAAGCTCTGTGTCTGAATGATTTTCAATTTTTGTACCCTGCCACTTTCTCCAGGGAAATTTGCTCTTTAATGCTGAATGGGAGCAATGATCAATCAGAAAAGTCTGCTATTGATCAAAGTAAAAAATATGTAACACTTATAGATCAACAATCAGTGATATCTGCAACAAATGTGGCAGTACAGAGTGCTGCAGGTCAGTATACCAGCTAGCCAGCCATGCCCTTTTCCAGGATACTCCATTCCATACCCCCTTGGCATTCTGTCATCCTTACTTCACAGATAGTAAGTCAGTCAACATTCCATGTTCAATGAGAATGCAAAGTCCTCACTGAACTATCTGGGGTGTTGGGTGTTCCCACCCCTTATACTTTTTTCCCCTATAGTTGTTATATACTTCTGCAAATTTCAAAGTGGGCACACAGTGTCGCACAGGAGGCTGTTGAAATTTGAGAGCCCAAAGCCCACCACTGCAACAGTTTTGCACTAAGGTTGTAACTTGCTTTCTTCCACAAGATGCTAACAGGCAGGCAGCATGCATTGCATAATTCTACACACACACACACACACAACATAATACTTAAATGAAAGAGAACAAATTTCTAGCTGACAGTGAGGAAGGGATCCACCAAACTCACAATTGCAAAGCAGACTCATCTGATTTAATTGTGGCAGATCAGATCCAGGGTCCTCTTCCAAATCCACAGATCCCTTTATGTTAATCTAAAATATATTTCCTCATTAACCCCCCCCCCCAAAAAAAACCAAGCAACCCAGCTGCCCACAGTAGCCAGCATATGGAACTTTTTGCCACCACACACATTTAATGCAGTACATGAAGTCTCTGAGGAGCAATGTGATTTAATGACATTCCATCACTCTCAGGAAAAATTATACAGAGGGGGAACACAGCTGCCCCCATTCTCTACAAGACTCCATCAGCCCTAGCCAGAATCACCAATGAGAAGGGATAGGGGGCTATTGTAGTTCAACAAAATACGAAAGGCACTATGTTGGCTACCCCAGCTAGAATGTCAGGCTACAGCCAGGGAGACTCAGGTTAAAATCATCATTCTGTCATTAAGCTCAGTGGGTAACCTTAAACTAGTTACCATTTCCAACACAATTTCAATTACCAATAATAGGGTTATTGTGAGGAGAAAGTTGGAAAGGAAATCATGTAAGGCACCCTGAGCTCCTTAGAGAAAGTGTGTGGGGTGGGGTTATAAATGAAATTTCCTTCCTAGTTTCAGGCAAAGCTTCCTATACTTCTGGTTTCAACTTGTCAGCATTACAGGGACAGAGTCTGTAGACATAAAAATGGGGGCAAATGTGTTCCTGCAAATTAGATCAGGATTATTCATGTATTCTATGGTGGCCAGAAGCATCTCAAGAAGGGGGCTGTGTACTAACAGCACTTTTATGTATGGACAGCTCAGAAGCAAGAACTGCCTATGAAAGTTACAGGTGGGTAGCCATGTTGGTCTGCCATAGTCGAAACAAAATAGAAAATTCTTTCCAGTAGCACCTTAGAGACCAACTGAGTTTGTTCTTGGTATGAGCTTTCGTGTGCATGCACACTTCTTCAGATACACTGAAACAGAAGTCACCAGATCCTTAAATATAGTGAGGGAGTGGGGAGGGGTATTACTCAGAAGGGTGGTGGGAATGGGTGATCAGCTGATAGGTGTGGAAAACCTGTTGACGACTCTTAACGGCTGCAATTAGTCTTGCAGGGAAAGGCAAGGGGTGATCTGGTGACTTCTGTTTCAGTGTATCTGAAGAAGTGTGCATGCACACGAAAGCTCATACCAAGAACAAACTCAGTTGGTCTCTAAGGTGCTACTGGAAAGAATTTTCTATTTTGTTTTGCCTATGAAAGTTTCTTGACAAGATATTGCTGCTGGTCTAACATGGAAGAGGAACTGTTACCTTTGCATTCTGTACACTAACTGGCACCAAGAGAATAAATGAGACAAAAGCTGGAAGATCTGGCTGGTTACCTCTAATTGGTGTATGAAATTGAGCTCTCCAAATTGAGGCATCTCCCTGGCCCAGCAGCTTTTGAATATCCACATCCAATTGTCTGCCAACATACCACTGATCATCTGCAACAAGGATTGTCAGTCCATTTATCTGTCAAGTGGTTGCGTAACAGCCATTACTTGACAATGGTCAAATATTCTGTGGATGTCTGTACAAGATGGCAGCTGATCTTTCATGTTTCATTTTGTTGTCATTTGTTAGGAAGGGCAGAAATCGGGACAGCGTTGCCCCTGACCTTCCAGCAGTGAGGAAGGGCTTCTCCTGCTGGCCACTTGCTAAAAATGAAAGCATTTCCAAACAGGAACACAGACACCAGTGGAAAATACCTAGGTGCAACCTTCGCCAACCTGGTGCCTTCCATTTGTTGCTGAATGTCATAATTCTGAATTTCTATCATCTGGAGAAGAGGCCATAGACTCAAAGGACATCTCTCACTCGGAAGAGGATGCACCTTTGATACCCCTTCCTTCTTAGAAGTTCCAGCACCTGAGGAATACCAGCATCTCTCCAACCTAAAGAATTTGAAATCAGACTCCAAGGGCTCCAGCTCAAAGGCCATAGTAGAACCATGGCTTATCCAGTGCTGCTGGAGTCCATGGCCCTAAAAGAGAAGAGGCTCCACTCATCAGAGGTGACAGCAGTTGCTCAAGGGAAGCTGAAGGTCTATTTATGGGTCAGGCAGAATTTGTTGGCTGTTGGAGCAATATTCAAGTCTGCTTCATCTCACCAGCAGCTGAGGAAACTCTTGGAGCTATCCAAGGTGCTACTTATCTTGCTTCTTTGCTTGCCTTTTGGACTTTGCTCTCTTGCTTATCTGCACTTACACTCTGCTGTGTATGACCTTGCCTTGCTGGAACCTGAACTATGCTTGGCCTGATTCTGGTTCTTAGATTTGGAACTGGTGCCGGTGGTATTTGAACTGGTGTCTCTGGACTGTGTGTAAGCACTGTCCTGTGGTAGGGACCACTGCCTGGGACAGAACCCTGGGCTTCCACTTCCATCATCATTGATCACTGCCCATGCTGTCTGGAGCTGATGGTAGTTACAATGCAAAATACCTGGAGGGCACCAGGTTAAGCAGGGCTGTCCTAGTGGGGGAAATAATAGAGTAGGAGCCGAGAGAACCAGGTTCAAATCTTCACACAGCCACAAAGTTTCTAAGGGCCAGTTGCACACATTCTGACTAGCCTACTCCATGGGGCTATTGCAAGGATCCAGAGGGGGACAGGGAACTAGCTTGAGTTCTGGGGAGCAGATGAGAGATGGTGCTGTAAAATATGTAATAAAATAAAAATGAGCAATTCATTACAATTAGTGGGTTACAGTGAACTAATGTTTAATAAGAGTAGACCCAATGAAATGACTGGATATGATTAATTTAGGTCTATTAATTTCAACTCTGAGTAAAAGTTAGTTGGATACAATCCAATTTAATTGTTTCACAACAGCTCTCTCATTTGTTATGATTAGCACAGATATCAAACAAAACTTTGTTGTGCCCATAACACTAATGCATTAAAAAATAGTTGATTGGTCAATTAGCTACATCTTTTTTTCCGGGGTGGGGGGCAGTCAAGTGATTAGCCCTTTCTGTGATGGAAGCCACTCCTGTTGTAGAGGACTCTGAGTCATGATCTGGGGCACAGAACACACTCAAGACACATGGGAATCCTGTTGAAGACCATGAAGCTTCACCATTGCTCCAAGAAAACAGAGGAGGGTGAGCCCTGGAGTATCCCTACCATTCACCAGTAGGGGATATATTGCTGGGGAAGCTGGGGACAAATAATCTTTCAGGGAAACTTGGTTCACTATTTCTGATAATCTCATCATTAACACCAGGAAGCTGCTGAGAAAGCCCAGTGGTCCACAGTGTGTATTGCCCATAGGCCCCCATGCAAACCCTATTCACATACCACTGACACCCCATTCAATTCCTAAGCACCTCATCCCCAGCACTGAACCCCGCCCCATGTTTAGCTTCCCTACCCCCTAAGCAGCAGATGGGATCGCTTGACCCTTGGCCCTAACATACCCACCAATTAAGTTTCTATGTCCCTCACAGCAGCACTAATTGCCAACACTGACTGATTGACCCGTCCTCCTTATTAATTAAACTACCGGTATTCATTCTGTAATACCATTATAACTCAGGAAGGAGATTGGGAGAAGGTACTAACCAGGTTTAAGTGTAGCTAACTGAATCTACCCAAAGACAGGTCCTAGGGAATTCAGTTTCTGTGAATTCTGAACTGTATCTCCCAGACATCTTCATGCAGATTTAAAAAATAATGGCAGATCAATAGGAACACGGGATGGAGCAGACTTATAGAGCGAACATGTGCAAAAATGGCATGCACCAAAACAAACTATTTGCCCATTCCTGTATCTCTATTAATAGTCTCATGAGAATAGTAACTATGTGAGCCAAATGTCCCATTTGCATTTGCTTCTTTCCATTTGCAGGCTGGCAGGCTCACGTAAAATACATAGTTGCCAACTTTGCTGCCACATAAACCCGGATAACACCATTACTGGTCCCAACAACATCAAACACACCATCTCAGGACTATTTAATTGCTCATCTTCCAACATTGTGTATGCAATCAAATGCCAACAGTGCCCTTCAGCTCTCTATATTGGACAAACAGGCCAAACCCTACGCCAAAGGATAAATGGACATAAATCTGATATCAGGAATCACAAGACAGAGAAACCAGTAGGAGAACACTTCAATCTCCCAGGACATTCTATAAAAGATCTCAAAGTAGCTGTCTTAATACAAAGAAATTTCAGAAATAGACTGGAAAGAGAAGTGGCTGAATTGCAACTAATCACCAAACTTAAAACCATGGAGAAACCTGGTTTGAACAAAGACATTGGATTCTTATCTCATTATACATAACAAAGCCATCTTTAGCCATCTCACCCCTTGCCTTTCCCTGCTAGACTAATTGCAGCCGTTTAGAGTCGTCAACAGGTTTTCCACACTTATCAGCCTATCACCCATTCCCACCACCCTTCTGAGTAATACCCCTCCCCACTCCCCCACTATATTTAAGGATCTGGTGACTTCTGTTTCAGTGTATCTGAAGAAGTGTGCATGCACACGAAAGCTCATACCAGGAACAAACTCAGTTGGTCTCTAAGGTGCTACTAGAAAGAATTTTCGATTTTGTAAAATACATACACTACCTTAAACAGCAGCAGAGTATCTTTGCCCAATCCAGCAATATGCCCAAAGTTAACAGATCATCAATTGCAACTAATCACCAAACTTAAAACCATGGAGAAACCTGGTCTGAACAAAGACATTGGATTCTTATCTCATTATACATAACAAAGCTATCTTTAGCCATCTCACCCCTTGCCTTTCCCTGCAAGACTAACTGCAGCCGTTAAGAGTCATCAACAGGTTTTCCACACCTATCAGCTGATCACCCATTCCCACCACCCTTCTGAGTAATACCCCTCTCCACTCCCTCACTATATTTAAGGATCTGGTGACTTTTGTTTCAGTGTATCTGAAGAAGTGTGCATGCATACAAAAGCTCATACCAAGAACAAACTCAGTTGGTCTCTAAGGTGCTACTAGAAAGAATTTTCTATTTAGATCATCAACAGTAAAAGAGTGCTAATGCAATTCTGTTAGTCAACAGGATTTTCCCAATTACGCATTAAACACCATCAGATCAGGCTGCTGCTGCAGTAGCAGCACATGGTACGGGTATATATATATGGGTTTCGCATTACCATGCAGTGTTTATCGTAAGCCAAGTTCACTGAATTACGTAAATGTGTTGAATTTCAATTCTTTTTTTAAAAAGAAAAGAAAAGGAGGTTGTATAAATAGAAGGCACAGCTAGAGTGGTAACCTCATTTAATTGCTTCTTTAAAAAAAAAAAAAAACCAAAGCCATCCACTGAACTAGCTTCCTTCCTAACACCACATCAGACAGCGCTGCAAAGCACCAGGTAATAATTACCCATTTCCCATGTTACAGCAACTGGGACTGTTGGAAAACCTTGACAACCCGTAACAATCATTCTCCACCATCTCCAAACAACACAGCAGCAACATTTACCAAAGGAATGAGGCTTGCTACAGAGCAGCAGCTCACACTGTGCGAGAACAAACAGAGATTGGAAGGAAAGAAAAACACGCAAGGCAGATTTTGTTTTTCTCGTTACACTCATCAGATCAATTCAGAGAAAGGTGTCCATTTTTAACAAGGACATTAAAGCCTGAGAGACAGGCAGCCAAACCTGCTTCATTCATCCCCACCAGAGTTGTTCCTTGCCCTTCTAGCACAGCAGTAAGTTCATTTTATTCAGAAAATAGAGTTTATTTTTACATGTATAGCCAACCTTTCACTAGCAATGGCTCTCAGGTGATTTTCTATCCAGGCACTGACTAGAGCTAGACCTGTTTGTCTTTGGGAAGGCTGCTACATCATGTACCTTCATACCACATTCTAAGGCCTCGTTCCTCTACCTCCACCTCTTCTACTATACTACTCATAACCGTAGCTTCACAACAGCTTGACTTAACCCCCAAAGACGTCCCCCTCCATGGTCTCCCAAGACAGGTGGATGCCAACAACTTAGTGCTATTGTGTTCATGTCTGGCTTGCAGGCTTACCACAAGCATCTTGCTTTCCACTGTGAGAACAGGGATGCTGGACTAACTGGACCTGTGGCCTGATCCAGCAGGGTTGGTCTAGTGTGCACTGGTACTTTGGTCCTGACTTCTGACTTGCCCCACAGCTTCTGTTTCTTGTCTCACCTTTGACTACCATCAATGGCCCAACCCTGACACCATCCTAGGTACTGCAGTCACCTCCTTTTGATTAGTCTATATGTGGAGGTGAAGACAGCAACCATTCCTTCTAGTCCCACACCTGATTGTCATGTGTTCCTTTGGCCCAGCCCCAACACCCACATACTCAGTGTGCTGTATGTGCACAGCCTCTCCTGATTGGCTTCTCCATGATGTGCCAAGCCCATATGTATACAACAGATACATTTTGCCTGATGTGTGAATGATGGCCGCAGCATGTTTGTGGTGTTGGGGGATGATGATCAGCAACTGTGCTCCTGCTTCCCCTCCACACATAGATTGAATGTGTGGAGGCAGCTACATGAATAAGTCTAACAGTGAGAGAATACCACAAATGAGTTGTATCACAGATGTGGGCTAGATACTGTTAGGTGGATTTATAGTTGGTTGACTGGCCAAACCCAAACAGTGCTCACCAATAGTCCCTTATCATCCTGTGGGAAAAGTAACGTGGAGTTCTGTCCCAGGCCTAGTGTTGGTCAACATTTTTATATATTAGGTGGGCAAATGAATTGAGGGGTTGCTAATAAAATTTTCAGATGACACCAAAATGGATGGGGTAGTGAATACCACAGAAGATAGAATCAGGATTCACAATAACCGTAACAGATTGGAGAAAAAAGGCAAGAATTAACAAAATGAATCTGAATAGGCTGAGGAACACCTGTCTTGACAGCTGTACATGTGCAAAGGATTTAGGGGTCTTAGTAGACCACAAGCTTAACATGAGTCAACAGTGTGATGCAGCAGCAATAGGGGGGGGGGGGCTAACGTTGTTGTATGATGCACAACAGAACTATAGTGTCCAGCTCAAGAGAAGGCCACTTCTGCCTTAGGAGGTGGTGGTGGTGCGTGCGCAGGGGGTGGGTGGCCAGCCCTGCACAATTGGGGTTTCCCGGCTGTGTCACTGGCTGCGCCAGCCAATCTGGTCAGTCAGGGGGTGTGGCCTGCCCGTTAAAGGCAGGGCGCAGCCGGGAGATCTCTCTCTTTCAGCTTCCAGTGCTCCAGTTTATCCACACACACCCTTGCTGCCCTTTAAGGTTTTTGTCCCTTTTGACCTTGCTATGGACTTCGGTTCGTCGCTGTTGGGGGCCTGGTAGGAATTTTTCCACTTGGCAAATTGGCACCAGTCACTTGGTTTTTGCCTACCTCGTAGCAAATTGTCACAACTTTTATGATATGGCAGTTGGGCATTGGAATATTTCTGGAGAAGAGATGAGGGGAGGTAGTGCCATCACCTGCCCCGCATATTGAAGGGTATTCCGTTAAAGGATTCTGGGGAGCGTGGCCCTGTCCGAAGCCTAGGGAGGTGAGGGCCCAAGGCACAACCCCTATCGGTGACCCCAGGGGAGCTCCTAGTTGTTGTGCATCAGTAGGACTCCCCCTACTGGTGGTTAACCCTTCCCAGATTCCCAGCACAGTTAGATCCAATGCCTAAGCCAATAACGCTCATCATCTGTAACCAATAAAGTTGTGGCCCTTTTTAGCCCATTAACCTTAATTATTTGAGTCACGTGTCTTTATTCAACAGGGGTGGGGGGTGGGACCTTGCCACGCAAGTAGTAGTACTGCTCTGTTCAGCCTTGATCAAACCCCACCAGGAGTACTGTATCCAATTCTGGACACCACAGTTTGAGAAGGATATTGACAAGCTGGAACATGTGCAAAGGAGGGCAACGAAGATGATGAGTTGGGAAACTGAGCCTTATCAGGAATGGTTGAGGGAGTTGGGTAATTTTATAAACTTCTGCCATGTCATCTCTTACTTGCCTTTTCTTTAAATAAAAACATGAACACTGCAACCTTGAGAGTTTCTCCACCCCCTTCATAATTTTAGTTGTCCTTTTCAGAACTTTTTCCAACTCTACAATATCCTTTTTGAGGTGAGGTGACCAGAACTGTACACAGTATTCCAACTGTGGTGTAACCATAGAGTTGTATAAAAGTATGATACTAGCAGTTTTATTTTCTATTCCGTTCCTAATGATCCCTAATGATCCCTAGCACCTGCCTTTTTCACAACTGCCTAAAGGGGAAGGCAAAGGCACGTATACCTTGAGGACATCTAAAATTAAGGTACGTGTGACTCCAATCTTGTGTGATCTGCACCAGCTCAGCATACAGGCTAGAACAGGGGTCAGCAACTTTTTTCAGCTGTGGGCCGGTCCACTGTCCTGCAGACCATGGGGTGGGCCAGACAATATGGGGGGGGTGTGTGTGAACCAATTCCTATGTACCACAAATAACCCAGAGATGCATTTTAAATAAAAGCACACATTCTACTCATGTAAAAACACGTTGATTCCCGGAACGTCCGTGGGCCGGATTTAGAGGGTGATTGGGCCGCATCTGCCCCATGGGCCTTAGGTTGCCTACCCCTGGGCTAGAAAGAGTTGAACTTAACATTTCTGGGGGTATTTTTGTGGGGGGTGGGGTATAAGATGTATATTGGACAAGCCTTAGGTCTTTCAGGATGTCTTTGATGAATTTGATTCTTCCCTTCAGATTTTCAACCTGATGTAGAATAGTGCTTGTGGTTATGGTAAATCTGTGGGTTGTTGTTGTTGTTGTTGCATTTTGTGGTATCTTATTTCTGTGAGGGTTTTTTATTGATTTTTACTAGCGAGCCAATCTGGTGTTTGTCATCATATAAGGGGGAAGGGGAACATTTATGAAATAAATAAAATATTTGTCCCAGTCTTTTGTTGTCTCGAGTGAAGAATTATACTCGTTGCTTTCAAGAAAAATCACATCTTTCGAGTTTCAAATAAGTGTTTGGAAAACTATGACTATATTTAAGACACTTAAATGCAGCCAGAACTTTGTGCAACAGCAATTTACAGGGAGATTGAAGTAGACTTTGCCTTTTTCCCACCCGAAAACAGCATCTCAAGAAACATATAAAAAGTCCAACCCTCATAAAAATTTGCTTTTGCACAAAAGTCTCTTAAAAAGTGCCAAGTCACTTTCTTGATAATATGAGTTTGTAGAGAGGAAGATTTTGCACGCCAGTCATAGAATCATAGAGTTGCAGGGACCACAAGGCTCATCTAGTCCAACCACCTACAATGCAGGAAACTTTTTGCCCAATGTGGAGCTCGAACCCACCAACCCTAAGATTAAGAGTCTCATGATCTACTGACTGGGCCATAGCTGTCATGTCAGAAGCACCACCTGTGTTGGTGCAATAGAATACAGGAGCAAAAACCTGGTGTGGGTGGGATGAAGAGACCTATCCAGCTTAATTTACGTGCTGCGACTCATGCTGCCTCAAGCAAGGGAAGCACTTTGCACCTGCACCCAACAAACTGGAAGGTGCAGGTGCAAAGGCACTTACAAACACTGTCTGTTGGTGCCACAGTCCCCGTAATCAAATGGAAAGGGGGCTAAGTGGAAAGAGCTTTGTATGCAGAGGGTGCCAGGTTCAATCCCTAGCATCTCCAGGTAGGGCTGACAAAGATGCTATTTAGGACCTTGGAGAGCTACTGCCAGCCAGTGCAGACAATATTGAGCAAGAGGAGCCCATGATCCAAATTGGTATTTGACAGTTCCCTGTGTTCACCAACCTCAACCGTACAGGAGACCAAGGGACAGAGAGGGAGGTGAGCAAGAAAAAGAGGAAGGCAGTCCAGAAGTTCCTCCTAGACAACTTGCCTCCCACAATTCTCTCTCTCAATGCATCCCTCTTCCTTCTCCCATAGCTCTGATGGAACTGCTACCCATGGGAAACAGAGGAGGAGAACCAGTGGTGCTGTTGCTAGGCAATATCCTCACATGCTGTCTTAACTGTTTCGAGCCAGGCACAGCCAGTACAAAGCAAGGACACATGAACGCTTCTGACAGCAAAGACCCAAGGATGCACCAGAAACCATAAAGCACTCTAGTCACATGAATGGTAAAACGGCAGAGCCATAAACACATGTGGTTCTTACTTTTGATGTTACACTGCACACACAAGTAGACTACAGTTTTGCTTGTGTATGCATGCACATATAAGCATGCTCATATTTTGTCAGAAACGAAAGGCTGGGGTAAATAAATATAGCCCACTGTGTCATTAGGCTCTCCTTATCCACCCAGTTCAAGACTGGTTCACACATGGGTGTTATTTATCTGTTACAATTTTACCCCACCCTTCTCTGCCACAGCTTAGGGTTGCATACTACAAACCAAATCAATCCAATTAAAATCCTCAAATGTCATAATATAAAACTAATATTAAAAATATCCATTTTTAAAGAAATCAGCCCTGAGTGCTCACTGGAAGGGCAGATCCTGAAGTTGAGGCTCCAGTACTTTGGCCACCTCATGAGAAGAGAAGACTCCCTGGAAAAGACCCTGGTGTTGGGAAAGTTGGAGGGCACAAGGAGAAGGTGTCGACAGAAGATGAGATGGTTGGACAGTGTTCTCGAAGTGACTAGCATTGAGTTTGGCCAAACTGCGGGAGGCAGTGGAGGATAGGGGTGCCTGGCGTGCTGTGGTCCATGGGGTCACGAAGAGTCGGACACAACTGACAACAACAATATTAAAAACAACAAGAATGTGCCATGCTGTATACAGCAGAAATAAATAATGGGCAATCGTTCCCAATCACCATTCCCAAGATGCTTGAGTATGTTTTTTGACTGCTGACAGAAAGATGACAATGTGGAGAACAGCTGTAACTCGATGGGGAGAGAGTTCTGCATTAAAGGTGCTACCACAGAGAAAGCCCTGCTATTCAAATGGGTCATACCTGCTGATGTGACAACAAGCAAGGCTCATCAGCAAATCTTAAGGCCAGAGACAGCAAAAGGAGCTCCTGCAGGTTTCAATAGCCCATCTCTCCCCAACCTGGTGCACCCTCCAGTTCTTTCTGACTCCTACTGGGGCTGATGGGAGTTGGAGTCCAAAACATCTGGACAGTTCCAGGCTGGTGGATGCTGTGACAGCCCATCAAGTGGTGTTGTCCTGCATGGAGGGAGGCTAAAACTGGATGCTTTGCAATATGTATGTGGTTGCATTTATGTCAGTTATATTAAGTGTCTCTTTTACAAATAACATTCAGCTACTTGAAAGTGATTTCAGTTGTAGAGGCTGACACCTGTACTCACAATCTCTTAAAACAGAATCCACAGCACCAACTTAAAACCTGCTTTCTTATGTAATAGGAAGAGCCATAAGAGAACCGTATCTGACTTTTGAGGTCAAGGACACCACAGGTCACATGTTATTGTGGCAGGTTATGAATATTTATGACTCCATCAACTAAAATGCATGGAGAATTATTTTTCATTGCAGAGAGGAAAACACTGTTCTATCCAGGAGCAATCAGTCCATGCTTCTGGAAAGCTATGAGCAGAAAAGGCTTAAGGGCAAGGTTATTTAAACCACACTGGAATTTAATCTCGCAGATGCTTGTTTTTAATTATTGCATTTGGAGTAATAATAATAATTTTATTATTTATACCCCAACCCATCTTGTTGGGTTTCCCCAGCCACTCTGGACGGCTCCCAACAGAACACTAAAAACATTCTCCAGGCTTTCTCCAAGTAGTTAAGGACAGGATACATGGGATTCCACCCCACCCCCTGCCTAACTTTAGCACCACAACAATCCTGCATGGTAGGCAGGCTGAAAGAAAATGGTTGGACCAATGCCATTTGTCACTAAGCAGGAATATGGACCCGAGACACTCCAATTTCAATTTCATCACTCTATTATGTCTTCAGATATGTGCTTGCAGGAGTCTTACAGAGTTACACAGAGATTTACAGAATGAACTCCATGTCTTTTGGCAAGTCACCCTCCATGGGCCCTTCTCTCTCAGTGAGTCCACCTCCTCCTTGCAGCATGTCTAGGAGACTCTTCTCAGTTGGCACCCAGCTGGGCTCTGTAGATGCTTGACCATGCTGACTCTTGACTTTGGAAGCATCTCAAGAGTTATTCAATTAGATCTTCCATGCCAAGCAAGTATCTCTGAAAGGAAGCTTGCCCAACACTATCTTCCCAATAATGCGCAACTACCAATGGATATTAAGAGTGTTTAAAACTGCACATTGTTTACATATTTCAGTGGTGCAGAAACTCCTCATAAGACCCATTAGGCTGCTCAATAGCTCCAATTTAGTTTATGACATCACAACATATGTGATGGCAGGTAAGGACATGGATGAAAAAGATCAATCGTAAGTCTAAGGTGTATTCCTAATTGTCCCTTGCCAAGCAGGACTCATTGACTGACCACTTGAGATTGGCTGCACCAGGATTTCTAATGGGTAACTCCCTAATGCAGCACATGGACCTTGCACTCAGCATTGATCAGCACTGAGAGTGAGGCCCATTAGAATGATATCAGGCATTTGCAGGTGGGTGGCCCTACCAGCCTGTTAAATGTGTCCCATGGGACAGATGAGGTGAGCATTCAGCACACAGACTGGAGCCAGTTCCCCACTCCTGACAAAGCCCACCAACAACTGAAGTAATAGGAATCTTTTTTTCTCCAGAACTGCCCTTGAACTGACAGTTTTTAAAGGCGCACAAGCCATGTTCAGTCAAAAGTAGCAGCCTAGGCTTTAATTTCAGCCAAGGAACCCTCTTCTCCCTGCCTGGCTATAAATGGCTGATTTAGGCAAAGGTGTAACAAAGGGTCCGGGGGGGGGGGGGTTGGCATTGCTACCATGTTTTCTAGAAAGCTTTTTAAGAGTTGCATGAGACACAGCAATTCAATAGATGCTCTGTACTGTGATGTATGAAACAATGGCTTGGCTGGCATTATTACACACCTAAGACTTTGTACAAATCTTTAAACACAGATACTTTTTCATTTAGTGCTGAGTATGGAGTTGGTGGCACTGTGGGTTAAACCGCAGAGCCTAGTGCTTGCTGATCAGAAGGTTGGCGGTTCAAATCCCCGCGATGGGGTGAGCTCCCATTGCTCTGTCCCTGTTCCTGCCAACCTAGCAGTTCGAAAGCACGTCAAAGTACAAATAGATAAATAGGTACCTGTCTGGCGGGAAGGTAAAATGGTGTTTCCATGTGCTTCTCTGGTTCGCCAGAAGCGGCTTAGTCATGCTGGCCACATGACCCGGAAGCTGTACGTCGGCTCCCTCAGCCAATAAAGCGAGATGAGCGCCGCAACCCCGGAGTTGTCCGCGACTGGACCTAATGGTCAGGTTCCCTTTACCTTTTAGGGAGTTGCAAAACTTCCTCAAGAGAGGACACCCATTTTTGCATCAAATTTGGCACAGCATTTAGAAAAAAGGGGTATTTTTTTTCCTGTACTGTCTTATACGACACAAAATAAGACTGAAAAATCACTTTCCTTCAAGGTTCTCCAGTATAGGGAATAAAACCTAACAAAACCCCAACACCACCACCTTAAGAGCTAAGAAATATAACACGTGAGATATGCATAGCCATGACCTTTTATTTGCACAGCTCCACCCAGAGCTCCATTTCTTTTCACACTGGAGTGTGACTGCAGGACAGGCTGGAAGAACAGGCTTCCATTTATATTTTATTCTTCTCTGAAACCACCATGCTTTTGAGGATCCAATTTCTCACCCACTTATCATTCCTTCTAACTGCAAACTCAGCTGGTGAGTGTCAGCAGAATGTGAACCCAAAACAGAGTAACTGCAGAACAAGAAGCACCAGCATACTCAGGGGGACCTCAAGGTCCGCTGAAGTAAAGGTCTGTTTAAGTCTACAAGGCCACTTCTGCTTAGGAGGAGGTGGTGTTGCAGGCTCTCACAGCCTACCCACATGCACAGGGGGTGGGAGCCCAGCCCTGCGTGGATGGGAGATTTCCTGGCTGCGTCACTCCCCTAGCCGGCCAATAGGGTCGGTCTGGGGGTGTGGCCTGCCCCATAAAGGCAGGGCGCAGCCGGGGGATCGCCCAGCCACGCAGGGCTGGGCTTCCACCCCCTGCGCACGTGAGAGCCAGTGTGGTGTAGTGGTTAAGAGCAGTAGATTCGTAATCTGGGTAATCGGGTTCGTGTCTCCACTCCTCCACATGCAGCTGCTGGGTGACCTTGGGCTAGTCATACTTCTTTGAAGTCTCTCAGCCCCACTCACCTCACAGAGTGTTTGTTGTGGGGAAGGAAGGGAACGGAGAATGTTAGCTGCTTTGAGACTCCTTCAGGTAGTGAAAAGCGGGATATCAAATCCAAACTCCTCCTCCTCCTCCTCCTCCTCCTCCTCGTCTTCTTCTCTTTCCTGCTTCCTGCTGCCACCTGCCCTTTGAGGTTGTCCTTCTTTGACCTTGCTATGGACTTTGGTTGGTCGCTGTTGAAGGGCCTGGTAGGAATTTTTCCACTTGGCAAGTTGGCACCAGGCACTTGATTTTCGTCTACCTCGTAGCAATCGTAACAACTTTTCTGAGATTGGTGATAAGGCATTGGAATATTTCTGTAGATGAAAGGAGGGGAGGTAGTGCTATCACCTGCCCCGCATATTGAAACGTATTCCATTAAAGGATTCCGGGGAGCGTGGCCCTGTCCAAAGCCTAGGGAGGTGAGGGCCTAAGGCACATCCCTTATCAGTGACCCCAGGGGGGGCTCCTAGTTGGCGTGCATCAGCAGGACTCCCCCCCTTACTGGTTGTTAACCCTTCCCGGACTCCCAGCAGATGGGCTGGAGTCAGATATAGTTGGTTAGTTCCAATGCCTAAGCTAATACTGCTCATCATCTGTAACCAATAAAGGTGTGGCCTTTTTTAGCCCATTAACCTTAAATAATTGTGTCATGTGTCATTATTCTACTAGGGGGGATTTCAGGAACTTGCCATGCAAACAAACCACAAGAAACAAACAAACAAACAAACAAACAAAAAACCAATCCATAGAATGCTGAGCATCAGATGGGAAAGAAAATAAGTGGAAGGTGGAATGCCTTGATTGAACTCTTTGTAGTCTTGCACAGGCATCTTCAACCTGCGGCCCTCCAGATGTTTTGGCCTACAACTCCCTTGATCCTTAGCTAACAGGACCAGTGGTCAGGGATGATGGGAACTGTAGTCCAAAACATCTGGAGGGCTGAAGGCTGGGGTGCCTGGTCTAGCAGGTATAGCAAATGTGGAACTCTCAATAGGTTTGTGGACTACAATTCCCATCAGCTCCAGCTGGAAAGCCAATAGCCATGATTGATGAGAGATGTAGTCTAACAACTTCTGGAGGGAACCACATTGGTTCTCTCTACTGTATTTCCATTATCTTGAGAGAGCATGGCTGAACAGGAACCCTGAATACGAGCTCTCCTGTGCTTAACAGATTGTCACAACTTGTCGTGATTTATCAATCATTACGGTTGGACCCCACTTCTCCTCCGAGAATGTGATGTATATAGCTCTCCTACCTCCCCTATTCTATCTTTCACAGCAACTCTGTGAGGTAGACTAGAAAGTGACTGGCCCAAGGTCACCCAGAGAATTTCATGGCTGAGAACTACACAACACTGGCTCTTTTAATTAGCCATTTAATCAATTGTTTTAATTAATAAATAAATAATGGCTGAGGAGGAGCCCCATCAAATGTTGGGCTCCTTTAGAGCATCTAAACCAATGATTGTAAAGAGCTCGATGCAAGACAGAGGGAGGGAGGGAGGAAAGAGAAGAGAAGAGGGAAAAATCATCCTGGCAAATTGCTCAGTGATACTCTCAACAGTGAATCAACCTGACAGTGAACATGAATGACCGAGATCCCATGGCAGAGTGCCTGGATCATATTCCATGCACCCATTTTGATATGTGTCTCCTTGACAGAACCTCCCAGACAACTGGAAGACGGCAACACAAAGTTACCTCCCACCTTCCTTCCCATCAGTAGCTCTGCAGAAAAAGCTCAGCAGGCAGACTGAACAATCCTGAGACCAGGGTGTCCCTTGACAAGGCTTGTACTGCTGAAACACCAGGATGTGTGAGCCAGACCACCAGAAGAATCAGATACAAAGGTATGCTGTTTTGACAGCGGCATTTGTCACTGCAATTGCTATTTCTGCTATTATTTAAAATATTAATAATCCAGCCTTTGCAGTACTAATGTGATAATGAATTCCCAAATCTGAGCTGGGGGTGGGGGTGGGAATTGGGGTGTGTGTGGAAAAGAGTCCCCTTATTTCAACACAGAGATATAAAATAAACTGTAGGTGCATAGTTTGGAAATTAAACTGTGCATATCTTCACTACAACTTTCTGTGGAACAGATTTATTTATCCCCAAACTCTCAGTGTTTACTTGTCGTGTACTGGGGTGGGGATTGGAAAGGCCAGGAAAGACTTTCCTCGACATTTCCCAAATCCCAATTTGGAACAGCAGGTTCCATCACAGCCCTTTTATGAGATGCTCTTGAGTTGCATTGTTTCTTAAACTAAAATGGTACCTGACACGCATGGAATTAACCCAGGGCATAACACTGTTGTGATACCACAGGGTGTTGTAATAGATGTCTTTCTAAAAAGATTGAACCGCTTCATGGAGGATAACCTATCCATTGCCATTGGCCACTGAAGCAAAGTTAAGCCTTCAAATGCAGAGGTAGAAAACCTACATCTCAAACTCTGGGCACAAATAATGAGGAAATGCTATCACCTTCACATCTTGCTTATAACCCCAAAGAGGCAAACATATGTTCCCTGTTGGAAACAAAATGCTGCACTAGAAAAGCTATCGAGGCAATTCTCATGTTTTTACAGTCTACCAAGGGGCAAGTTCTACTTGTTTCAATGGGGCCTAGGAAGGATGTTCAGAGTGGATCTGAACCTCAGCTGGCTTGCTTTCCCCTCTCAATCTTAGCATTCAGCAATTGGGACATCTGTATACTTCCTTCCCACTCCCAGATTCTAATCTTAGCACTGGAATGAATGGGAAGGTCAGCCAGTCTACTCCCCCTCCCCAAGAGTAGGACACTGCACCCACAACCTTATTACAGATTAAGTGAAATAATTCAGAGTATGAGCAAGGAGTAGGAATAAAATAAAATCACAACACCAAAGGAGCAGAAATGTTCATTAGTTCTAGCACAAGATGGCTCTGGTAAGTGAGCCTAGTCACATACAGACCATAAGAAACTGCCTCACACCTTCCCCATCATTCCAAATGTATTTATTTGGTTTCCAAGTCAGAACATTGGCCCATCCCCGTATTGTGTACTAGTGGTAGCTTTGAAAGATTGCAGGCGGAGGTCTTTCACAGTGGTCAATCAGTCGTGTTTTTCTTATCAGCCATTTGGAATATTCTTTTTTTAAAAAAAAAAGAATGAAGCAATAATAATTAATAATAATCAGCTGATACTTTTAACGGGAGATACCAAGGAACCTCTTACTTTCAAAGTAGCTGCTTTACCAACTGAACTATGGCCTTTTTTAAAACACAGACACAAACAAACAAAAAACCAGGATCACCTATTAAGCCTTAGGGATTCTCTTTCCTGTCCCAACATAAGGAGAACGGGTTTCCACCCACCATCTCCTCATAAGGAGACTATTTTGGGATGACCTTTACTGGGATGAACACTCATCTTTCCTAGCCTGGTCATATCAGTCCCTAAATCCATCCAGGCCTGAGGGGGCCCTTGGCCAAAGGCACTCTGGTGAACCACCTCCTGAGCTAATTTGGTGACAGCAATAGCTTAGTGGCCATTTTAATATCTCACAGTGTCCTGGAAGCTGCTTGCTGATGCTGGATGTGCTCTGAAGTCTTAGAAACTGTGGTCAGCAATCAGGTTTTGAGAATGGAGTCTTCACCAACCTGGTGCCCTCCAGATGTTTGGGACCACAACTCTTATCAACTGTGTTGGCCGGGGCTGGTGGGAGTTGTGCTCCAAAACATCTGGAGGGCACATGGTTGGTGAAGCCTGGAATAAGAAACAGAAGGCCAGGGCTGCAACCCCACCCAATCCAAACAGCTGCTGCCAAATCCTATTGCTGCAAGCACCACAGCCTTTTTCTTTTCTTTTCTTCTATTTCAACCACCTCTGGGTGGGCAGTGAGGAGATAATGGAGGTACACTGACAGGGGCCTGCAGTAGCTGACCCCTACCCTTGAGAAAAGAGCAGGTGGCGGGAAGGAGAGCAAAAGGAAAGGAAGATTCCAGATGAAAGGGAAAACACATTTCATACCAGAATCTTCAAAGCCAAGATGGGCGACTTAAGAGCACCCGCTGATACAGTGGGAATGTAAGATGCCTGGTGGAATGGTGATAATCAATGGGATGCAGTTATCTCTGGATATAAAATCTCTACATAAAAGAGAGTAGGTCATGCCGGCAATCGTGTTGCCCTACATGTCAAAGAGGACACCGAGCACAATAAATCAGAAACCTGAGGAAGAAATCAAATCACAGAATCACTGCTGGTAGAAATACCAGGTTAAAAAAAGGAAATATATTTTCACTGACTATTTTTAAAAGGTAGCTTGGCTATTTATATGAAGAAATAGTTATTTCCTTTAGAGACAGAAGAAGCTGCATTCACTGTTGCAATGAAGCAGCTCAGTTAGGCCATTTTAGACCTTTGGTGGTCTAATGGCCTCCCTCTTTAGATGGTCATGTGCACTGCATTTGAGGGGGCTCATTCTGCTGATTGGGGACCCTGAACTTCTTCCCTTGAATCCAGCCCTGAGAAACAGGGGCATATATTTCACTTTAAAGCAGACTTCATATTCCTCCATCACTTTTAACTTCCTCCCTCAAGATGGTTTGAATATTACATCTCTTCCTTATCTGTACAAGGTGGGGTATCAGGACTGGACCTCGGGCCTTATCCTGCATTGAAGTGAAGTCTAATACAGTGGTACCTCGGAAGTCGAATGGAATCCATTCTGGAAGTCCGTTTGACTTCCAAAACGTTCAGAAACCAATGCACGGCTTCCGATTGGCTGCTAGAAGCTCCTGCAGCCAATTGGAAGCCACGGAACCCGCGTCAGATGTTCAGGTTCCAAAGAACATTCACAAACCGGAACACTCACTTCCGGGTTTGATGTGTTCAGGAGCCAAAACGTTTGACTCGCAAGGCATTTGGGAACCAAGGTACGATCGTACCAAGTTTCCCACATTCATTTGAAGCTGAAGATTAGACATTCTTACAGCCAGCACCAACTCCAGGTCCAGCTTTTAAGGCCTGTAACCAACATAAAAACTCTTGTAGTGGTTTGTTTATATCAGTGGTTCCCAATTAGGGATCTGGGGGACCCTGGCGGGGGGGGGGGATCCCCGGCACCATCCCCACCTGGGACTCACTTACCTTGTTAATTGCACATTGAAAGCCTCCCACAGATCATCCAGCCACTGCTCATGAACAGCGCCTGCTTGCTGGCAGGGGGAAAACTTGTGAAAGAGTTGCTGGATGGCAAGTGAGCTGGGATTGGGAACAAACTTCTTAAGGCTCGCTCTTGCGATTGAAAGGGTGGGGGGGGAGAGAGATTGCAAACAGCTCACATGCTTATTGGGTTGTTGTTTTTTTTTTAAAAAAAATGTAAGGTATTCCTTCCCCTTGCTCTCTATTTTTTAACTGAAAAGAATTTCTAATTGCTTTCAACAACTTTCAAGCTTTGAGCACTCTCCCAGTGCTTGTAGGTAGGGTTTTCATTGAATCTTGCCTCATGAGTTTGGGACACAGCTGTCAACCTTTCCCTTTTTTGCAGGAAATTCCCTTATTATAGCATTGGGAAACAGCGGGGAGGGCTGACAGCTATGGTTTGGGATTCATGTCTCATCCTGGAAGTCCAATGGGGGAAACAGCTAAGCAAATTGCTCCAATGATTAGCACAACAGCTCACCCTCTGATGATTTAGTTTAGTGCTCGGGCCGGGCGACACTTTTGTTTCAACATCGTGATATATCAGCGGCTAAATACTGGCATATGCTGATATATCACAATGACGGGAATTTATTTCTGCTGCTTCTTCCTTCCCTAGGGCAGGCCTTGCTTAGGGAAGGAAGAAGCAGCAGAAATACATGACCCAGCCCTACACAGAGAGCGAGTCCTGGTGCCTCTCGGGGCTCACGTGTGAGTTGAGGAGCACTGGGGCTTTGCTGAACTGCTCATCTGGGGGATGGAAGAGGCCTCAGAATTGTAGAGCTGGAAGGAACCCTGAGGATCATCTAGTCCAACCCCGTTTAATGCAGGAATATGCAGCTGTCCCATATGGGGATTGAACCTGCAACTTTAGCATTATCAGCACCACACTCTAACCAACTGAGCAATCCAGGCTGGATTATATTCTTATATTTATGATACGTTTCTATTAGCCTTTCAGATTGTTGGACTATATAAATTATGTTCTAATTGTTAGTGAAATATCTTACATAAACTTCCTGATGTCTTACATAAACTTCCTTTGAGCATACTAATAATAATAATTCCAGCTGTTTTCTACTCAGTCTTCCCCAATATTTTATAAGGACCTGACCAAGCCATCACTTATGACTTGAAGGTGCAAGATCCTTCAGTTAGCAGAACCATATGTTTCTAAAGTTTTGCTAAGATATACCATCTTAGATTACAAGTACTTCTTCATATAGAACAATTGTAAGTTAGGGACATAATTGCTTTTTTAAAATTAAGTTGTAGTAGAGTAATGGAGACAAGTTTTTCCTACAATCTGGGGATAGGCAATTTGTGGTAATATCACAAATTTTATGGTCTGTATACCTAAAATCCTTTGCTGATTATGGACCACCCCACATTTTCTTCAGAAAACTGCTTTGCACAGGTAATACCATAGAGTTATCAAAATTTTCAAAAGTAGGGGGTCCGTGGATTGGCTTTTGAAAAATAGGGGGTCCTCAGTAATTAGCTAATTGGGAACCACTGGTTTATATAATCAGCTGATCAGAGAGGACAGAATCATCATGGTCTAATCTTGTGCCATCAGAACAGATGTATTTAAAAATGTTCATAAATATTAATTGACCTCTTTTAATATGACAAAATCTGCATTGGCTAGCATATCAATCTATCTCCAAATCACATCTCGTATTTGCTTAAATTTGCTGCTCTAAACTAAGGGTGTGTGCCACATTTTGGCCAGATGCAAATAAATGAAAGGCAGGAAGCTTATCAGATGCCAAAAAATTAAGAAGTGTCTAAGTATTTTTTTTAATTATCTTTTGAAAAAATTCAACAACACAAAAACAGGTGGCACAGAAGAAAAACACAGAATCAAATGCAATCTGAAATTAAATGTGCACATGTACAGGCACACACATACAAAGTACAAATTTGGCTGTTTCGTTGCCATTCCCTTTGCACTTGATGCCCAGGCCAAATGCCTCACCACCACCCCTCAGTAGTTGGTCCTGCTTGCTTATATCCAATGTGCTATTAAACTATCAAGCAGTTGTTAAAACTGAAACAACAGGACCTGTGATCAGGATCTCTGCAAATTCTGGTCTCATCGCCAGCTGTGTTGTGGCCAAATGATGATTTAGACAACTGGCAAGAAAGACAACTACAACACCCCTAATTATTCAAGAGCTCTTTTCTTGACTCCTCCTTTCTACTTCAGATTTATCCCTGAATCATGTAAATAATTTGTTTCAATCATGCATGGATCTAAGATGTATCAGACTAAAGACACGTTTCCCCAATCAGCCAGCTCTCTCATATCCCTTATGCACAGATTGGAACCAGCATATTATTTGCATAATTTGATAAAAACCAAAACAAAATACTCACTTCAAAGCCACAACTCACGAGAATGGTCTGTACGGAAAAAGCAGAATTCACGAGTGATTGATGACAGAATTATGATGAGACTAACAAAATACCCACCATCATTGCTTACTTGTATCCTGCTTTTTCCATGGTAAACCACGCTCAAAGTGGCTCACAACATCAGGAAGTTTATTTAAGATATTTCACTAGCAATTAGAAGACAGAACAAAATTTAAATAGTCCTACGATCTGAAAGGCTAATAGAAACATATAAGAATACAACCCAGCCTGGATAGCTCAGTTGGTTAGAGTGCAGTGGTGATAATGGGCATTAGGGGTTTCTGGCAGAACTACATTAGGCAGGTTTTCCTCACCCTTTCAATCAAGTCCTGGTCTGCAGGTTACCCAGAATCACCTTGCTGGCCACTGTGAGAATAGGATGCTAGACTAGATGTGCCACTGGCCCGATACATCTGCCTTGGTTTGAGAAGTCAATCTCTCCGTACCTGCATATCCCAAAATTCAGTTACTCCGTTGCTCTGTAGCATGACCAAGTAGTAGAATCCAGCAACTGGCTTTTACAGAAACTAGCAACATTCCCACCACCCTGAAGGGCTGAATGGGAGAGCATGGCCCCATGCTTTTGAAGCCCACAAAGCCATATGCAGCTCACCAGCCTTTCAGGTATCCTTGGGTTTGGAGAGGTAGCCTGGTGTGACGGACATAATGTTTGGATAAGAACCATCAAGATTTGGGTTCAAATCCATACTCCCTGGGTGACTCTGGTTGAGTTGCTATACTCTCAGCCTAGCCTACCTCACAGGGTTGTTGTGGTATCAGGATAGGTTCATAAATGCAGTTTCCTGTGGGCTGCACCCTGTCAGATGCAGTTCAGCAATGAAATGTGCTATCATTGGAAGCAGTGGGTTAATTTCCCCCTGTATTGATTTGCAAATAAAGACTGGAAAGACACAAGTAAAATATCCTATTTTAGAGCAGAGTATTAGGTTAAAATGAAAAATTGCAACCCTAGGAAAACCTGTCCCTTCTTACAGTTTGTTACTGCATTTCCCCCCCTTAAATGCTTTATTCCAAAATACCTTTATGCATGCAAAAGAAGCAAGCTATTTTGACAGACAACCCAAATCAGAAGTAACCTTACATAGAATAAGCTATGTATGCATTTCAGGATTTGACTGTACTCATGATCGCCTCTAGACATCAACATCCGCAGAGAGAATTCTTGTATTTGCCCCTTTTTTGTAATGCTCATTTACAAAACTCCAAAAGCAATTCAAAATATTGACAGGTTTCAATAATTAGAAGGTTAACGCAACACTAGCAAAGGTGGTTGGGTTTTGATACACAACTGAATTTATATATTTAATACAGGCTACAACTACTTCCTGGTAGTTTTATTCACACAACTGTAGTGCCACACTTTGGGCACTCCTGGTCATTACTCTCTAATAAAGCACCTTTTTCCATGGAAAAAGAACCAGATAGGTGTCAAACCACTGAGGTTCCAATTTTGCTCTATTATAGTGCCTAATCCTTTGACTAACCAGCCAGCATCAAACCACAGCCTTGTAAAATGCCAACAGTTTGATGGGAACAGTAACATCTATGCAACAAAGGAGCAAGGAAGCAAGCATGAAATAATTGCTGCATTCATTTATATGTATATATGTATATATATAGGCAGTAATAACTTGTTCCCTTGGGGAAGGAATATCATTTTTCTTCCTAAAACCTAGGATAGGTGATTTTTTCTTTTTAGAAAAACAGACAGGTGGATTCAATAGGTGTGGATTTAAGGAACCCAGCTGAAACTCACTGAAGTCCACAGAGACCATGGACTGAGGGGGTGGCAGGAGAGCATAAGGGAGAACCAAGAGATAGTAGGACAGACTGTCCCTCTGGACACAATCCAAAGTATTGTTTGACTTCAAAGCAAGCATCCATTTGTAAATAAATTAAAAAGGCACATGAACAGGCAAAATTGGGAACATCAGGTGATCGCAGAAGTTAAAACTGGAATTAGCCAGTGCGAAGAAACCATGGAGATCAAGGGAGGAGAAGAGTAGACCCATATGACAATCCATCAGCCATGGCTAACCAGTGTCCCACTTGTAGGATAAACCAGATCTGACTGCTTTCCTCCCTTTCACCATCACAGACCCACAAAGGTTTTGCAAAGAAGAAAAAGTGCCTGCAGCAAGTGAAAAGGAATATTCTACCCGTAACCCAGTTAGTTGACTCTCTCCACACCCCCTCCATCTCAAACCCCATCCATATACGAGATTCCAAAAGATACTCTCAGACAAACAGTTAATTGTCAGCCAATGTCCTCTTGGAGAGAATCTCCCTATGGAAAGACCTTGGTGCTGAATTTCAATTACAACCACAAAGTTGACCAACCATATAAATCTATCCACAGACCAATCCTACACTGTTATTTTTCCGTTCTGCAGAAGTAATCCTCATTATGTTCAGTGGAGTTTACACCCTTGTAGGTATGTTTAGGATTGTGGCCCACCACTTTAAAAAGTAGGGTGGGTGGGGGGAAGAGAAGGGAGGAATACCTTCATTATTCCGGTAGGGAAGAGTGCCAAAAGCAGCCATCTATGAAGACATCCTCATTATTCCAGACAGTAACAGAAATTTTAGGAAAGCCCTCTTAGGGAAGAAAACTGACCACCACTTCTTCCTTCCCTCAATCCCACTCCATCAAGAAATGAAACTTCACCAATAGATTTCTTTGCTTGGTTTCTGCAGCAAGGGCACTTACAAGAGTAGCAATCAGGGGCTAGGATTGAGAAGGGGGGCATTTGTGATATCAGAGTACTCTTTTACCTGTTCTGGTAGACTGGGTTATCAAAAATGCCAGGGCCAAAATAGGAAGGAGCCCATCCTTAACCCTTCTGTCCTTATAATGTGGGGCGAGAAGGTGTGATGTATCACACAGTGGTTGTATCAGCATTCAAGAACTACAGGTTTACAGACACAGCATTTGGCGAGGGATCATCAAGAGGGGTGGAGGATGGAAAAAGCCATGAAACATGTTCAATTTCCCACCTTGATGGAGCTATCACCCTGCTTTGCAAAGGGGGGGGGGGTTATAGGCTTATTTGACATTCTGAAAAGAGGAGTTGCCCATTTCCATCCCATCCCATCTCACCCACCCTCAAAAGCAAATCTCCCTTGGAACAGCGTTGCTTTTACAACCAGATCCCTGCAAACTTTAACATCCTGCTGTAAAAACAACAACTGCAAAGCAGAGATCCTAGGAAGGCTTTCCTTGAGCATAGAGATTGCCCCCCCCCTCTCCGCCCCGACACACACAGCTGAAAAATGCATAAGAATTTAGGTGGTTCCACGGACTGGGGGAACCCCCAGCCTCAGCCCAAAGTCACCCACCACCCACACCTCGAAAGATCTTCCCAAACTTAACCACCCTCCTCTGGCCCCACTTACCGGCCGCTGATGTTGCCAAAACCCCCACCGAAAGCAGAAGAATCCGGCTCCAGTAGCTCACCTCCACCGTCATGAGAGCAAAAATCCCCAATTTTCCCCAATTCCGTTTAAAGCTGCAGTGGCATGCCGGCTTGTCCCAACCGAAAGAGGGTTGCATGTCAAAGAGGGGTTGGGGGGTTGATTTGCTTGGAGGAGGAGGAGGGAAGACAGGGAGGAGGAGGAGGTGGAAGAGGAGGCAGGGGGGAGGAGAAGAGAGAGATGGGTGATTGGTTTGAAATTTTCGTTTTAACCCCCCCTTCCTTTGCTCAATGGGATAATTAGGATAGAAGGGAAGGGGAGGCTTCTTTTAAAAGGGGGGTCAGGATGGCGCTTATTTAATCTTATATACATATAGACATACATATATATTTGCTCATAAAGAAAAAAAAGATCCGAATGCACAGAGAGCTTTTTCTCTCTCTCCTCCCAGCTGCTGCAGCTGGGCTAAACCAACTCACACCGTAGCTTGGGGAGAGAACTGGCTATCTCTCTCTCTCTCTCTCTCCCCTTCTCCACCCTCCCTTCTCTTCTTCCTCGGTCTTTTTTTTTTTAATGCCTACCTTGGATCAAGCTTTTCAGGATTAACAGCTGAAGCTCCCCAGGGAATTATTCTTTTAAGTTCCAGGTGATTAATCACCGCTACATCGCTGGGGATTTTGTTTTAATGGTCTCTTACCTTTAAAACAAACACTAAATACTGGGGGTTGGGGTGGAGGGGAGGGGAAGATTGAGGAGGGGGACTCAAGTCTGGATGGGCCGCTGAAAGGTTCGTTAACTTCCCAGCGCTTTCCGCATCGTGCGGGGAAGGAAAACCCTCCAATCCAGCTTGCATTAGCTTGATTTGATGAGAATAAAATTCCCTGCAAAATCTCTTCCTCGTCACCACCTTTAAGAAGAAAGGGGGGGGGGGGCGCCCGGGAAGCGTGCCTGTTTCACGCCACCATTTCTTCCAGGGAACAATCCACAGACCCTTGAGTTGAATTGACAAGGTTCAATCCCTGCATTGATGGGAAGGTGGGGAGAGAATCGCCCTTTTCGCTCGGGAGGGTGAGGGCGAGATTCTGCATTTGTAAACCATTTGTAGGATGTTGCAAGAGCTAGCGAGGAATTACAAGGTAATTCCCGCCCCCCTCTTTCGCAGGCGACTTTGTCTCTGTCTGCTCTTGGAAATCTGGTTGCAGGGCTTTAAGTGGGACGGAAAGGGGATTCAGAAACCTCGGCCATTACCCTGCCGAGTAGTCCTTAAATGATGCTGGGCTCGGGTACTAGTGTCCTTTCGCAGAGAGGAGAACGGCTTGCTGGGGAAGGAGGAAGGGATGCTCCGTCTCTTCCCCCCCCCCCCCAGATGCGCACCTATGCAATGCAAAAGGACGAATGTAAAGGAAATTAAAGAAACAGTGGGGGGCTTGATTAGCTTTCGGAGGAGGCTGGAAATGGTCAGGCTGTGAATCCCCCCCCCCCTCCAAAAGCTTCCGGATTCGTTCCAAAAGGCATCACACACACACACAGCTTTTCCATTGACGATTTCGACCCCAGTGTCCCCTCTCAGACAGCAGATAAGGGGGGCGGCACCCTCTTATTTATCTGAGAAGTGTGCTAGTACTGTGGGGAGCACTAATCTAATATTAGATCAGTTTCAAAAATACAAACCAGGAGAAAGAACATGAATGAGTAAATTGTGTAGTGTTTGCGCGCGCGTGGAGATTCGGGTGGAAAACGCGCTTGAGATGCAAAGAGCTTTGGCCTCTCCAGACAATGCACCAGTGAGAATCAAGGCAAACAACAAGGTCTCGCTTGCAATACTGTACTATGCACACTCCCCCCCCCTTAAGTAACACTTAACTCAGTGCAGCTTACTCCTGAGTAAACGCGTGGCTGCAGTGCAGCCCCCTGTATGCTCGAGGAAGTAAATGCCAGCAAAAATCAAAGGAGCGATTACTTCCGAGGAAGCATGTATTCTGCACATGTTCTAGGCTTGCAAGCCGATTGCATTAAATGTAAAAGTTACCTGCTTTGTTTGGGGTTGGAGAACAAGGACTGTTTCCCAAAGAGGCTAACTGTCCCTTCTTCTGTTACAAAGACCTGACTGGTTTCAATTAGAAGTTGGGTATTTAGAGTCACTGGTCACACACTGTTTGCTCCTCTTCCAGCAGAGATTCAGCAAGAATCCTCACTATTGGCTCCCAGGTGTCCATCACCTCTTTGTGATGACAGGCCTTCTGCAGCTGTTTAAACTTTCTTGATTAGCCAGTCATTTAAATGGAATTATATTGATAATTTGCATGAGTTGAAATATATATATGAACTGACTATATATATATATATATATGAAGCAACTAGAGGTAGCACCTTTAAGGAGGATGCTTGGAGGAGCTGGGCTCTCCTGAGTGAACATTATAGAGAAAATGCAGAAGTGAGGCCACAATCCTAACCCCTTACCTGGGAGTAAGCACCATTGAACGCAATACAGCTTGCTTCTGAGCAGACATGGCTAGGACTGAACATAAGAACAGTCTGCTGGATTAAACCAAATACCCATCTAATCCAGGATTTTGTTCTTACAATGGCCAACCAGATGACTCTGGGAAGTCCACAAGTGGGACCTGAGCACTATTCTCTTTCCAGGAAACAGAACATAGAACATAGTCATTGTCACCAGTAAGTATTGTGCTTTAAGTAAGCAATTTTGCTCTGGACCGATCCATTTGCCACTGTTTTAAAGCTTAGGCTGCCAGAAAGTTTGTGTGTGAACAGAACTGCTGCCTTGAGCTTTTTGTCTATCAGTCCATTACCTTCCACCAGGCTCAGCTCCTAGTGGCTTAGGTGCCTTCAGCAGACTCCATTTCCTGCCAAGATCCATTTCCAACAGACTCCATTTCCTACGAAGATCCATTCCCTAATCTCTAAGACACCACACCTGAGCTCCCAAGCCCCAACTTGTATCTCAAGGTCTGAACCTCAGGACAAGAACCAGCCATATGCAGAAGTTCCCACTTTTGGCCCTTACACTCAGCTTTTCATCATCCACAAATACGAGCTTCCTGTCTCCCCTTCTACAAACAAGGAAGCAGTAGCGTAGTGTGGGTTGCCAGTGCCTGGGGCCACATGGAGGGGGGGTGGGAGGGTGTGTAAAGGATGTAGTAAGGGTGTACCTCCAACTTCGTAAAGGCCTCTGTGTCACCCAGGAGATCACAGCTGCAGAGATAAGAAAAGAAGAGTTGCTCTGTTGTCTGCAGAGGTCACTTCCTGGTTCTCACAGAGAAGCCAATTCCAAAGGAGCCAGTGACAGAAGAGCACAGCTGTATTGAGGCAGCAACAGGTGTTGAAATTTTGCACCCCTAAGAATTTTCCACCTGGGGTAACTGCCCCTGTGTCATTCCATGCTACATCACAGCAAGGAAGGGAGATAAGCACTGTACCTTCCATGTTTAATTACAATACACATACCATATTTTTCCGTGTATAAGACTAGGTTTTTTTTAACCCAAAAAAAAGGTTTAAAATTGGGGTTCGTCTTATACACAGGTGGTGTTTTCTTAACTTGGAGTCCCCCAAAATAGGGGGTGTCTTATACATGGGGGCATCTTATACACGAAAATATATGGTACGTACATACACATGTACAGTACAACCACATCTTACAAACATTTAACTTGCAGAATTTCAACCACACCCTGTTGAAGGCCAGCTGGCTGAAATTCTGCAAGTTAAATGCAAGCAAGTCGGGGGAGCTTAAAAGCTCTATTTTCTCAGGGGGGGGATCTGTCTTGCCTGGGGTGCACCAAGGGATGCTCTCATGAGATCTCATGTCACCATTTGAGTTCCTCTGTGAGCATCCCTAGCCTTCTGGAGCTGGTGTGCTGAGCGGGCCTCACCTGACAAGCAAGGCAGAGAGAGCTTAAAAGCTTTTTGTACTAGGTCCACTTGGGTTACCCAATGTGAAAAGGGCTTTTAAGCCTTGCTTTCCTTGCAAGGACCGCTCAGCGCACCATCACCAGAAGGCTAGGGGTGGTCGTGCAGGAGTGGCTTGACTATACATGTTTTTGCATATAGGTGGAACCCTTGGAACCGAACCCTGTGGGAATATGTTTTATAAATGCTTTAATTAACTGGGTGCATTTAAGGTTATTTATGTTTATCTATGTTGGTTTATATTTACTTAACGATATCCTTCCACCTTGGAAGGAAGGGTAGAAAGGGGATCCTACAGGCAACTTACTGCCTGGATCCCTCCGCGGGTAGAAAAGGCTCCAATTTCAAATATAGTAACGGTTGTTAGTCTTCTTCCCGCCAAAATCCAACCCGGTAACAGGAATCTCATTGGTTATTGTACTTGTTATGACGTTGATTGTTCTTCTAATAAATACCAGCCGCTCCCTGTTTGTGGAGTGGAGAAAGCGCGAGGCAAGCCCAGGAAGATCATTGTTGCCTGGCAAGGAAAGCGAAACCAAAACCAACCACGCAGGGCAGCGGTAGGCTTCTTCCATCAGACTGCAGTCTCAGTTGTTTTATTTCATTTTCGTTCTATAGTCTTTTATTTGGCCCTTAGTTTTTGGCCACCTTTTAGCTTAGTTTTCCTCTCCGGAACCTTTTTGGATCAGACAGACGCTTGCAGACACTCACGAGGCATTATCACGAACTCAGAAGCTCAAACCTTCAGACTCCAGCCAGCGGACCCCTTCTTCATGGCGCGGTGGGAGCGGGACTCCAGGATTACCGGCCATCCCATCCGCAGGCTGACCCCATAGCTGGTGCCCGCAAGGCATCGGCTATCCCGACAGAACCCCTGCATGATGCAATTGTACTGTATGTGCAAAACTAAGCACAGGGCCCGGGCTATCATTAAGCAGAGTGAGGCAGCAGATGCTATGGTGAGAGTGAAAGGTATCAATTCCTGTCTTCAGGTGCTGCTCCTGTACTCTCTTCTGCCCCCCCTCCATTCCCATTGTCCTGATTCGGCACCTGAGTACTGGCCATCCGTGCCTGTAAGTGGTTTGGCCTGTCTTGCCTAGTTGTCTTCTCCCAGTGTCTGACCAACAGCACTGCTTGGAATGGCCCCTCACTGAATAGGCAAAGAGCCATCCCAGCCCATGTACTCCAGCAGGCATTGTGCATGCACGTGAATTGTTCTGATCATGTGCCACATACTGGTGCCACCACTGCTGCATTGCAGCAATTGTTTGAGTAAGCAAGTGCTAGGCAGAGCACTGAGCAAAGCAGAGGCAAGTTTCTTTTCCCCCGCCAGTGGATGCTGCTCCATTAGATTGAACAGGGCACTGCCCAACCAGCCTTTGTCTCCCCTCTACTAGCCACCACCTGCCTGCCTCCTTAGTTACAACTAGTCCAAGGAGTGGTACTGACTGTTGACTTCTTCCTGGTAGTCTCATTGCTGACTTTGCAGAAATCATCAGGGGAGAGGATGGGGACAAAACCAGAATGAGCTGGCTTTGCTGGTCATTGGGATCTCTGCTCTCCACCATATGAGATAAGGAGAGAGAGAGAAGGGGTGGTTCTGCCCACTTTGTGTTCAGCACCACCCACCACAGCTAAGAGGCTCCCAAAAGATTACCCACAAAGGGATGCAACCCAACACAAAAAGCTTCCCTGCTTTTGTCTCTGCTCCATCTCCAAGCTCCATATGGAGATAAGAGTTTAGGTAAGAGCTTAGGTGCAAGAGAGAGAGCGTAAGCAATATGCTTTATGTATATCATCATTGAGGAACTGAGCCACTACTGCTACTGGCTCCATCATCTCTTTCTCAGGTTTCACTTTCCTACTGTGAGAGTTCTGCAAATCAGGTTTCCTGTTTCATCAACTAGCTTAAAGATTGAAACAGAAACATCCACCCTTTTCTGCTGCATTTGCCAGAGTGAAACCTCCCATGCCTAATGCAAACGTTCTTTGATTCTTTCAACCAGCAGTTCTCCCAGATTTTTTCATTTCTGCATATATTCACACTGGGTAACAAAGCAACTCATAAAAGAACATCCCTTGGTACTGGGTTGAGCTAAAAGCTCATCTAGTCTAGCATCCTGTTCTCACAGTGGCCAACCAGATGCACTCATCAGAAGCCCACAAGCAGGACCTGAGTATGAGATCACTCTTTGCACTTGTGAATCCCAGAAACTGATATTCAGAGGCATACGGCCTCCAGCAGAGGAGGTAGAACATAGTCGTGTGGTGGGAGTACTAGGCAGTGGCGGAGTAAGGCTCCGCGGTACCCGGGGCGGCAAAGGAAACGCCCCGGGGGCGGGGCGTCGTGACATCACATTGTGACGTCATGACGCTCCGCCCCCAGGGCGTTTCCGGGAGTGCCGGCACCGCTTCTGCAGCCCTCTTTTAAGCCGAAGAGCTCGCTTTTAAGCTCTCCGGCTCAAAAGGAGGCTGTGGAAGCGGCGATCCGATGACAGAGTGCGCCTGCGCGTGCAGGCGCACTCCGTCGTCGGGCCGTGCGCTGCCGCTCCCAGGGTGACAGAGGGAGCGGCAGCGCATGGGAATGGTGGGAGGGGCTGCCTCTTGTCACCCCCACGTGCCGCCGTTCGCTCCGTTGCCCCAGGAGCAGCAGCACCGCACACACCGTGCGCTGCTGCTCCCGGGGGACGGAGCGAGTGGCAGCACGTGGGGGTGACAAGCGACGGCCCATCCTGCCACTCCCCACGCTGCCGGTCACCTCGGGAGCAGCAGCGCTGCACGGACGGGGTGCTCGCTCGGCCGTGCGCTGTTGCTCCTTGGGTGACGGAGGGAGCGGCAGTGCTTGGGAATGGCGGGAGGGGCTGCCGCTTGTCACCCCCACGCGCCGCCACTCGCTCCGTCGCCCCGGGAGCAACAGTGCATGGCCGAGGGAGCACCCCGTCCATGCAGCGCTGCTGCTCCCAGGGTGACCGGCGTTGCCTGGGGAGTGGCGGGAGGGGCGCCGCTTGTCACCCCCATCCGCCGCTTGTCGCCCCCACCCGCCGCTTGTCGCCCCCACCCGCCGCTTGTCGCCCCTGTCGCCCGGGGGCGTGCCGCCCCCACCGCACCCCCCCTAGCGACGCCCCTGGTACTAGGAAAAGGGTAGCAGTTGGAGGCAGGGGCTTCTAGTAGCAAGTTCTAAATATAGGATTTCCTCCCATTCACCCCTGTGTACATTTAACTCAGAAATGCATCCTACAAACTTGAATGGGCCTTGCTGTTGGCACTTAAACAAGTTAATTCAACAGGTTACTTACTTTCTATTGACATGCATGTCTGGACTCTTGCCAGAGCATGCCTACTTAATTTCAATTTCTTTATGAAAGTGAATGTTTTCCCAGGGAAACGGTTGCATACATCCCAAATAACACACACACTCTCTCTTTTTGCAAAAAGAATTTATTGGTCAATTCATATTAGATCTCTCTGTCCTGAACTCTAATTGGTAAGTGTTTTACTTTGCTAAGAAATATATTTAAAAGCTCATAACCATTTCAACTAGTTGTAAAAAGAAAAAAGAAAACAAGATCACTCTGCAGTGCCACCTACAGTCAAAAGATAATAACAGGAACAAACAAGTAGAAAAGGAGTCCTCATGTTTTGAAACTCCTATCCAAAACAATAGAGCGATTGAAGGTTGAATAAGCCCCTCCAATTCCAGGAGCTGAAGATACCACGTTATACAGTTGGGACTCTGGGATAAAGAAGCAATGATTGCTCCCCATCTCTTATGAAGCTACCTATCACTTGCCTGTCAGTAAAATGCCTCTTAAAGGCACAGCTATGAGATCCATTGAGAAGTTTTACATGGAGAGCTGCTGCAAGCCCCCCACCCTTCAAATTGCTCCCCAGGACCTCTTCTGTGGAAACTTTGGTTTAACACAGGTATTTATCTTTGTTGATACATATTGATAGGATTAGTAGGGCAGCATCCAAAGAGACAAACACTCCATCTATTGTTGTTTACTATAATAAATATTGTACCACCTTTGCACAATGTAGCCTACTCAACAGAATAACATACCTGTTTGTTTTTAGCAAGAAGAGGCAAAAACTTACAACTTAATTTTGACAGAAGAAACCAACTGCAGAATGCGGGGAGAGGAAAAGAGAGCTTCAAGGGATGGATTTGCTTGCACAAATGCACTTCTATGTGTTTGGGCTTAGAACACTGTTTCCCAATGTAGTGCTCTCCAGATATTGTTGGACTACAAGTGGAGCTGATTGTATCAGCCCTGGCCAGCAAGACTGACAGAAGCATCCCAGATTATATGTTCCAGACATACCACTTTGAGACACTGAGCTCCTTTGAATTCATTTATGTGCCATCTTCCTTCAGCTGCTGCTGGGTCTTTGGGATCCAGTATAGCGCCATCCAGTTGTTATCCTTCATAACAGTTGCTATGCCACAAGGGTTCTACGGTTACTTGGCTACCACGGTTTGTTGCCATCTAGTTCATTCTATGCCACCTTTTTTAAAAAAAATAAAAATAAAAATAAAACACACCACCCACAAAGGTGTGTGGGCAGCTCTCCTGTTTCAAATTTTTAATTTTCCTGTTCCTTACTGTGCAAGGCAGGATGCTGACTGGTAGGAGCAGCCTTCAGTGTTCAACAGTCAACCCTAAAGGTCCTTTCCCCCTAGGCCCTTTCCCAAGACACATCTGGATCCATCACAACACTCCCCAGGACAGCTTGGACAAAGCCTGCCATGAGATCTGGAAAAGGGTCCAAGGCCTCCCCGAGGAACTCCAACCAAGATCCTCATCACCGCTTCTCCAACTTAGCTGTCATCCTGTCGCATCTTCAGAGGCTCTCAGAGAAGACAGTAGTAGTACCACCAGCAGCTCCCAAAAAGAGTGAGTGTTTAAAAAACAAAACACCTCAGCACAAAAAAGGAGAGGAGGAATCTTTCCTAACTCACAAATCAATAGAAGCTCTACTTACCTAGCTGAAACTGGAGTCTTGGAGAATATATTTCATGGCAGTTAATTTGAAATAATGGGAAAGTGTTTATTTAATTCATTTATTTAATTGTATAATGCCCTAATCAGTCCCCACATGCCCCAAGGACAATCTCCTTCCATGCACCCAACTGCATTTTTTGTGGTCAAAACCTCTTCAGATTGCTCTCAGTCTAACTTGGAGCCTGGACCTGTGAGCATTCAATCAAACAACCTCTTTGAATGCCAGAGAACCATGAATTAATAACAGAGTGGAAAGTAAATATTGAGCATCTGTTGAGTGTCATAACCACAGGCACCCTGGACCAGTAACACTCCTTGGCCCAAAATTATGGCTGTAGGAAGGGTGCCACACATTCTCATATTTTTGGACATTAAATGTTCCATGTGCTCCATCTGCCAAGACCATACTACAGGGGTGGTTAATGTTGGGTCTCCAGAGGTTGTTGGACTACAACTGCCATCTTCCTTGGAGGCCATGTTAGCTGGGGCTGCTGAGATTTGACAGTTGGCCTCCACAGCCATGTGGCAAAGGCATGTAAGAAGGGCCATAGATCTGTGGTAGAGCATCTGCCTTGAATGCAGAACATCCCAGGTTCAATCCTTGGCATCTCCAGGTAGGTATGGGAGAGACTCACTGGCTGGGAAACCCTGGAGAGCCACTGCAAGTCGGCATAGACAATAGTGAGCTAGAAGGACCAGTGGTCCTACTCAGTATAAAACAACTTCCTATGTTCCTATGCATATAGACAGGTATTCTTAGCTGCTAATCCTCAACTTTAGAACTCTCCTCCTCCAGAGATCTAAAACAGTCAAACCCCAAGAGGATTTCAAAAGTAGGGGCGTGGAATTCAGATTGGCTGCACATTTAGACTCAAATCTTTTTTTAGGGTGAAATCTGACCACACTATGAGAGGGCTTCAATACCATATTAAAAGAGAAGGTGCAGAATAAATAGAACATCTCCCCCCCCCCACTGTAAAAATTGTCTCTTTGTGACATAAGCCTACATCTGTGATACTGGAAACAAGTACAAGTCCCCATAGTTGCTTGTGCATTTATATTTTTAAAATTGAAATATTTCTAGGGGAAGTGTTTATGGAAGTTTTTAATCTGTGACATTTTAATGTATTTTGATATTTGTTGGAAGCCGTCCAGAGTGGCTTAGGGGACCTAGCCAGATGGGCGTGGTAATAATAATAATAATAATAATAATAATAATAATAATAATAATAATAATAGAAAGATGAAAGGAAGCTTTCAGAAGTTAAGAACGAAAATGAGTTGCAAAGGTGGCGGCTAAAAAGATCTACTTTTCTGAAATTCCAGATTTGGCAAGGGGATGTTTTACCAAAGCCTCCATTGGTGAGGAGATGTCAAGGGGGGAAGGTAGAAAAGAAAAAGGGAGGAGGAGGAATTTATATTCATATTTTCATTCTTTAGGATGCTGCCAAAGTAGGAAGATTATAGCAAATTTTGTAAGCATGTGAATTGATTAGTGGCAACTAGCAACAGTTCAGGTTTGAAAATACACTAGACAAATCAGGGAGCAGGTATTGCAGGATGGTCTGTGCCATGGGGCCCATCATCTTGGACACTAGCCTGCCCAGAAGTAGGAGCGTCACTGCCCAGAAAGTATTGTCCACCACTGAACTCTAACTGACTGAACGAAGAGTGGGGCAACATGAACGAGGCTGCCATTCAGTTACAAGAAAGATGAATGCAGAGGTACAGACATCTTTTTTTGATGTGCCTCTAGTTTTAAACTGTGTCCTCAATATCAAAAGTTTGGGGAAAAGGTTGTACTTCAGTCTCAGTGAGGAAGGGATAACAAGTTGGGACCAGAAGGGATTCATGATGTTAAATTATGGCATCTCTCAGCCTTAACGTAATGAAAAATAATGTTGACACAGTGATAGAATTCTCCTAATTCTCATCCCTTTGTGGTTACAAAATAACACTAAGCAAAAGAAAATACCCCAGACCAGGAAGGCAAATCTTTGTTGTTTGTTCAAAAGATTCCAGAGCCCTTTCAAATTGGACTTGGAGCATCCTATTTGCATAAGTCAATATGTTAAAATAATTAAAGGCCGTGGATCAAGCAAAAGGGCAGAAGGTATAATCTTGGCCCAAAATGTTGCAGCAGATGACAAATTGAACAGACACCTTCCATCCTTGGCAGGCAAGGGTAGGCAGAGATCTAAACAGGGCAGTGGCCGGATGCAAAGAACAACAACAAAACTGTGCCCTTTAGGAAGACTCTAATGAATCAAAGGTGTTTGTCATGGAAGCTTCTGCTTCCATGGTCAAGAGAATTTAAAATGACAAGATCAAAATTCTCTTCACTTTATTCAATGAGATTTAATCACATGCCTCAGTAGAAGCTGACCAGAATTCACACACACCACACACACAGTTGGGCTTGTGTCATGCCTAATTTTTTCTCCCTCATCAGAAACAGTCCCCGAAAGGTGATATGAAATTTCTCAAGTTTCTGCAGTTTCAAGACAAGCCCCACTGCCTTGCAGAAGTCACATGAGGAGGGAAAACCAGGCTAGTCTTCTGGATTGTATCTTCTCCTTCTGGAGGTTTTCAGGACAAAATGAGACATTGAGAGATATAGGTGCTGGTAGCAGAGAACGGCAGTCCCAAATCAAGTTGATTTATCTAGGCTACTTGGAGCTCACATTTCAATTTCAAATAAAAAATAATAATCCAAAGTGAGTGACAGTGTTAATATCAAATAATTTTAAAGAAAAATATTTTCAAACATCAAATAATGAAAGCAGCATGTCCTGCCAACATCCAGTATTGTGATCTTTGGCAACCTCTAGATGTTTGGACTACAAGCTCCATTACCTGTAGCTAGCAGGCTTCTGAGTAAATTTGTTGTTGTTTATTGAATTTTGATCAGACTTTGAGTAGAGAAGTGAAATTGATATTATACTATTTTTTTGCAATTTTATCCATTTTGAGTACTGGCTTTCATCAATTTTGTTACTATCTATTAGCTGTATAAGGATTTTGGTCTGGTGTTGACTTGAATAGACAAGTCGGGCAGATGTTGTCCCCATTTTCCAAAAGGGGAGGCAGAAGACCTAAGCAACTACCAACTGGCCAGCTTAATGTCAATACCAGGAAAAGTCTGAGAACAGATAATTAAGCAGTCAATCTTTGAGCACTTAGAGAGGGATGCCAGGATCACTAAGACCCAGCATGGGCTTCTTGGAAACAAGTCATGCTAAACAAATCTTATTTATTTATTTATTTATTTATTTTGATGGAGTTACAAGCTTGGTGCATCAGGGGAATGCTGTTGACATAGTGTATCTTGATTTAGCCACCAACTTGGATGGCTTTAAAAGGGGTTTAGACAAATTTGTGGAGGAGAGGGCTATCAATGGCTACTAGCAGCAATGGAGGCAACAATGCTCCCAGATATCACCTGCTGGAAACTGCAAGGGGGCAAATGCTCTTGTGCTCATGTTTTGCTTGCTGGTTTCCCGCAGGCACCTGGTTGGCCATTGCAAGAACAGGAAGCTGGACTAGATGAGCCATTGGCCCGAACCAGCAGGCTCTTCCCATGTTCTTCTCTTCTGCCAAAAACTGCATTATATGTCTCACTGTCCATTGTGGCATAATTATGTAACTTGAGTAATTAACTACCTAAAATACATTGTCATTATGTTATACCACCCCATTCATTTCAATACCAAGGAAACAATGTGAATGGGGAAGGAGGAACGTGATCAATTATTTGTTGTTTGCAGACTGAAAGTAACAAGCACACCAAATATTGCTCATATTGACTGGATTGATTCCCGTTCCAGACATGGGACAAATGAACAAACACCAGCAATTTCCACCTCTGTTTCCATTTTCCTTGGCGTTCTCAGACATCCTCACCATGCCCCTGCAATTTGAGCAGTGATTCAACAATTGGTGTCCCTTGGCCAATTCCAGTTTCCTATATACTGACACTTGTTCCACCATCATCACAACCCAAGAGGCAAAGGAGGAATGGAGACAACTAGCCGCTTTGACAATCATATCAGACCACCCAGGAGTCTGGTGGGTTAATTCCTCTGGTTAATGATCAGGGGTGTATTTCAGTCTTTTGCATCAGTTGCAGGAGATATATACCGAGAAAAGATCACTGAATTAAAAACAACAACAACAACCCAGCAACATTTCAGAGATGCTCTGAAGGAAAGGGAATGGAAGATTGGTTCAATTTATAAAATAATAAAGGCTGCTCTAATTACACAGTGATGCCATAATTAGAGGATAATTAAGTAATATGCAGTTTACAAAGAAATTTGACACAATATTTATATGTATAGCTAAGTACATACATAGTGCATGTTTATAACACCAGCTGTTCCATCCTCAGAGCCTGTAACAAAGTAAGTAAAAAACAAACAAACTACATTTATGCTGTTAATGGCAATCGGTAATGAGTGATCAAGCTGGATTGGCAATCCAAACAAAGTTCTTGTTTGTGTTGCCAGATGGTGCAGTTGTACAAACTCTTACTGTGGCTTCTTCCTCGGTTTCTCATGCAGCACAGAAGCAAAGGCTTAATCTTTGTGGCCCTCTTTCGTAGCATGGAAATGGACTCCCTTGCTTTAGTTATTCTTTTGTCTCTTTTCCACAGTGTACCTTCACTTCACTTGCTACATCATTCTTTTCACCCGTTTGTTATATTTCCAAATAATATCAGAGCTATATAGTAACTAGGGATGTCAGAGAATTCTGACAAAAGCAGCAACGAGAGCAGAAATCGTCAGTGTTTGCTTATTCATCCCTTGTCTGGAATGGGAATCAGCCCAGCACATATGATTGGTATTCACTGTTGTTGCATTCAGTTTGCAAAGGATATGTAATTGATTACATCCTCCCACACTTTGCCTTGTGTTTCCTTTGCATTGAAATGAATGCGATGGAACAACTTAATGACAATGAGACTTATGGTATTTGTGTGTTTAATTATGTGATTTCTGTAATTTCACCACAGCAGAAAGTAAGGTGATGGATGTAATTTTTTGGCAGAAGGCAAACTGCAACGGCATGGAGACAGTGCTGCATGCAACAAATACAGGGCACAATGTCTCCTTTAATCCCTAATAGTAGTGCGAGTTGAGGGGGTAGCAATATTTCCTACAAATCCGCTGATCCCAACAGAAAATGATGCTTCAACTTTTATATCCATTGGGAAGCCAGAGTAACAGGCCTGTCTGGATCACAGTCAAAGGCTTTCTCCTGCCAACAGTAACTTTGCTACCTTTTACAAAGGTTAGTTGCAAAGGGGTGAAATAATGAGTAGGAGAGGAGGTCTGCCATCTGGGTTTGGTAAACATTCCTTGTAAGTAGTCACAAAGCCCATGGAGGCTTTTCAAGTATTATCAAGGAATGATTGCAGGAACCAAACAGTTATTCAGGCAAAATGCAGGTGGGAATTGGTGACCAACAAATCAGCCTATTTCCAATGAGTATTAGTTTTTCACACACACTTCCCCCACCCCCCATTGATAATAACTGTCTCAATACCACAATGAGCAGAAATTATCATGAATGCTCAATAAAAGGATGTCTGAAGGGGCCCTTACTTTAGTATTTTAATTGATGTCATTGTGAATGGTCTTGCATTTCTGGACAATCCTCTTTATATGGCTGAATGCTGATGTATAAATATAATATGTAGAATATTTTTGTTTGTTTTGTTTTAACATTTTTATACTACCCCCAATCAAACTTGGTTGAAAGAAGGATTTGTTTTCTATTTAACTACACTGTGAGTTGCCTTTTCTATGATCAAAGGGAGCTGGTCCACCTAGCTCAGTATTGTCCATGCTGACAAAAGCCAATAGCTTTCAAGGTTTCAGAGAGGGGTCTTTCCTAAACCTACATAGTGATGTCAAGGATTTTCATGAAATGCATGTGCTCTATCACTAGGCAACAGCCCTTCCTCTTATCCAATTTGTGCAATCCTACATAAATGGTTCTCTCTCTGTTTCACATAGATCTTTGGAAAACAGCATTTGTAAAGATGAAATATCAATGCTGGTTGAGCAAGAGTATTTGAGCCTTACACAAGAGAATGCAACTGAACTAGAGATGCAAAGATCTGAAGATGAGAAGGCCACCCCAGCTGCTTCGTGTCAGGCCCCAGCAAACAACCACCTCACAATGCCCTCTGATGGAGACCAGATGTTAGATGAGAGGGATGCAATGGAAAACGTCTACAGAGCACTCACTGGAAACAAAAGGGAAGTGAAACTGAGGTCCATATGTGATGTCCAGCTGTCCACTAAGTCCACTGTCACAGGGATCTTGCTCCCTGCAAAATTAATCTACAAGAATGCCAAAAGTACAGAAAGCGGAAACAGTAATATGATGAGTTCCAACACTCAGATTGCCAAGCTTTTGGCGCAGTTCCCACTCAAACGTGTTGAGGCCACCAAGACTCTGGACACTAAAACGGTGACAGAAGAAACCAAGTTCATCAAGGACCTTCTACTGCAGAACAATGTCTTTGGATCTGCAGCCCACAAAGACAATGTAACAAGGCCATCCCCAATAATGGCGGTCATGGAAAGTCAAGGATCTGTGCAAAAGAAACAGCTCCCAGTATTTGCCAAGATCTGCTCAAAAACTGACCCTGAACTAGTTGCTGATGGGCTCTGTCAAAATAATGGTAAGGTTTGTGGGCTAACTAGTGAGGATTATTTGAGAATGATGAAGGGAAAGGAACCCAAGGTGTGTGGTGAACATGTGCAGAGAAAAATGCTCTCCCTGTCATTGTTCTATGAAACTGATTGATAGGAGATTCAGGAAAGACATGTTCACATATATTCATCTACAAAATTCTCTGCCAAAAGATGTAGTGATGGCTTTTAAAGGGCATTAAACAAGTGTATGGAGAAAGATCAGTCTATAAATGGTGACAGCTCATGCTGGCTATATAGAACCTGCATGTTCAAAGGCAGAATGCTATTGGTAGTTGTCCAGCTAGGTAAAGGTAAAGGGACCCCTGACCATCAGGTCCAGTCGTGTCCGACTCTGGGGTTGCGGCGCTCATCTCGCTCTATAGGCCGAGGGAGCCGGCGTTTGTCCATAGACAGCTTCCGGGTCATGTGGCCAGCATGACAAATCTGCTTCTGGCGAACCAGGGCAGCGCACGGAAACGCCGTTTACCTTCCCGCTGGAGCGGTCCCTATTTATCTACTTGAACTTTGACGTGCTTTCGAACTGCTAGGTGGGCAGGAGCTGGGACCAAGCAACGGGAGCTCACCCCGTGGCAGGGATTCGAACTGCCGACCTTCTGATCGGCAAGCCCTAGGCTCGCTTCTAAAAGTGTCTGATTGGTCACAGTAGGAAACAAGATGCTAGACTAGATGAGCCGTAGTTCTGATTCAGTGGGGTCCTTCTTATGTTACTATGTAGCATTCTGGTTAAAACAGATGAGTCAGTTGAGAGAACTACTGTTATCCACTCCTCCTATTATCCTTTTTCCTTTGGCATCCCAGGAGTTCCCATTTATTTTGCAGTCAAAGTCCATCCTTGCTCAATCATCAGTTTTACAGATGGGTCACTTCTAGTAGGGGGGTTGTCAGCTCTGAGCTGTGGGTAGGAAAGGCAGAGTCAGGCTTGGATAACACCTTGGGGTCAGGGATTAGGGTTGATAGAAGATCCTCATCAATTACCTTCTTTTATTGTTCCTTTTATTGTTCCTTTGGTTCAGAGCAACTGCAGTAACTCATTGGCAAAGCACAAGTTTTGTATGCAAAAGGTCCTGAGTTCAATCTCTGGCATCTCCAAGGATGGCTGAGAAATACCCCCTGGAGAACCACTAGCATATAGAGAATACAGTAGTGAACTTGGAAGACCAGTGTTCTGACTACTACTACTGTTATTGTTCTTATTATTATTTATTACAACAACAGTGGTCTTCTCTTTCAGCTGCAAAAATGCTATTTTTCATAGAGGTTTACTGTCTATTTTAGAAAGCTGTTTGCCCACTATACATTTGGACACCTCTTAAGCTACCATAATCAAATTTTGCACTGATGGCTCCTGAGATCAAAGAACAGGTTTTTGTCTATGTTTGGATACAACTGAATGCCGTTGGGATCAAGATAGCACACTCAACCTTTCAACCCTGCACTGATTTGAAACATTGATTTCAAAACTGTGCTAATTGCTTTGGTTTCCTAGAATTCCTGACCAATGCCAGATATGAGGCAAATATACATATAATTAAAATGTTAGAGTTCTATCAAACAACCCCCATTGATGGTGCCTAACTCTGTTTTGTATTTTCCACAGCAACCTCTACAGCCATTGATAAGAACAACCTTAAATACAGTGGGAATGTTTTCACCCCACGATTCCCGACGAACTCGACGGCCACCTCATTAAAACAGCCAATGTGGCTTAGCCTTAACTACCCTCCACCTCCTGTTTTCCCAAACCACTCCAGCTTCCCACAGTATCAGGTAATGAATGACATGAGCCCTTATGAATGGGGTGTGGAAAGAGCTCCAAAACTGAATGAGGCTGGCAGTGAGGAGGAAAGAAAAAGCTATGAGGTTGCATAACTCAGATTTAGAAACACCGACAGGCAACCAAGCCTGAAATGTCAAGATTCAGACCAAGGCCAAATCTGGAAGGGTGGCAATTATTTGAAATTAAGAGGGCTTCTCGACAGTCTGGAAGCCCAGAAAACCTAACTATGGATTCCTTCAATGAAGAATCCAGATTGAAGGCATGTGCAACAAACGTTTGAGTCATAAAGCAGGCAGTGGCCTGGGATTGGCTCATCCATGCTCATCTGATTTTCATGATCAGATGAATTCTGGTTTGTGATATCTCCTTCCCAGATGCTGATGCTGCCATCAGTTGCCTGGTACAAGAAGATAGGTCCCTCCCTCAAGGAGTTTACAATATAAAATTTGACACGCAAGAGACAACAGAGAGGGAAGGGGAGGCAGTGGTTAAGAGGGAACGAATATTTGATTTCATCACATATTTATTTTGGAGCCCAACTCTGTGTTCCTTCTGGAAGCATGAGGAGACCAAGCAGGGATAGGGCGGAGGGCATTCACACCCACCCTGCCCCCAGTGTTCCCATATGTGCCAGGTGTGCCTGCTCCAATGTGATGCTGAGTGGGAGGTTCTGTGCATGCTCAGTTGGACATGTTTAGAAACCTTCCCACAATCAGGAACATTATTATGGTTCCCACCTGGGTGGAGGTTTTAAAGTGAATTCGGTGGAAATAATGCAATTCAAAAAAAAACCTTCAGACCAGAGTTTATGTGCCCTCAGCCCCTACGTGCTTTTTGCCATCACAATTTCTGTCTGAGTGCCTAAATAGGGTTTTGGTTATCAGTTTATTTAGACTTAGGCCACATTCACACCATACACCATAAGCAGCCAAGGCTTCCCCCAAATAACTCTGGGAGCTGAAGCTCATTAAGGGTGCAGAAAGTTGTCAGGAGACCCCTATCCCTTTTCCCAGAGCTACCATTTCCCAAGTGGTTTAGCAATCAATCCCTCTTCTCAGGGAACTCTGGGAATTGTAGCTCTGTGAGGGGAATAGGGGACCTTTAACAACTCTTAGCACCCTTAACAAACCACAGCTCCCAGAATTCTTTGGGGAAACCCATGACTGTTTAAACTGGTGTCATGGTGCTGTAAATGCATGGTGTTAATGTGGCATTAGTTGCAGACATAGCTGCATCAAGGCATGGGAATTTGGGGAGTTGTGCCCAAGACATTGTGGGAAATTGTGGGACATTATGGGCATTTTTAGAGCAATGTGAAGTACAAGAGATAGCATCTAGGGATGGATGGATCTGCCAGTTTCAGTTTCTCTCATTTTCTCATTTTCCCAATCTTAAGTTCAGTTCATCATATTTCTACATCAGTTTGCAATGTAAAAAGGAAAAGAAAGAAATCTTAAAGAATATTCATTGGCATTTTAGTGCTCATTTCTCATATACACATGCTACTCTGCAATACAAGCAATTTCCTGTAGTATAATGTATTTTATATGTAATTTCCACTAATATATGCATATTTATGCATACTCCTCCCTAAAACATGTGTTTTTGTGCCCATTTTTTGGTTGGTGAACTGTATTACAAAATTCAAGAGAAGTTCAAACTGAAGTGAAGGACAGCAGTTTTGCGGGAAGCGCAAACTAGGTAGGTTCGCATTAAAATGCAAACCAAATTTCTCCTCCATCTTTAGTAGCACCACATAGGCATTCTGGGAGGCTGTGTGAAGCATAAGAGGCAGTAAGTCAGAGAGGGCAGGAGTCTCAGTGGCACAGGGAACACTGAACCAGTTCCTGATCTCCATGTGTTCAAGTTTTCAGGATGCTGGAGAGGACCTGAAAATCAAGAAGATGCCCATTCATGGTGTATGTTGACAGGGGAACGGATTCAGAGGAGGCCACTAGTAATAACAGAGGACCTTGGAGACACACCTTGTGTGAAAAAACAGAAATCATTGGGTGTGTTCAGTTAAGTCTTTTGCTACAATTGGAGGAAGGTGTGGTCTAGACATGGAAGGATTCCTGAATGCTCTCAGAGTTTTTCCAGTGAACACACAATCCTGTTGAAACCCTTGTTTCACTGTAGAATGGGGAGATGCATTGAGCTCTTAACAGGGGGTACCCAAGTGTCTCCTTTAGCACTGCAGAACTGGTTCTGCACCTTCCCGTATCAGAGCACTAAGGATGAGGAAACAGGCTGGATGACTGAGTGCAAGTAGCAAAAGATGCACTGTGATGCTGACCCAACATGACTTAAACAGCACAATCATGTTTATCACATGGTATTGAGGGCAGGGAAGAAGGGTCACTTCTCTGCTTTCATCACAACCTCAAGTATCCATCCCACAGAGCTTTTCTGTATTGTCCATGGCCTATAAACATCATCTCCAGTGAATGGAGTTTTAGGCCAATTGGAAGCCTATTGTGTGTTATTTGAAAGGCACTTTGAGGGTCCCGTCTCTCATCTCTGCAGCAAACTTGGCCTCACATTTACAGCATTGAGATGTCCAGGGCAACATCTGCTGTAACATCATGGGATCAGTTTCAATACCCTTCAATACCTGTCTCATCAAGGTAGCTCAGGAGGATACCATGGGCAATGGTATCAAAAGCTATTGAGAGATTTAGTAATAATAACAGCACCACACACACACACACACACACACACACACACACACATCCTTTTGATAAAATTCATCCATCAGCATAACCAAGGCTGATTCAGCCGCAGAACCAAGCCAGAACCCAGATTGGGTAAAGATTATCTGTTTTATCCAGGTTGTTGTTTTTTTTTGTTTTTGTTGTTTTTTGCAACTGTCATAATATGGTCCTCTTGATCACCTTCCCCAAATGAGGTATTTGACACTGGGTGGTAGTTTTCAGAAACCAATGGATCCAGTGCATGGCTAGCACACTCTTGCAGCATGGAGTAGTTCTGGCCATCTTTAATGAGGAGGCGATTCAATTTCCAAAAAATCCCATCCTTGTCTTGTTGACCATCTCTGGCACCAGAGGCTAATGTGACGTCAGTGGTGAACCATGCCTTTTATCAACTTGGGTTGGTAAGACAACTACAGATGTTTCTAGATGAGGATAGCCTGCTTGACCACTGTTCTCGGCACTGTAACCTCCAGGTTGGAATGGTGCAATGTGCTGTATACGAGGCTGCCCCTGTGGTTGGCCCTCTAGCTGCTGCTACTGCAAAAAGTAGCGGCTCAACTTCCCACTGGGGCAGACTATCACCATCATATCAGGCTGTTGCTAAAAGAATTACACTAGCTGCCAATTAGCTGCCAGGCTAAGTTCAAGGTGCTAGTACTGGTGTACAAAGCCCTATGCAACTTGGCACCAGGACACCTAAAGATCAGATTACCCCTTATATACCAAATCAACCACTGTGCTCTGCAGTAGAAGACCTCCTGCAGATACCATCTCATCAAGAGATCCTTATGTTCAGTGTAGGGGTCAGGGTTTAGCATGGTAGCACCTCTACTTCTGTAAATGTTTTTATGGCTGAAGTTTTTAAATTATGGAAAATAAATAAATCAGGGGAGGAGGAGAGGGAGAGGGAGAGGGAGAGGGAGAGACAGGTTTTATTCCTGATCCAGTGGGGAATGTATGTGCCCTAGATTGGAGTGTATCTAGAAAGGAAGATAGAATTCCATATAAATAACATGGCAGTAACTTGTGTGCTGGCACAGTGCAACATGGACCTTCCCCCACTATCTTTAAAGCTCCTGTTGTTCCTTGCAGCACTCTTAGGCAAGGAGAAAATGGACAGGCGAATGCCATGGCTATTCTCGGTCCCAATTTAGCGCTGCAGAAAATGCAGGGCAGACATCCAAGCTGCAGCAACCTGGGGAGCCCCAGCAATTACTGCAATGACAATAATAATGATTCCTATTATCTCATGTCTACATAATGATTTCCCAATGTGTCTGCTGATGATCCCTCCCAAATTAAAAGTCAACATGACTTGAGAAATATAAATCACTGCCATGTTTATTTAATTTTCTATACATAGTACAGAAAGAAGCAGTGGAGGTTGATCCATTAAGGCTAATGGGGCGCTCCCCAACCCACCTCAGATTGTCCTCTCTCAGCTTCCTCCATCTTAGACTCAGTGTTGCCCTTGGAGAAAGAACTCAGCAGGGAAGAGGATGGGGACAAAATTAGAAATAGTGGGCTCTGCCTATCATTGGTTCCGAATCTGCTATTCGCCTCTCTGCCTACTGCCCTACCAGTCCCAATGGGCAGCAGCCACAGCTTGGGGGGAGAGAGGATAGCACCAATAGCCATAATAATAGGTAAAATGCTTAATTCCTTCAATTTATTTGTTAATTAAAGCTTTGGTTTAATCAGAGGGGGGGATTTAACTTGGAGAATTGGAAGTTAAGGGCACGTTGCTCACCTTTGGGGGCTATTGTGGTTTTGCTGTATTACTGTTGTACAGAATGGGGAAGAAAAGATGTCCTTTCCATCTAGCAAGTAGTGAAGCTTCTTGAATATGATATCTATGCATTCCATTGTGAACTAACCTGACTCACACCTGCCAGACTCATGTGTGGATTGGGAACGTACAGATCACTTCTCTGAATTTTGTGATACAGGCTGCAATCTTAACCCAACTAACCTGGGAGTAAGCCCCACTGAATTGAGTAGGCCTTACTTCTGAGTAGACATGGTTGGGATTGCACTGAACATTTTTAGCTCAAAAGACATACCAAAATTTATCCCGCAATGCATATTTTAGGGTAAAACACACTTTGAAATGTGTATGTTAAGATAGAATACATAGCTAAATAAGTTTGTAATATGACATATTTAAATTGTCACGTTGATGGGGTTTTTTGGGGGGGAATCACAGATTAATGCAGAAACAGGACAGAATGGATTTATGAATAAATAGGTGCAAAATTGACACAGACTAAAAACAGACTGATCTATCCATCCTCCATCCTTACTATTAAGGTGGTACCTTCTAGAATCCTATACATGCTTACCTCGAAGTAGGAATGGGTGAATCTGTCAATTTCAGTTTCTCTAGTTTCTTCTTTTCCCAGTCGGAAGCTCAGTTTTCCATATTTCCACATCAGTTTGAGAATTCTTAAAAATGCATCCTCGTGAGAATTCATCAGCATTTCAGTGTGAATCTCTCCTAATATACATATCTGTATGCATTTTTGCCTGATATACATTTTTTTTTTGCAGCACAATACCCCCTAATAAAATGTAATTCTGTATGCTATTTTTACTAATTTTACTGGACATTTTACTCCAGTATATGCATTTTGGGGCACATGACTTGGCTGGGGAACATTGTAAAATTCGGGAAAGTGGAAATGTCGAAGGAGGGCTATGTTCAGTTCTTGTGTGGTTTTGAAAAGCTCAAATTAGGTTAGTTTGTATTAAATGCAAACATAATTAAATTCCTCCATGATCCCTACCTAGGAGTAAGGACTTTTGAATAAGTATGTATAGATTTGCACTGTGAGGCAGGGATGAGGGCACAGGGATTCCAGTTGACACTGCAATAGACCAACCTTTACCAGTTGTGATTCCTGCATTGCAGAGGGTTGGACTAGATAACCAAATTCTATAATTCTGTGATTCTATGATTCTATTATTCCCCCAGTTTCTTAAAAAAAAGCACCTGTCTTAGAGTGTGGCAAGATGCAGATTTATTCAAATTTGTATGAGTAGCAAATTAAGAAGCAAAAAACGAATTGCCCACTCATATAAGATATGATGGTGAGGTCCTCAGATCAGCATGTTCTGTAATATCTGAACACAGATCACCACTGGAGTGAGATCCAAAATTAACTGGTTAATCATAATCATAAGAATAATAGGTTGAGGCCTACAATGGTCACTTCCTGCCTTGTGTATTTTTAACAGAGTTTGTATCAGCAAAGAGCACGGATCCCATACCAGCAGACGCTACATCCTCAGTTGGGATGCTATTCCAGACAGGTATGGCATAAGTCCTCTAGCATGAATCAGTATAGAGGCTGTTGATTTGCTGGGCAAGGGGAGGAAGAATATGGTTTCAGCTTTCAGTGGCTTTAAGCAAGTCCATCTCTTGCAGCCTTTTGGTGCTTCCAGAATGTCACCATATTGGGGTGGGATTCAATCACATAACAGCAAATTTGAGTTGCACAGTTATACTTGGTTGGGAGGTCTTGTGCAACAAAACTGCTTCCCCAAATGGTTAGACTTTTTGAAATAAGGAAAGTGATGAGGATATGCTGTGGAAAGTGTGGGGTTATGCTTTGGCATAATGTCATCTGACATTAGTTAGTCCAAGTTTCACTGCTACCTTGGAGCTAGATGGCTGTCAAGGGCAGAAGGATTGACCCAAGTCCCATATTTGTTCTCTGGAATTGTCACATGGAGTTAATGGTTTAACCCCCCTTCCAAAATACTAAACATTGATAAGGGCTTAAGCAGGCCATTTCTCTTCCTCCTCTATTTCCCTCCCGCCCACCTCAGTGACATGGCTGGGAATCCAATGCTGGGCTGCTCCTGGTGTGAATTCTGTCTAAAGTAGACCTAGGCAATATTAACAAGGTGAGGAGATCAAGTATGGCCAGCTTGGGAAGATGAATTTTCATCAACAAGAGAGACTGAGTTGTACATGGTTTGCAGAATATTCTGATGGAATAGGGCAAAAACCAGGGGCTCAATATGTTTGGCAAGTTCAGAAGTTGAGAAGGGAGCTTTCTCAAACTCACCTTTTAAAGTGGGAAGATCAAGGCCAAGTGAGGCGATCAACAGGCAGCATAAATATACCTTGTGCGGCAGAAACCCAAGAGGCAGCAGCCCCATGAACACCTTGCTGCCTCTGCCACTGTCAGAGAAGTGGCAGTGGCTTCTGGTGAGACCTCTCAGGCGGTGAATCAAGACATGCCACACCTTTATGTAGTTGCTGTTGCCTCGGACATGCCCCCCTCCATAAATAATCCTGATTTCTGTGATTCCAGCCCCATTTTGAACAGGTATAACAATTTAAGACATTGGGTTGTAGCCAAGTAAATCTTACTCAGAGTAGACCCATTGAAATCAATGGCCTAAGTCAGCCATGTCCATTAATACTGGTGTGTCTACTCAAGCCATTGTGAACTCCAAAAAAATTTCCACTTTCCCCAAAGCATCATCCCTTTCCATTCCTCTTTTCCTCCTGATTCTTTAGGTCACTCCTTACAATCCGCAGCAAATCTTCCGCTCACCTTACACACCTGTGCTCAGCTACATCCCACTGGTTCAGCCAGGTTACTCTTATCAGCAGAGGAACCCGACCAAGCCATCCAGCAGCGTACGTGATCCCCCAGCAATGGCAGGTGATGGTCCACAGTATCCATTTTCTCCTTCCTATGGGTGAGTCTGTGCTTTGTAGTGGCAGTGCATAAGTACAGAATAGCCAAAGGTGGAAATCAATTTGCATGTTTAGGGATGGTTTCCCTTCTTTCTGTTTCAGGATTCACTTCTTCTTCTTCTTCTTCTTCTTCTTCTTCTTCTTCTTCTTCTTCTTCTTCTTCGTCTTCTTCGTCTTCTTCTTGGGTCAGGGGTGCATTTAGGATGAATCATGAAGATACATGCAGGGAGAATCCTGAAACGGGGAGAATAGGGGGTGGCATAAAGTAATTCATGCCATTTTAGAAAGAGGGTTGTGGTGGCAGAGACGGGCTTCTTCCTTTCTTAAACACATTTTGGGGAATAGTGAAGGGGGCTTAAAATGGACAGGGAGTTTTCACATTTCCACACTTTTTGGTAACTTTTAAAGCATAATATGGCACCCTCTGGATATTGTTGGACCACAACTCTCATCATCCATGGACCCTGACTGTTGGCTATGCTGATGGGAGTTGGGGTGTCAAGCAACATATGGAGGGCACTGTGTGGTTCCCTGGCTGATGCCATTGCCACCCTTTCATTATCAGAGTACTTTGGGAAAGTATGCTGGAGAAGGAAAGGAGGGCAGTGGCCATCACTGCAAGATGTGGTGGGAAAATCTATACCAATGGCATATCTGCATTCCCTAGAATTGCTGAAGAAACAGAGTCCTATCTGTATCTTTAGAATCCCCATAGGTTATGATCTCAGGATCCAGACATGTTCATGAACTTGGGGGGGGGAGGATACAATAGATAAAATAAAATAAAATAAAATAGTGGTAGTTATTTGGGGAGGCTGAGCTCAATCTGTTTATTTTACTCTCAGGTTCACATCTACTACTGCTGGACCTGTAAGGACCAATCCTTACTTCTCTTCCAATGGAGGTGGCAACAGTTTTTAGATCTGCCAGCACTGTTTTTAGGGTGAGGTTTTTCTGAGATAGGAGCATTTTGGGAGCAGTATGAAATCCTTGGGGTTTTCTCATTTCTGTTTGAACATTTTGGAACAAAGTTAAAATAATTTGATTCCAAACCACAGACGGTGTAAATTCAGGGCAAATAGGCCAGCGAGTTCATCTGAAAAAAAGCAGAATTTTGTTTAGCAGAAATGGATGAAACACTCAGGTACTTTTAAGAAACTTATTTTTTATTTTTTTTGAAATGAAAGAGAGAGATAATAATAATTTTTTTAAAAGTTTATTGAAACTGTTTAAAGTTGAATTTTGCTGTAATAAAGATGGCTGATGAAGAAAGAATCCCATTGTGTTTTTGTTTTTGTTTTAAATAGAAGTGGTATCTTTTATCCTTTATGTTCAAAGCGAGGTTAACTGTTTGACTGCTGACCTGAGTTTATGGGTTATCATTTGCAGCAGAGCTAGGGAACTTGCAGGCCCTCTCATGTTGGTGGATTACGACTCCCATCATCTCTGACCATTGGCCATTCTGGCTGGGGCTGATGGGAGTTGGAGTCCAGACAATATCTGGAGGGCTGCAGGGTTCCTCATTCCAGATTTAGGGTAAATCCCGAAAGGGAGAGAAAGGGAATTTGTGCCATTTCAGGGCTTATGATGGCATTGTCTTAAAACACTTTTAAAGGAAAGATGTGACAATGGAGGTAGGAGGGCTTCTCCCCTCCCCCCCCCCTTTTTGTAACTTTTTAAAGTTGTGCATTTTGGGCAGATATGTCTTTGACACCCAGTCCTCACCTTCAATGAAAAAAATGAAGGGGGAAACAGTTTTTTTTTTTAAATGTTTGTTTACCAGGGGGAGGGGGGAGGAGGGAATGATCCCCTAGTTCTTTGTTTTGTCTTTGGCATGGCATTCTGTGTTTCTGTCAGCACTGGAACATACAGCAGATCTTTAATTGCTGAGCTGACAAATATCAGGCTGAAAGTCAGTATGTGGGTGACCACCTCATGCCAAACAAGGGAACTTCAGAGTACCGGTAAGTATATCTGCTAACTTTGATTAATCTTAGTTTCTCTCTCTCTCTCTCTCTCTCTCTCTCTCTCTCTCTCTCTCTCTCTCTCTCTCCCCCCCCCCCCCAGTCTTTAATTTAATTTGCCACATGGCCACACTGGTTTGAATTTTTTTTTAAACAACCCAGTCAGATGGGTGGGGTACAAATAATAAAATTATTATTATTATGAACGAATGTCCAGGGCCAGCCCACCCATGAGGCTAGGTGAGGTGAAGGTCTCAGGCAGCAGAATCCACAGGGGCAGCAGATCCTGATGGAGATCTTCACTCACCCCTTCTTCCCTGGCAGGGAGGGCAGCACCATTTTGTGGTTTTCCTCAGGTGCCAAAATGTCTCAGGCCGGCCCTGCCCATGTCTGAATGCACCTTGGTCTTGCCGCCTATAAGTCACTGTTGCGGGCAAATGTCCAGGGAACACAGTGGAACCAGGGGCTGGACTCAGTGATGTTTCCGCAGTGTGTGCTGGTGTGGAGATGATCACTGGTTTTTGCTTCAAAATACTGGGGGAACTTTTCACAACTACCCATTATTCTCCGGGATTCCTAACACAATTTAAGTAATGAGATAAAGCAATCATCAAGTCAAATTACATCCCTCCTCCACCACGGCTTCTGCTTTAGCAAAGGGCTGATGACAAACTAGGAATCTGATTTGTTATTGAATTACTTTTACCACATAGGAGTTCATTAAGTTAGAGCGTCCAATAAAAACTCTCATCTATCAAACGGCAGGACAGACTGAAAACCACTTAGCAGAGCCGTGTTCATTTCCACGTTTCTTTCTGTGATCACATGGCTTGTTTTCTGGCCCACAGTCATGTGAATTTAGGGTGCATAGAACCTGCAAAGCTGTGTAAGCTTGGGACTCTGGCAGGATCCTATTACACTGCTGCATCCTTTAGGACAGGTGTCTATAACAGCCAGGACTGGCTTGAGAGTCTGTCTTGGACAGGATGCCATCCCGTGCCTTGTCACAGGCAGAACATATGTAAGGAGAAGAGCCTGCTGGATCAGGCCCATGGTCTATCTAGACCAGCATCCTGTTTAAAATAAAAGGCGGGGGGAAATGCAATTTCAGACTGCATAAAAATGCTATTTTAGAGGGAATGTGAAAATGGATGAATTTTAAAGACACCACCAGTAATAGTTGGGAACCTACTTTCTAGCTACCACCTTATTATTTTTGAATCTCATTTACCACTGCAGATTGCTTGTTTAAACAGTCAAGATTCAGGAGCTCTTATCTCAAGGAGCGGTAAGAGTGGGATAAGGAGAGCATTTGTTCAAAGCTGCAGCTTTCAAACGCTCTATTGCCTCTCTGTGCCTACTTATTTGCTGAGCAACCACCGAGCCTCCAATCACACTATTTAGCATTCTGAGTTCACCCAAGCTCAGACTGCACAGTAAGGAACATAGGAATCTTAACTAATATCAACTCAGATTATTGGTCCATCTAGCTCAGTATTGTCCATACTAGCTTGCAACAGTTCTCCAGGATTTTAGGCAGGAACCACTCCTACTTAGACTTTCTGAGGACTCTGCACACAAATCATGTGCTCCATTGCTGGGCCACAGCCCTTCCCTATCACCATCTCACATTATAACATGGATCAGCAGTGTGGTGGTGCCCTTCAGATAATGTTGGACTCCAACTCTCATTAGCCCCAGACAGTATGGTTTATGGCCCAGCAGCATCTGGAAGGCACCACGTCAGTTTCATCACCCAACATTTACCGAGAGTGCACCCAATGGCAGCACAGTTGCACATTGCAACAAAGGATACCAGGTGCCATGGGCATAAACAGTCGTTCAGGAGAGCTTGCCTGCCAATTCAGAGATGGAGGAGAAATTCAATTCAGCTTGTGTTGAAAGGCAAAGCTTGCAGACTTAACATATAGAATAAGAGATCAAGAAGGACATACATTTAGAGAAGATTGGAAAACATTTATTGAATATATGGGAAATAACTGTGTGCAGCTGAAAAAGCTGGCAGCATTAAGATAAATTCAACAGTGTAAATAAGTTTTGATGGATGTAATAATGGAATATTGAATGGTATGGGTTTTTTTGTAAAGTATGCAGGGATTTATGATACGTAAAATGAGAAGGGAAGTCATTGATATCTTAAGGATAAAAAATGAGTAAATTGTAAAAGAGAAAATTTAATAATGATATATAAACAAAAGGTGAACCTTCACACTTTGAAATTTTGCACTTCCCAAAACAATATGTGAACGGGGGCACAGCAATCTTTTGAAATTCACACTGCCCTGAATTTTGTAATGCACTTCTCCAGTCAAGTCTTGTGTACAAAAGCACATATACAGTGGTACCTCAGGTTACAAATGCTTCAGGTTACAGATTCTTCAGGTTACAGACTCCACTAATCCAGAAATAGTATCTCGGGTTAAGAATTTTGCTTCAGGATGAGAACAGAATTTGCGTGGTGGCGGTGCGGCGGCAGCAGGAGGCCCCATTAGCTAAAGTGGTACCGCAGGTTAAGAACAGTTTCAGGTTAAGAATGGACCTCCAGAACGAATTAAGTTCTTAACCCGAGGTATTAGCATAATATATGCTAATGAAATGCATGTGCTAGTGAAAAGAAGATACACAAATGCATTATATATGGGGAAATTGTTTTGCAAAAACATTAGGCAAAATGGCACACAAAATGTGTGTATTAGGAGAAACTTGCACTAAAATGCTGACAAGTAAAAAAACAAACAACAAGCTGATGTGGAGAACTGAATTTAAGATTGGAAAAATGAAAAACTAGGAGAAACTGAAACAGATTTGCCCATCCCTACCCATCTTCTCATTGAGGCATGTCAGATAAGCTTCAGAAGAACCCTACTCCAGACTACATTTGGTGGCCATCATGTGGGGTAGATGCACCTGAGTTGATGTAAGCAACTACAACCTTGGGCTGAGGTATTTTGGCTGGGCTGGTGCTATCACCCACTGTGGCAACAGGAGGGCTCTTCTAGCGAGGAAAGGTGAGCCTGGATCAAAATGAGAAGTTTGGGGAAAGAGGCATGGTGAAGTCAGAAGCCAATGATGGCAGTTGTGTCAAGTCAGGGTGTAGGAATGGAGGAGGTAGGGCTGATGCATACTAGAGAACCAGAGAAGAAAAAAGACTCATAGGGCCTAGAAGAGAAGCAGGAACAAGTGAGAACAGGAAAGAAGGATAAGAAATGAGACCTGATCAAGTACACTTTGAGTACCTTGCTAGTCAGTCTCGTAAGTTAGGCGAAGCTCATTTGTTTGTGTGTTGATAAATCAGAAACCAAGTTTCATGCCTTTAATTCTTTCTGACTCTTAGCAGTACTTTGCAGATTAACCTCTTAACACTCGATCATGCTATGATAGACACAGGTAATAAGCATATTGTACTGTTAATAAGCCTCAGGGACTGAAACCTCGTAGATGCAGAGGAGGTATTTATCAATCTCTGTGCGTAATTACTCTTCTTAGAAAGGGGAGGGGAAGAAAGGGGGCTGTCAATGGAATTGAATGGCTAAATCCATCTTTGTGACTGAAGCATAAGAGAAAAGCTGTCATTAGGGAATGGCAATGGTTAGAGGAGAGTAAAAGATGCTCAGGAATAGCATCCGACACCTTGGTACGAAAATCTAATTCCATATGCATAGTCACTTTTTTATGAACATGCCTGCAAGTTAATCTTCCTGGGATGCTTATGCAAAGAGGCTGATCAGAAATTAAGTGTCTCCTTGAATTGGTGCTCAACCCTCACCTCACCGTTCAGATTGTGCCTCCTGGGAGACTGAGGCATCCAGCACAGATGAGCAAATGGCAAATCTGCTGTGATTTTCAGCAGATTGCATTCAGAACAGGAAGTCAAACTGGCATTTGCTTAACTTTGGCTTAAGTTGGTGCTGCTGACTTCAGATCTAGTTTAAACCCTATCCTATTATTATTATTATTATTATTATTATTATTATTATTATTATTATTATTATTATTATTATTATTATATCTCACCCCACCTCCTGAAGGAACTCAGGGAAACACATCGGCACTAAAAATTTTTTTTTAAAGCATTCCTTTTTTTATAAGAATTTATTAAATTTTAACAATAAAACACACACAAAATACAACAAAAAAACTACAAAACTACAAAAAATACAAAAAACTTAACAAACAAACACTTATTTAACTATCCTTGTCTTATTCCTAACATTGTTTTGGGACCTCCTCACATCCTCTCTTCTGCGTTCATTTCTAATCTTTAGTAACTTTATAATATTGTAAAATCCTCTTTCTCATCTAATCTTAATCTTTATACCCAATAATCATCATTTATCTATAATCTTAATTCTAATAAAAATAAACATAACACACTTCTAACGACTTCTTATATCCTATCTTAATCTAACTTCTGACATTACTGTAGCCTTATCTATCCTCTGATTTTTTTTTAAAGCATTCCATAAACAATTTGAAACATGATTTCAGGGTTTCCAGGAGCAGTATTCTTCAGTCATCAAAGATCTGGGTAAACAGGGATGTTTTTAGATTCCTCCTAAAAGTCAATAATGAGCGAGAGAAGTTGTACCTTACTAGGATTCAACAAGTGGGGAATTGTTGCTGAAAAGACTCTGTCATGGGTCAATGCCAAGTGGACTGCTCCAGGGTGGCACTAACAGGGTCTCAACTGCTGACTGAAGGGTCCTAAATGGTTAGTATTCAGGAAGGTGCTGTTTTAGGTAGTTGGGTCCTGAGCCATTTAGGGCTTTATATGCCTGTACTAATACATTGACTTGGGTGCTTGCTTTCTGTCAGCCAGTGCAGTGGTTTCAAAGCCAGTGACACATGGTCTTCTGACTTTGACCACAAGCTACAATTTCAATTTCTCTGACCTTTCCAGTCTTAAGTATACATCAGTTTGTGATTTTTTAAAAAAATCAACATTTAGTATGAATATGAATTTTTGTATACGCATACATGCAAAGCAATTTTCCTTATCAGAATGTGTTTTTGCATGTAATTTTCCTTGTGAATTTCAAAGGATGGCTGTGTTTCAATTTGCATATCGCTTTGCAAAGTGCAACTTTGGAACATTCACCTTTTAATGCAAACTAAGTTGAATTTTGCCCCTATTCCTAATTCATTCTCATTATCTCTCTCTCCCCACCCTCCCCCCGAGAGAGAGCTCCCACAAATAACTAAGTGCCATGTGGGCTACTTGGAAACACTGTGGACCAGAAACCTGTGTGTTCTTACATCTTGTAGTCCCAGGCTCACCTCTCTTTGGAGGTGAAGAAGCACAGTGCATCTAGAAGAAATTCTTTGTGTGAGATCTTATTGAGGAGGGCGGAAAGTTTGCATATTCCTCCCCGCCCCGCCTGTGTTGATTAGGAACAGTTGCCATTCGGTCTCCATCTCTCCATCAGCACCTTCCAGCTATCCATCAATGTCACACACAGATAGGAGTCCAAATGCAATCATTCTGACCCATCAGCTTTCTCCTAGTCTGGAAGAGATGAACGACAATGATTTGCTGTCAAGGTCTTCACAATCTCTATGACTGGAGAGAGGAGGCATGGACTGATAAGCTCTGGGAGGCTGGGGTGTGTGTGTGTGCTTCTGACCACTTGGGGCCTTTATATATTTGCTTGCTGTTGGCAACTTCAGCGAATCTTTTGTAACAAGTAAAGAAAGATGGAAGGAGACAGGGACAGGCTGCAGACTACAAGGGGGGGGGGAGAGCTCTGCAAAGCACACAGCTGGGTGGGTGGGTGAGAATCAAAAGCTGTGCCAAGAATTTGGACTTAAGGATATACATTTTCCAACCACCTCTGCTTTCAGCAGTCATATCCAGATTGTGAGGCAGCTACCTTAAGTATTTATATCATGTTACATTTCTCTTAAAATGGACTTTGAACACTTATATTTCCTTTAGACTCTTGGAAGGCTTGCTAACTTCTTCTTTCTTACTGGCCCTGCTCCTGTGTCTCACCACCAGCCTTATCCGAAGGACAAGTAATATGAAGGAGTTGAGCAGGTGAAGCCTCTTGACTACAGTGGTACGGCGGGTTACAAACACCTCGGGTTACAAACACTATAGGTTACAAATTCCGCCAACCTGGAAGTGGTGCCTCGGGTTAAGAACTTTGCCCCAGGATGAGAACAGAAATTGTGCGCTGGCAGCAAGCGGCCTCATTAGCTAAAGTGGTATCTCAGGTTAAGAACGGTTTCAGGTTAAGAATGGACCTCCGGAATGAATTAAGTACTGTACTGTATATCTGGCTGCTGTGAAAAAGCACAGGATTTGGGTTGGTACCAAAACCTCAAAAGACAATTGGCAACTTTTGCTGTCAGAGAGTGGATGGGCAATTTGGGACTGCGATGTTTTGGAAAACTTTTTAAAAATAATAATAAAAATAACAACAACAACAACAACAACAACAACAACAATAGTTATTATTTAACCAACATAGGAAAAAAGAAAGACATTGTAAAACATTGATAAACAGAAGGAAAATCTAGATCACCAAACAGATTTCTGGAAAGGGTATCTGTATATCGGGGCAGTTCCCAATAAACAAGAATGGTCCACCCTGCATTTAGATGGGTTGTGAGCACTGCATCATATTTTTGGCCCCTTGCTAAACTAGGAGTAGAAATGACACCATTAATGTTTTGAGATAGATTTTGTTCTTTTTTTCATTCTTCGGCATCACTCTGACACAAGCACAAAAACAGGCAGCTTTTATTGAATGGTTATATGAATGGTTCTGTTTGTGCTGGAACCTCTATATGTCTGTTGTTTTCTTACCCACCCCCTTCTGCTCTTAGACTGTTACCATGGCATGCATTCCCCTTGAGAGGTTCTCAGTCCAAGGTGTGTACATCAGATTGCGAAGTGATATAAATCTGCTTGCCTTCATTTTGCTCCTTCTAAAAGCCACCTTCTAGCCACCATTTTCAAATATCCCTTTTCAAGAAGCCTGGAACAGGTTTGCCAAGTGAATGGCGGGGTTGGGTGGGGATGTCCTGGCCTGCTCCCTTGCCTTTAGCAGCGGCTTGATTAGCAGGAAACACCAGGCAAAGCTTTATGGAGTTGAGCAGACCAAGGTCTTTGCATTACAGAGCAAGCCACTGTTAAAGTCATAGGAGCAGAAGGCTGCATCAACGTTGGCTACCCAAGGAGGCTTACCATATCAGTGCAATTGCAAATGTGCAATATCATGGCTACTGTAGTTAAAATGGGTTTCAAACTCATCTAACCATCCAGTTCCTAACAAGCAGGGAACTGCTGATCTGTTATGAAGTGGCTAGCAATGAGCAGAGTGTGTGGCAAGTACAGTGGTACCTCGGTTTAAGAAGAGTCCGGTTTAAGAACGATTCTGTTTACAAACTCCGCAAAACCAGAAATAGTGTCCCAGTTTGAGAACTTTACCTTGGTCTAAGAACAGAATCCGAATGGTGGAAGGGCACTGGTGGCAGGAGGCCTCATTAGGGAAAGCGCAACCTCGGTTTAAGAATGGTTTTGGTTTAAGAACAGAGTTCCGGAATGGATTAAGTTCGTAAACCGAGGTACCACTGTATAAAACTTAAAGAATAATGTTGGATTACTGAAGTACAGCTATGTCCAGAAACCCGGAAAACTCTGGCCAGCTCCATCAGTCTTCAAAAGTATAATTCAGCCTCTGGGATCCTCATTGTCTTATTTTCCATGCTTTTCCCAGAACCTCTCTCCCTCCGATCCTTCAAGTTTTATAACCAGCCAAATATTTCTGCAATTGCATTACTATCACTCGTCTTTTTCTCCATCCCCCAGACAGACTCCAATATCAGCTTAGGCAATCAATTCTGTTCAGATAGAGGACTGTTCATTTTTTACTGATAAATGTTTAAACAAAAGCCTAAATTATTAATTGGGGAAATTTTTCCCCCTGTTCTTTTTCACATTGTCTCGGAGGATGCAATTGGAGAGTCTGGAAAGAAAGGGATCTATAGAGATGAAGTGGTGGTAGTACTTTATGTTTTCGGAATGGGAAAGTTTCCCATCCACCCCTCCCTTAGTAGATTTTGGAGACTTATCCAGTGTCCTGCATCTGGTAAATTACAACAGTGGGAAGAAGAAAAAGAAAAGAATACTGGGGGAATGAAATATAAATGTGTAATAATAACTCCAAAAGAAATTAGAGCAGTACCAGTAGCAGCAGCAGCAGCAGCAGCAGCAGTAATAATAATAATAATGATGTAACATCAGTGCCAGCATTTTTATTTACTTATTGTTAAAAATATGTGTAGTAAATATGTGTAGTAAAAATGTATCAAAGCAGTTTACAGCAATAAAAACATAAAACTATACTATGGAAACAACAAAGAAGTTAAAAATAGACATCAGTTAACCATTGTGGAATGATGATGATAATAATAATAATAATAATAATAATGGTGTATTACTCATCTCCCACCCATCTGACTGGGTTGCCCCAGCCCCTCTAGATGGTCTCCAGCATAATAAAAGCACAGCAAAATGTCAAACATTAAAAACTTCCTGATATAGGGCTGCCTTCAGATGTCTTTGGAAAGTCGTGCATCTGTTTATCTCTCTGGCATCTGATGGGAAGATGTTCCACAGGGTAGGCACCACGACCCAGAAGGCCCTCTGCCTGCTTCTCTGTAACTTAGTGTGGCAGCTAGCTAACAAACAAACAACCCTGTATGGCAGGTCAGTATTATTAGCCACCAATTGCAGATGGAGAGCTGAGACTGAGAAAGACTCTTGTCCAAGTCCTTGTCTTGGTTTACAGACCTGTCTTGCACCCATAGGCTACGCCAGCACCTGTGTTGTTGTGCCCATGGACGTAGCAGCATACATTCTGTGAGGGCCCTGCTTCCCAAGTAATAGATGCAAGGAGGATTCCTTTGGTTCTTTTTTTTTTAAAGCTGGAATGTATAATAAGATAAAGTGCAACATTTATACTTCCACTCAACCGGCACAAGCTAAAACCTGACTTGAGAATTAAACCTTTAATTTTAGAAAAGGAATACACAGATAAGCTATGTCTGGAAGGAAGTGGGGATTTTCTTGCAGGCACAGAAGTTTGGTGGTGGATTAGATTTATTTGTTCCTTTGTTGGCCACCACGAGGATGTGCACCCATTCCCAATTCACTCTAAAGTTGCCAACATTTTAGCTAGCTGCTACTTTTAACACCAACACTCCCCACTAGGGATGGAAGGATCTGCCAGTTTCGTGTTTCTCAGTTTCTTTTCTTTTTTCCAATCTTAAATTCAACTCTCCATGTTTCTGCAGCAATTTGTGCAATTATTATTTTTTAAATCCTCATAAGAATTCTTTAGCATTATAGAATGAATTTCTCCCAACAAACACATTTCTGTTTGCAGTTTTGACCAATGAACACATTTTTGCAAGCAGTTTCTCCTAATAGAATGCATTTTGGTATGTTATCTTCACTAATAATACTAATAATATATTTGGTTTTATGCACACTTTCCCCCAATACATGCATTTTTGTAATAGGTTTTTCATTGGAAAACTGTCTAGAAAATTCAGATCAGTGCAAATTTTGAATGATGGTTGTGTATCAGTTTTTTTTTTTCAAAAAGTGCAAATTTGATAAATCCGGCATTAACTATGAACTGAATCTCTCCCCAATCCCTACTCCCCACGTCCTTAATGTTCCGGTGGCAGAACTACCTGAATTTTGGAGGAGAAGTCACTGGAGAACAAAGAGTGTTTTTGCAATAATTGATCCCTTTTCAAAAAGAGCAGGGTGTGGAGAACTAGCCCAATGCCAGGTAGGGGTTAACTTTTCTGACAGTTAGAACCCTCAGGGGCGGGCTTAGCCTGAGTATAAAACACCCCTCCCAGTGGACAGTAAGGCAGTTGAAGTGTGGGCAGGTGGAGTTGGAGTTGAAGTATGGGCAGGAGGAGTTAGAGTTAAGTGCGGGGAGTTGAAGTTGAAGTGTGAGTCAAGAGATAGAGCTGGGAGTTTAGAGTCTTAGGTGGATGTTAGCAGAGAGGATAAAGAGATTGTGAAACGTGTTGTTATTGATATTTAGTTAACTATTAGAGGTATTAGGCCGGTAACATTTAGAGGTATTAGGCCGGTATAGGACAACTGTTATAAGCTTATTGAACAACCTTTTATTTATCAGCAACCACAAGCTTTGTACGCAATAAACATCTTTTTAGTTCACAATATCCTCGTCTGTGGTGAATGAAGTAAGCAGGATCCAGCTAGTAGTCTGAAGGGCTGCAGCTGGGGACTGTTTGTCGTTGGTGCAGCACTCATAGACCGTAAAACGTCCGGGGGTGGGCTGTACAGCGCGAAGGGCCCGCGACATTAAAGTGGTGGCAGCGTCGGGACGAAAGATTGTCATAAAGTGGTGGTCACATTGAGATCAAAGATCTAAAGTGTTGGCAAGAAGTGCCAAGGTACAAGAAGGATTTAAGGGTGACGCATTGTGTGAAGTGTGAGGCTTAAAGAGGATTTAAGCAAACTTCAGTGAGACTCTACAATCTAGTCAGGAAGGGGATCGCATACACCTGGAAAGGGAGAAGGGGAATTCAGAGAGGAATTACCTGGCCCTAGGGTGTGGTGTGATAGCGCCTAAGACTGTGAGATTGTGAGAGAGTTACAAAGATACTTTGCGTTTGAAACTATTTCAGGCAGAAAGGTTTATAGTGAGAGGTCGGAAAAGTACGCTGGACAAAGTGCACTGAGGTAACTTTAGGCGTGACTTTGGACCTAAACTGTGGAAACTGAGCCTGAAGAAATAGTTTAACTGAAACATCCTTGATTCAAGTACAGAAATAATACCACCAAATAAATAGAAAATGCCACCTAGAAAGACTAAAACAGCTCTTAGGGACTCACAAGTAGAAAGCTCTGAAGAAGAAAATGGGGTTTCCCAGATTGAGGAAACCAGTACTGAAACAGTTAACAAAAATCCTGCTGAGGGGACTAGTTTTAAAGCCTCAGAGGAATTTGAGAAATGGAAACTTGAGAAGGAATATAATTTAAAATTCGAGCTAGCGAAATTACAAGCTGAAGCAAAAGAGAGAGAATTAAAATTACAAGCTGAAGCAAAAGAGAGAGAATTAAATATTGAGAGAGAGAGAGAGAGAGAGGCAAGAGCACTACAAGAGAAAGAAATGATATTAACTATGGAGGCCAAAGAGAAAGAAATGACCTTAACTATTGAGAGAGAAAGAGAAAGGGAGGAAAGAGAATATTTATTAGAAATGAAAAGACTTGAATTATCAGCTGTAGATAATAGAAACAACAACAATAGTTCCACACAAAATCCTAGCAGGGTGGATTTAAAAAGATTCCCTGACTTCAGAGATAAAGACGACCCTGAAGCATTTATCATTTCTTTTGAGAGGGCTTGCGAAGATTTTGAAGTAAAAGATGAGGAGAAAATGCAAATACTGAGAGCTCGTATTAGTGGAACATTAACAGAGATTTATTCTCAAATGCCATCTGATCAATCCAAAGATTTTGAAGCATTTAAACAGTTGGTTTATGTTAGATTCGGAATTACTGCAGAACAACTGAGACAAAAGTTTAGAACAATAAAAAAGGTGCGTGAGGAAACATTCGCTCAATTAGGAGCTAAAACTACAAATTATTTAAACAAGTGGCTAGAACAGGAGGGTGCTGATTCTGTGGCGAAAATAAAAGAGGTGATCGCATTGGAACAATTTTATGACACGATTAATAGTCATCTGAAGTATTTAATTAAAGAAAGACGCCCTAAAACCATCCTGGAAGCTGCTAATCTGGCAGATGAAATAAATGAAATCCGAGAACACGCTTATGATGCCCCAAAATATAAGGACAAACAGTGGGAAACAAATAAGTTTAAGAGAATGCAACAGCCCACAAAGTTTACCACAGAAACTGCCAAGAAAATTTTTCCCGCCAATGCAAATGTTCCCCATAACACGCCTATGACAACGGGGGGGACTGAGGGAAAAGTAAATAAATATAGTGAGGGTAAAAGGCCTGAATTAATCTGTTGGCAATGTGGGAAAAAAGGCCATAGACAACTGGACTGTAGAACTGAAATCAGAACTAAGAGTGCAAATACTATCCCTCAGAAGCAGACATATTGTGTCCAAACTGTGGAGACAGAGCCAACTGCCAACATGGTTGCCACGACAACCGAGGCCCAGTCTAGAGAACAGGCTGAGGAGTTACCAGTGGCCCAAGTTGTGAGGTGCTATATAATTCAACAAGATGACATGCTATTACACAAAACAGGAGAAGAAATTTGGGTGAATGGTAAACAATATAAAGGCTTAAAAGACACAGGGTCTCAGATTAGTATTGTACATCCTGATTTATTAAAGCCAGAAGACTTTATTAAAGGCAAAACAATCAGTTTAAAAGGAATATCAAAACAGCCAGAAATCTTGCCAGTCGCATTAGTTAATCTGACATATAAACAATGGTCTGGAAAATGGCAAGTAGCAGTTTCACCAGAAATCCCAGCTCCAATGTTAATTGGGTGGGATCTACTTGACCATGTACAGAGTGCATTTGTGATAACTAGGGCACAAAAACTGCGACAGTTACCTCAGGAGGAAAGGCCTGATACAATTGTTGAACTGACACAAGATACAAGTATAATGCCGGTTACAAATAGTCAAGCAGCTAGTTTTGCAGCCAAGCAGAAACTAGATACAGATTTACAGAAATATTTTCAAGCCACAGCCGTGAATACAGTATTAACCCCGGAAAGCCCGGAGCGGTTTATAGTCAACAATGGGTTGCTATACAGAGAGATTCTTTTAAAGCCTAATAGAGGGGGTAATGAAATCCACAGGCAACTGATAGTACCTACTGAATTTAGAACCAAGATAATACAACATGCACATGGCAGTATCTTTGGAGGTCACTTGGGAATCACCAGAACCAAACAAAGGGTGTCCCAAAATTTCTTTTGGCCTGGGATGGGCAAGCAAATAAAGTTATTTTGTCGAACGTGCCATACTTGCCAATTACAAGGACATGGGCAAGATAAAACGAAAGCACAATTATGCCCCTTGCCTATAATTTCCCAACCCTTCCAACGTTTAGCAATAGATATTATTGGACGACTGCCAGAAGCCAGTCGCAGGGGACATCAAAATTTGTTGTCTATTGTGGATTTTGCGACGAAATATCCGGAAGCGATACCGTTACGAAACATAGAGACTGAAACAGTGGCTTCAGCTCTAATAAGTTATATGTGTCGGCTAGGGTTTGCAGAACAGATCGTGACAGACCTTGGAGCCTCATTTACCTCTAAACTGATGCAGCGTTTGTGGGAGAGGTGTGGGATAAAACATATAACCAGTACCCTTGACCACCCACAGACCAATGGCCTTGTAGCGCGATTTAATGTAGTTGCCTACCTATTTAAATTGCAGAACACTCTCAAACGATCACTAGAACTGGCAGGAGAACAGTGCAAGGTTGCTAAACACAAACAGAAAGTTTGGTATGACACAAAAGCACATGAGAGATCTTTTGAGCCAGGACAAGATATTTTATTAATCAGATCAGTAAACAGTGACAAGTTACAACTGACATGGGAAGGTCCTTTTAAAATCATTTCAAAAATGAATGATATAAACAATATAATTCAGCATGGTGAAGGGAGGCGGGTCATGCATAAGAATATGATAAACCCAACCCAGTCACTAAACCATGAACCCAATCTAGACTACAGTAGTCACGTTATTGAAAAAGCCTGTGATATTGGTAAAGGAGTGTCTACCTGCAATATGACCAGTGACCTATCTGTGAGATCAGTTAGAACAACTAGTCAAATTTATGATAAACCATTCATCAGTTGGAAAGATAGAAAGAAAGATGTGCTAGAAGTTATAGCTGGCATGGGGGCCTATCGACTTTCTATGAAAGTGAAATTGTTTCCTACACTAGAGATTGTGTGGTGGGAGGATGGGTACCCTGCTGCTCATGCAACACAAATAAATGTCCAAAATGAATGTGGTTACACAGCATTAACAGGACTACCACGTCATAGGCATACAAAAGTAGTCTTAAAATTGCTCGAAGTGGGAACTGATAAATCAATACAGACCAAAGATGAACTGACAACAAGGGAGATTGCTATGAGCAATAAGCAGTCAGAGCTTTTTAGCCTACTTTTATTTAGTTTTTTTTTTTTTTTTTTTTTTTTTTAACACTCAATCTCTTTATTGTTTAAAATCATCACAGCTAAAAAATAAACATACATTACATACATTACATACATACATACATACATTACATTCATACTTTCAGTCATCTTACAGATATCCACAATTATTCTCACAACACTTCATAACACTCGGTCTCAAAACTTCCAATTATCCTTTTTGTATTTCTTAATTAACTTCATCAACAAAACATACAGTTGTAATTCTTGTTCCTATTCTTACTGTCTTTTCATACTCTCCACTTGATTTTTAAGGTTCAATCTAGATCTGCTTTTAGGATTTCAGTTAAACCACTCTCTGTTAGATATTCTTTAAATACCCTCCATTCCTTCCAAACCTCCTGAATCATCTGTCCTCTTATTTTGCCCGTTGTTTTGGCTAACTGTAAGTATTCTATCATTAAGTTTTGCCAATCGGCTATAGATGGTATAACCTTGCTTTTCCAGTTTCTAGCCACTAGCATTCTCGCTGCTGTGGTACCATACATACATAGAACTCTTTTCTCTTTTTTAATTTCATCTGGTAGAATACTCAATAGGAATGTTTCTGGTCTTTTTTTAAAGTTGGTTTTTATCAGCTTTTTCAATTCTTCATAGATCTGGTTCCAGTAGTTGTTTACTTCTGGACACGTCCACCACATATGCTTATAAGACCCAATTTCATTTCCACACCTCCAACACAATGGGGATCCATTCCTGTACATCCTTACTATTTTTTCCGGGGTGAGGTGCCACCTATATATCATTTTCAATATGTGCTCCCTTAAGTTGTAGCAGGCGGTAAATTTTATATCTACCCGCCACAACCTTTCCCACTGCTCCATTAATATATTATACCCGAAATCCTGGGCCCACTTCACCATAACAGATTTTACCTCTTCCTCTTTTAGATCCCATTCTAACAGTATGTTGTAAATATTTGAAATATACTTCCCCTTGCTTTGGATTACCTCTTTCTCGAATCTTGATTTTTCTTTTGCCAAACCACTTTTTTTGTCTATTATAAATCTTTGATAAATTTGGAAATACTGTAGCCAATCATTTAATTGTTCTTTAATTTCTTCATATTTTTTCAAATGCAGATCGTTCTCTTTTTCTTCCAATAACATTCGATAGGTGGCCCTTCCTCCCTCCATATTTATCTTTTTAATTGTTATCACGTCTATTGGTGATGTCCACAGGGGGATTTTGGGTTCTAGGATTCCCTTATATTTTATCCATGTTAAATACAGTGATTTCCTAATTAAATGGTTCAAAAAACCCTTGTGGACTTTTACCTTATCATATAGTAGGTAGGAGTGCCAACCATATCTGTTTTCCACACCTTCTAGATCTAATAATTCATAATCTTTTAAAGTTATCCAATCTCTTATCCAATTTAGTGCTGCGGCTGCATGGTATAACTCCAAGTTTGGCATGGCAAACCCTCCCCTTTCTTTCCTGTCAGTCAGTAATTCAAACTTGATCCTAGGTCTTTTCCCGTTCCATATAAATTTGGCTAGATCCTTTTTCCATTCTTTAAAGACTTTCATGCCCCCCAATATTGGTATTGCTTGAAATAGAAATAGCATTTTTGGGAGGATACTCATCTTAGCCACCGATATTCTTCCCCACAATGAAAGGTTTAGTTTGTTCCATGTCTCCATGTTTGCCTTTACTTCTCTCCATGTTTTTTTATAATTATCATCAAAAAGATTGATACTTTTAGGTGTTATATTTATTCCTAAATACTTAGCCTTATTTTTGATTTCCAATCCTGTTAATTTGTGTAGTTCTTCTTTTTCAATTTTGTTCAGATTTTTGGTCATCAGGGTAGTTTTTTGATAATTTATTTTAAGCCCCGCCACCTTTCCGTATTCCTTGATTATATCTAATGCTATCGGTATGTTCTCTTTGGGTTCTTGTGTCGTAATTATTAAATCATCGGCGAATGCTCTCACCTTATAGGTATTCTTTCCCACTACAATTCCTTTTAATTTTCTTTCTTTTCTAATATTATTTAGCAGGACCTCTAATACCATTACAAACAACAAGGGTGAAAGAGGACACCCTTGCCTGGTTCCTTTGGATATTTGGAAGCTATTCGTTACGCTCCCATTTATGATTAACCTTGCTCTCTGCTGGTTGTAGATTGCCTCTATAGCCCTCCTCATATTATCTTTCAATCCAATTTTTTCCATGTGTCTTTTCATAAACTCCCAGGAGACATTGTCAAATGCCTTTTCGGCATCCAAAAGCAGCAATGCTGCTTTTTTATCTATTTTAAACTCTAAATATTCTAAAATATCTATTATGTTCCTTATATTATTTGAGATTTGTCTACCTGGTATAAATCCTGCCTGATTGGGGTGTACAATATCTTTAATTACATTTTTTAGTCTATTTGCAATCACCCCTGCAAACAATTTGTAGTCACTGTTTAAGAGAGAGATCGGTCTATAATTTTTCATTAGGTCGAGGTCCGCATCCTGTTTGGGTAGGAGTGTAATATATGCTTCTCTCCACGAGTCTGGTAAACTTCCTTTAAGCAATATTTGATTCATTAGATCTTTTAATGGATTTATCATTATTTCTTCCATTTTTTTATAATATTCTATCGGTAATCCGTCGGGTCCTGGTGATTTCCCGGGTTTACATTTCTTCATTACATTTCTGATCTCCTGTACTGTAATTGGGGTATCCATTTCTTTTGCTTTTTCCTCTATAATAGTCTCTAATTTGTATTTCTCTAAGTAATTATTTATTTCTTTACAATCTTCTTCCTTTTTCTTATATAATTCCTCATAATACTTCAGAAAATTATCTACTATTATCTGTGGTTTGTTTATATATTTATCCCCAATCTTTATTCTATTTATCATTTTTTCATTTTTTCTTTTTTTCAATTGCCAAGCAAGAAATTTGCTTGGTTTATTTGCAAATTCGAATTTATTTCGGTTCCAAATTTTTAAATTCCAATCCATCTCCTGTTCTACTTTAGTTTTGTATTCTGTTTTTAGCATATTTATCTCTTTTCTTAGTTTTTCATTTTTTGGGCTCTTATATAATTCCTTTTCTTTTTTATTCAGATCCTCCATTATTCTTTTTTTTTCTTTTTCCTTTTCCCTTTTTTTCCTGATGTTCTGTTTTATGAAGTAGCCTCTGATAAATGCTTTCCCTGTATCCCATATTATTCCTTGCTCCATTTGATTATCATTATTTAATTTGAAAAAATCCGCTAATTCTTTTTTTGCACCTTCCAGAATTTTTTCATCATATAACAGATCATTATTTAGTTTCCATCTTCTTATTCCTGTTGACCATTCTGGTCTCAATTGAAGTAGCATTGGGCTATGATCAGAAAATGTCCTTGGTTCTATTTTAATTTCCTTAATTCTATTCAATAAATCTATTGACAACCAGATCGCATCTATTCTGCTTGCAGTTTTTTTTGCACTCGAAAAATATGTGTACTCTCTTTCTATTTCGTTTTGAAATCTCCAGCTGTCTTTCATATCTAATTTTCCCATCATTCTAAAAAAGGTATATGGCAATTTCCCTTGATTTTTCCCATCTCCTTTCCCCGTTCTATCTAATTGCGGGTTGGCTACCCCATTTAGGTCCCCCATCATCACCATTTTCCCTTCGGCAAATTCCATCAGTTTAGATTCAATCTTCTTAAAGTATTCTACTTTCTTCCCGTTTGGTGCATATATTCCTATAATATATATTAGCTCGCCTCTATAGGTAATCTTGAGAATAACCGTTCTTCCCTCTTCATCAACATAAATTAATTGTGGCTCCAGGTTGGGTCTTACATAAATCACTACCCCTCTCTTCTTTTTCTCATCCGCTGCAATGAATTCTACTCCTAGTTTTGGGTCTATTAATATTCTTTTGTGGTCTCTTTTTATGTGGGTTTCTTGTAAGCAAATAATATCTAACTTTTGTTTCAGTAGTACGTGTCTTATTCTGTTCCTTTTTACCTTATTGTTTAAACCATTCACATTCCATGATAATATTTTGAGATTCATTTTATTGTATTAAACTACACACCGTTATGTTAAAACTCTCTATTCACTTTCAGAGCTACTTTCTTCTTGCGTTGTCTCTGGGTTGGGTTCTTTTCCTATTTGCAGTCTCTCACCTCCTAATTCCTTCCTGTACCTTTCAAAAAAGAGGTCAGCATCTTCTGGTGTATCAAACCTCCTCCTCTTCCCTTTGAAACTAAAGGATATTCCTTCCGGATATTCCCACTTGAAGGCAATAGACTTTGCCCTCAGTGCTCTTGTAAGGAATTGGTACCTCTCTCTTTTTCTCAATAAGCGAGGAGGAACTTCCTTCAGCACTATTATGTTTCCTCCCTCTATCTTAAGAATCTTTCTCCTTCTAGTTTGTAAGATTTGGTTTCTCAGCTTATTTGATTCAAAAGAGATCAGACAGTCTCCTGGCCATTTGTTTTCTTTCGCTTTCTTGGAGTTGACCCTGAACACCGTTTCTATACCCTCAGTCACTACTTCCTCCTGCATTTCTAACCATGTTGCTATCTCTTTAATAATTATTTTTTGCAGGTTTCCTTCTGGTATTTCTGGGACACCCCTGAATCTGAGAACATTCCCCTTAACTTGCATTTGTAACATCGACATAGCATCCCAGGTTGCCTCCTGAGTTATTTTGAACTCCTCCCTTTCCTTCCTTGCCCTGTCTCCCTCCTTTTTGCACTCTTTAATTTCCTTAAACGCTTTCTTTACAGTCTCCTCCAAAATCTGTATTTTGTTTTTATTGTCCTGTATTGTCTTTACCAGTCCCTTGTTCTCCTCTGTCAACTCCAGTACTTGCGTCTTCAATTCTGTAATTGCTTTGGTGTTGCTCTCTATTCTTCCATTCATTTGGTCTAGCTTTTCTTCAATTCCTTTCATGTTGTTGTTTACTTCCACTTTTAAGTCATTAAATTCTTTCTTCATTTCTCCTATATCCCCTCTTATGTCTCCTCTTAGGCTCAGGATCAGCTCTTTAATTTCCATATCTTGTTCTGTGCCTGAGTTTCTTCTTGTATTATATTTTTTAATTGTTGTCATTATACAGTCTCTGTCCTGTAATTTCTTTATTCCTTTAGTTTCTTTTTATTTGTTTCTTTTCACCAGTTTTTGACAACCTGCAATTACTCCTCTTGCCACTTGTGTCGCTGTTTTTTCTTCCTTTCTATTTTTATTTCTTTCTCCTTGCAGTCCCACTAGTGGCCACTGATGTCGCTGTTTTCGGAGGCTTCCCTTTCTTTACTGGGCTTCTGCTTTAAGGTCTTTCTCCGTCTCTTTATTGCTCACTTCCTTCTGCCTCTGCCTCCTTTCAACACATCTCCCCTCCCATCACAACTCCACGCTGCTCCATCTTTGTCTCTCGTAAGTAAAATACTTTATTTTTTGTCAGAGAGTCTCTTTTAAATTTCTTTAAAGCTTGTTAAAGACCAGAAAGCTCCTTTTCATTTGTCAGCGTTAGATTGCCGGGTCTCACAAAAATAGCGTCTTTCTCTCCTTTCTCTTTCACTCTCCTTTATTTCCCTTTCTTTCTTTTCCCTTTTCACCTTATATTTGTCGGAAAAAGGAGAGGTTTACCGCAGTACTTCTCTTATATATAGTCCATTTTAATCGATTGAGCCTTTAGTTGTCTGTAGTGAGATCAATTACATTAAGGATAATTTCCGCTTTCTCCCTTTTCCCCCTCAGTTCCGAAATCCAGTCTCTAATCGGCAGGGTTTGTTGTTACAGTCTATAAATTATGCCGATTAGGTAGTGATCTAGGGGTGGCATAAAGTTGGAAGCTTTACCGCTCTTTCGCCGTTCCGAATTCCGGGGCTTTTTCGCCAGGAGTCGTTCTAGTCCTCGTGCCGGGTCCCTCCGCTCTCTTACCGCAAAGCAAAAGAATTCGGGGTTCCCTTCTGGCACCGCTGGATCCTTCGGCTGAGGGTCACCCCCTCAAGCCTTTTCGGGGTCGTGCAGCCCTCACAGCACCCCAAAAAAACTCCGTGGCGAACGCTCCAGCTTGCAGCTTTCGCGGAGCGCGTTCGTTCGCGGTTGCGGCAAAACCGGAAGTCCCTAGCCTACTTTTATTTAGTGATCACGCTTGTCTAGAAAGTTTCAGCAAGCTGACTAAAAAAGAAGATATCCACAAACTTCTGAAAATAGTTCCCAGTGCATTTAAAAGCCAGACAACCAGTTCTTATGCAGCTTATGATGACCTGGAGATGTGTGTACAAGTCCGCGAGCTTAAACATTTAACAGAGATCCTGAAGGAGGGAGAGGTTGAACTAAGAGAGCTTTTGACCCTGAGAAACAAGGACTCTACCCAGCTTGAGATCCACAATCGTTACAGACGCCTCGAGTGCAGAGATCGGAATGGGACTGTGTCATCTGGCCGGGGAAGACAGCTTACATCCCATCACGTATGGCAGAGAAAAGACTGGTGCCCAGAGAAAGATACTTCCTGCGACGGTTAAGGACGATAAGGAGCGTGAAAGGATCCTAAACATCATCGCCGACGCCTTATAATGAAGACCCAAAGACAAAGGTTAATGGACAGTTACGGGTTTTCTTGCAATAAAGACCTAATGCTGCATGAACTATTGTATATAATGTTCACAACTATATGTACTTTTACTGAAGATGTAACTGTTTATGCTATAGTTAGGTAATATAGGTAAGAGTTAAAAAATGTAGTGTTTATAGTAATGTTTTAAACTGTTGTTTGTATCAGAGGGATACTTTGGCTAGTAACTCCTCTGATACAAACCTAAAAAGGAGGGAGGTATGTGGAGAACTAGCCCAATGCCAGGTAGGGGTTAACTTTTCTGACAGTTAGAACCCTCAGGGGCGGGCTTAGCCTGAGTATAAAACACCCCTCCCAGTGGACAGTAAGGCAGTTGAAGTGTGGGCAGGTGGAGTTGGAGTTGAAGTATGGGCAGGAGGAGTTAGAGTTAAGTGCGGGGAGTTGAAGTTGAAGTGTGAGTCAAGAGATAGAGCTGGGAGTTTAGAGTCTTAGGTGGATGTTAGCAGAGAGGATAAAGAGATTGTGAAACGTGTTGTTATTGATATTTAGTTAACTATTAGAGGTATTAGGCCGGTAACATTTAGAGGTATTAGGCCGGTATAGGACAACTGTTATAAGCTTATTGAACAACCTTTTATTTATCAGCAACCACAAGCTTTGTACGCAATAAACATCTTTTTAGTTCACAATATCCTCGTCTGTGGTGAATGAAGTAAGCTAGTAGTCTGAAGGGCTGCAGCTGGGGACTGTTTGTCGTTGGTGCAGCACTCATAGACCATAAAACGTCCGGGGGTGGGCTGTACAGGGCGAAGGGCCCGCGACACAGGGGTGGGGAACATTTCATTTGTTGGGGTAGTAGCCTGGAAACTGTGAAGGGAGCATTGCCCCACCAACCTGTCTGCCCTAAGCCAAGCCCCCTTACAACTAGGATAGGAGGGGACCCTGGCAATCATCTTCTTCCTCGTTAGTCTCTGTGTTGCCCTTCTAGAACTCAGCAGGGAAGAGAATGGGGACAAAACTAGAATTAGTTGGCTTTGCTTCTGCCTGTCATTGACTCTGACTCCACCTGCTGTTGACCTCCCTTCTAGCCGCAAGGGACACCACCCACAACAGCCGAGGAGGTGAGGATATGCTGCAATATTTTTTTGCTGGTTGGACTTGCCGTGGCAACTAACCTGTACGTACAGGGGCAATATACTTGAGTATATAGATACTGAGATCAAACCACAGTCTCAAGTCTAGTCCATTTTCATTTAGGAGACCACTGGGGAAAGCTGCACTAAGATCCATCTTGGAAGAAAGAAAGTACATGAATGTGAGAAATAAATACTCTTAATATCATGCCCTGCTCCTGACCTTTCCAGAAACATTTTGCTGGTCCCTGTGGGAGACTGGATTAGTCTTTTATCCTTGGAACTATGGTTAAATTATATTGCAGAATAAAACATCTGCTCTCAAACTAGGGAGCTGTGGGAAGCCTTACTCCTGTTTTGGCCCACTAGATATCCTTATTTAACCCAACAAGTGGTTTTGATTAGAAAACCCATAGCCACCTGCCCATTATGTGATGTGTTATGGTGTCATGTGCTGGACTGGTGAAGCTACAATGCAAAATTCCAAAGGAGGAATCAGGAACATGTTCTAAGCAGGCATAAACATATACCCAGTACTTCACAGTGGTCTATAGGAGAGCTTTTTCTCCAAGTTCCAAAATACCAGATGCCCACTCCACTGTAACATGGATCAGAGGTTCCAGTCTGGTGCCCCTCCTCTATGGATCATCATTCCTGTTGGGATGTGACTGGTGCGCACTATCTGCACTTTCCAGAAATGATACAAGACATTTCTGTTCGGACAAGCTTTCCCAGCTGGATAAATAGGTCTCTGTGCACCAGAGCCAGTGTGGTGTAGTGGTTAAGAGCGGTAGACTCGTAATCTGGTGAACCGGGTTCGCGTCTCCGCACTTCCACATGCAGCTGCTGGGTGACCTTGGGCTAGTCACACTTCTTTGAAGTCTCTCAGCCTCACTCACCTCACAGGGTGTTTGTTGTGGTGGAGGAAGGGAAAGGAGAACGTTAGCCGCTTTGAGACTCCTTCAGGTAGTGATAAAGTGGAATATCAAATCCAAACTCTTCTTCTTTTCTCTTCTTCTCTGCTGTGGGTGTCTACTTGTATTGCTGGGGCATGAGGCAAAGTACAAGATGCCCTACCCCCTTACCATTCCATGTACAGGAGCTGAATGGACTGGCAGTTCACTCTTACTTCAAGTCTTGTCAATGGGATTTCATCCTCCACCACATCTGATGAGTAAGAGAAATTAGGATGCTGAGGACAGACCAAGTGACAGCAGAGGGACATAGGCTGGAACCTCAGGGCAAACAGCTGGGAACTACCACCTCCCGGCTTCTGCCCCTGATGCCATCATCCAACTTTGCCTAATAGTAGGGTCAGCCCTGCTTCTAAACATCAGGTAGAGACTTTTTTTTACAGAAAGGTCCTTGGTGGAGACTGCAGGATGTTTTACTTTTGTTTTCATTTTGTTGCTGCCTTAGGATTATGTTTCCCTCCTTATTGTTGACCTGCTGATGTTTTTAATGGTTATTTTGCTGATTTATGCTGCTCTTGGTTTTTCTAAGAAAAACCCGGACTTGAGAAAACGCAAAGGTTTACGGTATAAAACATGCCATATCATATCACAGAATAAAGCATGTGATTAGCAAAATCATATTGAAGAACACAAGAAAAAGGCAAAGAATAATAGAAAAGGAAAGGGATATGTATAAGGGATATCTGTCTCTCTGTCTTCTATCTATCTATACACACACCTGCATCTAGTCCTATGACATATACCAAAAACGTAAGCAGATGCTGTCAATGATACTCATAACTTGTCAGCAAAATCATATGAAGGAAACTGGCCCATCAGGCTGAGCATTATCTTGGAACTTTACACTCCACTGCTTTTGATTTGTTTCTGTTTCTTTCTGTTTTGTTTTTCTTTGGTTTATATATTGAGTTGATGCCATTCGATTATATTGTGTGCTCTGGCTTCTTTTGAGGAACAGTGGGCTACCTTTTAAATATATACCTTTCATTTTTATTTTTTTGCAACGAGAAACAACTGATTGTTTTAAAAAGCTCCGGAAATATACTAGTCACTGTTGTACAGCAATACAACGCAATGGCCCTTAGCCACAAGCTTATGATTTAAAACAGGGTTGCGGACCATTTGGCTCTCCAGATGTTGCTGGATCTAAACTCTCTCCATCCCTGACCATTGACCCTTCTGGCCAATCTATCTGATTAGGATTACCATATTTTTAAGCAAGCTGTACTCCTATATCCTTAAGAGATGTCTGGCACACGGAAATCAAGCAGTATTGTTTTGTTGCCCAGGAGGTCAGCCTTGTGTGCAAATTCCTTTCCTTGGGTTTGATGTAACAAGGCCATGATTCAACACCAGCTCTCTTTTGCACCACACCTCCCATGGAGTGATGCAGTCACTTGAGCAACCTTTACCTTGGGTTAGGGCAGTGGTGGGGAACCAGTGGCATTCTAGACATCACTGAACTGCAATTCCCATCGCCCCCTGATCATTAACCATACAGGTTGGGGCTCCATAGTGAGTGGCAGGGCAAAGCAGGGTAGTGTGGCTCACCTGGCTTCCCAATGCAGAGGCAACCAAAGGAGAGGGGGAAGGCAGCAGGGAAAGAAGTGCAGGTGCAGCAATGGAGCCAATCCACCACTTCTGCCACTATGCTTGCACTGTGCTAACCTCCATGCACATCTCCTTCTCAGTTATCATCTGTGACTTCCATGCTGGAAAACCAGGTGAGCAGTGATGTTCCAACTCACCAGCAGTTACAGCAGAGGCTGATGAGAGCTGGAATCCAGTGACATTTGAAGGTTTTCACTGTCCCCATCCCTGATGGAAAATGGCAGGGCTTGCCTGTCATAGGGGTCAATGTTACACTCCTCTGTCCCAGGGCGTTTCCCACCTTGAAGCTACACAGCCCTAGACTGCAACCCCAGCCATTGACATAAAATGATCACAGATCTATGCAAGCAGCAGCGGTAGGGTTGGCTGGTTATGACTGTCAGCCAGTTTGCTCTAGCAAATACCTTACACGGTGGATGAGGGCTTACTCATCCAGCAAACAGAATGGATGTTGCTATGGCATGGAAAAACATGCACAGCATGGAAATCAAGCAAGTGATGGGAGACGCAAATAAAATGACATGCTATTTATTCATTCAATCCGGTCTCGTCGGAAGCAGCCGTTGTTTACCTCGGCATTGTAACAAATCCCTTCTAAAAAACCAGGAGTGTGTGTGTGTACACATTATAAATGACACCTTAAAAAAAAACAAACAGCAACAGCAAGTAAAACAACACATTTTGCTCTGTGGACAAAAGCCTGCCAGCAAGGAAAATCTTGCCTGTCTGCTTGTTTGCTTTTTGGTCAAGGATGGGAATAAAATGTGGGTGTCAACAGATGCTCCAATGGTGTGGGATCTTCACTGACTGACTATATGTTACTAGGTCCAATGCAAGGTGTTACTGTTTGCATTTGAAGTGCTGATTTACCTGGGACCTGGGTTTTTGGCGGACCACCACTCTCTCCAGATCAGCCAGTCCTGGCTCTGAGATAAATTTGAGGAGTGCTCACTTGTGGCCCCATCAGCAAATGTGGGAATGCAGGACAGGGCTTATTGGTAGTTGTGACCTGGCTTAGGAACTTCTTCCCCCTCAGCGTCACAAATGCTGTTGACTTATATTTTCTCCTAGGCCTGTAGAGGAGCTGGTCAGTTTGCCCTGGGCTTTTAAGGAATCCTTTTAAGCTGCTCTGTTACAACTGTCTCATTGTTTATTTTCTTTTACTGTTATCTTTAAAGCCCACCTTTTCTCCCAAAAAAGTGGCATATAGGGTTCTCCTCACAACAGCCCTATGAGGTTGGTTAGACTGAGAGGCAATGTCTGCCTCAAAGTTACACAAGGAGCTTCATGGCTGAGTGGGGTTTTGAACCCACGTCTTCCAAGTCCTAGTCTAAACACTATATACCACACTGATTGTTGTTACATTGTGATTTTATTTCCATTTGTTTTAATAATTGTACTGGTATTATTATGACTATTTTGGAAACTACTCTGAGGTGTTGACAGAAAGCCGTATATAGTTATAATCATTTATTTATTGGATTTATATGCTGCCCTTCCTCCTCAAGGAGCCAAGGGCAGAAAACTTCTGCAAAAGCATTATAAGCCATTATAAAAACAATCACAATGAAGAAAATCCAAAAGCAGTTACTATGGTAGACTGTCCTTCATTAGGTTTTTTAAAACAGAGGTTGGAGGGCCATCTGTCAGTGATTCTTTAGCTGTGATTCCTGCATTGCCGGGGGGTTAGACTAGATGACCCTTTGTGGTCCCTTCCCACTCTACAATTCTGTGAATCATGAATTCCAACTCCACACACATGCCACAGGTTCTGCACTATGTTAAACAGATAAATCAATATTTACAAATCCCAGTGCAATCCATGGCTTTGTCAACATGAAAACATTTTACCGTGAAATACTGAATCTTTTTTTTTTTTACTGTATTTCATTTTCACTTTAGATAATATAATATTCATTATTCAGCACAGCTGAATTCACCCTTTTTGTGTGTGTGCCTCAAGTAATGTCCCTAGAGAAGAAAAATCAAGAGTGAAGCAAGTAACTTTTTAAATGGAGAGTGAGCAGAGAAAAGTGGTTGTGAGGTAGAAAAAGATGTACATATTAAGGCATTAGAAAATCTGAGCCGATTTCCACATGATGCAAAGAAGTCACTTTTTCTTTAATGACTCAAATATTGAGGCTGTTGAAACTATTTAAATATTAAGTCAGACGGGGAGGCTGGGAAGCATTAGAAGCTGGAATAAGCTGAAATGGGAGAGAGCTGAGAAACATTTGCATCTCCCATAAAATGCCCCCCATTTAAGCAAGCTTAGTAAGGACTGTGAACAGATTGTGGCTGCAGCAGGCAGGTTGGGGCTGGCAGGTGTGCTTCTGCTTCTTCCCCAGGCATTCTTAGCAAATGCAAGAACAGGGCAATTGAGACACCACATAGCTAATTTTGTTCCATTTACCACACAAACCTTGATACGGCTGGGGTTTTCTGGGAGGGCGTTCTGAGGTGCCTCCTTTGCTACAAGAACTCAGGAACTCTTTTCATCACTGGACTCCTCTCCCAGTGTCAGAAGCGAGCCAGCAGTAAATCATACCATGCACATTGGAGTTAACTCTTTAGCAGCAAAAACACAACTGGCAAGGAGCTGGTGGAGTGTCAGGCCTAATGAGTACAGCAACTCAGTTCCCGTCAGTCTTGACCCGCATGAAGCAGTTGCTGAGACTGAAAGGTCCCTGCCTCCCCACAGCTGCCTAAGCCCCTTCCTCTCCAGAGTTCCTCCCCCAGCAGTCAGAGACTGCACCTGCATGTCTGTCTCTGCTCCTCACTCTTCATGCCTCTTCTGATTCTAGTATTCAGGGATGGGTGGGGGGAGCTTGTCTCAGCAGAAGGAGGAGACACCCATGAATCTTCACCAGTCTGACTTGTCTTGGCCTCTCTCCTCCCACCCACCTGCTTCAGCTTCTGCTTCCGATCTATTCTCTGCCACAGACTCTCCCCGTTAAGTAAGCCCTGTTACCCCTTCAGCTTCCTATGGGATGCATTACATCTGTACAGTCCATTACAACATGCTTTACTTCCAAGAGTGGACAGAGACAGGGGGATGTAGATGAGTGTGACTCTATAAAAGCAGAGTCACACAGCCATTTTGTCTCTGTTCGATTCAACTCTCAGTTAAGTCTCATCCATTTTGTTGTCTGCTGGCTCTCAGCCAGCAGCACTTGGGCCCATCCTCACAACAGATGTAAGCCACATTATATCTTTGTGACCTGAAGCTTAAAGCCTGCCTTCTAGGATGTGTACTGTGAACAATTTGTGAGTAAACTTAAAAACACGACTTGTGAGACTTTATTGTATTTTAAGAAGGAGAAAAGGGGACACCAGGAGTCACTGGCAGAGGAACAGGGGTGCGGGGGGAAACACACCACCCCCGGCAGCACGATCCCGGTGGGGTGCCATTGTGGCTGCCCCCTATACTGTGTGCCACACCCCTAGAACGTGTGCCAAGCCCCTGTGGGCAGTGCACCACGCCCCCGGGATGCGTACCAACCATGTCCCCACCTGCTCTCCCCCCCCCCCCCGAGCATGAAGTTCTGTCACTGCCAGGAGTAATCTTGGGCAAGCCAGACTGGATTAGTTGGAGAGTTTCAAACAAATCTATCAACTAGCTTCCACGAATATAGAGGGGATTTGCTCTGCTACATCACTCACTGGCGTGAGTGAAGGAAGGATAATACTTAACAAAGATTTCCTTGCCTATTATCCTAAACATCCCCACACTTCCAACACCTCCTCTTCCCAGTTTTCTCCCTCTTCTCCCTGTGAGCACTCATCATTGACTCACCACCACTCCCCAGACTGTGAGCCTTCTTCCCTTGGTGGTTCTCCAGCTGATTCCTTCCCATCATTCCTCTGAGTCCAACCAGTCCATGACACCCAGGCATGTAATCAACTCTGCTTTCTACCTACTAATCTCCTGCTATATACATGCCCTCATTCTTCAGTCTCAAATTCTTGTTCCCTTAATACAGGGGTCAGCAAACCTTTGCAGCAGGGGCTGGTCCACTGTTCCTCAGACCTTGTGTGGGGCCGGACTATCTCTCTCTCTCTCTCTCTCTCTCTCTCTCTCTCTCTCTCTCTCTCTCTCTCTCTCTCATCTATCTGTCTGTCTATCTATCTATCTATCTATCTATCTATCTATCTATCTATCATCTATCTAAATGAAATAATTCCTATGCCCCACAAATAACTCTGAGGTACATTTTAAATAAAAGGACACATTCTACTCATGTAAAAACACGCTGATTCCCGGACCATCCACGGGTCAGATTTAGAAGGCAATTGGGCCAGATCCAGCCCCCGGCCTTAGTTTGCCTACCCATGCCTTATTATCTTGTCTAAGGTGAGGACAGAATTTTTGCTGGTCTGCTGCTGCTTTCATTGGAAAAAAATGGCACCATTCTCCAAATTCCTTTTCTACTTTCACCTCTCTTTGGGTACTGCCTCTTAACTCTGCTACACTAAGGCTAAGTTGTTCACTCTGAAAGCAGGATGGGAAGTGTCAATATGGCTCATTATCTTTGCTCTTGTTCTTCTCTTTGTTCTTATTCTGACTCTAGATTAAGCCCATGCCCTCCCTTGGTGTTTCCGCCCTCTACCCTCATTTCATCAATTCGCATACATGCCCCCAGACAGGTATTATTTGCCAGTCAGGAACTCAAGGAGAAGCAAAACGAACTCTTTCTCCTCTTTGCTGACCTAATTAGAAACTGTATGGTCTGTGCAGCATTTATGTTCTTCCTGTCTTCAAAATGACTTGGCAAGTAGATGTACTTGGGGGTGGGTAGGGAAGAAACATTTGAGGACAATAAGCTGGATATGTGAGCGTTGGAACATAGGCAGTGCTACTAAGATACAACCACACTCCAATTTTCCCTGTGCCTTTGTGATGTATTATGGGGTCCACCTGACTGCTTTTATCTGACATTTAATATCTCATAAACTTTAGCTCAGAAGGAACCAGTGGCTTCCTCTTGGGTGTGGTGAAGAAAGGAGCCACGCAGACACCTGGAAAGAGGCAATATTCTTTCCCTTCTTGTGACCTCTGGTGGCTCTCCAGGAAACACCTTGGCCAAATTCCAGCTGATCTGGACATGTTGGGACCCAAGTTCAAGTATTGATGTTGTGTCAATAGACCACAGAAACTGGTTGCATTTCACCTTGATCTTGCTGAAGATCCCACAGTACAATATGCTTCTGCACAGTGATATCTTCACAAACTGCTCAGCAGCAAACCCTCCACCACGAAACATTCCAGCGGCTACCTGAGATACACACTTACCAAATGGCATTGCTGTCTCCTCAGCTCCAACCAGATTGGATGTAACAGCCTTCAATTAGAGTAATGAGCATCTAAGTTGACTTTGGCAGCTATTTAGACAGAATGATGCCTTGAATCCTAAATTAAAGCTGCATTTTTTAAAAATGAAAGGTCAAAGCCTACAGTCACCTGAGAATTCACACAATTCAAACAGCTTGTTGCCAGTTTCATTGATATTATTTTCTCCCATCCCCTGTTGAGGTTAGAGCCAACTTTATGCCAGTACTGACTTTGGGGAAAGTGACCTTTGCTGGGGAATGTCCTTGAGCGTGACCTTGTTTCAGTGCTATTAATTACCAACTGGCATTTGTCAACTGCATACATCTACCAATAAATAAAATAAAAGACTCTTAATTGAGAGAATCAACCTACCTTTGCAGTGACAGGAGTAAGCAAGAGGTCTTTGCATGCAAAACAGCAGGGCTCCTTCATTTATGCATTCTTACTGGAGCAGAAACGTTTATCTATTCAAATGCCTCTGTTGAATATTCACAAGTTTAGATTTTGGGCTTAGTAGTAGAGATTTTAGTGGGGCAGAGGAATATAGCATATACCCCCTTCCAAGGAAATCTTTACCCAATGTGAATATTAAACACTGTGAGTATCCCTCACAGTGTATCCCTCTGGTTCCTGCCACTGCTTTCTCTTTGTAGGATCAGTCGCAGAGTTCAACCCAATCAGTCAGGCACCATGCATGAATGAGATGGCATGGATGTGCAGTGAAGCTGACATTGGGGTTGGTATCACTGGGCTGATGGTACCCAGTGAGGGGGGAGGGGGAGAAAACCATGACAATGTAAATTAATAGGGAGGGGAGATTTCTCAAGGAATGTCAAAAAGCAGAGCATTTTTAGACCCCCAGTCTCCAAACATTTTTTGCACAGAATGCAAAAGATATTGTGGTGATCATTTGTTTAGATGGCTTTAAAAGGAATTAAGGCACACATGGAGAGGATAGGTCTATTTGCAGCTATAGTCCGTGGAATTAAAATGGAACAGAGGGAGTATTCAGTGAACTAACAGTAAAGAGGATGGTGGCCCTTGTGTATTGTGGATTTCCTTGAAACATTTGTTTGGCCATTTGTTGGAAAAAAAACATGATGAACTAGAATCTAATTACTAGTTCAGAGAAAGGGGACCTTGGGAAGGGCCCTTCAAATGTTCCAGGCTTCTCTATCTTGCCATCAGAAGTCTCCACAGGAAACACACCTTCTTCCATGGTCACATCCCTCACCAGACCTTCTTTTGTGCCTTTGCTTTTGCCTGGCTGGAACGGAGGATGATGATGATGATGATGATGATGATGATGATGATGATGATGATAGTAATTTTTTATTTCTACCCCACCCTTCCCGATCAAAAAACCGGGCTCAGGGTGGCTAACAACAAATATAAGACAATGATTAAAACAACTTAAAAAAACAGCATAAAAAAACAAGCATCTGTGGCATTGCCAGGACTAACTGGCCAAGCTAGTCTTGCTAGCCCAGTAGGGGGACCAAGGAGGAATTTTAATGTGGGGACCCAGAAGGGTTTCTTCAGAAAAAAAGGGAAGGGGAAAAGGAATAGGGGATCAGGCTAGATTGAAGGCCAGGCGGAACAACTCTGTCTTACAGGCCCTGCGGAAGAAGGTCAGGTCCCGCAGGGCCCTAGTCTCATGAGACAGAGCATTCCACCAGGTCAGAGCCAACACTGAAAAAGCCCTGGCCCTTGTGGAGGATAATCTGGCTTCTTTTGAGCCTGGGACCCTTAAGCTATTGTTATTCGTGGACCTTAAGGTCCTCTGTGGGGCATGCCGGCAGAGGCGGTCCCATAAGTATGAGGGTTCTAAGCCGCATAGGGCTTTAAAGGTCAGAACCAGCACCTTGAACCTGACCCAGTACTCCAGCGGGAGCCAATGCAGCTGGTAGAGCACTGGACCATCAAGGATGTCAAGGACCATGCTAAGGAGGGCTGCACTGAGGAAGAATGGTGGGAGCCACCACCTCCCCTGATCCTGAATCTTCCCAGGAGCAGGAGGACAGTATAGATTTGGAACAGTGGTTTGCAGAGGGGCATAGTTTAGAAGGCAGAAGATGGGAAATACTGGATGAGGAACAGCTAGGAGAAGAAACACTGGGAGAGAGAGGGTTTACAGATTCACAGTCTCTGGACAGCATTCACCCCCCCCCCCTTCTCCAAAGTCATGGAGAGCTCATAAAGTGTTAGAACAAAAAGTGCAGAGGGTACAAACTCAGATTACAAGACGAAGGAGTGATGTAGATTAATAGGGACGGGGGTGACCCTTAATTGGGAGCAGCACCATTTCTAGGAGATGTGTTCTTTGTTCTCTCATTCTGATTATTAAAGATTCTAACTGGTAAGACATTCCTTTCATTTGATCTTCTTATCTACTGCCACAGGGGGGAGGAAGCCGATTCCTCAAAGCCTGACAAATAACGCCTCTTGCCTGGCTGGCTGGAGGATTGGTAGATGTCTGTAGGAAGTAGCTTACTGTACAAAGGTAAAGTTGTTCTGTTCACCCTTGTCTCTCGCCCTACCAGCCACTGGCATGTTACCCCTGGAAGGTTTCCAACAAGAGAATACTGATCTTGGGTCAAATACGTTTCTCCATTCCTGCACTAGATAGACCATCAGTGTGATCTAGTGTGGCTCATCTTGTGTTCTTAAGTGAAACAGCAGCTAAAAATTCAAAGTTTAGATTGCAGGAACACATAAAGATTCATTATTGGTGCCATGCTCATTACCCCAAATTTGCCTAATATTGAAATACTTTTGTCCCCCTCCCCACTAATTCCTTGGCTATTAGATCAAAAAGAAACCTCAGCATTTGCTGCAAACTTAACTTTAGCTGATATTTGGGGTCCAACATCACCGAGGAGTGGCTTCCCACAGGCGTTAGGTGAGACACTGTGTATAGCGGTCTAGATTGGACTTTGGTCTGATCCAGGAGTCAGGTTCTTCTTATAAATGATAATAACATACATTTAACTAGGCCTATGACTTGGACTAAGGTAAAACAATCAAGGAAGTTTTATGCACAATGAGCAAGCAGAATCTGGGTTCTAGAAGCAGGGGGAATTGATCAGGAAATAGATACATGGGTTGTTTTCTTCTTCTTCTTCCATAGTAATGGAGGGTGCCTCCTGTACATAAATAATCATGTCTCCCCTTTAACTGATGAAAGTGTAAATGACTTCTAAATATAGCCCTTAGTTCCCTGCATGCCACAGTCACAGTGCTGAGTTTTTACTGACAATGCTGTAAGCTATATGCCAGACACATGCATGGAACAATAATTTGTAAGAAATAAATACAAAGAAATTTCAGAAATAGACTGGAAAGAGAAGTGGCTGAATTGCAACTAATCACCAAACTTAGAACCATGGAGAAACCTGGTCTGAACAAAGACATTGGATTCTTATCTCATTATACTTAACAAAGCTATCTTTAGCCATCTCACCCCTTGCATTACCCTGCAAGACTAATTGCAGCCGTTAAGAGTCGTCAACAGGTTTTCCACACCTATCAGCTGATCACCCATTCCCACCACCCTCTGAGTAATACCCCTCCCCACTCCCTCACTATATTTAAGGATCTGGTGACTTCTGTTTCAGTGTATCTGAAGAAGTGTGCATGCACACGAAAGCTCATACCAAGAACAAACTCAGTTGGTCTCTAAGGTGCTACTGGAAAGAATTTTCTATTTTGTTAAGAAATAAATGAAAGGGATTGCAACGTACTTTTCCCTGTGAGGAATATATCACTCCGATTTGGCCTTGTGTTTGGTCCATGCAAATACCTGCCTGCAGAAACACAAAGGTGTTATACAAAGAAAATTCAGTTCCAGACATAGCCTCCTTTACATAACTGAGCAGCTTTAGTGGTTGGAGGTTTTTACTCTCATTATGCTTTTAATACATGGATGTATTTTTTATCACTCTATGTCATTCTTGTTATAAATCATATCATGACTTTTTATTGTGGGAAGGAAAATATCAATTCAGTTAATCTAACCTTTGGATAACAGGGACCTTAATGCATTCCCTTTCCCCAATGAAAGTGGGGCTGGTGGGGATCACTTTGATCTCCTGCACAATTTTGATGAGTAGCACTCATTAAGACAGTTCAAACTGCCGACAGACTCAGGTTTGGATTTGGGCTGATGGAAACACGTTCTAACCCACACAGAGAAATCAAAAGGCCTCTTGTGAAAGACGGTTTTCAAGGGCTGCTGAGTCAATTTCTTTTGTGCTCGTTCCCAGTAACTTTCCCAAATGATTTATGGTGGGCCACAACAAACGTACACAGAAATTAAGGACTCTTTCATGCTGAACCGTCATGTTTGGAGCAAGACCCTTGGAAAGAGGATCTAGCAAATGAAGAGAGAGTTTTGGAGTTGGCTCTCATAGCGTTCAGCCAACAATCTTGACAAAGTGTGCCAAAATCGAGTCCATATGGGGATACCTCTCAACCCCTGGACATCAAAATGAGGGATAGAAGCTCTCTACATGAAGGACAGTCAGGGACATGCTCTCTCCTTAGAACAAATGAAGGCATGAAGGACATTGAATATTTGATGAGAACAATTACAGGGAAGGAAAGAAATTCAAAGCCTGTGAGTCTTTGTAACACAGTGATGGGAAAACCTTTTGCCACCTGAGCAGAGCCGTCTTTCCCATAGGGCTTAGTGGTGTGTTGCGCCAGGGCGCTGGCCTCTTAGGGGTGCCCCAGCAAGTGGGGGAGCTGTGCGGCTTTACCAAAGGCCTCCCCTTTCCCTGCACGCCCACCAGCTGCACCCTGGCGGGCGTGCAGCTTCCCACCCAAGCCTCCTTGGGAGGAGAACAATCCTCACGGAGGCTTGGGAGTGAAGTTGCGCCCTGCCAACCATATGGCTGGTGGGCGTGCTGCTTCCCTCCAAAGCCTCTGCAGGGATCGCTCTCCTCCCAAGGAGGCTTGGGAAGGAAGCTGCACTTTCCTCCCACGGAGGCTTGGGAGGGGTGCAACCTCACTCCCAAGCCTCTGCGGGGATCGCTCTCCCACAGCTACGGCCACCCCAACAGTATCCATGGTAATTTGGGGGGCACTGGGTGGATATTTGATCCCTGGCACTGCATCTACTAAAGATGGCCCTGCACCTGAGGACCACATTCCATTGTGGGAAAACCTTCTGAGGGTTACAAGTAAGTGGTGAGTGGGGTCAGGAATTGGGAAAGGTATTATTTGTATTTCTTACCTGTCCTTCACCATGAGGTTCCAAGGTGGGTAATAATAATAATAATAATAATAATAATAATAATAATAATAATAATAATAATAATGAATTATACAATATTAAGACAAGTGAAAAAAGATTACAGTCAGGAGAATAGGATGGGCCTAAGATGTATCTCTCAGGTGTTAAAAGCCAGGGTGCATCTTCAGGGGCTACCAGACACACCTCTTTGAGGAGGGAGTCCCACAGCTTGGGGGTTGCCACAAAGAACACTCTGACACTCTTTACACCTGATATTCTCTGTAGGAAAGTTGGTAGTCTTTCATATATTTGGGGCCTAAGTCGTTTAGGGTTTTAAACACTGATACCTTGAATTCATCTCAGAAACCAATTGGCGGACTTCCGGTTAGGTGCCGGGTAATGGCGGACGGGAGTTGAGAAGCTCCGGTTCCCCGGTGGGCTATAGGGGTTCCCGTGCCTGCGCCACGGACCCCTTAAAACCACGGGAAGAGCGTCCCGTGGACTCCGGACTCGTGGGTCCCAGACGTGTCATCTCCGCTCCCGATCGACCCTCGTAAGGGGGGAGAACGGGTGAACGGAGCGCTGATACGGGACTGAAGAGTCGGCTGCCCCTGAGGAACGAAGCAGCGATTTCGCCTTTCCTGAGCATCTGGCACTTCCTAACTTGGATTGCAGTAGAGACTCTGTAAGTAAACTTGCTTTTTTGCTGGAATTAAGACTCTTGAAAACTTACAGAGAAACTTCAAAAGGAAGCCCGCTCTCTTTGAACTGCTGATAGAGCGAGGTAGCGGCAAGAGCGCTAAGCCGCGACTAACGGGAAAAAGTTTTGCTAACTCTGCTGAACTTCGTAAAAGTGATTTTAAAGTTGTTTAAATTGTTTATAAAGACTTAAAACTGAGAATGGCAACTGAAGAAGTCACTGCTTCACCCTCTGGATAGGATTCCGGGTCAGTAAGCAGGCAGCGTAACTTAGTTGCCATTTCCCCCCCCCTTGGATTATTCTTTTTGCTACTGTTTCCAGTGAGAGACTGAATAAACTTTTTTGTGGCTGTCTGCAGCCCGGGAAACATTGTGGACTTGGTGGATACTCTATATAAAATTTTATTGTTGCCTTGGACTGTTGGAAACTAATTTCTTCTTGACTTTTGAGAGACTTTAGAACTTTAAACATTAAGGATCTTTGCCTATTTTTTTGGAGGGCTAGAACTGGTTGAAACTGCCTGGGTTTGCCTGGGACTTTTGGCTTTGCTCTGTTGCCTCTTTGTTATCTGGATAGAAGTGCTGGCCACCTGGTGTTGACTTTTGGGACTGTTGGCTTTCTACTGTGAATGTCTGGGACAATTACTAAAACTGGTGTGACCTTGAGACTGCAGCTGCAAAGGGAACAAGATATGCAAGAAAGTACAAGAGCTAAAACACAACAAAGAAAGAGCTCCTTTTCTTTAACTACACAAGAACAAATGGCCCAGGCTATTGAGAAACTAACTTCAAGTATTGCAGAAATTACAGAAGGACTGAAAAAAGTTTCTGAGGATGTGAAACAGACACAATCCTCAGTAAACTCTGTCAATTCAACAGTAAACTCTGCAACGGAGAAACTACAAGCAGAAATAAAAGAATCCTCCCAAAGACTTGAAACATCTATTGGTCAAATTGAGCAAAACGTAAGGAAAAACAGAGAAGAAATTAATAAAGTTGCTCAGGAAGTAACTGTCTTAAAAAAGGAGACAGAGGAAATTAAGGTAGTAAAAGAGAAAATTCGGACAGTGGAACAGAAGTTAGACAATATTGACCTGGAGAACATAGAAAAAATTGGATCCAGGCAGAGAAGCGTGGAAGAATCTCTCGCGTTTCTGCAACTACAACAGAGAGAAGGAAACATCCGTCTCAGGGGCTTACCAGAATTGGAGGAGGGAAGCCTAAAGGACTATATTGTAACTCAATTTTCAACATTTTGGCATTTGAAAGAAGAAGACGTCTCAGCACTCATAGTGAAGGCCTTCAGATTTGGTACAAAAGGAAAGAAAAGCTCTAAGACGGTGAGCGACTGTCTTATTGTGTTGAACAACAGATACCAAAGAGACTATATCTTGGACCTGCACTACAAGAACAACCTAGTGGTACAGCAGAACAGAGTTGTGCTTTTTAAAGACATCCCCAAATTTTTCCTGGATAAAAGAGCATCTTACAACGACCTAACAACTGAGCTAAGAAGAAGGAATATCTCCTTTAGCTGGGAATTTCCAGAAGGACTGACTTTTATGTTCAAAGAAAAAAGAATCAGGATAAGATCTCCGGCTGATAAGCAAAAGTTCCTAGACAAACACTTGGAAGACTTCAAGGGTTCTGCTTTGGACCCAGCGTATATGTACCGATTACCTGGGGTATTTCCACCTCCAGGGACACCAGGAGAGCTTCCACCACCAGGAACAGGAGACTCAAGAGATCCAGAAAAAGATAAGAAAGACCTAGCTACAGGAGGATCAGATTAAAGACTCAAAATGGCTCTAAAATTGATGACATGGAATGTTCGGGGATTGAACCAGAGACCAAAGAGACACAGAGTGTTTTATAGTTTGGAAAAAAAGAATTTAGACATAATATGTCTACAGGAGACCCATGTAGTTCGACGACATAGAAGAATTTTACAAAACAAAAAACTAGGCCAAGAATTTATATCATCGGATAAAGTCAAGAAGAGAGGAGTGGTAATATATGTAAAAGAGAAATACAGCCCAAGACAGCTATTTAAAGATGAAGAAGGGAGGTACATTGCAATTGAAATTAAAGTACAAGGCGAAAAATTCCTGATTCTGGGACTTTATGCACCTAATGATAGTAAGTCAACTTTTTACAAAAAGATTCATGACCTGCTGTTGGAACACTTGGATTACAAAATAATATGCCTTGGAGATTTCAATGGGGCAGTTTCCACACTAATGGATAGATCCCAGAGGACTAAACTAACAAATGAGGGGAAACTGCCAAAGACCTTTTTCGAAATGGTTGATAATTTAAATTTGGTGGATGCTTGGAGGTTAAGAAACCCAATGGAAACAGAGGCAACTTTTTTTAGTGAACCTCAGCAGTCATGGTCGAGAATAGATTATATATGGATATCGAATGAATTGACACCGAAACTATGCAAAGCAGAAATTGGTCCTAAAACATATTCAGACCATAATCCTGTACAAGTAAATCTAAAACTAATTTCCAAGGACTCCTTTAGATGGAGAATGGATGACACCTTGATGAGAGATACCAAGCTGGTAGAAAGGGCAGCAAAAAAGATGAAGGAATATTTTCAATTCAACTTAAATTCGGAGGTGGAAAAGAGGATGGTTTGGGATGCAAGCAAGGCAGTAATGAGAGGGTTCCTGATAAGTGAAAAGGCAAAAAAGAAGAGGCAACAAAATCAAGAAACGGAAAGACTTTTGAAACTAATCCAAGGAAAAGAGAAAGAATTAAGAGGACACCCTAAGAATCAAAAAATACAAAAAGAAATAAAATACTTGCAATCCCAATATGCTAAAATCATAAATCAAGATATCGAATGGAAGATCAAGATGATGAGACAGAGATCCTTCGAGTCAGCAAATAAATGTGGAAAACTACTAGCTTGGCAACTAAAGAAAAGACAAAAAGCAAATATCATCAACAATTTGGCAGTAAACGGAAAGATGGTGGAGAATCCAGAGGAAATTAGATGGCATTTTCAAAGGTTCTACAAACAATTGTATAAGGAGGAGAAGATAGATGAAATAGAGATAGACCAATTCCTGGAGAAAAATGGATTGCAAAAAGTCCCAGAAGATAAATCAAGAATACTCAACCACCCTATTTCGATACAAGAGATTGAAGAAGCAATTAACAATATGCAGATAGGAAAGGCCCCAGGACCAGATGGTTTGACAGCAAAGTATTATAAATGCTTGAAAGACTGGCTATCACAGCCTCTAAAAGAAGTTTGCAACAAAATATTAGAAGGAGATAGGGCACCAGACACATGGAAAGAGGCCTATATCACACTGATTTCGAAACCAGATACAGATAAGACTATAATGAAAAATTATCGTCCAATTTCACTTTTAAATGTGGACTATAAGATTTTTGCTAATGTCATGGCTTCAAGATTAAAAAGAGTGCTCAAGGACTATATACATAAAGATCAAGCAGGTTTTTTACCAGGTAGACAATTAAACAACAATACTAGAATAGTAGTGGATATCTTAGAGAAACTGGAAAAAAACATAAATATAGATGCGGCACTGATGTTTATAGATGCAGAAAAAGCCTTTGATAATATTTCTTGGACATTTATGAAGAAAAATCTGGAAAGAATGGCAGTTGGACAACGATTTTTGAATGGCATCAACGCCATTTATACAGAACAAAAAGCAAAAATTATAATCAACAGTGTGATATCGGAGGAGATTAGAGTGGAAAAAGGAACAAGACAAGGGTGCCCTATCTCCCCTTTATTATTCATTACGGTCCTGGAGGTTTTGCTAAATATGCTACGAAAAGAGAACCAGATTAAAGGAATAAGGGTGGGAGAGAAGGAATACAAGGTGCGTGCCTTTGCAGATGACCTAATGTTATCCCTACAAGATCCTGAAAGTAGTGTCCCCAAAGCATTGGAATTAATTGAGAAGTTTGGGCATGTAGCCGGCTTCAAACTTAACAAACAGAAGACCAAAGTGTTGACCAAAAATATGAAAACAGAACAAATACAAGAGTTACAAGAATCCACTGGCCTCAACTTTGCCAAGAAAGTAAAATATCTAGGGATCAACCTCACAGCAAAAAACCTGAACCTGTACAAGGACAATTATGAGAAGCTGTGGACCGAGATAAAAAAGGACTTAGAGATATGGACAAGACTGAAACTTTCATTAATGGGCAGAATAGCTGCTGTGAAAATGAATGTCTTACCAAGGATGCTGTTTTTATTTCAAGCCATTCCAATATTAGACAAGTTGGACTGTTTTAAAACATGGCAAAAGGACCTATCAAAATTCATATGGCAAGGAAAAAAGCCTAGAATTAAATTCAAGATTTTAACAGACTCTAAAGAGAGAGGAGGCTTTGCTTTGCCGGACTTAAGGATTTATTTTGAAGCGGCGGCCTTTTGCTGGTTGAAAGATTGGTTCAAACTGGAAAATACTGATGTGTTAGACTTGGAAGGCTTTGACAATATGTTTGGTTGGCACGCTTATCTTTGGTATGACAAGGTTAAGGTCCACAAGACTTTTAAAAATCATGTTGTTAGAAAAGCCCTGTATCAGGTTTGGTCGAGATATAAAGACTTGTTAGAGAGAAAGACTCCTAGATGGATTTCACCGGTGGAGGCCAAGGCCTACAAGAGACCTAATATGTCTGCAAGATGGTTAAGATATGCAGATATATTGCAGCAGGAAGGTGAAACGTTTAAATTGAAAGGTTACGATCAGGTAAAGAGCGAGGTCACCGACTGGCTGCAATATCATCAAATTTATGAGATTTTTAAAGCAGACAAGAAGTTTGGTTTTCAAGTCGAAAAATCAAAACTGGAAACAGAGCTAATAGAATCGAACTCAAAAAACCTTTCCAAAATGTATAATTTGTTGCTAAAGTGGCATACGAAAGATGAAATGGTTAAGTCAACAATGATAGATTGGGCAAAGGATGTGGGACATAACATTATGTTGGAGGACTGGGAAAAATTGTGGAAGGAAGGTATCAAATTTACAGCTTGTAATAATTTAAGAGAAAATATCATGAAAATGTTATATAGATGGTATTTAACACCAGTTAAGATTGCTAAAATGAATCCGTCAATGACTAACTTGTGCTGGAAATGCAAATCAGTGGAAGGTACCTTTTACCATATGTGGTGGACATGCCCAAGGGTTAAAGCGTTCTGGGATAAGATTTATAATGAACTCAAAAAGGTAATGAAAATTACCTTTAGTAAGAAACCGGAGGCTTTCCTTTTGAGCATGACCAATGAACAGATACCCAGTCAAGATAGAGTATTTTTTATGTATGCCACAACAGCAGCTAGAATATTATTGGCAAAAAACTGGAAGGGTGAAGAGATTCCAACGGTGGAAGAATGGCAGATGAAGTTAATGGATTTTATGGAGCTTGCTGAACTGACCGCGAGAATCCGAGACCAGAGGGAGGAGAAGGTGACGAAGGAGTGGAAGAAATTTAAGGACTATTTAATTAATGGTGTAAAATTGAATATCTGAGCAGAGTTAGTTGTCAACTAGGCTTTAGCTAGATAAATTTAAACGGATGTTTTAGTAAGAATTTTGTAGTATAAGATATTAATAAGAATGTCCGAAGATTTTGAGATTAGATTAAGAACTATGTCTTAAGAAAAGAAATCTGAGGATAAATAAGATGGTTAATAGTTATGAAAGTAGATATATAGCTACCCAAAGTATATTTGAATTAACAATGCAGTGGAGGGTGTGGGGGAAGTCCCCCATGCGTAGAAGATAGAATAAGAACGAGATAAAGATAAGAGCTTAGACAGGTTTGTATGTGTTGTTTTTTCTTATGTTTATTGTGTTTTTGTTTGATTTGTTTATTGTTTATTGTATTTTGTATTCTTAGTGCATTGGTGTATGTTTTGTTCTTTTTATATATGCATATGGAAAATAATAAAATCTTTAAAAAAAAGAAAGAAACCAATTGGCAACCAGTGCAGCTGTTTTAAAACAAGGGTCATGTGAGTTCTAAATGGAAATAAATGTATTTACTTTTTGAAAGTATGTGATAATTGACCTGCAATGGCATTTGAAATTTACCAGTTACTTGATAACCAACATGTTACAGTAATTGTTAAATGGGATACGACAAACTGTGGTTGGAAACCCAAACCCCATTATACGGGGTGATACTGACAACCTTATCAACCAATATAAATTAATGTCCGTGCAATACTGCTAGACAGCAGCTGTGAAAGTTATTGAGTTCAACCTCATACAACAGAATCCTTCCTGAGGTTCCAAAGCATGTATAGAGTCCCCCCTTTGCTAAATTACTGCATGCAGAAGAATTGTCCATCTATCAGAATTCATAACCTACCTGTGACCTTTTAGCCTCTCTTGAATGAGAGAAAATCAGACTTTCTAATCCCAGACTCATTTAAAAGATCTGATGTACACAGAGCTACCTCCACCTGAACTTGCACTAAGGAGGTTCAAAACAGGAAAGGCCTGGAGCTAACCTAACGTGTAGCAAAGCCCCTTCTGCATTTCTGTAATTAAACTATTGGTGATCCCTCCAGTTTTTTCTTCAAAGGCTTTGGCCTCTACATATTTCCAACATGTCAGAACATTTGCTTTGACTTTAAACCACTTAAGAGTAGCCTGAGCCCTTCTTGTTCCTTTAATCTTCTTTAAAATGACAGTCATTCATTAAATCTGCCTCAGGAATTAGATTTATTCCTATTATTAACTCATGCACAGAATCTGGTGGCCTTCACTGATCTTCTCAATAACTTCATACTTATCACAAAGCTGTTTCCATAGTGTTTGCTGTTGTTGTTGTTGTTGTTGTTTTGGACAATCTATCCATCTATCCACTGCCAGAGCCCAGTACAGTGGTACCTCAACTTATGAATTACTCGACATACGAATTTTTCGACTGAGTCTTCATGCACATCCACTATGGAGAAGGGGTTATTGTTTCTTCAATCAGTCTGATTACTGAGGGAGGAAAAATCTCCCTTCCCACTCCCACCCTTTGCTGCTGCTTTCACCAACATTAGGGGAGGGTCCAGGCAGGGGGAGAGAAATAAAAGTTTGGGGAATTGAGCCAGTGTGGAGCAATCTATTCCCAAGCTTGGCTTGCAATATGCAAGCTATCTACTTGCCATCGTGTGATAGGCCTGTGGGGCTTGTTGGTCCTTTCCTGGCACCTTGCCCTTTAAGCATGCCCACCCCTTCCTCCACAGGGAGGCATAGAGGTCTTGGATTTAGCCTGGCAAGGTCAACAGCATGGAAGCCAGGCACCCCAGGAGAGGAGGCCTGCTGAAGGACATGGGTGAGAAGAGCCTGGGACATGGGTGGCAACAGGCTTAGAGATGTTTGACAGGCCTTTGGCACACATAAAGTTGCATTCTTCTGCCTCGCTCTCACTAAGAGTAGGTCTGGTTTCTGGCTGATAGTTGGGGCCAGAATGTCTTTCCCCCTTGCTTCTCTATTCTCAGGACAGCTGTTGTCGTGGATTGGCTGGATGCAGAAGAGTGGTGGGAGGCATCAGCTGGGGAACCCTCAAGGGAACCCCCAGGGGTAAAAGACTCAGAGCCAAGGGATTGGTGGTAGGACAACGATGGGTGGTCAGAGAGAGAAAGGTAACTGGCTGGGAGGAGGAGGTGTCGGAAGTTGAAGGGGCAATTGGGTTTCGTGAGAAGGAAGAGGCTGTGGCAGAGAGCAGTTCTTCAGAATCAGAGGCAGAATCGGAGGGTGGGGTCAAGAGGCAGAGTGGAGGCCGGCTGCTGAATAAGCGGGGAAGCTCTGCCTCCTCCTGTGACCAGCTCCTCTCTCCCCTGGTCTCCCAGAACATGCAGAGAAATGAAGAGGGTGGAGAAAAGAGAGACAAAGATTAAGGAGCCTTAGGTTGCTGGGGAAGGAGCCTTAGAGAGTGGTGGGAAGGCCTTGGCCTTCAGACCTTGCAACTGCCACATTGTGGAAAGGCCTACTGGGAAGAGTTGCTGTGATTACTAGGCCTGCACTGTTTTGGTTTCTTTGAATAAAGAGTTACCGGTAACTTCACTGACATTGGGTGTTTTATTGCTGATCCACCCCTATCTTGTACTCCACTTTTGATGTTTTTAATGGATGTGGTACACTACATAAATATTTTTAAATAGGTAAAATTATTCTGAACATTAAACACAATGAACTTATTACTACTAGAAATAAGAGTAAATATAGAGGTTTTTATTGGTCTGTTTAGTGTAACAGAGGAAGAATCTGAGAGGAAGTAGCTGGACTGGGAGGCAAAAAGCTTATATGCATCTCCTGTGAGCACTATTTCCATATCTGAAATGGAGCTCTTGTCAGGAAGATGAGCAATAGAACACAAAAGCAGCTAAGCAGCCCAGATCCAGTCTTGCTACAGCCATGGGGCCCTGCCCTATCCGCTCTACAGATCTCTCTCGCCACAAAGCTCTGGAAAGTTTCTGTCCCTCCCTCACCCTCCATGATGCTCCCCTTTGAAATGGGAGAGATCTGAAGCTGTCCGAGTCTCAGAGGGCCCACTAAATGGCTGTGCACCGACTAGGAAAGAAATAATACAAAGCGGCGGTCCACAGCCCTGTCCATACGCAGTGGCTCAGCGGGGATGCAGAACCCTCTGTGAAGTGTTCAATTGTCCAGGTGGGGTTTCTACAAAGGCAGGCAGCAGGAGAGCAGCTGCATGTCAAGTACCAGGCCTGTGGAAAGCAGGCCACTGCACCATGGGAGGGTGATGAGGTCTTTTATCTGACTGAATGGGGGAAGTGGAAGGCACCCCCTTCCACATAAGAAATACAAAAGTGGAGTCATTAACAATACTGTAGTATCAGAGTAAGCTATAGTAAAAATTGAAGGATGTCTGCTGTCTTTATTCTAGACTCCTTCCTGCCTGCCTTCCTATATTTATATCCCAAGCTGAAGCTGGCATACCTGCTTCTGTCCCTCTCCATTTTATCTCCCCAAGAGACCTATGTGGTAGCTTGTCGGAATACGTTTCACGGATCCGCCATGGATTTATATTTATTTGGTTATTTTATGAGGTTTTCGGGATCTATTTTTGGTATAACTACGCGCGAAAGTGAAAGTGAAAGCATGAATGAATAGTGTGGTTCACTTATGAGATTAATCCGCCTTTATTTTATAGTTCCGGTCATGTTCAAAGTTGTTAATGAGCGTTAAACTTGCTTCCCGCCTTTTTGGAGGGCAGCAACAGTGATTTTATTGGTTGAGGCATTGATGATGATGTCACGTTTGTTCCCTAATAAAAGGCAGAGGCACCCCCGCTTAGGCACGTTCAGTTTGGGTTAGGCACGTTCGTTCGTGCATTCTTTCCGTTTCGCTTTAGTTGGGTTTTAGTTGAAGTCAAGTTTAGTTTAAGGGATTAGGAGCGGGCTGGATGGGTTGGATGGGTTTTCCTTAGTTAGAGTTAGATCGCGGAAGATCATTCGATTTAGTTTTAGTTAGGTTTCTTTTAGGTTTAGCCTAGGGCTAGGCTTGCGGAAGATATTTCGGTTTTAGTCTTATTTAGCTAGCCTCGCGGAAGATTGGGCGCGCAGGGACTTTAAGCTTAGGAGAACTTAGCTTAGGGGACGAGCCTATGCGGGTTCTGCCGAAGCCACTAAAGATACAACCGGTGTCTGTCTTCCTTTGGGGTAAAGGGGGAGTAAAAGGTTTAAAGTAAAAATTTTAATTTCTTTAAGTTGGTCCATCTATTCAGAGTCAGGGTATATTTATTTTCACGAGGCAACTTTTCATTAAGAAGGCAACTAGGAACTCATACACCTTCGGAGTCATCAATTGGCTTACTCAGCTTCCTTCAGATTGTGAGACTTGGCCGGCGACCGTGCTCAAAAGCACGCGGAACGCTGGCCGCTTTCCCCGCAACTGGTACCTCGTGCATGATCAGTCCAAGTTCGTGCACGAGGAGCTCCAGCAACCAAACCCCGACAGTAGCTCTGTGAGACTGTGACCCAAAGTCACCCCAGGAAGCTTCATGGCTGCATGGGGATATGAACCCTGGTCTCCAAAGTTCTAATCTCAAAATACATGCAGCAATACAACACACTAGTTAATGCAGAGCACTTTGGGCACCAGCAGCACCCATTGCTAGCATGCGCTCCGGCAGGTTTTCACCCTCACGGCAAAATCGTCCTCAACAGGAAAAAGGTTCCTCCATGCCTACGACATACAACTTTGGAACTCAGTAGGTTAATATGCCCTGTCAAGTTCAGAGGTCTGGGGGAGGGCCATAGCTCAGTGGCTTTGTATACAGAAGGGTCCAAGTTCAATCCAGCGAGGGTGGGCAGAATCCTGGAAAATGGCACCTCTAGTGACAACTCTAACAGCATTTTTAAAAGTCTACCTCAAATCTTCTTATAGGCACAAGACAGGCAGGAATTTTCTGAGGACGGTTACTGGAAATTCAGGATTGTCCCTAGTAAAAAAGAAAGAAAGAGAGAGAGCTATTGAATCATATGGACCCTTTTAAAGCCATCCAAGTCAGATGGGGCAGACATTCCATTTATAGTTTGCATTTATAGGAAGACCAATCTAATTTGCACTTGCTGAAACAATATGCAAACTGAAACACAGCCATCGTTTGAAATGCTCCTTTTCTGAATTTTGCAACGTAGTTCTCCAGCCAAATAACGTCTATAAAAATGAATATGCCGGAGACAAGTAGCATAAGGATGTATATGTTGATGAAAATAACACCAAAAATACATTAGGGATAATGTGTATATTGGGCAAAATTAAAACGAAATTGTTTATATTAGGATAACTTTACACTAAAGTGATGTTGAACTTTCACCAGGACTTTAAAAAAAAAGTTCACAAACTGTCGTGGAAATGTCAGTTAATATTGCTATAAATTGTTCTGGAGATTGTGGAGTTTAATCTGAAGGTGAGTTAGTTGGTGGTACTTCTGACTGTTCTTTTATATTGTTGATGTTTGTTATACTGCTATTGTGTTTATATTTTGGTACACTATAATGCAGTTGCCATGGCCTTTGGCTAGCAAAATAAACTTATTGAACTGAATTTGGAAATGTGGAGAACTGAACATAAGAGTAGAAAAATGAGAAACTGAAATTGATAAATTGATCCATCCCCTGTACACATGCACAGTTTAATATTATCAAACCCATCTCTCTCGTTAACCGCTTTTGATGTTTGCACAGCATGCCATATTGTGACCAGCACCAGGCCTTTCTGCTGCTGCACAGTGCTTGACCCCTTTGGGGCTCTGAGACCACCCCTGAGGTTTCACTGTTGTTCAGGTTACATCATTCATTCAGTCTCCTGCTTGCTTCTTTTGAAAGAGGCTCTCTGACTTGGCTTTCCTGGCCTGTTGATCCTGCATAGAATAATCAATGCTTAGTAATGCCGCTCATAATAATCATGTCACATTAATATGAAATCTCCTAAAGCCCAGAAATTGCTGGAGTTCTAAAACTAAATTAATTAAGCCTCAACTTCCACCCTCCCTTTTGCCCTGCATGAGACCTTCTCGGCATTTCTAGCTAGCCAGGCTGCACCATTTTGGCATGGTTGTTATTAATTGCTTTTTGTGGTATTCAATGTCTTCATCAACAGAACAATTTAGCCTTGCAGCTGAAGCCTGGGCTGAGAAGAGGGAAATAACCAAGGCCACAAAGGAAGTGTTTTAGCAGCTCCTAATTCTGGGGCAGATCGATGGGTTACTCTCTCACCATGTACTACAGAAATAAGCAATAAAAGGCCAGTTTGTTACACCACTGAGATTAAAGAAGGTCCACTTAACTGTACCACCTGTGCACTGATAATTTTTTTTAATTCATTTTTAATAACAATCTTCCAATTAATGACAAATTAAATCAAATCAGTCCAAATTACAATAATAACAATACCACCAATTATATATCCTGTGCACTGATTCTAAGTGCTGTGCATTTATACAGAGAAGTGTTCTTCAGTGTGCTCCTCATTTATGGAATTTCCTTCACCTGGAGGTTCCATTTATGCTGGTGTGGATGTAATGTGCAAGATATTGCCGAGAGATTAAATGGTTTGTGCCATTTTGCAAGCAGGAAGGGTGTCAGGGAATTCTAACAAAATCACCAGAAATTGTTGGTGTTCACCTATTCATCCCATTTCTGAAATGGAATATAATCCAGCAAACAAGCCAACTTGTTTTTCAGTTCACAAATGATACATCATTGATTACTCCCCATTTCTATTTACATTCCATTTCCTTTGCACTGAAATGAATGGGGTGGAATAACAAAGATAATGTAACTTATATAATTTACACCCTTAATTACATAAGGTATATACAGTAGATTACATATTTTTGCTGCAGCTAACAAAGAGACAAAGAAGGTATTTATTTATTTATTGGTGAAGAGAAACCACAGAGGAATGAAAACAGTGCTGCTTGTTACAAATGCAGGGTAGTACAGAAAACAATGCCTTTTTACATCCCTATCTGTTGGCATAAAAAATTGGTGGCCTGGATGAAATGTGCATTATTGCGTGAGAGACAAGAATTTAAACATGCAGTATCTCATTTATCACTATTGTTCTGTTTCCATTTCTCTGGCCAGGGATAGGGACGGAGGTAGAATTTGTTCATTCTGTTGTTTTTTTACAGTGGATTGACCAGGTCCGGTGCTTACAAATTCCCTTGGGGCTTGTAAGTGGTGGAAAATATAGTTAAGGATGAAATAACCAAGCATATAGAAGAACAAGCTTTGCTGAAGCAGAACTGGTATGACGTCTTCAAGGGCAAGTTCTGTCTCACAAAGCTCTCAGAGTTCTTTAAGAGTGTCAACAACCACATAGAAAGACATGATCCAGTTAACATGGTGTACTTAGACTTTTAAAAGCATTTGAAAAAGCAACTTGCCAAAGATTCATGAGTAAGCTGAGCAGCCATGGAACAAGAAGAGAAGTATTTTTGTGGATCAGCAACGGGTTAAGTAGCAGGAAGCAAAGGGCAGGAATAAATAGTCCTTCAAATGGAGGGATGCAGAACATGGAGTCCCCCAAGGATCAGTATTGAGACCTTTGCTCTTTAAATTGCTCAAAAATGAACTAGAGCTAGGGGAAGCAGTGAGATGGCCAAGTTTGCTGATGATATTAAATTGTTCAGGGTTGTTTTGCTAAAACAAAAAAGAGATTGTGAAGCACTCCCAAAGGATCTCTCCAAACTGAGTGGATGGGCAGGAAAATGGCAAATGCAATTCATTGTAAACAAGTGTAAAGTGATGCATATCGGAGCAAAAAGATCTTAATTTCATGGATATGCTTATGGGGCTCAGACTGTCAGTGATTGACCAGGAATGAGATTTTGGAGTCATAATGGATTGTTCTAAGGAGATGTAGACCCAGTGTGTGGCAGCTGTGAAAAAAAGGCAAATTCCATGCTAGGGATTATTAGAAAAGAAATTGAAAATAAAACTACCAAAATCATAATGACTTTATATACATTCAAATGTGACTGCAGGAATATGGTGTACAATTTTGGTCACCTCACCTCAAAAAGGATATTGCAGAGTTGGAGAAGTTTCAGAAAAGGGCAACCACAATGATCATGGGAAGAGAGCAACTCTCCTATGAGGAAAGGTTGCCACGTTTCAGACTTTTTAGTTTAGAGAACACGTAAGAGCTGACAAATAAAGATTCATAAAATTATACGAGGCATGGAAAAAGTGGATAGAGAAGTGTTTCCCCATGTCATAACAATAGAATTCATAGACATCCAATTTAGGCTGAATGTTGGAAGATTCAGGACACACTATCAAAAGTACTTTGCACCGTGTATTCTTAAAATATGGAATTTGCTGTTACCATTTCCAAAAGATTATTTAGACAGATGCATGAAGGATAAGGCTTATCAATGGCTACTAATCAGGAGTAGCCTGATCCAGAGTGAGGCAGTAATGCTTCTGAATACCAGTTGCTGGGAAATGCAGGTCCTGTTTGTGGGCTGATTGTCCACTGTGAAAACGGGGTCCTGGAGAACGTGAGCCTTTGACCTGATTCTGACTCTTCGGATGCCCTAGGATCCCACCTGCAGCTGACCTCCTTTGGAATGTTTTAGTTTATTGCTAATTAGTTGCTTAGAATGTATATTTTATATTTGACATTCATCAGTAATGACTTATTCTGGATTGTTTTATTTGATGTTTTAATATATTATTTTAATATATGGTCTGAAGCTCAACATCAAAAAAAAACTAAGATCATGGCCACTGGTCCCATCACCTCCTGGCAAATAGAAGGGGAAGAAATGGAGGCAGTGAGAGATTTTACTTTCTTGGGATCCATGATCACTGCAGATGGTGACAGCAGTCACGAAATTAAAAGATGCCTGCTTCTTGGGTGAAAAGCAATGACAGACCTAGACAGCATCTTAAAAAGCCGAGACATCACCTTGCCGACAAAGGTCCCTATAGTTAAAGCTATGGTTTTCCCAGTAGTAATGTATGGAAGTGAGAGCTGGACCATAAAGAAGTCTGATCACCAAAGAATTGATGCTTTTGAATCATGGTGCTGGAGGAGAATCTTAAGAGTCCCATGGACTGTCAGAAGATCAAACCTATCCATTCTGAAGGAAATCAGCCCTGAGTGCTCACTGCAAGGACAGATCCTGAAGCTGAGACTCCAATAGTTTGGCCACCTCAAGAGAAGAGAAGACTCCCTGGAAAAGACCCTGATGTTGGGAAAGATGGAGGGCACAAGGAGAAGGGGACGGCAGAGGATGAGATGGTTGGACAGTGTTCTCCAAACGACTGGCATGAGTTTGGCCAAACTGTGGGAGGCAGTGGAGGATAGGGGTGCCTGGCGTGCTTTGGTTCATGAGGTCACGAAGAGTCGGACATGACTGAACGACTGAACAACAACAACAACACACACAAAAACCCATGGCTTTTCGGTTATGTTACTGGAAATCCAGGAAGAACCCCCAGACGTCACAAATGCAATTGAAATCCGGTAATGTCCAGGAAAATCCAGATGTTATGCAACCCTAAGGGAGCTATGTGACACTGCCATTCAAGCAGTGGCAACTATATTGAGAAACTGTAGCCTTGTATTCCACCACGGACATGGTCACGGAGCTTGCATTTGGGATGGTGAATATGCATTTTCTGGCATCTCCACTAGGTATCTGGCTTTCCATTTTCACCGGAAATTCAAGCTGTATTTTACTCTTATTTTTCCTCCTGTTTCTCTACTTTCCAAACACTCCCCCACCTGTCATAATGGTGGGTGTTCTGTTAGAGGATAAGTACTGGTCTCTAGTCACATCATTGTAATTATTTTAATTATTAAGTATAGCATTTGAAACAAGGTTAAAAATGCCAGCTAGTGAGAAATAGTTCTTTTCTAATCAGCATTAATGTTTTCACCATTAGTGTTTTTATTTCCATTTGAAATACTAAGCACTTATGTGACCTAACCTATGAGCGATGGAGCTGTGGGGGGGGGGGAGTATGCATTGTAGTCCTTTATTATGTTGCTTAACAATTTTAGTTTGCAGAGAAAGAAAGGAAAACAAAATAATACTATCACATGATATTTTCACAAGCCATGTTTTCCTCAATTATTTCATTCATTTAGGCAAAGTAAACCAAAGCTAAAACATCTGCTTTCCTTTGGTTCTCTGAAGTCTCCAAAAGGAAACCTTTCCTTCCCATATACAAAAATATGCACATTTTTGAAAATGGACTGATTGGTGCTTGTTATTGCTTGTTGGAGCAGAATGTGTTGCCATATTCTGTCCTCACACTTCTTTGTTGTTGTTCAAGATGTAAAGGGCTTCCTGATTGCTATCCAATTTTGGTTAACAGTATGATTTCTTTGCATGTCTTTGTGTTCCTCAAATATTTTTCATTGAATTTTAATAACAACTGGCAGGTTGCGTGTGTGTGTGTGTGTGTGTGTGTGAAGCAAAATTCATTTTAAAAAGATAAGTTACCACAATTGCCAATAAAGGAAATACAGGATATGCAATTTACTGAGTCAATAATAAAACATACCAAAAGGAAAAGGATGGGTATTGTATGATTAAAAATAAAGGTAAAGGTAAAGGTACCCCTGACCGTTAGGTCCAGTCGTGGATGACTCTGGGGTTGTGTGCTCATCTCGCTCTATAGGCCGAGGGAGCCAGCGTTTGTCCACAGACAGCTTCCACAGACAGCTTCCAGGTCATGTGGCTAGCATGACTAAGCCGCTTCTGGTGAACCAGAGCAGCACAGAGAAACGCCATTTACCTTCCCGCCGGAGTGGTACCTATTTATCTACTTGCACTTTGATGTGCTTTTGAACTGCTAGGTTGGCAGGAGCTGGGACTGAACAATGGGAGCTCACCCCGTTGCAGGGATTCAAACCGCCAACCTTCTGATCAGCAAGCCCTAGGCTCAGTGGTTTAGACCACAGCACCACCCGTGTCCCCTAAAAAGGGTTGCATAGTCTAAATCAATTACAAATTTTTATTTCAAAAAAGAATTGAAAGGTAACCTTAAACAGTACTAAACCCAGACATTCACACAGACTTATTGGACCTCACCCTCTTGTGTTTGTATATGAAATAAAATTAAACCACATTAGAAAAAAGAAATCTCAAGCACTTTGGCCAAGACACATTCAGCTTATGTTAGTTGTTTTCAAGGAAGGTGATGTGCCATGTCTGGAATACCAGTGGTCTGAATTATTGATAATTAATCGTGAATCAACAACCAACAGTGCAATTTCTCATATGTTTCTTCTCCATTCATTTATGGCCCAACACTCTAACCACTACACCACATTGGCAATAGCTCCCACTGAGGAGTTCTGAATTGCCTTTCCTTCTTGTAGTGCTTTTGCTGACTAGATGCTACTCTGGCACTGTTGAATGCCAGAGTCCACAAGTATGCTAACACTAGCTTCTGCCTCGCCAGGTGTCACCCAAGATGCATTACAGTAATAATAATAATAATAATAATAATAATAATAATAATAATAATAATAATAATAATTTATTTGTACCCTGCCCATCTGGCTGAGTTTCCCCAGCCACTCTGGGTGGCTAACAATTGAGTGTTAAAACAATACAGCATTAAATATTAAAAACTTCCCTAAACAGGGCTGCCTTCAGATGTCTCTTAGAAATAGGATAGCTGCTTATTTCCTTGACATCTGAGGGAAGGGTGTTCCACAGGGTGGGTGCCACTACCGAGAAGGCCCTCTGTCTGTTCCTAAAAGAAATAAATGTTGCAAAGATGCAGCATCAAGGTCAGACATCTGCTGGGGCCCACACTCTTCCAACGGTGCCCATTTTTGCAGTGACGAGGAGGCCCAGGAGGCCCCCCAAACCTGGAACTGTTACAAAACACAGCATGAAGGACTGATTGTTGCATGAGGAGCTGATAGCCCAAGCTCCCTAGCATGGTTTTCTTCATTTCAGGTTGCAGACACTGACAATGGCTGCCACCTGACAAAGGCAAAAAAGCAAGATGTTGGACAGACAGGTAAACTACACAGGTCAACATAAGGTTTGTTCACAAGCTGCCAGCCATTGTAGAAAATACTGAGTTAGATGGACTAATGGTCTAAGGCATACAAAGCAGCTTCCTATGTTCCTACAGCTTCTGTGGTTTTGTCAGAGGCTGTGACCCATTCAATTCACCAGCGTTCTTCAGTGACAGTTCTTCGGTTTCAGCGATCACCTTTATTTGCTCAAAGAGAGGTGTTTTCAGGAGTTGTGGTCCAGGAGCCTCTTCCCAGTCCTGTCAAATGTCCCATGCTGCATTTGTGGAAGCACAAGTCTGAATTGTAGCTAGGAGAACAATTTGCTTATTCAAAGCAGCTGCCAGTTTCTGAAGATGCAGTACTGTGACATTTTCTTCCAGCACTCCTTTTGGATGATTTCAACATTGCCAGTAAGTGACTTTACAGCAGAGGTGAGCAGCAACTGCTTTGGGGAGGTTAGGTTTGGCCACAGGGCATTGGATATATAATGGTGTACATGAGCGCTGAGCAGATTGCATGATTTGGAGCAGAATATCATTTTTCCCAGTTGGATCATGCTGTTAATACGGCATGTTAAGGCAGTCTCCAACCATCTCAATACTTTCGTTACCTCTGTTTTTCGAACACATACCCTTTGATTTTTTGAGAAACAGAATCAAGCTGCGAAATGCTCAGAACTTGAGAAGGGAGGAGTGGAGACTTGGGGAATATTTCATTTTGGCAAAGAGCTAGCATTTTGCCACAGTGAATTATTCTCCCAGTGCACTCCAGTTGCAATGATTTGGAGGAAAGGTGGTCTTCATTAGGGTTGTTTCAGTGCTTTGGCTGTGAGAGCAAGGTACAATCTATGGAGGCAGACTTGGGTACAGGTGAGCTAATATAGAATTGGGTTCCTTTAAGTTTCTCATTTTTTTCAGCCTTACATTAAGTTTTCCACGTTTCCATGTCAGTTTGCAATTTAAAAAAATCCTCATGAAAATTAATTATCACTGCAGGTTAATTTTCTCCTTTTAGACACATTTTTGTATGAAAACTTTCATAACGTGGACATTTTTGCAAAGCAATTTCCCCTGATAATGGTGTGTCTTTTCACTAATGCACACATATATATTCACAGTTTACCTGAGTGTATGTGTTTTTGTATTCATTACTTGACTGGAGAGCTACACTGCAAACTTAGATAAATGCAAATTTAGAAGTGTGGCTGGGTTTCAGTTCACACATTGTTTTGCAAAGTGTGAATTAGCTAACACCACCTTTAAACGCAAACTGAATCAATTTTTCTCCCCTGTGCCTACTCTGTGGAGTCTATGCTAACTGGGAATCCAAATCTTGCTTAACCACGAGGTTCACTGGGTGATTGTGGGAACATTGTTTATCTTTTTCTTGCAGTATAATCTACCTTGCAGGATTATGGCAGGGTTAAAACCTGATAAACCCATTTATGTGGTTCCTCAGCTGCTTGGATGAAAGGGGGAAGGAAAGGGGGTGAGGTGGGAAGATGATAAATAAAACAAAAAACCAACTATATGAGAAGTGCCCCCAATTTCACCCAAAGCAATTTTTCACCATTACACATATTATAAACAGCTGCATCGCCTGTTTACTGATTTGATATGAAAATGGCTAGCAGCATTGCTGGCAGATTGTACCAATGGCAAACATTGACTGTAGAAGTTCTTGGTTAGTGAGCATCCCAGCTGTTCCATGTGGAACTATTTTGCTGTTTACTTTGCATATTAATGCTTGGGGTCATTGTTTGAAGAGGGCGCTGTGGCGTGTGAATACTAACAAGCCTATAATCTACTCAAGGAAAGCATCCCTGGATGCCAACGCAGCAACTGCAATGGAAAGAAACACTCTCCCTTGCCTTAGTGAGATCCTGAGAAGAGAACTGGCTGGGGAAGTACAGACTTGGCCCGAGACCTATCAACAAAAGCAGACGTGATTTTTCACAAGGTGGATCTCAATTATTTCTGGAAATTGCATTTTGAGGAGAGACCCCAGACTGAAACCCTGGAGAGCTGCTGTCAGTCTAGATGATACTGAGCTAGATGGAACAATGGCCTGACTTGGTATAAACAAAAATGAAACAATAGTAGTACTACTTTAGAGGCTCATAAAGGTATTATTCCATAAAATGATTACCAAGAATGATACATTTTATGAAGGTTATGTCAAAAGAAATTTGTTCGTCTTTAAGGTGCTAGCACTATACCTTTTGCTGTTTTCCTACAATCTACAGGTTGTTCACTCTCCAGCCAGACATCCTGGAGAGTGAAGTCAAATGGGCCTTAGAAAGCCTCGCAAACAACAAGGCCAGTGGAAGTGATGATATTCCAGCTGAACTATTAAAAATTTTAAAAGATGATGCTGTTAAGGTGCTACACTCAATATGCCAGCAAATTTGGAAAACTCAGCAGTGGCCAGAGGATTGGAGAAGATCAGTCTACATCCCAATCCCAAAGAAGGGCAGTGCCAAAGAATGCTCCAACTACCGCACAATCGCACTCATTTCACACGCTAGCAAGGTTATGCTTAAAATTCTACAAGGCAGGCTTAAGCAGTATGTGGACCGAGAACTCCCAGAAGTGCAAGCTGGATTTCGAAGGGGCAGAGGAACCAGAGACCAAATTGCAAACATGCGCTGGATTATGGAGAAAGCTAGAGAGTTCCAGAAAAACATCTACTTCTGCTTCATTGACTACGCAAAAGCATTTGACTGTGTCGACCACAACAAACTATGGCAAGTTCTTAAAGAAATGGGAGTGCCGGATCACCTCATTTGTCTCCTGAGAAACCTCTATGTGGGACAAGAAGCTACAGTTAGAACTGGATATGGAACAACTGATTGGTTCAAAATTGGGAAAGGAGTACGACAAGGCTGTATATTGTCTCCCTGCTTATTTAACTTATATGCAGAATTCATTATGCGAAAGGCTGGACTGGATGAATCCCAAACCGGAATTAAGATTGCCGGAAAAAATATCAACAACCTCAGATATGCTGATGATACTACCTTGATGGCAGAAAGTGAGGAGGAATTAAAGAACCTTTTAATGAGGGTGAAAGAGGAGAGCGCAAAATATGGTCTGAAGCTCAACATCAAAAAAACTAAGATCATGGCCACTGGTCCCATCACCTCCTGGCAAATAGAAGGGGAAGAAATGGAGGCAGTGAGAGATTTCACTTTCTTGGGTTCCATGATCACTGCAGATGGTGACAGCAGTCACGAAATTAGAAGACGCCTGCTTCTTGGGAGAAAAGCAATGACAAACCTAGACAGCATCTTAAAAAGCAGAGACATCACCTTGCCGACAAAGGTCCGTATAGTTAAAGCTATGGTTTTCCCAGTAGTAATGTACGGAAGTGAGAGCTGGACCATAAAGAAGGCTGATCGCCGAAGAATTGATGCTTTTGAATTATGGTGCTGGAGGAGACTCTTGAGAGTCCCATGGACTGCAAGAAGATCAAACCTATCCATTCTCAAAGAAATCAGCCCTGAGTGCTCACTAGAAGGACAGATCCTGAAGTTGAGGCTCCAGTACTTTGGCCACCTCATGAGAAGAGAAGACTCCCTAGAAAAGACCCTGATGTTGGGAAAGATGGAGGGCACAAGGAGAAGGGGACGACAGAGGATGAGATGGTTGGACAGTGTTCTCGAAGCTACTAACATGAGTCTGGCCAAACTGCGAGAGGCAGTGAAGGATAGGCGTGCCTGGCGTGCTCTGGTCCATGGGGTCACGAAGAGTCGGACACGACTGAACGACTGAACAACAACAACAACAGGTTGTTATGAGGCTAAAAAAACCTATAAAACACTTTAGCAAATTGAAATCATGATTTAAAAGAGCAAGATAATTTGAAAATGTATGGAGTCCCATGTTAACAACCCTGTGTGGAACCTTTAATACTAACCAGTTCAGGCTGCCGTCCTGTGCTTATTTATCAGGGAGCAATCCTCATGGAATTCAGAGGGGCTTGCTTCTGAGAAATGTAATTTCTTTGGCATGAACCCACACTAGAGATGGTGGCAGCAGAGACCCCATCTGAACCAAGCTATGATACTTGAATGCTAAGTATAAACAAACCTGCAATGTTTTAAGTGCCCACTGTTTCTTTGCAAGGGAGGAGGTTGGGGAGAAAACCAAAATAACTTGGTCACTTATTGGCTGTGTTTCTGTGACCTCTTAGGAGCCCTACCTACCAAGTCTTGTCTACACCAACTTCCACTGGTCTGGCCCAAGAGGGATACAGTTGTACCTCGTTAGACGAATGCCTCGCTAGACGAAAAACTCGCTAGACGAAAGGCATTCGCTAGCGAAAGGGTGCTTAGCAAGTTGAAGTTTCCTATGGCCGCGACTCGCAAAACGAAAATGTTTTGCGGTTTTTTCGTAAAGCCGCACTTCCTCCGACCGTGCTTCGCAAGTCGAAATTTCCGCTATACGATAGCACTTGCGGAACAAATTAATTTTGTCTTGCGAGGCACCACTGTACAAGGCTTCAAGTGAGCAACAGACCTTGTGGGAGGAAGGTGTCTGCTTAGAGCTACCCAAGGTCCTGAAATTCCAATCTGATACAGTGGTACCTCTGGTTAGATACTTAATTCGTTCCGGAGGTCCGTTCTTAACCTGAAACTGATCTTAACCTGAAGCACCACTTTAGCTAATGGGACCTCCCGCTGCTGCTGCGCTGCCAGAGCACAATTTCTGTTCTTATCCGGAAGCAAAGTTCTTAACCTGAAGCATTATTTCTGGGTTAGTGGAGTATGTAACCTGAAGTGTATGTAACCCGAGGTACCACTGTACTCAACTGAGGCCTTTTATCTCCCTTGGGCAGGGGGACAGAACCTGTGACCCTCCAGATTTTGCTGGACTACAATACCCATCATCCTTGACCGCTGGCCATGCTAGCTGGAGCTGATGGGAGCAGGAGCCCAACAACATCAGGAGGGCCACAGGCTTCCCTTTGACAGCTGTGCTCTTTTAAGAGGCAGTCCTCTGCCCTCGAGGCTAGAAGTCCATTACCTCCCAGTCAGCTCTTCATTCACACTCTGTGTGAGAGTAGGGTTGTGCACTGGGGTCCCTGATCTGATTCAGGGCCTGATCAGGCACTTTGAAATGGTCCCAAACCAACCTGGGATGATCTGGAGGCAACCTGACCTCTGAACTGATTTGGTGGCCTTGCACAATGCAGTGGGTGGAGGAGGAGATATGCCTAGGCTGCCTGCACATCTCTCCCTCCCCTCTGCTCACTATCAAGCCAACCCCATTTTGATAGCCCCAGATTAGTCTGCGTAATCTGAGCTGGGACAATTCAGGGCTGCCTCAATCTGATCTGCCCAAATTCTTGTCTACCTGAATCACCCTGAATTGGTTTGGGATCCAGTGCACAGTCTTAATATGAATCAAGTCTCTAGACTGTCTACATTCTAGGCACTGTAGGCCTCAGCTTCTATGTTCAAGTCCAGGAAAAATGGCATGGGGAACCCACAGACAACATGGTTGCCTATCTGTCTGGTCTAATATTTAATTGCCAGTGAATGTTACTCACATCAGTTCCATAAGTGTCAAATGGGACCGGATAAAAGTCAACTTCTCAAAACAGGAGGAATAGAGACAGAAACAGAGAACCTTGAAATACGTGGTGTTTCATAGCAAGATGGCAGATCTAAACACAGTGCAAGATCAACACCTGGATTAACAATAAAATCATGTCAAAATCTGACCTGGGTGTTGAACAATCTAGAGACCCTGATTCATTCTCTGTTTTAGAGAATGGACATTGCTGTGAGGGAAACAACCCAAGTGTTATCAGGATAAAAGCATCCACTTTTCCACAACCCTTCTCCTCCCCCCTTTTTTTTTTTAAAGAAGGGAACATTTCCCAATTTTTCTTTCCCCTCTCCCCCTTTCCTTTTTTTCTTGCAGAAGAAAAATGGACAAGATGAACTGAAGCCTATTTTATAGCAGCCTGGGGAACGTTTCAAAGATGAGCGCTTCCATAAGCTAATTGGTCCCCATTATCATGAAATTAAAAGGCACCGGGAGAAAGAAAGAGCCACTCAAACTTGTCTTTCTTGTATTGTTATTTTTGGAGAGGCACCTTGATTTTTGAATAATTCCAGGGAAGCCAATTTGATGTATGAGGCTGACAGCCCTTCTGCTTCCTTGTCAGAAAAGGGCATATCATCGAAAAGTCCAAAGGTGCTAAAAATGACAGGAATGACAGCTAAAAAGCTTGGGACTGCAATGAAATATTCTGTAGGTAATCTAGAAACAAAACATTATATATATATATATATATATATATATATATATATATATATATATATATCTCCCACCATCTTAACCATGGGGGTGGGGGTGGGGTGTTCCTAGGAAACTGACACTGGGTTTTTCCACTTGCAAAGATTTGGTGCAATTGAGCTCTGAAACCAAAAGCAATAGGTCTGCTCCTATTGGTCAGTGTCTTTGGCCAACTCCAGTGTGGTGTAGTGGTTAAGAGTGGTAGACTCGTAATCTGGGGAACCGGGTTCGTGTCTCCACTCCTCCACATGCAGCTGCTGGGTGACCTTGGGCTAGTCACACTTCTTTGAAGTCTTTCAGCCCCACTCACCTCACAGAGTGTTTGTTGTGGGGGAGGAAGGGAAAGGAGAATGTTAGCCGCTTTGAGATTCCTTCGGGTAGTGAAAAGCGGGATATCAAATCCAAACTCCTCCTCCTCCTCCTCCTCCTCCTCCTCCTCTTCTTCTTCTTCACCTGTCATATAAGTTGCCTTACTGAACATGGGAGAGAATAATTAATGTTCAGTTTGTTGAGCAAGGATGGTGTCTTGAGGCAACAGAAGAGCAGTGGCATCTCATAGGATTGGTACGTTGGAACCTCACTCACATGTTCTGATTTAGTTTTGGGATGGAGCAGGACTGTGTATGATTTGGGTGGGTTTTTTTTCAGCAGACCAAGCCAATTCAATGGACCTCAAATTGTTGGAACATCACTTCTTCATCTTGCGTGATGCAGTTTCACCCCTCCCCTCAATAAATAAAAAAGATTTATTTTATTTACTGCATATATATCCCAGCCAAGGAGCCCAAGGTGGTGCACATTCTTTACTTCCACCCCATTTTACCCTCATAGCAACCCTGTGAGGTAGGCTTGACTGAGAGACAGTGACTGACCCTCGTTCACCCAGTGAAGATTATGATTTGAACCCCGGCCTCTTTGTTGTTGTTCAGTCATGTCCGACTCTTCGTGACCCCATGAACCAGAGCACGCCAGGCACCCCTATCCTTCACTGCCTCTCGCAGTTTGGCCAAACTCATGTTAGTAGCTTCGAGAACACTGTCCAACCATCTCATCCTCTGTCATCCCCTTCTCCTTGTGCCCTCCATCTTTCCCAACACCAGGGTCTTTTCCAGGGAGTCTTCTCTTCTCATGAGGTGGCCAAAGTATTGGTACTAGTCTCATACTCTAACGCTTACACCACACTAGCTCTGTGCCACGTAAATGTGGTTTTCAAAAAATGCACTGAGTGCACTCGTGACTGAGCACCAGCAAAGCTGACACGGTAGGGAATTAGCTGTGTCCATCCTTCACTAAATCAGAACATTTGGTCCATCTAGCTCAGTATTGTACACAGTAATTGGCAGTAGCCCCCCAGGGGTTGAGACAAACATCTTTCTCTGCCTTACCTGGAGATGCCCAGAATAGAACCTGGGGCCTTTTGCATGCAAAAGCATTCACTCTATTGCTGAGCTATGACGTATCTCATGGCGCAATTGGTTAGCTTCTGAGATATTCTGGATCTGGGGTTGAGACCTAACCTGTCAACTTTTACCCTTGTGATGGGCAAGCATTACAAAACCTCTGGATTTCCCCGATATAGGAAATATGTCTCTCCTTGCTTGATTAACTAAGAGATTTCTGTTTGCTAGGTCTAGGTTTTCTGGCTCTGGATTACCTAGATCCATTTCTGTCTGCTTTAAGGCTTAGTTTTTGCACCTAAACAGCTTTGGTCACCTTTTTATTATCTTTATTGGGTTTATAAACAAAGAAAATAATAATAAGAAAGATAATACAAATAGCAAAGAATTTTCCACAAAGGAAAAAGGTAGCATTTAAGTTTACAAGCTGCTCATATCTGTGTTCCAATTCAATTAATCGTTGCTACCTACACATAATTTAATATGCCTATATACAATGTAACAAACAGAAATAAAAATAAATGTGAATACTTCCGATTCCCCCTTCATGGATCACTGCCTTGTCGTGGCGAAGGGGCTTGAATTACTCAGGCAAGCTATGGACAGGTCAAGATGGACAGGTCATAGCGGAGAGTTTGGACCAAACGTGATCCACCTGGAGAAGGAACTGGCAAGCCGCTCCAGTATCCCTGCCAAGAAAACTCCATGGACAAAGACAACAGGCATATAAAAGATATGACGCTGGAAGATGAGCCCCTCAGGTCGGAAGGCGTCCAACTTGCTACTGGGGAAGAGCGGAGGACAAGTACAAGTAGATCCAGAGCTGATGAAGCGGCTGGGCCAAAGCCGAAAGGACGCTCAGTTGCGGATATGCCTGGAAGCGAAAGGAAAGTCCAATGCTGTAAAGAAAAGTATTGCATAGGAACCTGGAATGTAAGAACCATGAACATTGGTAAGCTGGATGTGGTCAAAAATGAGATGGCAAGAATAAACATTGACATCCTAGGCATCAGTGAACTAAAATGGACAGGAATGGGCGAATTCAGTTCGGATGACTATCATATCTACTACTGTGGGCAGGAATCCCGTAAAAGAAATGGAGTGGCCCTCATAGTCAACAAAAGAGTGGCGAAAGCTGTACTGGGATGCAACTTCAAAAATGATAGAATGATCTCGATACGAATCCAAGGCAGTCCTTTTAACATCACAGTAATCCAAGTTTATGCACCAACTACCAGTGCTGAAGAAACCGAAATTGATCAATTCTATGAAGACTTACAACACCTTATAGAAATGACACCAAAGAAGGATGTTCTTCTCATTATAGGGGATTGGAATGCTAAAGTAGGAAGTCAAGAGATAAAAGGAACAACTGGCAAGTTTGGCCTTGGAGATCAAAATGAAGCAGGGCAAAGGCTAATAGAGTTCTGTCAAGAGAACAAGCTGGTCATCACAAACACTCTTTTCCAACAACACAAGAGACGACTCTACACATGGACATCACCAGATGGGCAACATCGAAATCAGATTGATTATATTCTCTGCAGCCAAAGATGGAGAAGCTCTATACATTCAGCAAAAACAAGACCTGGAGCTGACTGTGGCTCAGATCATCAGCTTCTTATAGCAAAATTCCAGCTTAAACTGAAGAAAGTAGGAAAAACCACTGGGCCAGTAAGATTCAATCTAAATCAAATTCCTTATGAATACACAGTTGAAGTGAAGAACAGGTTCAAGGATTTAGATTTGGTGGATAGAGTACCTGAAGAACTGTGGATGGAGGCTCGTAACATTATACAGGAGACAGCAACGAAAACTATCCCAATGAAAAAGAAATGCAAGAAAGCAAAGTGGCTGACCAATGAGGCCTTACAAATAGCGGGGGAGAGAAGACAAGCAAAATGCGAAGGAGATCGTGAAAGATACAGGAAATTGAATGCAGATTTCCAAAGAATAGCAAGGAGAGACAAGAGGGCCTTTCTAAATGAGCAATGCAAAGAAATAGAGGAAAATAACAGAATGGGAAAAACCAGAGATTTATTCAAGAAAATTGGAGATATGAAAGGAACATTTCGTACAAAGATTACCACAATTAAGGACAAAAGTGGAAAGGACCTAACAGAAGCAGAAGACATCAAGAAGAGGTGGCAAGAATACACAGAGGAATTATACCAGAAAGATATGGAGGACTCATACACCCCAGGAAATGTGGTTGCTGACCTTGAGCCAGACATCCTGGAGAGTGAAGTCAAATGGGCCTTAGAAAGCCTTGCTAACAACAAGGCCAGTGGAAGTGATGATATTCCAGCTGAACTATTTAAAATTTTAAAAGAGGATGCTGTTAAGGTGCTGCACTCAATATGCCAGCAAGTTTGGAAAACTCAGCAGTGGCCAGAGGATTGGAGAAGATCAGTCTACATCCCAATCCCAAAGAAGGGCAGTGCCAAAGAATGCTCCAACTACCGCACAATTGCACTCATTTCACACGCTAGCAAGGTTATGCTTAAAATTCTACAAGGCAGGCTTAAGCAGTATGTGGACCGAGAACTCCCAGAAGTGCAAGCTGGATTTCGAAGGGGCAGAGGAACCAGAGACCAAATTGCAAACATGCGCTGGATTATGGAGAAAGCCAGAGAGTTCCAGAAAAACATCTACTTCTGCTTCATTGATTATGCAAAAGCATTTGACTGTGTCGACCACAGCAAACTATGGCAAGTTCTTAAAGAAATGGGAGTGCCGGATCACCTCATTTGCCTCCTGAGAAATCTCTATGTGGGACAAGAAGCTACAGTTAGAACTGGATATGGAACAACTGATTGGTTCAAAATTGGGAAAGGAGTACGACAAGGCTGTATATTGTCTCCCTGCTTATTTAACTTATATGCAGAATACATCATGCGAAAGGCTGGACTGGATGAATCCCCAACTGGAATTAAGATTGCCGGAAAAAATATCAACAACCTCAGATATGCTGATGATACTACCTTGATGGCAGAAAGTGAGGAAGAATTGAAGAACCTTTTAATGAGGGTGAAAGAAGAGAGCGCAAAATATGGTCTGAAGCTCAACATCAAAAAAACTAAGATCATGGCCACTGGTCCCATCACCTCCTGGCAAATAGAAGGGGAAGAAATGGAGGCAATGAGAGATTTCACTTTCTTGGGTTCCATGATCACTGCAGATGGTGACAGCAGTCACGAAATCAGAAGACGCCTGCTTCTTGGGAGAAAAGCAATGACAAACCTAGACAGCATCTTAAAAAGCAAAGACATCACCTTGCTGACAAAAGTCCGTATAGTTAAAGCTATGGTTTTCCCAGTAGTAATGTACGGAAGTGAGAGCTGGACCATAAAGAAGGCTGATCGCCGTAGAATTGATGCTTTTGAATTATGGTGCTGGAGGAGACTCTTGAGAGTCCCGTGGACTGCAAGAAGATCAAACCTATCCATTCTCAAAGAAATCAGCCCTGAGTACTCACTAGAAGGACAGATCCTGAAGTTGAGGCTCCAGTACTTTGGCCACCTCATGAGAAGAGAAGAATCCCTAGAAAAGACCCTGATGTTGGGAAAGATGGAGGGCACAAGGAGAAGGGGACGACAGAGGATGAGATGGTTGGACAGTGTTCTTGAAGCTACTAACATGAGTTTGGCCAAACTGCGAGAGGCAGTGAAGGATAGGTGTGCCTGGCGTGCTCTGGTCCATGGGGTCACGAAGAGTCGGACACGACTGAACGACTGAACAACAACACTTCCGATTAAGTCCATAATACTCTTCCTGCTATAACCATTAGATCCAAACACAGTCTTATATCACTTACATCCATTATTTAATTTCGTCATTATTGTTTTTTTTGTATTAATACCATATGTTGTTACTCATTCTTCTAACATAAGAAAGCCTCTACTATTGCAGCATCCTTGGAGATATTCTCTCACCATTTTCCATTCCTTGTCTACCTCCTTTTCCGAGGCTCCTCTCACTGGTTCCGTTTCCCCCCACTAACATTAGATATTCTACGAGTTTAGCTTGCCATTCTATCTTGGTTGGAGGGGTTTCCCTTTTCCAATTTCTGGCTATTAGATTCCTGGCAGCAGTGACTGCATACATTAACTGCAGTCTTATTTTGTTTTTGATATCAGATGTCATCATGCCAAAAAGAAATAGTTCTGGTTTCTTAGAGAACGTAGTTTTAACCCCCCCCCACACACACTTTTTTTTTTGTCTATGCTGAGTCTTTTGTTTAGTTGAAAATACTGTAAGCAATCAGTTAGATATGGTCTTATTTCTTCAAAAAATTTCAGGGTTAAGTTATTGTTCCTTTGGTCACCCTTCCCCCCCATAATTTTTATTAGGTTTTCTCATAATTATAATTATGATCACCCTTTGGTCACCCTTTATCAGGATAGAGGCAGGGGAGTAAGTCCCTGTGTGTGCTGGCTGGGCTGATGGGAGTTGTGTTTCCAAACATCTGCAGGCATGTCCAACAGGTAGATCGTGATCTACCAGTAGATCACTGGACGTCCACGGTAGATCACTGGCTCCCCCCTAAGAAGCTGAACAACTGTGGCTCCCCTTAAAAAAGCTCAACATTTTACCTCCTCACTGAATAAAACTCAACTACTTTGACCTGAACCCCAAAAGGGGGTAGATCACTGCCAGTTTATAACTCTGTGAATAGATCGCAGTCCCTTGGGAGTTGGCCACCCCTGATCTAGAGGAGGCTAGGTTGGCAAAGGCTGCTCAAGAATCAACTAACTCCTGGAACAAGAAGCATTCTGGTTTATGGTGTTAGCATTATAGCATGATCTGCTGGCAGTTCCCTTTCCCATCCATCAGCACTGCTGCTGGAGGAAGTGAGGAATGATACCTGACCCTGTAGGGTTCCTGGTGCAAATCTTGCAATGTCCTTCTTGGCAGAAGTAGTTTTGGGGGAAATGGGCTGTTCCTATCTATTGGGGGCCTTTATAAGGAATGAACGGAGCACTGCACAAGGCAAATCTGAAGAGGCTTTGCAGCTATTATTGGCTCCTATGATTTGTATAGTTCTAAATATGACTAGATTCTTGATGGCTTTAAATAACTAATATTCAATCCAGTCCGTTAGATACTAGCTGTGATAGGTCTCACTTTTAGCGCTGCAGAAACTGACCGGCTAATTATTTTTGTTTTATTTCACAAAGCATAAGACCTTCCTCTCACTTCCAGGGCGACCCACCATGGCAAATGAGTAGTGCAGCATTTGCTCTGTGAAATTGCTTTTTGATTTTGTTGCCCATTCAGCTATTGGGGATATAATCAAATATCACTCGAGTACAACAGGAGCCGCAAATTGTTTTGCGTTCAACTTTTGTAACCTTATTTTAAAAGGGGTTGTTGCACCTCAGGTAATTTATTTATTTACTCCTCAATTGGGTTATTGAAAAAAAAAAAACTGGCAACAATTGCTCCGGATAAAGACCTAGCTACTCAATAAGATTGCTAACAGTTTGGGAAGCTGGAAAGGGCCATGGTGACAATCTGGCTTGGGCTTCATGCATGACAAGAGTAAGCAGTGATGGCAGAGGTTTTTAAAAAAGTGTTACACTGAGAGAAAGGGAGAGTGGCAGGAAAGGGACTTTGCCTGCTGCCCACATGATATGAAAACTGGAAGTCACCCAAAAAGCTAATTGGCATTTACATGCAGGACAGCACAAATTTCTTCATACAATCGGTCATTTATTTATGGCCATGGTAAGGAACTCCCCCCCCCCAATCAAGGGTCACATCCTTACCATCCATTTAAAACACCTTATACCACTTTAACAGTCATGGCTTTGGAATCCTTTGGAACTGTAGCTGGAAGCTATGATTCCCAGCACCCTTAACCAAGTTCCATTACCAGGATTATTGGGGGGGGGGGGAAGCCATGCACTTCAGGTGTGCTTTAAGTGTGGACATGACCCAGGGCTGCATTTCCTCAGTGGTATTCTGAGGAAATGCAGGGGGTGTATGTTTGTGGCAGGTTGGGTCGAAAACCCTGGCAGGTAGATCAGATCTAAAAGTGGGCAGCACCAGAATCAAGATGGGCGAGGCCACACCTTTTATCTCTCCTTCCCTCACCCTCCCTCTTCTTTCTCTTTCTGCCACCCTTCTCTCTATCACTCTCCAGCCCAATCTTTCTCCCCCCTCCTTCTTCATTCAGGGGGCTTACAGGAGAAACACAGATTGCTCTTGCCAGGGGAATGAAATGGTTATTGCAGTGTGCCCTCTCTCTGCCTTCTATTATTGTTCCCTGAGCTTTCGCCTCTACCTTCCCTCCCTCCCTTCTCTCCCTGCAAACTCCTGCACCCCTTGTAATGCATGCAACTAAGTTCCATTTAGCGTAGATCTACTGAGGTTAAAGTTAGTCATATGCATTAATTATACTCTAAGTATGATTAAATCTGGGTGGAACCCTATGAAACCTACTAGGATGGCTTTAGAAGAGGACTCCACAGTACAGGAACAATAGCAGAAAATGCCCATTTTCTGGCCACCACCCTATGCTGTTCTTCATGGTATGGTACCATGGATTGAATTTCCCTAGATGTGATCTTACAGGACTACCCAGAAAGGTCTTTCAGGTAACCTGGCCCTAAGCTGTCTTCTTGAAACACCTTCCGAATTCTGCTTGCAAATTTGCCAGAGGTTTGGCCCAGACAGGAACCTCCAGGAACCTTCATTTCCTTTAAAGAGGAAACCTTTGCATTTTAGATGATAGTTTGAGATGGGAGATGTCAGGTTAGGTTCTTCTGAGCAGGCTTCAATGCCCATTCCTTATGTGAAGGCCTTCCAAATCACCTCAGTATGCCTTGCTGGCAACTCTACCCGTCGAACGTTGTTGTGGCTCAAAGCTCTTTGTTGCTGGGGCTGTGGAAATGACATACAGATGCCTTTTCCTGAGTTCCATTGCTGCTCTTCTAACTCTTCCTTTTCACGTCTCTTGGAGACTGTAAGGCTATTTGACGAGACTTATCTTTTTTTTTCAAAAATACTGGATGTCAAACTCAATGCATCTTTACATGTCAGCTTCTGTCAAGGCTCTGGGGTGAGAGGGGGAATGGAGGAGAAGCCAAGTAAACCAGACAACATAGATCTCCTGTGCATGGCATTTAAAAAAAAAAAAAGCAAGGACAAAAATGGCCATCTATTTTTTAGGCCATATTTCATTATATTAAAACAGCCTTCACCAACCTGGTATCCTCCAGATTTTCTGGAGTCCAACTCCTAACAGTCCCAGTCAGCACAGCCACGAGAGTATAGGATAAAAGTGGAGAAATCTGAATGAAATGAGATTCATCATGAATTTAACGAAACTTTATGGTGCAACCCTTTGTAGAAGTAAGGGTGCATTCAGACATGGACAATATTGCATTAGTTTTCCTGGCTGTAATGCTAGCACTTCTGTTCTGTTTTCTAATGGTCCTTTCACTCTGCAGTACCTATTGTGTTATGGAACTGTGGTGTTTTGAGCAAAATACCGGCATGTCATTCCACAAGTTTATTCACATCCAGTGGGCGTGGTGTGATATGACAACCAACATCTTTGGACAACTGTGCTACGCCCCCTCCCTATTCACACATGTATGTTCCTGCTTCCCCATGATTCATCCATGAAAACAGCTGTATGTTGGTATACCAACACAAATTTCATCCCGTTATTCCTATAATTTTCTGAGTTAATGGGGTTCCACATGAATTTTGTCAGAATGAATTAACATGGAAATGAGTGCTAAACTTCCGCTATATTCTGCTAGATTTCCTGAAGTGGCTTTTACATCATGCAAATGCTCAATTTCCCACTGACTTTGATGGGGCTTACACTCGAGGAAGCAGATGTAGGATTCCAATTTAAGAGTATGCAGCTGTGTTCTTAGACCAAGTGAAGACAAACTTTTTCAATCTGAGGGCTGCATGTCAGTGGTGGATATGGCCGATGTCAAAAGCAGTTGTACAGTAGACTATGTTCCAGCAGTTCAAAAGTGAGAAGCTTTCTCTTCTTCCTGCCAAGCAAAAGCAGTTCAGTGACAGATTCTAGCCAGGCAAAAGCACTTGATGAAGGCATGGAGCAGGGCAGAAGGTGGGCATGGCCTGAGGACAGTCCTAAGAGCTTGACAGAGAAGACTGCAGGATCATATTCATCCCACAGGCCTCAGTTTCTCCACCCTTGTGACAGTCTTGGCCCCTAGGTTAGTTATGAACCTAATGGTTTTAATAATATGTGTTAATCACTTCAGTTAATTTGCATATTATGCAAATTGGCCACGCTGGCTGGGACTGATGGGAGTCCACCACCATCTGTTTCCTTCCACATATTTTCAATTGACTTTCACCCTATCAAACAGCCTCCACTGGTATACAGTATCTCCATACCTGGCTGGCCTCCTCCTTCACTTGGGTGGACAGGGTGACACTCTAGTGCCAAGTCCACAGATAGAGTTCCTGGAGTTGGTGCATAAAGGTGCCAGGGAACAGTAGGAAGCCTCCAGGCACATAGAAATATATTTATTCAACCACATTTATTCACATATAGATGGGCTGAGATTTAAGAAGGACATGTATAATAAAAGGAAGAAATGGGAAATCATGAAGGAAAATTATAAATGAGTAGCCAACAGTTGTAGGGAGAAGGTTAGGCAGGCCTAAACTCAGAATGAGTTCAGGGTTGCAAGAGAGGTTAAAAATAATTTTAAAAGTTTTTTCATCTGTGTTTGAAGCAAGAGGAAGGCCAAGCAAGTAGTAGGTCCTCTGCGTGAAGAAGACAGAAAAATGCTATTGGGTGACAGACATAAGGCAGAGCTGCTCAACACCTATTTTGCCTCTGTCTTCACCCAATAGGAAAGCAGTGCCCAACCTAGTGATAACAGTATAAATGATGCAAGGAGGGAACTGCAGCCCAAGATAGGAAAATAAGTTGTAAGGGAACACCTAGCTACTTTATATGACTCAAATATCCAGGGCTTGATGAGCTGCACCCAAGGGTACTAAAAGAGCTTGTGGGTGTAATTTCAGAGTTTCTGTCTATAATCTTTGAGAATTCTTGGAGAACAGGTGAGGTCCCTATGAACTAGAGGTGGACAAATATTGTCTCCATGTTCAAAAAGTAGCATGTGGGAAATACCCAGGTAACTACCAACCAATCAGCTTGATGTCGATACCAGGAAAGGTATTAGAACAGATAATTAAACTGTGGAGAAGTTGGTAAAATGTGGGCTGGACAAGGTAACTGTTAGGTGGATATGTAGCTGGTTGCCTGACTGAACCCAAAGAGTGCTCTGTAATGGGTCATCATCATCCTGGGGGAAAGTGGCAAATGGAGTACCATAGGGTTCTGTCCTGGGCCCATTGTTGTTCAACGTCTTTATAAATGGCTTGGATGAAGCCGAAAGGAAGCCCTCCGGCTTGCACTTCTGCCTTTAAAGGGGAGTCCCGGCCACGCCCCCCCCCCCGCCGGCCAGTTGGCCAGCTGTTTGCTGACGTGGCCGGGAATCCTCCGGGCAGCGAGGGACAAAGTCCCCCGCCCACCCAGAAGTGAGAGGGCGACCACGCAGTCCACCGCAACTCCTCCCCACAGGTAAGTGGAGCGGATTTGTTCAATGTCTTTATAAATGGCTTGGATGAAGTAATTGAGGAGATGTTCATCCAATTTGCAGATGACACCAAACTGCGAGGGGTAGCTAATGCCACAGAAGACAGCATCAGGATTCAAGATTATCTCAACTGATTGAAAAACTGGTCCCTTACTAACAAAATTAATTTCAACAGGGACAAATGTAAGATTCTATGCTTAGACAGGAAGAACCAGTTGCACAAATATAAGATGAGTGATACCAGGCTTGCTAGTAGTACATGTGAAAAGGATCCACATGTTGAACATGAGTAAACAGTGTGATGATGCAGCAAAAAAGCTAATGCTATTCTAGGCTGCATCAACAGAAGTATAGTGTCCTGACCAAGTGAAGTAATAGTCTTGCTCTAATCAGCCTTGGCCAGACCACACCTGTACTGTGTACTGGGTCCAGTTATGGGCACCACAATTTAAAAAGGATATTGACAAGTTGGAGCATGTATGGAGGACAGTGACCAAGATGATCAAGGGTCTGGAAACCAAACTTTATGGCAAATGGGTGAGGAAGTTGGGTAAAAGAGGAGACTGAGATATGAGAGGCATCTTCAAATGTCTAAAGGTCTTTCACATGGAGAATGCAGCAAGCTTGTTTTCTGCCACTCCAGAGGGTAGGACCCAAACCAATAGAGTCAAGTTACAAGAAAGCAGATTCTGACTAAATTTCAGGATGTTTTGTGTGATGGTAAGAGCTGATTGACAGTGGAATGGACTCCCTCAGAATGTGTTGGACTCTCCTTCATTGGAAGTTTTAAAGCAGAGGTTGGATGATGATCTATCATGAATGCTTTAGTTGAGGTGTCTGCATTGTAGGGGGTTGGGCATGGATTTAATCTGGAAGTTTACACAATTTCTATTTAACCTATTGACTCCCATTTCCTTTGGGGCATGGAGAATCTTCTGCATGTGTGCATTTGAAATCCCAACTGTGTGAATGATGAAGGCAAAAGCTGAAAGGTTTAACTCTCTATTTGGACATTCATTTAGACCTGGAAAAAAATGATACATTTGCCATGTGACTGCCTACCCAAGTGTGTGTGCGCACTTGCTAACCAGGGTATGTCACTGAAAATTCCCAACCATCTACCATTTGTCTCTTAAATCAGTGCGAATCATTCAGTGGATCTAATCAGGCTGGTAATTTGGCCCACAATGCTATTTTGGCCAAACTATTGCTACCTGCCCTACACAGTTGATGTCATCAGGTTTGGGCCAGATAAAGACCTGGCTGGCCCCAAAGAGGGCTTGCAGTCACTTTCTATCTGGCAACACCTGCAAAGCCACTTGCACAGTCCTTTGCAAACATTGATGATCAGCTCATTTAGACAAAGTTCAGGCTATACTCTCATGTTGCAAACATATACTCAGTTCTGTGGTGTCTGTGTGTATGTTTGTGTCTATGAAAGAGGGAGGGAAAGAGAGATCACAGAGCCAGGAATGGAATCTTACTAGAGGATTCTGAGATCCAAGAGTCTTTTTTCTGCACCACTGAGAAAATACAAAGCAGTGTAGATATTAGGATTACCAAAAAAAGTCATTCGGGAAGCTTTAGAGATTATATGATGCTTAGAATCTACAAACAGCATTTCAACATTGACAAGGGAATTAAAGCCTTTGCTTCATGTGGGTGTCAGCTCAAGATTGATACCAAGTTTGATTGGATCTGGGAAACTGCCCTTTACCATTGATTTGTTATGTACTGTGGACTCCTCTAGAGCTTATGTGCTTCAGTTACCTTCAGGAAAGCATCACAAATTCTTCCCAATTCAACTTAAGCAAAGAAAACAGGATTCCTGGTATGTTAGAGATGAAGAGGTTGCATTTCATCCTGCGTACTCTGAGCCTAGATTAATTTCATATGAGACATCTGAGCTCAGGAGAAGTGTGCAGGAGGGATGATCTGAAAACTCTGGGGTTTTCCATGCTGATGTGAGATTGGCTCAGATCACTATTTCACTCTTGCTTTCCTGTGAAATTTGTCAGAGGTTTGGCCTGAAAAGGAATTACTTAATTTGAGCTTTGTGAGAAATGTAGAGACGTATCAACTCTTTGAGGATTTCTGCACATCTTTGCAAGACTCTTTCAGAACCAAGATTGTTTAAAATGTCACATTATTAAGCAGAATTCTGGGGAGCAACTTTAATGAGTCTGTGAAAAGGCAGTCAACCTCTCCATGCTGCATTTCAAATTGTGTAGCTTTGTCAGTGGGGTGTGGCAAAAAAATTAATGTGTATGCTTCCACCCTTGTGCAGATAAGGTAAATAACACATTTCTGCTTTCCCTTTATCCTAGGATGATGTGGCATCCAGCCAGGTGAGAAAGGAAAAAGCTCACCCATTTGACTCTATGAGGATAGAGCAACTTCTTTGGATATCCTAAATAGCAGCACTTAGCTGACCAGCCAAGGCCATTACCTTAACATAGGAACTGATTTGGCTGGTTTCCTCCTGTGGATTCTGTCCTACAGACACAAGATCACAGGTCTCAAAGGGATGTCAGAAGTCATCCAGACAGACCCTGCCACCCCCCCCCCAATCCATAACAATATTATTTTCGTCATGGTATAAACTAGGGATGGGGAACTCATGCCCCCCCCCGATGTCTTTGGACTTCAACTCCCATCAGCACAGACCAGCATGGCATGGGGTGGTGGGGATTATAGTTTGGGAAAGTAGGCTCCCCATCCCTAGTGTAACTCCTTGTGGTTCACACACAGCTCCCTACCCAAGCACTGGAAAGACTGTGAACGAAGGCATAATAAGGAAACTTGCAGCTTTCCATTGAGCCAAAATGAGCCAAGGAAATGTATTTCTTTATCATAATTGAATTTTCTCCCTGTTTGTTTTCTCTGTTGCTATTTAATAATTTAGGAGGTAGTGACAATCCGTGTACAACTATGGATATATATTCTAGGCAGTTTTATACCCATTTTGCAAAACAAAGACAAACAAAAAACAAAGCACTATTTCCTTGGAAGAACTGTGCATGTGAATTTTACAGAGTGGACTTTAATAGAGCTATAGATTTAGCCACACTCATATGATTGACTGCAATATGTGCTGTGTGGATAGGAAGGGGTACTTGCATCTGTGCCTGAGGCCCCAAATATACATTGTTCAATATCATATCATTACATTCTTTTCCAGTTGAATAAGTTTGAATTAGACAGTTTGCTGCAATCTGCTGACAAGAGGAAGTGAAGTGATTGTCAGTTTTTTGTGACACATTACATAGCGGGTGTTCAGGATTTGGGCCTGGCTGCTGAACCTAGTTGTTCAGACCAAGGGAGGTTCTTGTATCAACCGAGTTAGGAAAGGGCCCTCTCACTGCAGTTCCAATCCATGCCCAAGACTTGAGCCCACCAACCTTGGCAGGGTTTTGTTAAATAGACATGAGTTGGCCCTATTAAGTACAAGTGAAGAGTATTTAATTCAGGAGAGACTTTATATCCTCCAAATGTTAGATCATTATTATGGAGTTTTGAAGCCCATTGGGAAAAGTCTACCAATCTTCCTGAAACTCACCTAACTTTCCTCAGCAATCCATTGTATCTCCCCCCCCAAAGAGGAACCCCCAAATTTGCTTTGAATTTTGTTTTAGGCTGTTTCAATCTAAAGACAATTCACTTTTCAAAAGCCTTTGCATACCCCTCAATAGTCCTTGACTTTCCAGCTGAGAAGGACCTCCCAGTTTGCTTCAGATCTTGCTTTAGGCAAAATTTCCATAAAAAAACTCAAACCATGGCTCCATTCTGCCTCGTCTTTAGTGGTTACTAACAGTTCTGTCTCTTCCACATATTTTCTCCCAATGCTTCCAAAGCAGAAAAAGCTTCTTCCACTAAGACCAATGGGAATTTAATTAGATTGTGGGAATCAGTTGCCTTCTGTTTGTTTTCCATCCCTTAACTTCTCAAACAATATGCTGTTTCAGGTGCATCTCTTGAGGGGGATCAGGTTTTGTTGCAGCTTTTACGCACCGACTGTTTCCATTTAATACACCTTTGTCTGGCTCAGGTATACTTCAAGCAGTTGGTATGGAATAGAAACGTGACAGTAATTGCTATGTACATTCTACTCATTTTTTACTCACAGCCATAAAATGCCCCAATTACTCTGTCTCTGTAGTATTTGTCACACACACACACACACACAGAGAGAGAGAGAGAGAGAGAGAGAGAGAGAGAGAGACTTCATTTGTGCCAAAAAAGGAAGTCTTAAAAGACATAACTAAACATGCCATGATCATTTGGCAGTACTTGAGTCACAAGGTGGTAGGGGGCTCTTCATATTATCTCCAGACCCTGTTGTGACTTATTGCTCCAACCCACTTTAACAAAATAATACCCTCCACTACAGCAAACTTCTAAAAATAGTATCTAGGATAGCAGACGCAAAAGGTAGGGGGCCACCAATTACAATTTGAGTATTAAAGTATGGACATGTTGAATGCCTGTAGCAAATATTTTGGTGGCCCAACCAGTAAAAACATGTTCTGTTAGATAACCAGCAGTGGAGTCTGGGGGGGGGGGACCCAGTAAGCTCCAGATCCTATCAAGTTCAATCCAAGGCTCCACCTTTGATTTACTAGACTATTCTTTAACTCCATCTTGACCCCAAGATTCTGCCCTGCCCCACCCCACTCCTGCTTCATCCTTGAACTCCACTGACTCTTGGCTGGTTCCAGCTGCTGCTGGTGGTGGTAGGGAGTAATTTTCAAATCAAAAGTAGAGATACCTGAAACTAGGTGCCTTCTGAGATTTGGCAGTTGAAATGAGTAGCGTTGGAATTGTTGGCATCTGGCTGTCTTGGGAGACAATGGAGGAGTGTGCCTCTGAGGGTGAAGTCAAACTGTTGGAAGGTTGCAGCACTTGCTGTGCCCGTAGAGACTGACGTGGAACCTTCTGAGATATGACACACACTATTTCCATTTGCAGTAGGGACAAGTGAATCTGTCAATTTTGGTTTCCCTTGGTTTCTCATTTTCCCATTCTTTGTTGTTGTTTAGTTGTGTCCGACTCTTCGTGACCCCATGGACCAGATCACGCCAGGCACTCCTGACTTCCACTGCCTCCTGCAGTTTGGTCAGACTCATGTTAGTAGCTTCAAGAACACTGTCCAACCATCTCGTCCACTGTCGTCCCCTTCTCCTTGTGCCCTCAGTCTTTCCCACCATCAGGATCTTTTCCAGGGAGTCTTCTCTTCTCATGTGATGGCCAAAGTATTGGAGCCTCAGCTTCAGGATCTGTCCTTCCAGTGAGCACTCAGGGCTGATTTCCTTCAGAATGGATAGGTTTATCTTCTTGCAGTCCAAGAGTCTCCTCCAGCACCATAAGTCAAAAGCATAAATTCTTTGGCAATCAGCCTTCTTTATTGTCCAGCTCTCACTTCCATACATCACTACTGGGAAAACCATAGATTTAACTATACAGACCTTTGTTGGCAAGGTGATGTTTCTGCTTTTTAAGATGCTGTCTAGGTTTGTCATTGCTTTTCACCCAAGAAGCAGGCGTCTTCTAATTTCATGACTGCTGTCACCATCTGCAGTGATCATGGAACCCAAGAAAGTGAAACTCTCACTGCCTTCATTTCTTCCCCTTCTATTTGCCAGGAGGTGATGGGACCAGTGGCCATGATCTTAGTTTTTTTGATGTTGAGCTTCAGACCATATTTTGCTCTCTCCTCTTTCATCCTCATTAAAAGGTTCTTTAATTCCTCCTCACTTTCTGCCATAAAGGTTGTGTCATTATCATTATTATTATTTTTTATGAAGAATTTATTGGCATTTTTCGTAACAAAACATACACCCAAACCCACACCCACAAATACAAAACAAATACAAATATTGCCAGGATTCTTCTTCTTGTTTGCATACGTAAAGAAAAAATTTCTATTTCCGAATCTTGACCATTGACTTCCCCTGCCTTTTCACCTTCGGTTTTAAATCCATAATCTTCTTTTTTTTAACCACTTTTCTCTAAAAATTAACTTCAGTTAGAAATAAAACAATCATCTTAATCCTCTTACTTTATCATAAATCTTAACAAAATATTCTCAAAAAAAACTATACTAACTTCTTCTGTCCTTTATCTTGCTGCTAATAACATAAAACCTCGAATATCTCCTTACTTATTCAAAATAAACTTAAAACTAACCACCTTCGCCCTCCGATTTCAGAATACCATGACAAACCATTTAAATTTTACATTTAGTACTTTATCCCACTCCCCCTCTGTCCATTGTCCTTCTCTGTCTATCGCCGGAACCCATCTTCCAATTGTCCTCTTTTCCCATATGTCCACAGATCCAGGCACAGTTCACATCAATCCTTGCATCGAGCATCAGGGTACCCATCTCCTCCTCTTTCGGCTCCTCCGCTTCTTTGTAACATTCTTCTTCTTTTTGTAGATATCTTAATTCCTTGTCCCTTGCCCCCGAGCTCACACCTCAGGGTCTGGATATAACAAATCTTACCGTCCCGGGGCTGCCACCCCCAAAGAACGGATCATTTACTCGGAGTCGCCCTGTCATCTCTCTCCATCCTTCAAGCATCCCTTTCAACTCTTTGCCAAGGTTTCCTTCCATTGAATAAAACATTTGGAAAGCCTCCTCTGTGGGAAATGGATTTTTTTTATTTATTACCCCACTCAAGACTTTCAGTTTCCGATTAAGCAGTTCCAGCTCCAAGACAGTAAGCCTTTCTTCATCCGTTAGTTCAGAGTTCAAAATAAGTTCAAACACAAAGTCCAACATATTGGGGGAGGGGGTGAGTGTCAAATTTCAGTTCCTGTCTCTATGTTCCTCCCTTTGTTACAATTGTTTCCCACGTCAATCCAAATTTTCCATCGCCATTTTTCCTGAAGCCAGAGCGCAAAGACCAAAACTTTAAACGGAGATATTTTCTACAGACTTACTCCCCAAAGGGAGATCTCAACAGTCTCACTTTTCAAAGTTCAAATACTTTGTATCCATTACTGTAGCAGCAGTCACTTAAACTGGTTATTTTCTTTCGCCCGAAGGGAGGGAGGCAGGCTTCCTTTCCTCTTCCCCCCGGATCGTCCGAAAAACATAAAGTCAAGCCATTCGAATACTCACGACCACCGGGTTCTTTAATTCCATTAAGCACAGGTAGAACTTTGACGCTCGTCACGGGGGTGACCGCCGCTTTTGCGTCCCGGTTGGGGCATGTCCCCTATAGCCCGGCTCCGTTGTCCCTTCACCCCCACTCCCCCTTTACAGGGGGAGCGAGGGAAGGGTTCAGAGCACTAATGGGCACAGCCGGGGAGCCCAGGGTGCGGGATGCTCTTCCCGCACCCCACCGGAGCCCCGCTTTGCGGTAGCGGGGCTCCAACCCCCGGGACGGACTGGGTCGCCTCACAGCCGAGGCAACCCACGACCGCTCCGCAATGGCGTTGCCGCCGGAAGTCCCATAAAGGTTGTGTCATTAGCATATGTGAGGTTGTTGGTTTGCATAGTGTTTCTCCCTCCCTCCTTTTTAGAAGCAAGTGCTCATGAAAATTCATCAGTGTTTTACTACAAATTTATCCCAATCTGTATACTTTATCTTAGTATATTCATTTTTGTAGCCATTTCTTAGCTGGAGAACTGCATTACAGAAACCAGAGAAGTATGAATTTCAAAGAATGGCTGTGTTTCTTTTTGCATATTGTTTTAGAAAATAGTGCATTGGGTAAGTTTCCCTTTAAATGCAAATTGAATCAAATTTTCCCTGCACCTTATTTCTGTAGGAGGTGGATAGCATTGTCCATTTCCAATTGGTCTAAGATGGCAGGTCATGTTCTCCCTATGTGAGATTATGTAGGACTGGCCTTAAACCAGGTTACACTTTGTGCTAACAGGAGTCAACAAAGATGGTTGGAAGTCTCTCTATTGAAAGGTGGAGGGTCTACTTAAGGCTCCCCTACTCTTTTACTTGTGCTGTGCCTAGAAAGCCCAGACCAAGTGGTTTTCTGCTTGACTCACACTTTCTAGGCATGGGTCTGAAAAGTTTTCCTCTTACCCCGCTCCTTTCCCAGGGAAAACCCACTCTTTAGTCATAGTTCAAAACAAATGGCAATCCGCGGGAAACCCGAAATGCCATTTGCTCCGAATGAGCACTAAAGAGAACTTTTCCCTTATGAAAAGCATTGGGACAAGAAGAAGTGTGAATAAGCCCTTAAACATAGTTGTTTAAAAACGTGTGCCTCTCACATGGGAAAGGAAAGGAAACTGTCACAGTGTGTTATTTGGGCTCTTATCTAACATGACAGCATCAAAGTAGCACTTGTGTTTTGTACATGAGGATAATGAGTATGTTTGTGCAGGGGGGGGAGAATAACACAAAGCATTTCCCATTTCTCTAAAGAAATGATTAGATGATTACTTGGTGGGTAAACTGGGATGTAAAGGTATTTGCTTCTCTTTTCACTCTCATCAGCATCTTGTCTTCTGCTATTATAATAGGGGATGATGTATTTGTTCTGCATTGATTCAAACAGATTGACATTTGCTGCTTTAAATTATCCATTGTTATATGTGGCGTGAAGCAGGGAAAGTTTTAAGAATTGGAGTGGAACCTACAGCCCAAAGTGCCACCATTTATTTCAGATCAATGCAAGAATTTTTTGGGTGGGGTGGGGTTCCAGGCTGTCCTTATTTCTGGGCTCAATTCTGTCACATGCTGGCAAATTCAGGGCACACAATTAAAGGGGATTTGGTGGTGTTGTGCAACAATCCAACCCTCTCAGACCTTCTGCAATAAGAAAAATGACAGGAAAAAGCTTGATGCAATGTTGTATTAGCTCCCTTCAAACAAATCAGAATAAATGCACAATAAATAGTTGCTGTCATATAACCTCCCTGAAAACTTTGTGCAATCAAATATGGCTTAATGTTCCATAAACTGTTGACCTCGAAATGTCTTGTGTGTCCTCTGCTCCTTCTTGTCCTTGTATTCCAAGTGTGGTCACACAATCAATTTGTATAGTGGAATTATATTGGCAGTTTTATTTTAAATTTGTATCCTAATGACCCTAAGATCTCATTCCTTGTCAGTCACTGCCACTTCAAGCCCCATGAGTGAATACATTAAATTAAGATTGATTTATTCTTTGCATGTCTAAAACATAGCCATCGTGGCTAGTAGCCACTGATAGTCTATCATGAATGTGCCTAGTTTAACCATGTGCCATCAGAAGAAGTAGTCTCTATTGTCTGTCCCAAATATCCCAACACTGAGCTTCATTGGGTAATCCTGGGTTCTAGTATTGTGAGAGAGCAGAGTCAGGCCCCGGTTTCTCTGCCTCATGCTGCATCCCTCCCCCATGGCCTTTGGCCACTGGCCCTCGACATAATTCTACCTCCTCTTAATACGTATGAGGTAATTGGTTTACATATATTTTTTATTGCATCCCATGATTAGAGGGATGCAATGCGTTCAGATATATTATATATTCCTTTAGTTTTATTATATTACAAGGAGCCACGTTCTAAAACAGCCGTTGCCTTAAACACCTTATAACTTATTCATAGCCTCTTGTCATTGAAAGAATGGTTTAATGGGGCAAGAAATGTCTATATAAAGTTGTATACATTCCGTTTTACGGGTGATAGTGGTATTATGGTCCATTGAATAAGGGAATTGATTTCATATAGATAAATGTATAGAGGTAGGCAGGGGGAGTGGAGAGGAGGGAAGGGACACAGAAATCTCTGGGCAAGCTGTTTTCTCATCATCCAATCATCCAAAATCGGTGAACCGCATCACAGCACAACACAAAGGGGGGAGGGTCTGTTTCCTCAGGCCAGGAAGGCTGAAGCTTGGGAAATGGTATGAGAGCTGTTGCTTCAGCAAAAGAACAGCTCAGACTGGAAAGTTGTACAAGAGGAGAAGGTTCCAATCATTCATGGCTCTCTGTTGGACCCTGATCAGTGGTGGCTGGTGTCCACTTAGACTTGTAGGGCAGAAGGCAGTAGCTGGAGCCAAAGCCCATGAGAGCCAGAGCTAGCTATTTTTAGTTTCGTCCCCAGCCTCCTTCCTGCTGAGTTCTACAAGGGTAACATTGAGATTGAGGAGAATCCTTACCGCCAGCACCTACAGCCTGCCTGTAAACAGATGGCTAGCTGGTGGCAGACTGGAGTTATTGAGGCAGAACTTCCTTCGTCCTACTGTGGTTTGATGACATCACCACTCATGTCCACAACAACAGCCCACTAACCATGTGGCTTTGTCAGGTTGGGTATGTCAAACCAAATCACCTTATTTGCCAAAGACAGACATGGAAGCAGTAGAAAAAATGCAACTGAGAAACATAGAGGGGTTGTTGTTGTCTTTTGGTGGGGTGTGTATGAGTACATAGTTTTTCAGACATCTGTGTATGTGCCGGCTCTATGGACCTTTGTATATTTCAGTTGCAGAAAAACTGATGTTCAGTAGAAAATTGGCCAAAGGAAAGCTAAAACCTTTTGAGTTTTTTGCCTCCGAAAGCCCAAGCATGGAATACATTAAAGGGCATATACAAGGTCTTCATCACTTGTCTGCCTTCCTGAGACTGTGCAACAGTGGTTGAAGTGTCCTCTGTCACTTGGACTCTAAATTATTCTGCTTTGGATATCCTCAAAAGCTATTCAGCCGCTTATTCTTGTGTGGGTGAGTGAGGGGGCAATTTTCTCATGAAAATCAATGATATATATTTTAAATAAGAAATGAAAGAAAGTATTCTGTTTGTCTGAGATGTTGCCATTCAGAGCACACACTGCTGGCCTTGATGGACCAATAAACCAGCATGATACTGTCGTCAGGGGATAGAAAAGTTAGGGTACAAATTTAACTGAGGGAAATCTGTATCTTGTAACACTCAGTTTGATACTTTAAGTTAAGTTGTAAATGCCTTTAAGATGTTTTTGTTTTTGTTTTTTAAATATAAAGTGGTTAAGGTCTGTCATGAGGATAGAATATAATAACCCAATATACAGGTATGTCTCTCTCTCACAATGATCTTCTTGGCTGAAGTGTACAATGATGATAAATCTATTTCCATAATAATTGTTGGCAAATTTCCTACCAAACATAATTCCTCCATTCAGCAACCCTCAGTTTGTTTGCTATTTTCTAGAGTCAATCATGATTGATAAAGTCATTTAATTTGCCATTCTTTAATTGCTGGAAATAGCAAACAGTTGGATATATGGGTCCATATCTATCTATCTTCCTGCTAATTGCTGTTTTCAGTCATTCTCGCAGCTAGCTATGTACACCAAGCAACATCTTAGAATATTAATCAGTCAATTATATATCTTGGAAAGCAGATTATAAGAACATTTCAAAGTACTGAATCCTGACAGGATGGTGGTATTGTGGGTTGGTGGTTCCTGGGTCTAGTAAAAGGGTTTGATATCCAGCATCTTTTGAGTTTCTTCCCCTTTTTTGAATATTTGACAGAGTTTTCATAGTGTCCCCTAGTTTATTTTTTAAATTTATTATTGCATTTAGATCCCAGTTTTCATGTTGGCATACATGGTTCTGCTTCCCTCCAGGTAAGTTAGGATGAGAAACTGACTGTTTCTTTAGCTTCATGGCTGAGTGGGGATTTGAAGTGAGAGTAGCCTTTAATATTTTTTCCTAGCAAGGGTAAAATTTACCTGATCTCAATGGATGGTTGTCAAGGCCCAACAAAAACCCTGGCCTCCCAGGTCTTAATACAACACTGTGACCACTACGACCACATTTGCTCTCAATAATTCCATATAATATATTTTGTGTCTTCATCCTGGAGGGTGGAATGTCCCTATTAAACTCTACTTTCTCACACAAACATAGTCACATTTTAAAAAATTGACACTTCAGGTGTCACCTCACCTTAAATGAATCCACATATCAGGATTCGAATTGGACAAAGAGTTCAACTTTGAAGTGTTTGGAGGGTAGGAAAGAGCCAAATCAGTCACTTCATGGAGCTGCACTTTCTTTAGTGTAAACTATTAGCTGTTAAAAGAGATATTTTCTCTCTCTCTCCTCTCTTCTGGTTTGATCTGGTGATTCCAGAACATCAAAGGCAAACTTCTGAATCACAGTATCAAAGTGATTTGCAGTGAAAGTGGAATTTCATGTTGTTGTTTTTTCTCAGCAAAGGTTAGATTTATCTGATATCAATGGATGGTTGTCAAGGTTCAACAAAAATTCTGAAAATTCAGTTCTTTGGTTTTCAAAAATATATATGAACAAATGATATGATTAATGAATAGTATGAATCATTCTCTCTCTCTCTCTCTCTCTCTCTCTCTCACACACACACACACACAAACACACACACACACACACACACACAGAGAGAGAGAGAGAGAGAGAGAGAGAGAGAGAGAGGCTCATGCCTTCACCTGTTGATTCTGAATTGATGTGATTCTCTGCCTGACTGAGGTGCAGTGAGAAAGTGGAATGGTTTGAAGAGAGTGAGGTGGTTTTGAAGTGGGAGGGGAAAAGGAAGTGGAATGGCTTGACCTTATTGGGAATCTTGCTACTTGCACAGAGGCTATGCTCAAACAACTAGGCCTTTGCTGGGTTACCTGCCGTTTCCTTTCCTCTGTTGCCATTCTCATGACATGACAACTTGCCACCACATCAATACCTAGAGATAACATTTGTTTGATAGACAAAGGGAAGAAGAAGTATCCACACATGCATGATGGATGAAGAGTTATATGTGCATGGGGGGGGTGTGTGTGTAAGAGCTATGGAACCCTTTGTCAATTATTTGCTTTAGTAGCATTTTACCCATAGCAAAATGAGAAATAACTGACTACCTGGCATGTTTCAATGACCTTGAGCTATCATTACCTTCGGCTTTCTGCAACATCCACTTATAGCTTGCAAAGAGACAGAAGTAAATTAAGACATAAGAAAGCTCTCATCTTCCAGAAATGCTTTCAAATTCCAGGGCATCATCCTGGAAGTGCCCTATAGGCTGCCATCTGTCATATTTGTAGAAGAAATTTCCCCTCTGGTCAGAGAGGACGTTTCTTCCTTTTTCTTAGAGTGTGCCAATAATAATAATAAAAAACTTTACTTGTTGTCGGGTCTGGTGGCCTGGAGGCTCAGACATGGATGAGCTGAGCAGCAGAAGGGTGATTGCTATCAGTTAATCAGTTGGAAGAGGTGATGCACTGCTGTGATGCTAGGCAAAGCAAAGTTACAAGCAGGTACACCCTGTCCACCTAGCAGCATCTAGGGACTACTTCCTAAGGACAAGTTGCTCAGACTGAAGACCCAGTCTGGAGTGGGAGGCTTTGTAGGGCCAGGAGAAACATGTCACATGACACCTGCTGCATTAGTGGAACTTTAGCTCAATGTCTCCCTCTGGCCATGTTGGAATGCCCTTCAGCTGTCTTGCTCATGAATAGACCTACTTGCAAGAAGGCTTCCATTTGAAGTGGTCCTTTACTTTCCTGCATCCATGCCTTATGTGTGGCATGCTGTGTTTACATGGTAAGCATCTCAGTTCTTGAGAAACTGCATGCCTGGATGGTAATGATATTGTTTGGTTGAAGTGCATATGGAACAGATGCACAATCATGCTTTCTTTTTTTACTTCTTTTTTTCGGAGACCGATTAACCCTAATTGTGCTGTCAAAATAGCTTAATTGTAATGGCTCCACTGGGAAGATTTGTATTTTTCTCCCCCTCCCTAATTTCTTTTGTTTAATTTACGAGGCATTATTTATTGGTATAATCAAAGCACAAGACAACTTACAGCTAATAATTTGTTCAGTGATGTATTGAAATCTCAGCAGAGACACGATAATAATATCCAATATTTATCAGAGGCAGAAATGTAATGAAGTGTGTGTGTGTGTGTGTGTGTGTGTGTGTGTTTCATGGGTGGAATGGAGAATGGTAAAGTTGTGCATCTACTCTCAAGGACAAAGTGGGAAGGAAAGATGGTGCCTGTTTTAGGAGGTGTTTGTGTTTTTCAGAAAACAGAGGGTGGAATTAAAAAATAAATAAAACCCCATAAAAGTCAACCTGCAGACTCAAAGGATGTGTTCCCTGTCCAAACGGTAAGGCAAAACCAGAAGTCATGGTCCAGCCAAAATTTAGCATACTGAGAAGCTCTCCTTTGGATGATGGTGAGGCCACCCCATTACCAATTTCTGACTTCCCAAACCACATTATGATCCAAAGTGAAAGGGTCGGTCCTCTCCAATAGTGGTCTCTTTTCTCTGCCCATTGGATGGATGGCCTGTTATGCCCTGCCCCACCCCCCAAAATGTACTGAAGTTTTTATTTTTATTTTATTTTTTATTTTCCTTGGTAAAAAATTCTGCTGTCTCTAATTCAAAATTTCCTCATAAACAGAGCCAATAGAATAAACTATATTCCACTGAAGCATGCAGAAGGAAACAGGGGGCATGAGAAGGATATAAGCTGGCCCTGTGGGGACAAAAATGTGTATGAATGAATGTGTCAGGAAATAGTGAGTCGGGAACATGCTTGCTAGCCTCACCCCAAACCTCCAGATGGGCGAGGTCTCACTTGTATTGGGTTGAAGTCCTAATGAGCATAGACTCTGGACCTGCAATGTATCATTGCAGAGTGGATGGCACGGATCGTATATGAGGAGCATAGGAACATTTGGATTTTTGCACATAGGTCCTATAGGGACATCTGGAGATTGGGATGATAGTCTGTCAGTTTCTTGGGAGAGCGTGGGCTAATGGGATGAGGATTCTACTGGCATGGGGTGTGTGTGTGAATTTTTTGATATGCTAGTGACTTAAACTGTGCAGGCTTCCAAGTGGGATAGGAAACAACAATTTGCTTTTTAGTTGCCATCTGTATTTGTGTCGTGATGATATCTGTATTCTTCCTTACTATTTGATGCTTTGTTGGTTTTATTGTTATGGCTCCTGCTAGTATTAGATTTCTTTGTTTTTTATTGCTTTTGCTTATATTGCTATATTGCTCCTACATTAATTAGATTCAAAATGTCTACCGATATGCTGATATATATTTTCCTCAATAAATTGCTATTGCTTTCAGGGTTTCTGTGTGCGCTTATTCGGAGCCATTTAGAATGCAATTGTTTGGGGGAAACTAGCGTGTGCATTTAAAAACTCATCCCCCAAACCCCTAACCAGATCACCTGGAAGTTGTATTGATTTCCATGGGAGTGATGGAACCAAATGCTTAACTCTTCCAGTGATATCAACAAAGCTTTGCATTGTTGCAAAAAAGCCAGTCTGGGCAAGTGAAGCAAGAGAATTAGGTACATAGGGACAAAAGGAGCTGCTGTATAGAGTCAGGTCATTGGTTCATTTAGCTCAGTGTTGTTCTACTGCAAGTGGGAAGAAGCCGGCTATGCTTGCTGTTCTGATAGGAGATGTAGTTCAGCCACATCTGGAGGGCCAAAGGTTCTCCACACCTGATCTACTGGGAGCTGCTGTCTTTCCAAGCCCTGATAGAGTTACCAGGTTTCAGTCAATTTGTGCAATACTCAGCTAAACGACATTAAATGCACAATGTTGGAGCACAACATACTGAAGCACACCACACCTTGTGCGCAGACAAAGCTCCCATCAGCCCTAGCAAGAATGGCCAATGGTCAAGGATGTTGGGAGTTGTAGTCTAAAACATCCGGTGGGCATATTATTGTGGAAGGCTGATCTAAATACAGGGATGTGGGGCTCCATTCCAACCTAGCAAGCTTATTTTCTCCTGCTCCAGAGGGTAGGACCTGGATCAATGGCATCAAGTTACAAGAAAGGAGATTCTGACTAAACTTCAGGGATAACTTTCAGACAGTAAGAGCTGTTTGACATTGGAATGGTCTCCCTCGGGACACTGTGGACTCTCCTTCATTGGAGGTTTTAAAGCAGAGGTAGGATGGCCATCTGCCATTGATGTTTAAGCTGAGGTTCCTGCATTACAGGTGATTGGACTAGATGACTTTTGGGGGTTCCCTTCCAATTCTACATTTCTACATTTCTACAATGCCACAATTCTATTATTCTAAGACCCCCAGACCTAATGAGCTGGTGTGCCTTAATGACTTATATTGCCATCACTGGGCCATTGCCATAGCAACTGGCTTAGCTGACCTTGCACCTGTTGTCTTATCTCAACCATAAGGTGATTTGTGCTCATGAAGGAAATCAACCCCTTCCTCCATGTCCAGTTCCTCTAGTCTCTAACTAGTCTCCCCCACCCATGCCCAACAGCATGGGTTAGGACTGCACTGTAACATAATTAAGAACTCTCTGCATTTCCTTTTTATCTTATAATCTGATATAACGATGTTATTTTTAAACTAACGGCACTAAATTACATTTTATTTTCTCAACAGCTGCTGACTCTGTGAGACAGCCTGGGTGCTCAGTTATCTCAGTAGTGAATGAATCTATTTTTTCAATAGTATTTATGGTAATTCTATATGATAGAGATACCTGGGTGACTCCCAAGAACTAAATGTAAACACAAAGCAACAAGAATAACAAAGATGCAATTTAGTATTAGAGGCACCTAGAATGAGATGGGCACCTCTTTCTCAGGTTAGAATGTACTGCAGGAGTGGAGAAGCCTCTGAGCATCTATATCTCACCTTCAGGACTCTTCCTTATTATTATTATTATTATTATTATTAATTTGTACCCCGCCCATTCGGCTGGGCTTCCCCAGCCACTCTGGGTGGCTTCCGTTCCAACAAAGATTAAAATACATTAAAACTTCAGACATTAAAAACTTCCCTAAACAGGGCTGCCTTCAGATGTTTTCTAAATGTCAGGTAGTTGTTTATCTCTTTGACATCTGATGGGAGCGCATTCCACAGGGCAGGCGCCACTACAGAAAAGGCCCTCTGCCTGGTTCCCTGTAGCTTTGCTTCACGCAGTGAGAGAACCGCCAGAAGGCCCTCGACACTGGACCTCAGTGTCTGGGCAGAATGATGGGGGTGGAGAAGCTCCTTCAGGTATACTGGGCCAAGGCCATTTAGGGCTTTAAAGGTCAGCACCAACACTTTGAATTGTGCTCGGAAACGTACTGGGAGCCAATGTAGGTCTTTCAGGACCGGTGTTATATTGTCTGAGTGGCCGCTCCCAGTCACCAGTCTAGTTGCCGCGTCCTCAGACACACATCCTGCTTCCTAGGCACACCTCCTAATGGCCCTGCTGTTAACCCTCCTTGAGTATTTTTGCCTGTCTGCAATGTAACCTCTTGCTTGCCTGGATGGAAGCTAGACAGGAACACATGTTTGTGTGTAGAAACTAGTCAACTTCACAATGGTAAAATTTACATTAATTACTTTAGCTGCTTGTGCCTCTGACCCCACCCACCACAGGCATGTGCATAGCTGTCAACTTTTCCCTTTTTAAAAGGGAAATTCCCTTATTCTGAATAGGATTCCTCGCAAGAAAAGGGAAAAGTTGACAGCTATGGGTATGTGACTCACAGAAAGATACCCAGAAGGGACTCTGGCCTTTGGGCTGAAAAAGATTTCCATAATTTGTGCACTGTGCAAAGAAATGCTTCATATTGCCTTGAATTTCCCAACATGCAGCTTGCTTGGATGATTCTGTCCCTTCCCCTGGATTCTTGCATTATGAGGAGGCCAGCTTTTCCTCCTCTGACTATTGAGCTGAAAGCTAGGGCTGTGACTGTGACATGGTCTGGAAAGAGAGTGATTCATTCATCTGTGGATTGCAAAAAATGGAAACTTGTAAGCAACATGCCACATGAAGCCTACCCAGAGCTGTGCACACGAGCAAGTTGATCAACATGATCTTTCTTTTTTTAGCATACAAAGAAGAGAGGAAGTAACCACTTTCCAAAACATCAGTGGAGCTTACAGACTTGTAGCACAAAACAGATCAGTAGAAGTACATAGATCATAAACTAATGTGGGGGGGGGAGGGATGATCATATTCCCTCTTATATTTTTTATGTAGACCAAAATAACTTCTGCACTTTCACAAGTGAGTGGCTGGAGCACAGGGCACTTCTTCCATTTTGCTTATATAAGTGATATATTGATACCACACCCAATCAAAATGGTACTTTTAGTGCCCCACAGAAGCATTCTAGGATGATGGGTGAGATGCTCTGAGAGTGCTTGAAACCTGTCTGCTGGTGATGGAAGAGTAGAATATTTCTAGTGCCTAGCCACTGTCACTCTGGTGGCTGCCAAGAGCAAAGATACTAATGTTTTCTGTTTGGCTTCAGGATTCTAGGTAATTTCCAGAGATAGTGGAACTAAAGAGGGGCGTCAAACAAGAGTTTTACCTGCAATAGCATATAAAGGAGGAAAGACTCAAGACCGCAAACGCCAAATCTCCCCACACTCCCACCACATATGGGGGAGGGCACTTCTAGATCACACTTATTAAGATGATTATATACTAATCCACATGAACTAGTATGTCAAGGTGGGGGGGATCCAACTGTGAAAATTGCTGATCAACTTTTGTTGACAAACATTCCCAAAATATTGTTTTATTTATTTATTTCATCATTGACATTGAATGTACCACTTGATTGTAAACCATCTCAAAATAGTTTACTAAAAGAATAGAACAATGAAATTATCAACAAAAACACTAAAAACCAGCTTAAAACACATATTAGAAGAAGAAGAAGAGTTTGGATTTGATATCCCGCTTTATCACTATCTGAAGGAGTCTCAAAGCGGCTAACATTCTCCTTTCCCTTCCTCCCGCACAACAAACACTCTGTGAGGTGTGTGAGGCTGAGAGACTTCAGAGAAGTGTGACTAGCCCAAGGTCATCCAGCAGCTGCATGTGGAGGAGCGGAGACGCGAACCCGGTTCACCAGATTACGAGTCCACTGCTCTTAACCACTACACCACACTGGCATTCTTCATATCCGGGTAGGCTTGCCTAAACAAAACTGTTTTTATCAGGTGCGAAAAAGGGATACAGTGAAGATGTCTGCCCAATGTCAGTATGGAGGGAGTTCCAAATTGTGGGTGCTACCACACTAAAAGAGTAATTTCTCACAAATGCAGAAGTAATATGTGGTATCTTTAAGACTTCCAGTTCCATAGACCATGATACTAGGTTGTGTGTGTGTGTGTGTGTGTGTGTGTGTGTGTGTTTTGGAAACAAGGAAGCAGGAGGAAAAGGTATGAGCCAGGCACATTGCAATTAGAAAGTGGAACATTGATAGAGTTCACTGCTGGCTCCATAACACGTACAGAGCTGCAAAAGTCCCCCACACATGTCATGTTGCCATTTGTTATCGTTAGGGCTTTATTGACTAAAATTCGGCAGAGGAGAATTGAGAGCAAGCTCTTTAATAAGAAGCCCGCTTTGGCTTCTAAGCTTGGCTGCACCCAATGTCAGGCAGATATCTCTCTCTCTCTCTCTCTCTCTCTCTCTCTCTCTCTCTCCACCAGCCACCTCCTTGTTTTACCTCCCTCTGCCTCATGTTGCTCCCTTGCCAATAGTAGAAATTAAAAAATTATACCAATTGCAATTATTATTTGCTAACAAGGCAGCTGAGGGCTGTCAGAGGCAAAACATTTGGAAAAAGTAGGGAGAATCAACATTTGCTCATCTCCTTCCAGTTTTTCATTCAGAAAGCATAGCATGGTTCTCAGTACTCGTCTCTCTTTAAAAACAAAACCAAAAGAAAGTATTCAAATGCTTTTAAATAATTTTTGAAAATGCAACATGTAAGAAAAGAGAGATAGGGTGAGCAAAGGTGCTCATTCTATCATTTCACTCACCTATTTGTTTAGTTACCTTAGTAACTAAATCACACTTCATATGCACTATGAATATAAATCATGCAATTAATTGGAAAGAATTTAAGAAAGCTGCTTTTTAGAACTATGTTCGTAGGAAATCCTGTGGTTCCTTAGTAGCTTCAGGAGGTTCCTTAATGATAAGAGCAGTAATGATGATTGAGCTTTCATGAAAGACAGTTTGTTCACTGCTGCTGTTCACTCCCTGGAATCTGAAGTCTTGGGGGAATTGTTGGGTGTGCTTTAGATATAGGCCTGGCTCATTGCCTTCTATGGATTGAGTGTGTGTATATCCCTAGACAATTGCCCCAAATCCTCTTGCAGCATGCAGGGATTCACTGGTGCTCTTGTCAGCCTAGACAGGGTAATCTGAAAATAGCTTGGAAAAATCACTAATTTAAGAACTTCACAAGCTGGACCTGCAACAAAATGATGCAGTGTGAAGGGCTCCTTTTCATTCCCAATCTGCATTCTGTGACTACTGAGCCTGCTCATTCTCACTGGGCTCTTCCCCTTTTAGTTTTTCTTCCTGAATGTTTTGTTTTGTTTTGTTTTGTTTTGTTTTGTTTTGTTTTGTTTTGTTTTGTTTTGTTTTGTTTTGTTTTGTTTTGTTTTGTTTAAAAAGGATGTCTCCAGACCGTTAGGATTCTCTTGAGCATGCTGAGACCTTCCTTTTTTATATGGACATAGCTTTCTATCTACATCAGGGCTGGCACTCAGAGAATGACACTGCTATTCATATATATTAGGCTGTGCATGGCCACAGTATAAACCCAAATGTCCCAATCTGGGGGTCCCCAAGCAGGTTGACCTACCCTGGGCTACCCTGGGAACCACCAGCTCTCACCCTAGATCTGATATTGGATTACTTTTGGGTCGGGTCTAATGTTTAATCTTTCCTCACTGCCAACTGAGAACAGTGAACATAGCTGTCAACTTTTTCCTTTTCTTGCGAGGAATCCTATTCGGAATAAGGGAATTTCCCTTTAAAAAAGGGAAAAGTTGACAGCTATGACAGTGAAGTGGGGGTCAATTACCGGTATGGAGGAAGAGGAGGAGGAGGAGGAGGAGGAGGAGGAGGAGGAGGAGGAGGAGGAGTAGTTTGGATCTGATATTTCTCTTTAGCACTACCCTAAGGAGTCTCAAAGCAGCTAACATTCTCCTTTTCCTTCCTCCCCCACAACAAACATTCTGTGAGGTGAGTGGGCCTGAGAGACTTCAAAGAAGTGTGACTAGCCCAAGGTCACCCAGCAGCTGCATGTGGAGGAGCGGAGGCGCGAACCTGGTTCACCAGATTACGAGTCTACTGCTCTTAACCACTACACCACACTGGCTCTCCTTTGCAAGTGGCTTCTCTGCCAAGGATAATCCACATCATGCAGGAGTGTGGCCTCCACTGGTGGAGCCATTGATCCTGCATGGTGTTGCTTCCAGGACAGGCCTCAAGAAGGAAGGCGAGTCGGGCAGTGGGCTCCTGTGATAATGACGACGACAACAACAACAACTACTACTACTACTACTACTACTACTACTACTACTACTTTATCATTTGTACCCTGCCCATCTGACTGGGTTGCCCCAGCCACTCTATCTTTTCCCATGAAGATGCAGCTGGCAGTCAGGGTAGGTCTTGGCATTTTCGTGGGGTTTCCTGTCTGGTGCCTTGCCTTCTTACAACCATGGAATGCTAGGCTATCCAACCTGTAGTGATCCATGGCTGCCTGTACCCAACTTTTCTGATGACCAAGTCCCTCTGAATATGCTCAGTTTGGCTTGAGCCTTTGACAATTCTGGTACACAGCCCTAGTACGTATGATGCTGTTGTTCTTAAAGCTCTAGGAAAACAAAAATCTGTCAATGACAATTGCAGGAGTTTTTCCCTTTAGCCACATAATGAGATCCATTACTTCAGCTGTACAAAATACATATTCACACAGTTAGGCTGTTTTGACAACAGTCAGTGTTTACTCACCTGCTCAGAGCCTAGTCCAGCTGTGAAGAATCTCCAGTCCAACCCTCTGATAAATTTCACTAGTCTTGTTGAAACTCAGTTTTGCTTGAGGAGGAAGCCCTGAATTCATCTGCCTGTCTCTCTATGCGGCATGCACACATGCTTTCAGTGAAATTTGGTGGCAGGCTCTATTTCTAGTTTGCAGTAGAGCCAGTATGGTGTGGTGGTTAGACTATGATTTGGAAGACAAGGGTTCAAATCTCCACCCAGCCATTAAGCTCACTGGGTGACCTTGGGCGAATCACCACATCTCAGCCTAACTTACCTCACAGGGTTGCTGTGAGGAATTAAGTGAGGAGCTAGAGAACTACCTTGAGCACCTTTGGAGAAAAATCAGTTGACCAATCAATCAATCAAACAAACAGCACTGACCTGGGCTGGACTCCTGAAAACTTTCTAAGGGTTTTTTTTTTTGGGGGGGGGGCTACCAGCCAGATACATGCCTCATTCATCTTCCTTCAGTACACATACCTTGATTCTGGCCTATTTCCCCCCCCCCCCAATATACAATGGTAATTTCATCCTTCTTGACGCTAATAGAGGTGTGGCCTCCTGTTGCCAATCTCTGTATGAACTCAATGGCATTTATGATGCCTTTGGCACCTCAAACATTATCCTTCAGTTCTGTGTCAGACCATTGCTCCTGCATACAATGGGAGGCAGGAGGGCATCAATCAAGATTTAGTATTATTTCAAAGCCTGACAGCTGTTATAACTTCTGCTGGGCTGAAAATGCCAACAAGAGAAACCGCATAGTTACTGGGGAGGTTAATAAACTCTTCAGAGTGCTCCTGAGTCAGGAAAGTGTTTGCCTGATAGCCACCATTATCTTAACTCACAGATAACCCCTATCTGTTCGGTTCCTTCCTTTGCCTATCATGTCTTATGAGATAGCAAAGATACTGCCAACTCTTTTACAACTGCACATATTTTGCCCGACTGTTCAACGAAGCCTGGATAGAGCTTGACTTTTACTTGGGCAGGGAGAAAGGTGAAAAACACAGTTTCCTTTGCTGAAACATGCACAAGCTAAGATGTCCTCCTTACACATGACTCCCGCAATATGGATATGCATTTAGCCTTAGCCCCACCCCAAGGTCTCACAGCTCCTCCCACCCCCTTGTGTGTTGAGGGATAGTTTGTGAAGTGGGCAACCCTTTCATTCAGCATTCCCAATAGTGTGGGGAGCTACATGGTTATAAAATTATTCCTTCTTTTTCTCTCCTGTTGCTGTGACATCTTTTAAAGCTCAACAGTGGATCCACTGGGAGCTATCCAGAGTTCTGGCCTGCCTAGAGTTACCATCAAAATAACTGCAAAATAAACGGCCTTGGCCCTGTATACCTGAAGGTGCGTCTCCATCCCCACCATTCTGCCCTGGACACTGAGGTCCAGCTCCAAGGGCCTTCTGGCAGTTCCCTCACTGTGAGAAGTGAGGTTCCGGGGAACCAGGCAGAGGGCTTTCTCAGTAGCGGCGCCCACCCTGTGGAACGCCCTCCCATCAGATGTCAAAGAAATAAACAACTATCCAACTTTTAGAAGACATCTGAAGGCACCCCTGTTTAGGGAAGTTTTTAATGTCTGAAGTTTTATTCTGTTTTTAATGTTCTGTTGAAAGCCGCCCAGAGTGGCTGGGAAAACACAGCCAAATGGGTGGGGTAGAAATGATATTTTTTAAAATTATTATTATTATTATTATGCATAGCTTGACTATGGAAGAACCATTTGACTTCAGGGACAGGACTAAATGTGTGGCTCTACAGCTCCTTTGTACCTGTATTTGCTTCTTCATGCAACTGCATATAAAGAGAACTATGGATGTGACATATTCCCATTTCACTAACCAATACAATTGGGCCATGATGATGTGATGTTGTAATAGGGATAGCAAATTGGAACAGTTGAGAGGGAATGCTGCACCTGCTTTCAAAGGGCAACTGGTACCCCAGAGGCACCTACCAATTGCACAAGCTTGCCATATGTACTAGTGAATCAAGTGCTTTCATATCTTACTGGTCAGTTAGCTTTAACTGGCAAAGCCGCAGCTGAAACCCCTTGCCCTTGTTTCATTTGAAGTTTGGAATTACAAGCTTTTCAAAAGAGTACTTCCTTGTTGACATAACCTTTCTGTGACAAAATATGCCCCCAGGTTTCCTGTATTTTGTGGAAGGATTGAAGTACATACCAGAACTTTAAGTTTGCACATTTAAAGTGAATTAGAGGGTGCTGTCACCCTAACACAACAGATCCATTTTAAAAACAAAGACTTTTGTGGTTTGAAAGTGATGGAGAGATGCATTGAAAAGTGTGGGATCAATGAATGACTAATTGGATGATACCATGGAAGGATGAATGTTCGTTGTCATATATGTGTCCTGCAAAGAAATGAGAATGAGTGCTCAAAAAAAGACTGATGTGCAAGCAAATCAGCATGAATCTTGAATAAACTGGTCATCTGGAGGAGCCCTACCAGTAATTGTTCCACATGAGATACTTGCTTTCACTTCCCCTTTGGTTCTGAAGGCCTAGTACCGGTAAAACTCCCTCCAACCCAGTTCCTCATTATAAAATGAAATATCAGATTTATTGTCCCAATACAATGAATTAAAAATTTAGGGAGTGGGTGCTGAATTTCAACGGGTCTCCTTTGGAAGGGGAAGAGAGACTTGTGAAGCTTCTTCAAATGAAAAGGTACATCCTATGACATTTGGAAAGCAAGTCTCCTTTTGAATGCAGATGTGTAAGTTTAATAAGAAAGCTTCTGATGCAATAGGTGACTATTGATTATTTAATGGTTTGATAAATACCACAGATAGGCAGAGTAATTACTCATTTATGCTGGTTTCTCAGCCTGCGCATGTAAGAGATGAGGAAAGTGACTCAGCAAGATTCATGTCTCTGCAACTAGTTGTTCGCTCTGACAGTGACTACTTGCAGATTGTGGCTCCATGCCTCTTAGAGGTGCTGGATGCCAGTATTTTCACTGCTACTATTGCAGAGGGTCACATGATCAGATGCTTCCATTTCTTATCAGTCAGTTTGTGTATAAGCAGAAGTCAGGCTGGCGAATGTCCGCTCTTTGTTCTCTCTCAGAAGATGTGTGAGAAGGAGCTCACACCGCGCGCCATGTTGCTTTTGTTATCTTTGCTTTACAATTCCTGCACAATCTTGCTTCTGCTGACTCTGCTGGTGTCTCATAGTGTGCACATGTCTTTCGGATGTGTGTCAATGTTTACTACAGGACTCTGGCAAGTGTGTCGTCCTGTTACTGGACTTAGCCTGTCCAATTTGTCTCACACATCTCCAGCAAATTAGTGAAGATGTATAAAAAGGGGTCTAATTTATGCTGGAAGTGCCACGAGGTGGAGGGAACCCTGATCCATATGTGGTGGTCGTGTAAATATGCTAGAGAGTATTGGGAAATGATCCACACAGAATTTTAAAAAAGATTCCAAAATTCACCTTTCCCAAAAGCCCAGAGGCCTTTCTATTAGGGATAGTAAGTGATGACATTCCAAAAAAAGCACTCAATATCTTTCTGTACTTAACCACTGTGGCTAGAATAGTATATGCAGGAAAATGGAAAGAAGAAGAAGAGATACCCACGAAGGAAATTTGGCAGAACAAATTGATAGAATACATAGAATTAGTAACCATGACCGCAAAGCTAAGGAATAAGGATGAGTTAAAGATAAGAGAAGAGTGGAGGTGTTTTGGAGACTATCTTAAAGGGTATAATATACAATTGAACCTACAAGTAGGAGTTAACATATGAGCAGCAGATAAAATAAAAAAGGAAGACTTGACATGATAATGGGTGAAATATCGGGATATGCAGCAGATCAAGATTTTCCTAGAATGCCTCAGAGAGATGGACTGGAAAGTCATAGGAAAAGAGATAAGTGATGGATACTGTACAATGTGTATATAAATGCTGTTAAAATTGCATAAATAAAAGTTTTTTAAAAAAAGAGGAAGGAATGATCTGGTTTGAGGAAAATTATTGCCTGTGACTTACTGCCAATGGCTTGACGTATCAATAAATTAAGTGACATATTTAAAATAATAATAATAATTTGTCTCACACATCTATTGAGAAAGTCTCACATATCACAGCACCTCCTGTGAAGCCTTTTCCTTGGCCAGTTCAACTGCTAGCCTTTATTATACGCTACCATAACTCTACCCCCCACAAAAGAAATCAAGAAACAATAAAACTTCATTTGGGTCCTAGTTCTTCCCATTGGACTTAATTAGGTTGAATCTGGCCTCTGGGTGTGTGTAAATTGAAGACCAATTGCCCCCCCCATTGCCTCCAATAAAGGAATATTTAACCATGTGAACCCCTGTCTGCAGTATGATATGGTAAGAGCCCCAAGCACCTCTGTGACAGTAACAACTGAGTCTTGGCATATTTAGTTCAAAATATTTTTTTTACTATTGTCTTGAGTCACCAGTTGCAGCCCGGGGGCCGCAGGATCATTTGCAAAACAGTAATAAATCTTCCAACTCCATCTCCCTCTCTCTTTTTATTTTCTATAACACAATTTCTTATCAATAAACCCAATTTATGATGTTGTAGTGATGATCGTGGAGGAGCAAGGCTGCAAGTTTGAGACTACTCCAGTTGTTAGACTCAAGGGAGACCCTTTATGATCTTCTGCAGAAGACAAAAAAAATGGAACACTAATTTGCAAACAATCTGTCATGGTAATACAAGTTAAATTAAGACAGTAAAATTCAGATGAGTGGGCTACCACCCAATGGGTGAACTGTGGAGCTCATAAATGCCTTGCATCTAGAGCTCCTGCATCGTCAAACAGAAGTTGAAATTGAAAGTGTTTTACAAGGACAGCATCCTGAGCCCAGTAGGGTAGTTTGGGGTGGCAAAAAGAAATATGTGGCAAATACCCATTAAAAGAATGATTTGTTCACTTAGAAGTAGGTGGTCTGTTGGCTCTGCAGGAAACCTAAGGAATTTTACATGCTGGCAGCTGGTGTACAATCTTGTACAAATTATTCTTAAGGAAGGGGATTATTAACTTGGAGATAAAAAGTAATAAGGAATGTGAGAGCCTTGGCTAAGCTCTGAGTAGAAAGAGAGGCAATGATAGACCAAAATCGGGGGGGGGGGGGGAGCAGTGTGCTGGGAAGCCATGTGCATCAGGAAATATGTGGGGCTTGTTCACATGTTACGCTGAAGACAAAGGTACAAGCTGTCTCTAAACATGTACAAGTGCTTGTCTGAATTAGAGTTGCCATATTTCAAAAAGTGAAAATCCAGACGCAAAAGTTGTTTAGCTTTTTTTGGCAGTGTTGTTGAGCATTGGGGCGGTGGGGGTGGAGTTAATGAGGAAATTGGCAAAAACGTTGCTGCTGACATGGGTTGCCAGGCATGTATTGCAGTATTCCGGGTATGTCCGGGAATTCTGGGTGCATGGCAACCCTAGTCGGAATGGTGCACATATGTTGATTTGTACAGTTCAGCCACAGTGTACATTCATCTTTACCTTGCTTTTGGCAGCAATCAGTTGCATTACAGGTTTCCTAATTGGGAATGGTTAATCAGGAACTTGGCAATTGCAGTAAGGAATGATCAGGCTCCCTACTGTTCCTTTGCAGCCAGGTTTTTTATCAGCTCTACACTTGGCAACACATATGATGCCAAGCGTGAGACAGGTGAGTGTGGTTTGTAGGAAATGGCCTTACAGGCCAAATTAGGACCCTGGCCATACCTGCTTTCAAAGAAGGGGCTTGTGATGTTCACAACAGCATCATTCCTTTTGCCTACACTTCCTACAAGGGCTTCTCCATGAATCATGGTTGGATAGCGCCAAGTGAGCAAGGTGCTCCATCAACCGCTGAGACCAGACTGAGCCTTTGAAAGCCTACACCAGTGGACTACCTCTTTCAGGCTCTGCCTCCTTGTGGATTCTTAATCCTCTGGCCTAAAGATGGACACTCCTCCTCAGTTCTGTAGACCCTTGCCTGGTGCACTCTGTGTAGTAGTAGACAATGAGGTCCTATGGGAGGCATTTGGCTCCTCAGGCGCAGGGGAAGTTGTCCATGAGGGTCCAAGTACTTCTGGTGGCTCATGTCCATCAGCTATAGGCTCAGTGGTCTCCTGATCTCTAGCAGCAGACTGGGGTCACACACCTGGTCTGGCTCCTTAGCTGAGACTCTGCAGCCTCTGAGTCTCTACTGCTGCTGGACTCTTGGGACCATGACAGCAGTTGGTGTAGAGGAGCTCACACTGTTATGAGCAGTATGTTTCTTTTCAACGTTTAAAAAAGAATGAAGCAACTCTCAGCCACCTCATATGTTCAAGGTAAGTGGCTCACCCTGCTCCTCTCTGGGGGAGAACAGCCAGGGGCGGGGGCGGGGGGGTGGAAAATACCTGGTCCATGAGGTACACTACAGAATGAAATAAGTGAAGAAGGGAGATCAGAAAGCTAATAAAATGCCCATGAGAAATAAAGAGGAGAGAATTTACATATGGGTTATGTGATAAATACCAAAACTCATGACTCAGTATAACTAACATCTGGATGCACCTTTCAAGAATTTGAGAAATGATAGGCTATTATGATGCTTTTATGAGCATCTTTTTTTCAATTTTGCAAGCACCAGTCCCAATGAATGTGGGGAATGAGTACAGTGGTACCTCTGGTTACGTGCTTAATTCGTTCCGGAGGTCTGTTCTTAACCTGAAACGGTTCTTAACCTGAAGCACCACTTTAGCTAATGGGGCCTCCTGCTGCTGCTGTGCCGCCAGAGCACAATTTCTGTTCTTATCCTGAAGCAAAGTTCTTAATCTGAAGAAGCGTTATTTCTGGGTTAGCGGAGTCTGTAACCTGAAGCGTATGTAACCAGAGGTACCACTGTAGATCATAAGTGAGAGGTATGTGGTCATTAACACTGATCCCAGAGGCTGCCGTGAAACCAGGGAATGATATAAAATGTTTTCTCTTTGTTCTTAATCTTTGCAGTAAAAAAATATAAAATTGTTTTATTAAATTGGAAGGGAGGCAGACTTCTCTTCACTGGGGAGTTTTCTATCTCTTTGTCTGATTCTCATTATTTTTTTCTTTACTGCTACTAAAGGGAGTGGTTCAAATTAATTTAGAAAACTGAACTTTGTGAGTCTATTTAGAGGTTCTGCAATATAGTCTCAGAGGCCATGTTTTCATTTTTAATATAAACAGAATTCCAACTTTCTCTAGTTGTGGAGTTTGTAAGAAGCTTGGTGTAGATGTAAAAAAAATATGAACAAGTAATGGGTTGAATCCAGATTGGCACAGCAATTCAAATTTTCTATATGCTGGCCTGGTGGAAGATTGGGTGCAGGCACCCCCCGCAGCTCTCACAATCACAATCTCCACTGGCCTCTGCACATAGAGTGACATCCGCATTACCCTGCTGATGTAGAGCAGGCGAAAGTGTTGCTGGTGAGATCCCCGCCAGCAGGAACCCTTCTTGTGCTGCTTACACATAATAGTACAGAAACTATAACTATAGCCATGGGAAAATAAAACAGCATCCAGCAAAACAACAACAACCCATTGAGAAATGCTTTAACTGAGCAAAATTCTAGATACTTCTCAATTGTCTTGTATTTTCAGTATTATGCGCCACCAACTGTGTACTTTGCAGAAGACAGCCCTGTGGCCATTTTTATTTTTTGACTCAGAGGATGAGTTTCTTGCAGTACCTCTGTCTCCCTAGCCCTGCAGAAGTCAAAGACTGCAAAACCAGGTGGGGACTCTTTAACCTACCAGCCAGCTCCTCTAGGGAGATGTACCCTAACACACATAAGGTGTTGTTAGTCTACCTAAGACTTCAGTTGGGTCTAGCTCCTCTCCGTACCTGCCATGGAGGAGAATAGGTCAGCCAGCTGGGCCTCTTGCCTTCTACTTTGACCTGAGTTCACTGACCACTGCCTGCTCCCCCTATGAGGAGTCATGTGACTGGACAGAGAACGTTTCAGCAAACCATATCGTTTCCACAGCCCTCTATTGCTGATGTCTGTAGGATCGAAAACTAACATCTGTGAAAACTCTGAAGGGAAAAGCCTTGGTGGAGTGAAATCTGCAAGCTGCACCATACCTCTCCAGTAAAATGCAATGCAATTTTCCATGCAGGTGCCCCTTGTGGCAAAGCAGAGCTAAATTCAACCAAATTAAAGCCTGTGACCCAAACCGACCAGCATTGCTGTCTATTTCTTAGATGAGCAGGTGGGGGGAAACAACACCCCATGGGCTATCAGGGAATGTGCTCTTTCTCTCGCTCTGTCTCGCTCTCTTTGGTCTCCTCAGAGTGACCCAGCAATCCTACACTGCACTGCTGAGCAGGTGGGTGGGAATGCTGCCTCAAAATGCTGATAAGGGGGGGGGGGTGTGCCATTGCAGGGGAGGGGCTATAGTGCAGTCACAGAGTACATGCTTAGCATACCTACCCCCCCCCCAAAAAAAAAAATCCCAGGCTTAATCCCCCAGCGTATCTAGGTAGGGCTGAGAAAATGTTCCTGCCTGGGAACCCGGAGATCCACTTCCAAACCCTATAAAAAGTACCTGTGGACAACACCCAGCATTCAGCTTTTGGGAATTATTCCGCTGAATCAATTGTGTTGAGCAACCCAACAAAAACGTTGGACTCTCTCTCCTCACGTCTCCTGTGTCTGATTGGCAAAATCCAGGAAGGGCAGAGTTTTGCCTGCATCAATATTACCATTAGGAAGGTGGACTAAGAATTGACTATGACTGTCGGTACGATAACAGAGCAGTCAGAAGTCACCATCACCAGGCCCAAACTAGTCCATCCTGTAAGACACTTATGTGCATCCCTTGCTAACAAAGTAAGAACATAAGAAGAGCCCGGCTGGATCAGACCAATAATCATTGAGCATCCTGTTCTCACAGTGGCCAGCCAGATGCCTCTGGGAAGCCACAAGCAGAATCTGAGTGCAACAGAACTCTCCTCACAAGTGATTCCCATCAACTGGTACTTAAAGTCATACTGCCTCCAGCAGCGGAGGTAAAAAAAAAATTATTGACATATTTCATAAAATGTATATACTGTTTCCTTGTAGAAGAAACATCAAAGAGGTAGAACAGAGCCAGAATGGCTATCAGCTCGCTGTTTCTCATGTATTTGTCTACTCTTCTGAAGCCATCCAAGTTGGTGGCCAGCCCTACATCTTGTGGAAGAGAAGGTTGGGCAGCTCAGCCAACATGCAACTTCAGGGCTACCCATATAATCCACCCAGTCGGAATACAATGTAAATAGCTCTACCTATTTCCTCTTGTTGACCCTTGCAGGGATGGATTGTCTTGCATTGCATTCAACAGCCAAGCTCTGTTTCCATTCCAACAACTTAGCAGCTCAGGTATATTGAAAAACAAAATAAAACACCACCAAGAAGGTGCCAGGAAAAGGTAGCATTTGTGGTCGTGACTATACAAAGTTATCAACTGCAATTAACTTTTCCAGAGATTATGGCAAATATCTCCCACCCAATTTCCCCCTCTTTCTATGAAGCTGATCATAGCACCGCATGAAATATTTATGCTGAATTCATTTAGAAGGCTGCCATGTGCATTCTCAGCAAACTGAGTTCAGCCACAGAGCTGTTCAAAAAGCATTTGGATCCTGCAGTAGGGATAGCATCATGCAGTAAGAGGCATTGCTCTAGTTTCTCTCCCACCACCTCTGTGTGCTCCATGCCGTGATGAACCTGCCATTCAGAAACAACAGTGGAAAACATTGCTTTAATGAGACAACATCTTATGTATGCAAATTGCTAATCTCTTTTCAAAGCGGCATGTGGAACCTTTTTCAGCCCAAGGAAAACATTCCAAGAACTGCATGCCACTGTGGGGCAGAGCAACATGTATAATACCTTTCTGCATTGGTTAAAAGGTAAAGGTAAAGGACCCCTGACAGTTAAGTCCAGTCACAGACGACTCTGGGGTTGTGGCGCTCATCTCACTTTACAGGCCAAGGGAGCCGGCATTTGTCCACAGACAATTTTTCCAGGTCATGTGGCCAGCATGACTAAGCCACCAGTGAAACCAGAGCAGCGCACGGAAATGCTGTTTACTTCCCGCCGGAGCGGTACCTATTTATCTACTTGCACTTTGACGTGCTTTCGAACTGCTAGGTTGGCAGGAGCTGAGACCGAGCAACGGGAGCTCACCCTGTCATGGGGATTCGAACCGCCGACCTTCTGATCAGCAAGCCCAAGAGGCTCAATGGTTTAGACCACAGTGCCACCCATGTCCCTTTTTTCTGCATCGGTTACACTCAGTTAAAGGTTTCTCTAAGCACACCCAACACAAATCTGAAGTGGAGTCACTAAGGCAGTTGGATGGTGCCTCGTATGCCTCCTTCTGGGAACTGTTGCAGCCAAGCTGGTGCCATTTGTTTTCCTTCCCTTTCCTTTGGACCACATCAGAGAAGCTGAGAGGGGGGTCTTGTTGTCTGAGCAGCTCGGGACCTACAGACACACTGCCCAGGCTTGTGCCAGTGGTGGACCTTGGGGTCTGTGCAACACCAAAATTCAGTGCCCCCTGCCATTTGTCTTCCTTTTTAACCTTGTAGTTGTGGAGCTCCCTGTAGCGCCCCTGAGGCTCCACACCCAGTGTGACCAAACCAGCCACGCTCCTCTCAATCTGCCTCTGTTTGTGCCCCCCTTTCCCCTCCTGATTTCTCCCCCCTCTGGTGTTGCCACTGGTTCAGGTTCCACCTGTCATTGGCTCTTGCTCAACCCACTGCTGTCTTCCCTGCCTTCTGCCTACTGTCCCAAAAAGACACCAGCCATTATTCCTAAGCATGGCGAGAGCATTGGTTACATCACTTCCTCTAACATTTCTTACCCAGGGGATTGTGAGGGAGAAAACACCATTTTCTGCTGCTCTCTGAGGTCCTTAGAGGAAGCATGGGATGCCAATGAGATAAATCAATAAATCCACTGGGAACAATATAAGCATTCCTGGAATTTGCCACCACTCTCCGCTGCAAGAAATACTGCAGCCTTTTTCTTCTTCTTTTCCTTTGGATGCTGCCCAGGCTGCTTCAATGATAAATATGCCACGCTACTGATTTTAATAATTAAAAAGGCACTTTATAAAAATGGTCCTCTCAGCCTCTGCTGTAGGGCAGACGACGGCATTTGTTATAGCCTCTCCTGATCCTAAAGCTGGAATGTGGAGGTCTTGTTTTTATATTGGAAACAAACAGATGTCTCTCAAACAGCCTTCTTGTTCATCGCAAGTGTAGTTATTTTCTTTTTTAAGATGTGGCATCTGGATCATTTAGATGCATCCCTTTTTTATTTAAGAAGTGTTGTGAAGACCAGAATGATGAGGGAAAGGTTGGTATGAGGGAACAGCCCCCCTTCCCTCCCCGACACAGTTTGGCACAGAAGGCAAAATGCCCTGCCATTGTGCAATGATTGGTGGGAGAGGGGAGTGGTGAAGCTCTGCAAGGAAAAGCCCTTCAAACATATATAAAAACCCCTAGCGCAGCTACTATATGGGGCTCAAATTTGGACTGGTAACCATCTTAGTACTCTGGAATCTGTTCAATCAAAGTTTCTAAGGTAGATTTTTTCTGTCCTGCCATGCATCCCAAACGCATCATTGTGACTGGAGGCAAGTAGAATCATAGAATCATAGAGTTGGAAGAGACCACAAGGGCCATCTAGTCCAACCCCCTGCCAAGCAGGAAACACCATCAAAGCGTTCCTGACAGATGGCTGTCAAGCCTCTGCTTAAAGACCTCCAAAGAAGGAGACTCCACCACACTCCTTGGTGGCAAATTCCACTGTCAAACAGCTCTCACTGTCAGGAAGTTCTTCCTAATGTTGAGGTGGAATCTTCTTTCTTGTAGTTTGAATCCATTGCTCCGTGTCTGGAGCAGCAGAAAACAACCTTTCACCCTCCTCTGTATGACATCCTTTTATATATTTGAACATGGCTATCATATCACCCCTTAACCTTCTCTTCTCCAGGCTAAACATACCCAGCTCCCTAAGCCGTTCCTCATAAGGCATTGTTTCCAGGCCTTTGACCATTTTGGTTGCCCTCTTCTGGACACGTTCCAGCTTGTCAGTATCTTTCTTGAACTGTGGTGCCCAGAACTGGACACAGTATTCCAGGTGAGGTCTGACCAGAGCAGAATATAGTGGTACTATTACTTCCCTTGATCTAGACACTATACTCCTATTGATGCATCCCAGAATTGCATTGGCTTTTTTAGCTGCTGCATCACACTGTTGACTCATGTCAAGTTTGTGGTCTACCAAGATCCTTTTCTCATGTACTGCTCTCAAGCCAGGTGTCACCCATCCTGTATTTATGCCTTTCATTTGTTTTGCCCAAGTGTAGTACTTTACATTTCTCCTTGTTAAAATTCATCTTGTTTGCTTTGGAAGTATGGACCTGGCAAAGAACTTTTAACTTCTGGCTCCCCCTAAACTCAACCCCGCCCCCTGCCCCCGGTTTATTATCTCTTGTACTTCAAGACTCCCATAAAAGTGCCTGGACTAAAACCGTTCATCAAAAACTCCTCTCCTATGACCAATCCCCACAACACCTACTCATGATGGGCCCCATCAAAGCAAACAACATAATTGGCCAACATTTAAAAGACATAGAGCATCAGAACAACCTGGCCACCATAAAGAAGTTCTGCCCCTGGTACGCTCATTTTCCACCTCCCCATTTCGATTCTTTGGCCCCATATTTGCACAAACTTATTATTCCAAAATACAGACATGCTTTTACACTCGCGAGACTGGATGTTTCGCCATCTGCTGTACTTGAGGATCGATTCCAAAAGATCTTACCTGAGAAACGACTTTGCCCCTGTGGAGATGGTAGTATAGAAACAGTGGCACACGTCCTCCTGTCCTGTACCCTCTACAAAGACCTGAGGAATGAGATCACCACCCCACTCCTACCAACCATCCCAGGGCGCTCAACCACGGCCATAATGCCCTTTCTTCTAGACCAAAATGACCAGATATCAGCTAAGGTTGCCAGGTTTATAGCAGGGGCAATTAGAATAAGGGCCATTAACTGACTGATAATTCAGGATTTTAAAATGTGTTTTTATATCAAATTTTTCTTTCTGTATACATTGTAACATTTTATTGTTGCTATGGCCATTGGCTAATGCGAATAAAGTTTATCTATCTATCTTCTTCTTCTTCTATATAAAAACATAACAGAACAGTAAACTTTTAAAAAAAACTTCCCTATACAAGGATATCTTCTAAAGGTTGTATGGTTCTTTATCTCCTTGGCTTGGGGGGTTGCATAACTCCATACCCTCCAAGATTTCTCCAGTGAAAACAGGGATGTCCTAAGGAAAAGCAGAACATTCCAGGATCAAATCAGAAACTGGGACAGCCTTTGTAAATCTGGGACTGCCCCTGGACAATAAGGACAATTGGAGTGTCTGGATTCTGTGTTCTCATTAAAAGAAGATCAGACAAATTCATGGAAGATAAGGGCATCAATAGTATAAATAGCTTGTGGTCATGATGGCTATGTTCTGCCTCCACTTTTGAAGGCAGCATGCCTATGAATACCAACTGCTGGGAATCTCAAATGGGGAGAGGTGCTGTTGCGCTCGAGTCCTGCTTGCAGGACACTGTGAAAACAGGAAGTTGGACGAGATGCAACTGGGTTCTTCTTCAGCCAGATGCAACTGGTTTCTTTTTATGTTCTTTGGACCTTGTCACACCTATCTGTCCCTGAGAGCCACATATTTCAGGGCACACCTGCACAGGGATGCTTATGTGTGTGCAGCTATATGTATGCAGGCACTTCATGGAATTTGGAGCCCTGATTGCACACAGTTAGGAATGTAGAAAGCTGCCTTTTGTTGTGTCAGGCCATTGATTCATCTAGCTCAGCCTTGTCTACACTGACTGGCAGCAGCCACGATGTCTTGTTAGCTGCTGAGTCCTGACAATGCAATTAGTCTGTACAGTAGAAAATTCAAGGGAGAATGGTAAGAAAAATGCATGACAGGCAGAGCTGTTGTCAACAAACCAAGGCAAGACAGGCCTCTAAAACTGCAAAAGAATTGGGAGGTGTATCTTTATTCCAAATTATGTCTCCTGCCTCCTAGCCCAATTGGGCAAGTGTTGAAATGCAGTCTTTTGCTTATGTTTCTCTCTGTCTGCATCATTTTACAAGAAGGTTCCCTGTTGTGGGAGTATAATGAAGTTAATAATAACCTTCCCAACACAAGCAGATGAGATATCAGGTTATACATACATATATACACCGTTGTCTGTCACTGTGGAACAGGAGACTCTAAAATGAAGGATTCTCCTCCTCCAGCACTGGGGAAAAAAGAAACTTGATTCTATAAAACAGGAATGAGGCATCTCTGGCTTGGGAGCCAAATGTGGCCTTCTAAGCACCTCCATCTGGCCCTTGGGTCTCTTCTCCAGCAAATGTCACTCACTGGTCCTGCTTTGTGTGTTTCTGCTTCCTTGGAATGTATCATACCTCTTGCTTCCCTAGATGAGGATAGAGAGGGGTCGCCTACTGTACAAAGGCAACTATTATTATTATTATTATTATTATTATTATTATTCCTCCAAGGAGCTCAAGGTGGCATGCATGGTGATCCCCCTCCTCATTAATCCCCACAACAACCTTGTGAGGTAGGTTAGGCTGAGAGACAGTGACCGGTCCAAGGTCACCCAATGAGCTTCATGGCTGAGTGGGGCTTTGAACCTGGGTCTCCCACGTCCTAGTCCAACACTCTAACCACTGCACCACACAGCCTCTTTGCATTTATTGCTGTGCCCAACCCTGGCATGCAGCCCTTGGAAGATGTGGCCCTCGGCTGAAAAAAACACAGTTTCCCAATCCTTTTTTCTTTTTGATTTTTTTTTAAAGAATAATAATTCTGATGCCGTGCCACAGGATAGGGATGGTTTATTATTTATAAATTTAATTTCTATACTGCCCTTCACATGGGGATCGCGGGACAGTTTACAATTTTTTAAATTAAAACAAAAACAACGAACATCAGCAATTCATTCGTCGTGCGTTTCTCCTACTGTTTTTAAAATGTAATTTTGCCTAATATACATACTTTTGTAAGCAATTTCTCCTAATATAATGCATGTTAGTATTTCATTTTCACTAATGTATCCAATTTTATTAACACTTTCCCCAGTTTTATCTGCACACTTTTTTGCACATTGTTTGTATGGAGAACTGCATTGCAAAATTGAGAGACGTGGGAATTTTGAAGAACAGCTTTGCTTCAGTTTCCGTATTGTTTCTGTATTGCTTCAGGAAGTGTGCACTACATAGGTTTGCATTCACTGTCTGCCACTAGCACTGGGTTCCTATTTGGAAACCCCGCATCTAGCTATGATAATCTCTGTGTAATACAGAACAATGCTCAGAACTGGGAGCAGACTTGCTACCAAAGTTTGCCTAGCGCAACGAATGATTTAGGGGGATGTAGAAGTTTTTGCAATAGGGGAAACTCCTGTGGAATTTCAAATGAGAGAGAGAGAGAGAGAGAGAGAGAGAGAGAGAGAGAGAGAGAGATTTGGTTGAAATATTCTGCCTTGCTCATTGTTGTACTACTACCTCCCCCCATGATCTCATTTAGTCTAGGTGCATGACAGACAGACCTTGGAGCTTCCTCCTTGGGACCCAACAATCAGTGGGAACATGTGAGTAGATCAGCCAACCGGGGGGGGGTGGCAAGGGGGTTTAGAATTTAAGTTAGGTGCTCACAGTTAGCAGTCAGATAGGGACAAGGACTGTCTGAGAGAGTGCAAGCATAGATTGCCTGTGGATTAGGTAGGTAAAATAAGGACTTTCTGTCTGGGTGGCTAGAAGGGGTATTTGGTTATCTGAACAGACTTCGATAGGATTTATCTGTTAGAGGGAACAGTACATTTAGTGGCTCTCAGTTAGATTTAGGAACAGTCTATGCCCAGACAAGGGTTCAACGACCTGAGGGAAAGGCTACTGGCACTGTAGAAAGGGCTGAAAGGTTTTTAGGGATAATATAAGCCAATAGCCTCTAGCATGAGTTTGGCCAAACTGTGGGAGGCAGTGAAAGATAGGCGTGCCTGGCGTGCTCTGGTCCATGGGGTCACAAAGAGTCGGACATGACTGAACGACTGAACAACAACAAAGCCAATAGCCATCCTAGAAAGAATTTCACTGTTCAGTGACAGATTGAAAGCGTTAAGACAGTTATTAAACATCTCTGTTAGAAGTGAATATTTAAAATAAAATATTGTGCCTTGCAAAAGTAAGCTACGTCTATGAGTGTAAACAAAGTTCCTGTTTTGCTTCAAAAGTGCCTCATCCTTACTTGGCTCTGCTGGGTGAGGGCTGAGTGCTTGCAGAATCCCCTTCAGCCTATTTGTTACCTTGTGAGTTATCTGCATGATATTTGAGAGAGGAGGGTGGGGGAGAGGTAGCTCCCCAGAAGGCTTGCCCTCCCCCCCCCAGCCACCTAATATTTTTTCACCCTTTCAGAAATTTAACACGTGGAACAAAGCTCGTCCCCTCATCAGAATATGTCCCTCTTTATTTATTTTTAGTTTTGCCCTGGGATGTACAGTACTGCCTGTGTGTGAAAGGCTGTGTATTTCAGCTCTGGGTAGTAAAGCACAGACAGATTGACAAATTTGTGCGGGGGGGGGGGGGACTTCAATAGAGGCCACCCAGTTAGGCTGCAATAGATTGTAATAGATTGTTTTGAAGTCATTTCCGCACCAGGTGAAAAAAGAAATCACCCCAATGCCCCGCACCCCACAGTCCTGTCCTGTATTTTGCAACCCTACTTATTAGTTCCCATCAGTTCTTGTGGATTCCTGATTTCCATGATAATGGCCTTGTTAACAATACCAGCTTCACTTGCACAAGCAAAGTTGCCTTTGGTAAGCAATGTGCCGTTTTGTTCTGCCCTTTTACCCCACTGGTGTCTTCCCTTTTTCTGTATGAGGTGGATGGAAGGATGAATGAGGTGGATGGAAGGAAATAGCTACGTAGCCAAAAGCTATAATCATTTTTCTGCAGACATTTCCCCCCATTTTTATTGTTGCACCTTTTTGATATATCTGGTCGCTTTCTCAGAGCCACCGGTTGAATTATAATATCTTTTAGTACAGTCCATCAATCAGATTTCATCATGGGCAGACCCTATTACTGATAATGCGTCTTTTTCCTTCAGTGAACACCATAAAATCAAAAAGAGAGAGACAAGAATTGCTTCTGAAGGGATAGGAGAAGGGGGTGGTAATCAAATCGCTGTGTCCAAAACTTGACAGGAGCAACAGAGTCTCTTTTTTGCCATCTGAAGAAGCTGTCTAGATATTTGGGGGTTTTTTTTGTCTGTGTGTTTTTTAAAAAAGCAACCTCATACTACCCTGTTCTTCAAAGGATGGATGATAAAGTTATTTCATCTCCTTGGGTTGCTTTCATAAATATCAGGATCTTTCTGGTTTTGGCAGCTGTTGGAAACAAATGTAAAAATAGGATGTTTTGTATCATTATCATGTACTCTGTGAACAACATGTCAGCTTTCTCTCTGCTATGCCAAGGAGGTAGCTCAAGGTAACTTATTGAAAAGAAATGAATTAAATTGTCCGGTTGTGTAGTACAAGGCCTGGTAAAGCAATCGATAATTTTTTTGGATTGCATGGCTTCGGTTTGCATGATAAACTGGCTGAAGCCGGCAGTCAAAGGAATACAGTGAGCTGCCGCCAGTGTTAAAAAAAAATCCAACTTGCTTATTAATATGCAACCGATTTCCAACGTTCACTGGGAAGGAGGGGTGCAAGAGCAAAGTTGCCCAATCTTCCCTGACATGTTAACAAGTGGGGCTAGTGAGTGGCACCCTCCTTGCTGAAGAGGACAGGCATGTGGTCTCTCCTCAATTCTTTCCCCTGATATAAAAACCCTGCTGAATTGGACCAAAGAACCACCTAACCTAGCATCCTCTTCTCACTGTGGTCAACCAGAACCCTACAGGGAGCTCTAAGGCAGGTCTTGAGTGGAACAGTGCTCCTTCCCACATGTGGCTCCTAGTGTTCACAGTCATACTGCCTCCAACAGTGAAGGTAGAATGCAGCCATCCATGGTTTTGTCTAACTCTTTTTTAAAACCACCCAGGTTGGTGGCCATCGCTACATCAATTGGGGAGTGAACTGTGTAGTTTTAAGTATGCGCTGGGTGCAGTGCAGAATTATTTGCATCTCCCAACATCCAGCTTCATTAAATTCTTACATTATGTGCTTTTGCCATCCTATCCACTTTCTCCACACCAGGCATGGTGCACTTATACCACCCACCCACCCACCCACCCACCCACACAAACCCCATATATGTAATCATCTGTTTTCTCCATAAAATTGTGGCATGCATTTCTGTGCTACCCAGCCTCCTGTTTTATATAATCCTCTTCTCTGACTTTACATCTATTTTCTCCTCAGTGCCACTTCTGAAGTTCTCTATCAAAGCAGTTTTGAAACAGAACAAGAGTAGCCAATGAGGTGGGTTTATTTTTTCAGATATCAGTTCCCATCAGCCTCAGACAGCATAACCAATGGTCAGGGAGTATGGGAGTTGTAATCCAGCAACACTGGGAGGGTATCACCATGTTGGCTACCCCAAAGTAGAAATAGGAAGAGTGGGTGTGGCCACTGAGGGCTCGCCTACACTTACCTTTTGCCCTCTGCTTTCCAGGCACAGGTCTGCGTTTTAAAGCATCCTGCAGCATTTTAAAGACTAACTATAAGGCAGAGTCCACTTCATTAAATGCATGCAGAGTTATCACCTGTTGGCCAATAGACAGATGCACACACATATATTATTACATGGGCACAGAGAAAAGTGCCTTATAAATACTGGTGCCTGCAAACCATGAATTGCTGCCTGTGATATTTCTTTGCAGATCTCAATTATATCCAAGGTAAGAGCAGAGTGACCATTCATAAAAGCAATCACAGGAGATTTGGGTTGGTGTGCTGGTCAGGTCACTGACTATTCTTTGAATACCAAATATTCCAAGAATACCATTGTGTTGCTGGTAGCTTACGTTAAAAAAAAAAAATCCAATGTGGTGTCATTTGTTAAGGAGGGCAGCTTTCCCCCTAGCCCAGGTCAGGAACAAATTTAGCACTATGGCATAGCAAGCTTCTCTTGTTAGCTGCCTACCATTTCCAGAGCTACAATTCTCAGAGTGGTTTAACAATCAATCCCTCTTCCCAGGGATCTCTGGGAATTGTGGTTCTGGGAGGTGAACAGGGGTCTCTTAAGAACTCTCGGCATCCTTAATAAACTACAATTCCCAGAATTCTTTTTTTAAATAATTTTTTTCTTAAATAAATTCCCAGAATTCTTTAGGAGAAAGTGTGACTGCTTAAACTGGTACCAGAGTGCTTAAAATGTATGGTGTGAATGTGGTCATAGCATAAGGCAGCTTCCTGTGTTCCTAATACTCACATGGTTTAACTGAATCTGTGAAGCAGAGCTACATTTCTGCACATCTATGGTTTTGTGTCTATATTGAAATATATCTGCCAAATATATAGTTGATCAGCCTGCATAGCTCAGGTGGTTAAGGTATTAGAATGGTGGTAACAGATTTATAGTTTGAATAATACAAAAATAAAATAAAATAGGCAGTGCTTCCTAGATTAGAAATGAAGAAGTGGATCAAAAGGTCAAACCTTGGAAGTCATAGCTAGGTTCATGAAGACGGCAGCAGCCAAGGGCTGCACTCCTGCTTGACACTGCCAAATGCACTTGCCAGGTATGACTCTGGAACTGATGGGCAATATGAGAAAGGCCCTTTTCTTTCAAACGCTGACCTTTGTGCATTACACCAGCTCCAATGGCAGCTCATAAAATCCCCTCGTCCAACATTACCTTTTATAGTCCTCATTCTGGTAGAACTTATAGAGCCCGGTTATGGCCCAGGAAGCTTTCTGAATCGGAATGTTTAGTGAAGTCCAGTGCAGCAGAACTTAATATCCAACAAGAGACAAATATTTACAGACACAAACACACAAAACCCACCTACTGTAGCGCTGGGCATACACAATGACTACAGAACACTGTAAAGTTATACAGGGCATTTAAGAGAGTTTCTCGGCCACATTAAACAAATAAATATATTTGATTTCAAAGACAAAATGATAAGGCATGCTGCAATTTCACCACAGGCATTGGGGGGCTTGGGATAGTTCATTCTCAAGTTATTTTTCCCAGGTAGGGGAAAAATATTTTTAAAAACCTAACAATAACTTATGAAATCTTTGACCTTGTGAAAAATAAAAAAAATGGGACAGTCTAAGGATGGGCAGAATGACTAAGCTAGTTCATAAATGTTTAGCAGAACAAAAGAGATCCATAGTTCTAGTTACAGGTAGGTAGCTGTGTTGGTCTGCCGTAGTCGAAACAAAATAAAATAAATTCCTTCCAGTAGCATTTTAGAGACCAACTAAGTTTGTTATTGGTATGAGCTTTCCTGTGCATGCACACTTCTTCAGATACACAAAATTGTGTATCTGAAGAAGCGTGCATGCACACGAAAGCTCATACCAATAACAAACTTAGTTGGTCTCTAAGGTGCTACTGGAAGGAATTTTTTTGTTTGGTTTCAAAAGAGATCCAGTTTTGCTAAAAAGAGCTGAAGTGGGCTTCTGAATTGAGAGTGAATGTTGCAGTCCATTTGGCGCTTGTAGGTTGTGGAGATACCCAGGTCACTGAGGAGTCAGTGGTGAAAGTGAACCTGCACCATGCCACAGGTCATGAGTGGAGAGGCATGCCATGCCTGGGGGTCATTCCCAGGCTATGCTATTTCTGGAACTGACCTGGAATCTATAACAAATATGTTTTGAGTTTGGGCCTGAAACGGCTCAATTTTAAGCAGAACCTGAGAACTTGTGAGCTATACCATCACCTAATCAGTGCTGATCTTTAGATGATCTTGGGACTGAATGGAGGTGTTTGGCTCGCACATAAGCATGATGGAAGCTAAAATCTAAGTTTCCCACACCCACAAGGCCTTTGAAGCTTAGGACAGCAGAGTTCTTGAGCTTTTTCACTCCTCTCCGAAGCTCTGTGAAGATAATAAATCAAAGGAACTAGAGAATGCAAGTGAAGATGCTGAGGTTATCTGCTGAGAGAGAAATTGACCTGAGTGTGCATGCTCTGATTTATGAAGAAGAGGCCTACAGTATGGCATGCAGCTCCTCAATGACGCTCGCGGGTGTCGGATTGACAAATGCCTTAACAGAAGAAGGGAAAGAGCAGGACAAGCAAGTTCAAAAAATAAGAAGGGGTTTAAGGGCTGATTCGGCCACTGCCCTCTAATGGTTAGAGGAAGAAATAAAAGCAGTTTCAACCCAGGTGTCTGAAATCACTAAAACTGCTAATGAGGCAATGTTACTGACAGTCAAACTGAATTGGAGCTATTAAAAATGGTGAATACTGACATTGAGCTGAAGCTAGAGGAGCACAGAAGGAATTTTAGAGTGAGTGAGGTCCAAGGGAGAGAGGGAGGGAGGGGACAGACATGCCACTTCCCTGGTGGGCTGGTTTAAAAGCCTGAATCTTGATCTCCCCTTTCCCCCTGATGATTTTGAGAGTGCACAATAGGGCGTTGGGTCGATAGGCCCATAGTGATGGCTCCCCTTACAACATTATTATTCAGTAAGAAGGACTCTGTTTTTAGGGTACCCCGCAACTTCAGGGAACTAAACTATAGGCAGCCATTAATAGAGATTTTGCTGGATAGCTGCCTTGAAATTCTGAAGAGGAGGTGAGCATTCATGCCCTCCACAACAGCGCTGGAAAAAAAGCTAGAATCCCTTATCACCGGCGGTTGCCTTTCAAGCTCATTGTGCCATGAGCAGGCAAGTTTCTAACAGTTAGTGATGAGAGGCAAGCTGAGCAAGTGTTTGGTGATCTAAAAATCACTTACTCTGACACAGGCCCTCCCTCAGAGTCAGACCACCTCCAGAAAAGCAGAGAGGCTGAATAGAATATGAAGAAAGCATGTCATGAGAAAAGAGAGGGCCATACCTAAAACACTGTGTTGTTTGCAATTTGAGCCACAAGCCTCTGCAAAGTGCAGCCAGGAACCGTTATATTCTTTGCTTGTGCCTCATGGAGGAAGAGGGCCTGAGGTATTGCCTCTGCTGCCCCTCAATAATAATAATAATAATAATAATAATAATAATAATAATAATAATAATAATAATAAATCCCAGGGGCTTTGAGACGGTTTCTCCAGTTTGCCCTATTCCCAAAGTGTGTGGGGGGGGGGAGGTTGGACCCTGGTATTTTTTAGATTTTGTGTTTCCTTTCTAGTTCCAGTGGGGTCTAGTTGTTTTTGCAGAGTGCAAGTAATATTTTGGGCTAGGACTGGACATTGTATCATATGCTACAGTATCCAGACCTCTGACTTTGTATGCCTAGGCTGAGCTGGGCTTTGAAGTTACTTCCCCTCAGCATAAAGGGACTAGGTCCAGCGATTTAGAGTGCATGAGTGGGAGCCGTGTTGAAAAAGGAACCCTCAGACATCCTTTTATGAAGGGAGACACACAAGTAAAAGCATGCTAAATACTGGTTGCTACCAGGACATCAGCTAGGGCAGTGGTTTTCAACCAGTGTGCCATAGCACCCTGGGGTGCCTTGAATGATGGTCAGGGGTGCCACAGGCAACACTGGCCTCTGTTCCTCTTTCCTTCCCTCCCTCCTCTGATGCCCTCTTGCATCTCTGCCTCCCAAAGGCTTGCACAGCAGCCCTGGCTACAAGCTCCCCAAGCAAATGGTGCCTCTGGGGCTCGCCAGGGGGCGTTAGTTTCCAGGAGCTGGGACGGCCTCGGATTAAGCAAACAAGCAGGTGAGGGAGCCCAGCCAGCCAACCCACCAGCCATTGCTGTTGGGAATGGACAGACAAGCCCCAAGCCCCTGTGGGCAGTGTGAGGAGGCACCTCTCTTTGGAGCAGGGAGGAGGGGCAGCTCAGAGACCGGGGGCGGCAGCAGCAGCTGCCCAGAGAATTCCCAAGGAGAGGAGAGGAGGCTGAGGGAACACTCCACAAGGGAGGGTGTTTGAAAAAGGGTGAGAGGCTGCCAGCTCTGCAGGAAAGGGGTGACATAACTGGGCTCTTGAGCAGAGGCATAGGAAGGTCAGGTGGTACCCGGTGCGAAAAATTTCTTGTCACCCCCCCCCTTGATTCCCCCCCCCTGCAAAAATGGTTTTGCGTTATTTCATATTTTCTTACAAAGGAATAATAACAAGTAATAATAATAATAATAACTTTTATTTATATCCCGCCATCCCCGACTGAATCCAAGCTCAGGGTGCCTAACATCAGATACATAACATTGGTATGAATTCAAACAATAATTAAATTACCTCCTAAAAACATCTCAAAATCAAATTAAAGTCTAATTAGATGGCTTTCCACAGGGTTAGGGTTGGGAACAGTAAGTGCTCCACTGAACTGAAATTTCAGCCTTCACGACATAGGAAAACAGCCAAGTAAACAGCTATTTTGGTGGTGGAGGGTCAAGATATTAACCGATATGCGTGAAATTTCATATATAGCTATATAATCCCTAGTATAGTAAGATAAGACCTTTGGAGCAGGCATTTTTTTTAAAAAAAGGTTTTTTTATGGACCGCCCTAGTAGGGCAGTAATTGTTCCTTAATAATTTGTCACCCCCTCCATTATGGAACATGGGGTGACCCACCCCCTACACCTCCCTTGCTATGCCCCTGCTCTTGAGCCCCACAGCAGTGGCATGCAGCGAACTTTTTTGTAGGGGAACAGTTAGGGCTAGAGGCACCAGCTTGAGGGAGATTACCGGGGGGGGGGGAGAGACACATCGTGACGTTGCTCACATGAGCATCATGCTTTCCTAAACCAGGCAGAAGCTTCCCAGGTTTTAGAAAGGAGGCACTGGGTTTCTTTACTTCAATATTCTAATTTACTGGGAACATTTAGAGGACTAGCCTAGCCCCCATGTCCACTGACGACATGCCACTGCCCCACAGTGCTCCCTGGTGGTGAAACAAATGCGGATTGTTGTTGGCATCCATCTATTTTGGGAGACAGTGGGGAGTGCGCCTTTCGGGGTGAAGTCAAACTCTTGGAAAGTTACAGCACTTGCTGTGGCTGAAGAGACTGAGACTGGAGAGACATGTTTGGTTGTAGCTAGGGCAGATGGGCATGTCCCATTGTGCTACTGCAGATGCACCATGCCATTTCTTCTCTCTGCACTCCTCCCAGCAGTTATTCTTCCTCAGGTCACTGCTGTGGATACACAACCTGTCTGTCTGTCGTCAGGCACTGCAGTTGTCTGCAATGGCTTCCCATAGGGCGGGGTCAGTGTTGCCAGCCTTCTTGTCACGCTTGCAGACATCTTTGTAACACAGACGTTGCTGAGACAGGAGTGTGAACATGCTAGGAATGTGGGCTTGGGAGAACATGTTTTCATTGTTAGCTCCTCACTTGTGGAATGCTGCCTCAGGGAGGATCATCTGGTATCATCTGTGCTTAGTTTTAGGCACCAGGCAAAAAAAAAAAAAAAAAAAATCCTTTCTACCAGGGTTCTGGCCATTAGTTTGAAGGGATTTTAAGTATTTATGACCTCTTTTCTTTGGGTGGGATCTGTTAGACTTCTCTTTTATTTTGATAGCTGTGTTTGTTTGTTAAGTTTTTATTGATTCTGTTTCTTGTAAATAGTTTTTAGTATTTCTATTGTGTTTGTAAGTTGCTTTGAGTCATTTTTATGAGTAAAGAGACAAAACAACAATTTAAAACATTTTGTGGTAGTGTAGCCAATCTGGTAGCACAGAGCTTCACCAGCATTGGTGCAACTTACCTGGATGGGACTGGAAGTGGGGCTGGGGGGCAGTGTGGATACATTGGCAGAACCAATCTGACACTCCCGTTGGTACATCCACAGAGCCCCCTCCCATCCTGTCAAACTCCCATTCCAGCCCCATTTAGGGAAGCTGTATCAATGCCCCATTCCAACCCAGTGGCGTCACAAATGGGACGGGGGGCGGTGTGCCTCGGGTACCATGTTTGGGGGGGTGTGACAAGAAGGCACCCCGGGGGGTACTTGCCCCACTGTCCCCGGGCGCGGCAGCATGAGCAGCCGTCACGCCACCACAGCCGCAGGTTTGTGGCCATTTGCGCTTGCAGCCGCGAGCAGAGCATCCCGCCACCATCCGTTTGGTGCTCAGGCAGCGTGGATGCATGCATAGATGTAGCGACTCCACACATGCAGCGTACATAGCAGCACAACACGTGCACAGCCGGTGGTTTGCCCTGCCCCAGGTGTCGGTTAGCCTTCGTTTGCTTCTGTTCCAACCCTCTCCAGATAATGACCCACTCTGGCCCCATCCATGTAAACTCAAGTCACGCTCTGTGGTAGCCCCATCCAGATAAATTGCTGCAATGCCCCACTCCAGACTCATCTAGGGAAGTTGTAGCAATGCCCCATTTGAGCCCTGTTCTAATAATCAGATAAATGCAGCAGTATTCCCCCACTCCAGCCCCATCTAGGTAAGCAATGTGCCCCACCCACATCGGCTTCTAGTGCATAATGCTAATACATTTTCTAAATTACACCTTTTCTTTTTTTTCTGTTTGATACCCGCTCACACTCTGTATCTCCTCCCCCACCTCTCATTATTTTCTTCTCCTTTCGCTCAGGGTGACTCCATCCACAGTGGCTACGGGAAAAGGTTTTAAATCACACAAGGTGCATGTGGCAGGCAACCCTGCAATGAATAATCTATGGGATTGGCCCATAAACAACAGGGTTTCTCCTTTTCCCCCAACCAAGAAGGCTCACTTTGCTAAATTATGGCAGGGCGCTTAGAAAACCCAGCTTGTTAATAATGGACTCCCCAACCCAGTGCTACTGAACCAAACGCAAAAGCAACACAGAGGAAAGATCTTATATTAAAAATGCAAGACTCGAGCAACTGCATAAATCAGAACTATGAATGGGCATAAAAACAATGAATGGGAATAATTTCAGTGTGGTTCTTTCCAAGATTCCCCCACCCAGATCCTGTCCTGATCTGCAGCACTTGAGACTTTTTAGTTTAGAGAAAAAGCACGTAGGAGGTGACATGATAGAAGTTTATAGAATTATGCATGGCATGGAGAAAGTGAATTGAGCAAAGTTTCCCCTCCCTCTCTCGTAACACTAGAACTCATGGACACCCAGTGAAGCTAAATGTTGGAAGACTTAGGACAGATAAAAGAAACTACTTCTTCATGCAGGGCAGTTAAACTATGGAACTCATTCCCACAGGAGACAGCAATGGCCAGCAACCTAGATGGCTTTAAGAGATGATTAGACAAATTCATGGAGGAGAGGGTTGTCGAAGGCTACTAGCCAGTAAATGCCTCTTGAATACCAGTTCCCGGGAAACCACAGGGTTGGACAGTGCTCTTGTGCTTTGGTCCTGTCTGAGGGATTCCCCACAGGCCTCTGGCTGGCCACTGTGTGAGCAAGATGCTGGAACAGACGAGCCATTGGAATGATCCAGCATATGTTAGTCATGTGTTCTCACGTTTGTTCCTACGTCCACCTGGAGATTTGCCCTGGGAAATCTCTCACACCACATCACCCGATAGCTTGAAGTGACGGGGCAGGGTGTCAGTGTCCTTCCAGGTGAGCAGAGGGGTAGAATCCCATTCTTTTTTTCACATGAGCAATGCTACAACTGGGCTTGAGGATGTTAGATTGATGAGAGCCTTTCATTGCCAGCTCACCATCAAATCCAGCTGAGGGAGAACCTGTTTGTCTTACTCTGCTAGTCAGTATCCAACAATGAAGGAATGCAGAGAATAGAATAGAATAAAAAAAACAACAACACAACTATGGCTGTGATTTTCAGCTACTTTGGCCCACCTTTAGATTCCCCATTATATAAGCAATGGGGAGGTTTGTTTCCTATGAAGCGACTCAGGAACTGAATTGAAGATCAAAGCTTGAGGGAGCACAGAGAGACCCAGAAACAGATGGCAATTTTGAAAAGCACACAGGCACAAGGTGAAACTTGGGGCATGTGCACACCCTTAGTTCATGCATATGTGTGTAGGTAGTCCTTTGGGTCAGTGTTCTTCGTTCTTGGATCCCCAGGTGTGGTTGGACTACAATTCCCATCATTCCCAGCCAGCTTAGCCAAGGGACACCCAAGACTGAAGAGAACTGCTTTAGATAGTCTGGTCCTACTCTGTTTAGAGCTTGGGAACTCAGTATCAGCACCTTAAACTGGGCTTAGCAGTTAATAGGCAGTCTATGCAATGTGCAGAGTAGAGATAATGTAACCAGAATGAATGCCTGCCTCTAACAAACATTCTTGCTGCACATTCTGCCTCCGCTGAGGCTTCCTAACCATCTTTGTGTTCTTGCTCTTCCTTCTGCCTCTTTTCTCTTTCTGCCCCTGCCCACTTTTCCCCCTCAGCAAGGACAGAAAGGAGAGAAATGCTCTCAGAATGCCTTGAGTTAAATTTGACACTTCTGTCAAGACAAAAAACATATCCATTGAAGGTGAGCAATTAAATCTCACTCGGCTACAAATAATACCGCAGTTACTCACTTATGTCCCAAGCTGTTTAAAATGCCATTTGGCCCCATAGGCTGAGCTGTGTTGGATAATGGAGGGTTTCTGTACAACCTGACATGCCTTTACTCACAAGACTTATGAAGGTAGCAGAGGCATAAATCTTCCTTAGCAAGCCACTTTAATCTCCTTACGTTTGCTAAAAAGCAAAATGGTATTTGGGGTTACATTAGCAGCAGGCACGCTGCAGATAAAATGTGAGAGTATTGCACACACGATTGCAATACATGATTCTCCTCAAAAGTGCAGAGGCCAGGACAGGTCAGGTAGGACTGCCATGAACCTTCAGCTGAAGCTCAATGCTTAGTGGAATTTGGAAGTTCCTTCTTGAGTGAAACAGGTGAGCTGTTTCAAAGGCAGGAGGAAGAAGTGTTAGTAGTTCATTGCAAGGAAAAGAAACTAGGATTTAACTTGGCTGGAAAGACTGCCATCTAATAGGGGAGCTTCTCCCCTTAAATCTTGATGTTTTCCAGTTTCACTGGAGCTACATTAGTCTGATCATGGTATTTCAGAAGAAGTGTGCATGCACACAAAAGCTCGTACCAAGAAAAAACTTAGTTGGTCTCTAAGGTGCTACTGGAAGGAATTTTTTATTTTAGATGTTTGTTTGTTTGTAACATTTGTTCCTTCCCCTTCAGCAAAAATAAATAAATAATAAAAATGCAATAAATTAAACTAAGATAGTCCCTGGGCTTGTTGTCTTTGTCCATGGAGTCTTTGTCCATGAGAAGAGAAGACTCCGTGGAAAACGCCCTGATGTTGGGAAAAATGGAGGGCACAAGGAGAAGGGGACGACAGAGGATGAGATGGTTGCACAGTGTTCTTGAAGCTACCAACATGAGTCTGACCAAACTGCAGGAGGCAGTGGAAGACAGGAGTGCCTGGCATGCTCTGGTCCATGGGGTCACAAAGAGTCAGACACGACTAAATGACTAAACAACAACAACAACAGTCCCAAGACTGTAGATTTACAATCTAAAAGACAAAACACAAAAGGAAAAAAGGGACAGGGAGGGAAGATGAGTGGAAACAAACTCAGGTGCCAATTTTTGAAATCCAAAGAGTAGTTCTTGCAAACTTTGTTGGAGCAAATTGCTCACATGGGCAACCTTTGACCATCTTTGCAACCAGCCTTGCTGTTTTCTCCATGGGTTCTGTCATCGGACCAGAACGTGACAGTTTCTTAGCAATGTACATCTGAGTACCACCTGCTAGGGAAAAACATGGGCAGAATGGGACCATTTGCCTTCATGCTCTGCTTGTGAGCTCCCAAGAAAATGCATCTGTTTGGCCACTGTTGGAAAACAGATGCTGAATTAGATGGGTTCTTGGTCTGATCCGGCAGGGCTCTTCTTCTGCTTTAATGCTCATCATAGCATTAAATTGAAATTGTGCTGGCACTGTCCATAAACAAGCTGTTTCAGGGATGCTGAGAAATCAGGCTCCACTTTCATGAGACTTTTGCATTAGGCAAAATTCCAGGTCTTCCCTTGCCAAGACTCCGAGCAAGATCTCCTCACTTCCCTGAGCTATAATTTATTTCTGTCCATGCTGACAGTGCATAATCATGATGATTTTTTAAAATGACACTCTTAATATGAATTTACCCAGAGTCCACCTTTGTTTTTCCACTAATGCTTGATCCCCCTCCCCAATCATCATCTTCTTCTTCTTCTTCTTCTTCTTCTTCTTCTTCTTCTTCTTCTTCTTCTTCTTCTTCTTCTTTGCATAACTCACCCTGCATCCTCAGGTCCCAGGGCAGATCACAACAATTTAAAGTGCAATATTAAAAGCAGCATAAAGCAAATTACAGACATGAGAACAGGGTAGCTGTTTAAGGTAAGGAGGAATTGGCTTCCTACCTTGCACCCTCATTGCTCCTTAAGACCAGACTTTACTGAAATAAGTTTGAATGTACACTACTTTTGGAGCATGCAAAGGCTTGACAAGTTGCCAGGGGAAGAGGAACAGTCACTAAACATACTTGTTTGTTTCATTTTCTTATTTCTCCCCAGTTTTAAGTTCCATTCACCTCATTTCTGAATCAGTTTATGTACGCCCTACCCCTGCCCCTAAAAAGTCTGCATGAAAATTTGTGCATTTTTCTCCTAATATATGCATTTCCGCAAGCAATTTTCCAAATATAATACAAATTTTGCAAGTCATTTATTTATCAAAGCATTTCAGTATCAAGGCAGTGTGCAATGAAGTCATTAAAACGTAATAAAATCATAAAGTACAGAACAAATGACCAACACCGATTCAAATTAGCTATCTAAGAATACAGGAGTTAACTGAGTAAGGGTAAAGGTAAAGGGACCCCTGACCATTAGGTCCAGCCACGGCCGACTCTGGGGTTGCGGTGCTCATCTCGCTCTATAGGCTGAGGGAGCCGACGTACAGCTTCTGGGTCATGTGGCTAGCATGACTAAGCCACTTCTGGCAAACCAGAGCAGCGCACGGAAACACCGTTTACCTTCCCGCCAGAGTGGTAGCTATTTATCTATTTGCACTTTGCCATGCTTTCGAACTGCTAGGTGGGCAGGAGCAGGGACCGAACAAGGGGAGCTCATCCCATCGCGGGGATTCAAACCGCCGACCTTCTGGTCAGCAAGCCCTAGGCTCTGTGGTTTAACCCACAGCTCCACTCGCGTCTCCCTGAGAAAGAATTATTATTAACTGAGTAAGAATTATCTAATTTATTATCGAAGAACAATTAATTACTTGGTGAAACAGAAACATTTTCAGTAGATGACAAAATATCAGGATTGTAGGTCCCTTAAAATTGCACCTAGCAGGTGAATAGCAGTCAGTTCAGAGCACTGGCATAATAGGCTTCCCATGGCCGGCCTTCTATTAGAAGCTGGTGACAATGACTATGTGGGCTTTACTGTAGTCTAGCTTCAAAGTTTTGACATTAGAAATGATGGTATAGAGCAGTATTCCCCTTCCAGATCTTTTGGACTCTAACTGGGGCTGATTGGCGTATAGGAGGGCATGAAGTTGGTTATAGAGGAAGCAAATGAAAAATATTTTGTAACATTTTGACTGAGTGGGAAAGAACTGTTGTGAATAAGGGGAAACAACCTTTGAACCAGTAAAATTTGTCTCCAGATGTAAATTTCGTTTTAAGAGCCAGGTCTCTCTCCCCCCCTCCCCCCCCCCCGTGCCCAAAGCCTTTCACTTGATACTGAAAAGCCCATCGTGAAAGCCTGAAAGGAGTGGGAAATGTTTCTTACTTTTGGGTTGGCTTCCTGGGTTCCCGAGCCCAGCCTTTAAATGAGATTCTCCAAACAATATTTAGCAACAAGTGCCTTCAAGTCAAAACATGGCTGTTAATTGTTATTTATGTTGAGAGGGTTTAACAAAATCTTGGCTTTCCCTGGTGTGTAATCCGTCACAGTTTGAAATATACAAACGAAATAGCCTTGGGGGGCAGAGGGAATCAGAGGAGGCAGAAACCGAATTACTACATGCCCAGCTTTAAGCTGGCCAAACTCAATTTGCTTACCTTATTTCCAGAAATAGTCATGAGAAGAGGGAGAGGAAGAAACAGCAGTTTGGTTTCTTAACCAAATACCATTTCTTTGGTGTGCTAAATTCAGGCTTGGCTCCAAAGAGATGTTTAGCTTCAGGTGCAATTCCTGTTAAGCCTCCATGATCTGGTTTATATGTTTGATTGGCAGTATGCAAAATCCGTTCCCAAATATTTACATCTTCCTGCTTGCTTAAAATATGGTCATGCATCCAGGGGCTCACCAGTCAGTGTAGAAGATGGGGCTTGTTTTCTGCATCAACAGAGAAGCCATATTAGGCCCGACCAACTTAGGATTCAGCAGTTCCTGGGCTGTCCCAGCTTCACTCCCATAATCATTTTATCTTTGATCCAGAAAAGCTGGTAGCCATCTGCAGGGATATCATCAACAGCAGCTTCCACCCACCTGCAGTTTAGGTGAGTGAAGCAGGGAGCACTTTGATGGCAGACCTACCGGTATATGAGCATGCTGCACCCAGGCAGAGCTGGGAATAGGGACCCCTCCACTTCATCCAACACCTCCGTCCCAGAGTGGCAAGTTGAGGGTTTGGGTTGCCCTGCTCTCTATGTAAGAGCAAATATAGGCAACACCCCACATGAATTTATGCACGTTCAATATGTGTGTGACCACGTACATGCACATCACGCCAAACCTGGAAGTGACCCCAAAAGTCACAAAAAGGGGCAGAATTGGGTGGGGACAGAACAAGGTGTTTGCAGGGGTTTTTCCAGTGGTGTTTCAAATATACAGTATGTGATTACACTGACTCTTGTGGTGCCATGAAATGTAACCCCAACATTGTATGCAGTTTTAACAGTTCTGATCTAAATCATTGTTGCACTAAATCATTGCTGCTCTATCATCTATCTATCTATCATCTATCTATCTATCTATCTATCTATCTAGCATATTCCCAATCTGAAAGTATGGCAGCAAACACAGATAAGGACCACTGTTTTGAGTTGTATGTCCTACTGGAAGAATTGTGCATTCAGAAACACGAGCAGCAGTGCATATCTTTGCAGATCTGAAACACCCCAAATATAATTTGCTCTATGTGCAAGCCTTGAGCTATCAAGCCACTCCTTTCCCGTAAGCTGTGACAATAATCAGCACAGAACTACTACCTTGTTGGAGCCCTTATCTGCTCCACCAAATGTGTGGGGTTTTTTTTGCTAAGCTAGTGGGAAATCATGATATTCATTCTCTACAATTAAATGAATGCCCTGGTTTGGCCGACAGTCACTTAACCCTGACTATGGAAGCATCTTATTGACGCATCCATTCATGGTTCTTTTAAGCATTGTGGCAAGTTCAAGCTGTACAGCAGCATGAGTTACCCTAAGGGTCTCGTATCTTTGCAACGGCAACTTGATTGTGCCATATCTGCTTCCTGCCTGCAAAATTCATTTCCCACTGCCTCAGACTACCACTCCTTCTTCAGCAACACCCAAGCATGCACATGGGGGCGAGATGTAAAGATTTACACCCCTACATAATGGACAGGCCTGTCTCCTAGGGAGTCTGAAGCCTGCTTCCAGCCTCCCAGATGAAGCATTGTAGCCACACTCCATCAGAGCTATGGGCCCCTAATGATGTATTACTTTAATTTTCTATATCTTTATTATTAATAAAGCAGGCAATATGGTTTTCTGAGATGGGGACTTGGCTAATGCTAGGAAGCTTTGTAATTGTTGATGGGTTGGGGGGAGGAAGAAATGGTGGCTGAGAGAAAGGAGACAAGGGGAGATGGAAGCGAGGACTAACATATTTCCTCCCGAACTCTCAATGCAATAAAGAGCCTTTTAAAAAAGAAGCTATAAAAATGTTGTTAATGATTATTTATTAGCTAAAGATTTCACCAGGCAAAGAAAGGGAAATTATCACCCTCTCTCCTGCCAAGAGCATGTTGGTGGAGAAGGGGGTGAAATTGGTCCAGCCCCTGTTCAGTGCTACAGACTGACCACAGTCAGAGCATTTAAATTTATACTCCCTGTGTTCCAGAGAGAACTACCATGTTTTCCCAAAAATAAGACACTGTCTTATATTTATTTTTCCCCAAGAAGACACAATATGGCTTATTTTCATGGGATGTCTTATTTTGATTATGTCAGAATGGTACAGCAATCTACAGAACTGCGCCTATCACTATGTCATATTTTCGGGGTACGGCTTATATTGCGCAAATGCTTAGAAATCCTGCTACGGCTTATTTTATGGGTATGTCTTATTTTCGGGGAAACCCTTCCAACTCTGTGATTCTGTAGGGTCAGGACTGAGCAGTAAATAGTGGAGCCAGGAACCAGGGGACAGAAGCAAGGAACATCTCAGAACACACCAGATCACAACTTCACTGATGGATCTGTGCTGGCTGTCAATATGGTGCCAGGCCAGGCTTAAGGCTTCAGAGTTAGTAAACAAACTCCTTGTTAAAAAGATCAATGTCCTTGAGAAACCACCTTATTCCACATGCCCTGAGTTGGTCACTGCTGTCATAATGGGAGGCTGCCATGAGCCCGGGGGGGGGGGTAGTTTCCTACATGGCAGCACAGAACAGGGCCTTTAGTGTGGCGGCACCTACTCTTATAACTGTTACAATTGATTACCTGTGCTTCACCCCAAGGTCCCAGGGTGAGTTACAATAAGTAAAATGCAATATTTAAAACATTTTTAAAACAAAGAGACTTGGACTCCTTTACAATTACTGTATTTTTCCGTCTACAAGACGCCCCCGTGTATAAGACTCCCCCCCCCCATTTGGGGGGACTCAATTTTAAGAAAATGAGGGGAGATGGCCCAGAGTTGTTGAGCTTCTCCCCCCCCCCCAGCAGCAGGCAGGAAACACTGCCTAGATAATTTCCCGCACACAACAGCATCAGGGGAAGTTGCGCTCCCTCCAACCAGCGGGCAGGCAGGTGCGCCACTCTCTCCCCCCCCCATGCCACTATCTGTGTATTGGACGACCCCAGTTTTTTGACATGATTTTTGAGTCAAAAAACCTCATCTAATACAAGGGGAAAATACAGTACCACTAGATGGGTCTGTTTTCTATACAGACAGGGGTTCCCAGAGACACCCTAGCCATGTCTACTTTCAGTGGTGCTGTGCTCTCAGCTGGCTCACATGGGAGCACAGCACCACTTTTCACCAGAGGAATGTTGGAGGGTATGGGAGACCCTTTATTCCCCACTTAGAGCTACAGTTCTAGAGTAGTTTAACAGGCAAACCCTCTTCTCAGTGAACTCAGGGAATTGTTGCTTGGGGGGTGGGGAACAGGGGTCTCAGCACCATTAAAAGATTATGATGTCACAGAATTATTTGGATATTATATGACTATTTAAAGTGGTATAATAGAGTATGGGGTGAATGCAGTTGTACTGTCCACCAGTAGCAGACAGCATGTGGTGAGGCTACACTACTCACCTGACCTGAATCCCTGCTGCATTCTGGGATAGAGAAAGGGAGGGGACTACCAAAACTGTATAGAAACTTATTCATGTATGCTACTATAGCGGCAAGAATGTTACTCACCCCAAAATGGAAAGAAGCAGAAGTCCCAGCAAAGGAAGAATGGATACAAAAACTTACGGAATATGCAGAAATGGCGAAACTTACTGGAAGGATAAGAAATCAACATAACAAACTTTGTATAGAAAAGGATGAAAATGGTTTATTGAATATTTACAGATAAATTGTAAACAGATAAGAACATTGGCAGGATTATTGCAATAACCTGCAGTTTTATAAGAGTATACATTTAAAGTAGATGAATAAATGAGCAAATTACATTACAGTGGCACCTCTGGTTACGTACTTAATTCGTTCTGGAGGTCTGTACTTAACCTGAAACTGTTCTTAACCTGAAGCACCACTTTAGCTAATGGGGCCTCCCGCTGCCACTGCGCCGCCAGAGCACGGTTTCTGTTCTTATCCTGAAGCAAAGTTCTTAACCTGAAGCGTTATTTCTGGGTTAGCGGAGTCTGTAACCTGAAGCGTATGTAACCTGAGGTACCACTGTAATTTGGATATGCAGAAGATATTAAAAATAAATTTAAGGAACCACAGAAAGAGGGGGAAGGAAGTCCAGATCTGAAATGTGAAAATGATTGTAAAATTAGTGAAATGTATAAACCTGAAAAGCATAAATAAAATTTTAAAAAAGAGAGAAAGAAAGGGAGGGGTGAGGTGGTAGAGAGGTTAGTTTGTTGCAAATGTGCTGGGAAGAGTGTAAGATTCTGGTGGTGCATTTGCACTGCACCAACCTCACTCCACCACCCCCACTCTTGGCCCTTGTAGGCAGCAGTGAAGCGAGAGAGTCAGGAGTGCAGCACATCTGCTATTGGTGTCCATGGGACACAGATTCCAAGGGCTTGGAAGAGCCACAAACCATCAAATTCTATTAATGATGATCCTATTGTCCATAAACATGTGCTATAGAAGAGCAGAAAAGAGAGAAGGGGGGGGGAAGACTTTTTGCAAAATAAAGGAGCATGTTCACAATCGTGTTTTGAAATTGGTTTACTTATCAGTCTTCTGGTTTAGTTATTCCAACGCTATATGTCTACAGTCTTCACCAATCTGAATTCTCCAACACTGTTATTTGCAGAGCATTTCTGTTGGGAAAGGGGGTAAATTGGCTGTGACATATACTGTATTTTTTTGTTCCAAGTAGTTCTTCTGGAGAATTAAGAAAGGGTGGCATCTCCACCCTTCGAATAAAAATTAATTATTCAGTGGGGATTTCACAGCTGGCCCACTTGAATACAGTAAATCCAAAAAGGAAGATCCAGGTTTAAATCATTAAAAGCATTAAAAATGACCTTTACCTGCAGCAAACATAATCCATTAATAATGTGTCTTGTACTGGAGAGATAGTGGGGGATCTTACTCTGGGGATTAAAGGATTGTGGGAACTCAGAGCTGCTGATTCACTTAGAAATCAGTTTATATCTCAGAAGGGACCATTAAAATAACCCACAAAAACCCTCTACTCAAATGCTCTGCTTTTCTGTTCTCCTTGATAACAATCCTGAAGTGGCACAGAAGAAAGTTCCACCCCCAAAGATGGCAAAGACAAGTTTGTAACATGTCAAACTTTGCTTACTATTATTATTATTTGCATTTGTACACCACTCAGTTAAAACAAGACAGTCCCTGTCTGCTAGCTTACAATATAAAAAGTTTACAATAAAAAAGACAAGGGGGAAATGACAGAGGGGGGAGGGATGGGGTGAGGGAATCAAACTCTGGCACCAATTCTTAAACAGGTGTTTTTATAAATGCCCAGGTGACACCGTTCAGGAGTAGGAGGTGCCTCGTGGTGTAGGCCTTTTGGCAAAGCTGATGAAATGAATCCTGCTTCCCATCTCTCCCACTGATGCATTCTGATGAAATGACTGCTCCCCGGTGAAAGGTGTGAGAGAGAAGACCTGATGGAGCTGGCCTGCCACATGTTATTTCTCTGGATGCTTCTACATTGTCACAAAGTGGCATCATATTTGGGTCTGCTGGAACAGGCTGCAATATCTGCATGGACAGGTTTTTGTTTGTTTTAGTTGTTCATTTGTATGTAATTTCAGGTGGTAGCATTACTTTGCAATGTCTACCATCCTTTTAAAGCAGTGGTGAGGAAGGAACCTGTGACCTTGTATGTGTTGTTGGATCCTATCTCCAACCAGACCTGCTCTGTCTGACCAATGGTCGGGATGATGGGAGTTGTAGTTTAGCAACATATGGAAGGCAATAGGTTCCCCATCTCTGTTCTAAAGTCACATGGATTATTTTTAAAAACATAAGTGTATGTGTGCCCATCCGACCCTTTTAAACAAATTTAACATGCTCTTCTGGATCGTGGGGGCAAGGGAAATTGTTTAATTGTGCATGCTTCTTATTTACAGCACTGACTGTCCATTACTCATCTAGTTACCCATTGAGAATCCTGACCAATTTGTTACAGCTCATCACAGCTTCCCATTCAATAGACTGACAGGTCTGCTATTGAGCAGGTGCCAGCTATTGCTCAAAGGGCCAGCCTCAATGTGCAACAAAGTGTTGCATTTCCCACCATGGAACTGCAATAAAATGTCCAGGATGCTATTCTGCTAGTGTGCATTCATTTTCAAGAATGAATGAGAAACAACATGTGGTTACATTCACTTGTGGTTCTTTTCCCTTTCACCTTCATTTTACATGAGGACCTTTTGTTCCATCTGTCTGGAATTTAATAGTTCTGATGCCCTGGCTTGAGACTGGGGAGGGGGGACAGCAGAAGGTCTGAAAAATTCGTGCCATTTGAATGGAAAATGCAAACGTTATCAAGAAGCAGGAGACAAGGATGGGCCTCCATGCAAATCCATGGCAAAACAAAGACGAAGTCAATTAAACAAAAACAAAAGATGATGAATGTGGCTTTAAAAATGAAAACAACTCAAAATAGTTCTCCCCATTGTACACCTTTGCTTAATTCAGTGCCTTTATCATATTCACATTGTGACATACATACATACATACATACATACATTCTTTTATTCGACCGTCATTCAGAAAAAATACATTTGTACAGAATTTAAAAAACTCAGAAGGAACTTTGAAGAAAAAAAGGAAAACATAACCCTCAATAAACATAAACAGATAGCTCCATATCGAACATTGTGACATATACACATTTATTTTTCCTCCAGGAAATTAAAAAAAAAAACAACAACATGATTGCATCCTTCCTTCCAAGTATCCTGCCCTGGGAAGCAAGCCTTTTAAAAAGCTTTGAAAAAAAATTAATAGAATGAAGACTTTTTACTGATTTTTGTCCTAACACAAGGATTTGGAACCTGTTGCCTTCCTGATGTTGCTAGATTACAACTCCCATCAGGTCCCGCTGCTAGCATGCCCATGGTCAGTTGCCCCCATTTGATGAACCACAGAATTGCAGGTGGCAGCTTCTCACTGAAATACTTTCTGGCCCTGGAATGACTCCTACTACCACCTAGGTAGGTGATTGGATCTACCTGGACAAGGGGTATAAGAGGGTTTCATGTTCCAGCTGAGCCTAGTAACATGGTCTTCCTGAGCCTTCCTCTTTCCTTGGTTATTCTGCAACCCTCCTGGTCTGCTCCTCCCTCGCCCTTGAGTTTGGGCCTTGTTTGGTCCACACTACTGTCTCCTGGTTTGTGCTGTGGTTTCTGGCCACTGTCACTCGGCTCAGCTCAGACTGCTGCTCACAGACCAAACCTGACAGTGAATGACCTCGCATTACTTCCTACCTCTCAGCCTAGAAAAACAACAGCCCCAAAATGGGATGGCACTTTGCATGATGAAGGAGGAATTCAGTTTGCTTCACATTTTAATGTGAAGCTATCTCCTTTTAGTGAAACTGATGCAGAAATACAGCAAATGGAACTTAAAACTGGGGGAAATGAGAAATTGAGAGAAAGTGAAAGTGCCACATTTAACCATTCCCCAAGTATCATCCCAGGTCAAAAGAAGAAGAAGAAAAATCCAGCTGCTGGAAATACCTGCGTTATTGCAGTATAACTTAGATGAGATAGCTGTTTCTAAAAACTGTGTTGGAAGAAGAAGGAATTTTCCAAGATGCACTGGGTCTTCAATAAAGTACATTTTCTAGCACCTGGTATTGCCTCTCTCTCGACCTAGCCTATCTCAAAGGGCTGTTGTAAAGATAAAATGGGGGAGAAGCATAAATTGCAGCTTGATCTCTTCGTAGGAAAGTCTGAATAGGAATTTAGTAGTAGTAGTAATAGAAAGTGCAATTTTTTCAGGTTGAAAACACATAAATCTGCAGTGTGAAGCTTGAGTTAGGCCGATCTGAAACTTCAGATTGCAAACCCTAAATTGCACAACTTTTCAAGTCCATTGTGGCCCCCACTATTAGCTGTTTGTCAAGTCACCATGAATACAAGTGCACTTTCCTCCCAGCACTCATTGAAATTCTTCTTAGAAAGCCATCTTGATAACATTCATTAGACTGTCTGAGATTAATCTCTCTGGATTTATTTCCACGCAATGAGATTTATTGACAAGCATGCTTTGGAACATGAACCTCACTTGTAAATCCCTTTTCCAGGTGAATAAAATAGTGCTGGGACATGGGGGAGGAAAACAACAGTTCTTAAGAGAAATCCTCCTTACCAGAATTTTTCCTGGGATGTTGAAGTTCTGAATTTCCTGGGATCATCATATCTTTGAAACCACGAGGAGTAAAAGCTTGATTTTTTTAAAAAATGAAATGTGATATTCTTAGGAAACTGACCATGCGGTCCTGTACACATCTACTCAGAAATAAGCCAGGTTCAGTTCCATGAGGTTTAGTCCCAGGAATGTGTGTGAAGGATTCTAGCCTGAGCCTGCCATCCTAAACAACCAAGAATGGGGTGGGGAGCGGGAGGGCCTGAATGTGGTGCCCGAGACCCCTCTATCTAGTTCTCAGGATTCTCTCAGTCTGTGTCTGCTTCCTAACCACACACCCTCTCCTTAGCCTGCACACCTGCTTCCTAATATGCTTTTCACTGGCATTCACGTGCCCTCCAATGATCCTCAGATGGAAATAGGGATGTTTTCATCTGAGGAATGTTGGAGGGTATGCTGCCCCTTGGGCATCTGTATTTCTGCCGCCACTCCCCAGAATTTCTCACTGCTCCCCAATTGACCTTCATTGACCCCTACTTTTTTGGATCCCACCAACCTTCACACAAAACTTTTCCCACTAAAGAGTTTGGATTTGAAGAAGAGTTTGGATTTGATATCCCGCTTTATCACTATCCGAAGGAGTCTCAAAGCGGCTAACATTCTCCTTTCCCTTCCTCCCCCACAACAAACACTCTGTGAGGTGAGTGGGGCTGAAAGACTTCAAAGAAGTGTGACTAGCCCAGGGTCACCCAGCAGCTGCATGTGGAGGAGGGGAGATGCGAACTCAGTTTACCAGATTACGAGTCTACCGCTCTTAACCACTACACCACACTGGCTGAAAGGGCGAGTGCCATCATTACCCAGTGGGATTCAGCACGTTCACTACCAAAGCAGGTACTTCTGGAGTTGGACCCTTTTCGTCCATGCACAGACTCACCCCCTCCCAAGATGGGATCATGTGACAAGTGGATGGGTATCTGTGTCTCTGCGTGTCCATCTCTCTTCTGCCCTGCAGGAGTTCTCACTTCCCTCCAACTGACCCTCTTTGACCCGATTTTTTGTCGTCGTCCCCCCCCCCCCGAGCATTTTGTGTCAGAAGGAAGGTGAGTGCCACCACCCCAACGGGACACAGCACAAATGCCCTCCACTGTTCTGTGAAAGCACCTTAATCCCAATTTTATTTTATTCTTTGGTAGATTTCAGCCTGCCCCTCAGAGCTGGCATGTCATGCAAGGCTGGGCCATGGCGGCAGCAGCCTCTCCTCTCCAGCAGCTGCTATGAGCTGCCCAAGGGAGGAGGCTGGCAATGGCGGCCATGGAGAGGCAATGGGATGCTCCTTTGCAGCTGCAGCTGCAGCTGCAGGACAAGTGCTCGGGACAAGCCCTGGCTCCTCCTCTTCCTTGAGCTTGTTGGCAGCAGCACTAGCAGGAGAAATAGGGACATTCCCAGATCAATTCAGAAGCCTGTATGGCTTTCATAATTCTGGGACTGTCCATGGAAAATTGGGACACTTGGAGGGTATGCATTTGTCTGTCTCAGGAGACAATAGAAGACTGTGCCTTTGGGGGTAAAATCAAACCGTTGGAGAGTTCCAGTGCATGCTGTACTCTACTGATACAGGAGAGACGTTTTGTTGCAACTGGGGCAGATGAAGGTGTCTGGTTGTGCTGCTACAGAAGCACCACGACCTTTCTTCTCTCTGTGCTCCTCCCAGCAGTTATTCTTCCTCAGGTCACTGCTGTGGATACACAACCTGTTTCCAGGCACTGTGGTCATCTGCAAGGGATTCTCACATGATGGGGTTGGTGTTGCCAGCCTTCAAGTCATGTTTGCACACATCTTTGACACACAAAGTTAGTCTGTCAATGAGCCTAGTGCCTAAAGCCAGCTCCATGTGGAGCATGTTTTTGGGGATCTTGCCATTTTCCATTTTGTGGACATGACAAAGGCAGCATAGATGTTTCTAAGACAGGAGTGCAAACATGCTAGGAATGTGGGCTTGGGAAAGCATATCTTTGTTTCAGACTCTGTCCTGCCACGTGATGCCCAAAATCTTCCTGACACAGCGCATCTGGAAGGTATTGAGATATCACTCCTGACGGTTGTAAGTTGCCCATGACTCACTTCCGTAAGTATGCATTTCTGTACAAATTACTTGGCTGGAGAACAGCATTGTAAAATTCAGAGACATGTAAGTTTCAAAGGACGGCTTGGTTTCAGACCTTTTACTGTTTCAGGAAGTGCAAATTGGGCAGCTTTGCCTTTAAATGTGAACAAACAAATTTCTCCTCCATCCCTAGTGGGGGTGGGGGTGGGTCCGTGCACACATAAGCCACCAACTTTTGCATGACTGGAATGTAGGCCACTGTACATACTCTAAGTACAGTTACTTTCTCATTGCATCATAGTACAAATTTACTCCACCCTTGTTTTGTCCCTTGTTCCACTCACCACTGTCAGGTGGCCCCTGGGAGGTTGAACATAAGGCATTGTCCCCTCAATCTGAAAACAGTTCCCTGTCGCTCCTATGCACGTGTACCTGAGAGTAAGTCATATCAAACTCAATGGAGCTTATGAATAGGCATGTATAGGATTACATTTTAGCTTGTCTGTGCAAAGAGCAAAATAAGTTGATGACTGGCTATCAGGTCTTGCTGAGCAACAATATTTTCCTCTCCCTCCTGTGGCCTCACTTGCATAGGGAACTCATTCTTGATTGCAGTGACAAAACATTGCCTTACTTTCAGAAGGCAGGGGGCAGCGCCTGGAAAAGTAATGGAATTGTATCTCCTTCACAGTAATGAGCTACCTCCTTCCAGTTTTTGTTCCTCTGTATGGTGATTAATACACAATTTCATATTCACCCTAGTTGTGTGTAAATAAATTATAGCTGGATGTTTTCTTTATAGCTCTTTGGAAAAGGTTATGATCCCATTTGGCAATACTTATCGTGTGATTGAAGGTTGTTGTGGTCTCCCCCTCCTCCTTCCAGCATTTCCTCCTCTGCAAAAACACCAGCTGGAAGAATCTCACAAAAGCAAAAAAAAAAAAAAAAAAGGTAACATTTCAATATAGGCCAGAAGGGAATTGTGCAACAGATCTACATAGATATAGAAGCATAGGAAGTTGTCTTATTCTGAATCAATCCATCATTCCGTCTAACTCAGTATTTTCTACATCAGGGTTCCCAAAATTTAGTTTGCAGACCACCAGTGGTTAGTGAACTTTATTCAAGTGGTCCTGGTCTTGGGAAACGTTTAGGGTTTCTTTTCTTCTTAGAGGTTTTGTTGCTGCTGCTATTATTGGTATTAATTTGTTGTATCTTTATTTTAGATCTTCTTAAGATTTGTGTGAAAATTGTTTAATGTGGTTTGTAACTGTAATGTTTGTAACTGTAGTTTTTTTAAAATGTTGTAAGCTGCCTTGAGCATGGTTTTAACTTAGGAAAGATGACATACACATAAAATGATTGATTGTAGTGAACTTTAAAAAAAAAAACAACCAACATGTAGCAGAACACATTACAATTGCTAAACAACAGACATAAAAATGATTAAGTGCTCCGCCAAGACCCTGAGTAATTTTCAAGTGGTCAAAAGGGGGTGGGGAGTTTTGGGACTGACAGGCAGAGATTCTCCGTGGCTTCAGGCTGGAGAATAATCCTAGGTCTACCTGGAGATACTGGGATTTGACCTGGGATCTTCTATATACAAAGCACTGTTTGCCATCTGTCTCTCTTGGGAGACAGTGGTAGAGTGTGCCTTCGGGTGTAAAGTCAAACCACTGGAGAGTTACAGTGTCTGCTGTGGCTGTAGAGACCAATATGGGAGAGACATGTTTTGTACAACTGGGACAGATGAAGGTGTCCGGTTGTGCTGATGCAAGTATACCAGGGCATTTATTGTTTCTGTACTCCTGCAAGGCACTACACTATGGCTAATTATGAAATGGTAAAGACAGGCATTTAAAGAATTGGCTGACAGCTTTGAATCAGCGTCTGAGAATCAACACAGTACAATAGGGGGATTTTGCTAGGCTTGCCAAAACTCTTTTGATATCTCCCAAAATTCCTCAGACTTTTGCATGGCAAGGAACTTCTGAGTTGGCTTCAAAGATTGGATGGAATCTAGGAATGTGGAGAACTTTGTCCCCCTTCTCTGTAAGAATGCCACTGCGTTATTGGACACTTTGTGGTAGGGCTGTAAGAAGGCATTGTTTTCCCATTCTGCCCTATAGTTGTCTCATACAGCACTGCTTCCATTCCACTGCAGTTCAGCTTCTGCCAAAATCCATGTTGTTCATCTCACTGTCTGTTGCAACATAATTATGTAACTTACCTTATTTACCTAATTAATTACATATATTATGTAAAGTGCATTATCATCTAAGCCTGAGGTTACCAGAGCTTAGACCGTCCATTGGAGAAAGAGATGTAGCTCTGTGGTAGAGCATCATATTTGCATGCAGAAGGCCTAGGGTTCAATTCCCAGCATCTCCAGCCAGGTTTGGGAAAGACGTCTTCTTGAAGCCCAAAAGAATATATTCCTGTCAGTGTAGGGAATACTGAGCTAGATTGACAAGTGGCCTGACATGGTATAAGGCAGCTGCCCATGTTCTACATTTCTATGACAGGTGCAAATATTTGCAGCATTCCTACCAATAACCAACAAAACAGCATTGTGCAGGACTGGCAGAATTTGTTGCTATGCAGCCAAAGATGAATACTTGCATATGTGTGTGCCCCTGTCTGAGGTTCCAGATGGACCTAATGTGTCATCTCTGTTTACACTGTGGTATATCTCCTCTAGGCAATGGACAGGTTTTTCCTTTTGTTCTTTGACAGACCTTTTATTCACACATGGCTGCAGTCTTCTGCCTTGCTCTGAGCCTGCTGTGTTAACAATCAGATGGTGTTTAAGACTGAGCAGCTGCCGGGTTAAATGACAGGAGAGTGTGGCAACTAGGTAGCAGGTGGGCATGTTCTTAGGTCCCAGATTAGAGTTAGATTAGGCTTTAATTTCTGTGCTGCTTTCCAACCAAAGTGATTGCATTTGAAACAGCTTGCAATATACAAAACACATTACTGCCTCTAATGCCTCTAATGGCAAACTCGGGTTAGATGTTAAGCAGGAAGAGGGTGCCGGGGGGGGGGGGTCAGGAGGTGGTGTAGCATGAACTGTGGTGCCTCTGAAAGGCACATCAGTACATCAGTCCTGAAGGAGAAGTGAAGAATGATGTGTCTGTGGGTGGGCAAAGAGAGTGTCTGGCAGCAAATACTTTTTCCCCCAGAGGCAGAGTTATCACTGGCCTATTGACCTCATCCAGCCCTGGAGGAAATAGGGGGCTTGAGCGGTTTGGAGGTACAAACTCCAGGAGAAGGGCAGTGGAAAAGAGCTAGCAGGTACAGTAGCTGGGGGTTGGATTCACCTGTAAAATGCCTCACACAGCATACTAAGCTTCCACTCTCTTGGAAGTGTGTCTTCTTCAGGGACCATCACTATGGAGTGAAATAGAGTCCCTCCCCACATACCTAAGCATTCCCAGAGATACTGTAATTTAATAGATGACTCTAGGACCACATCCACACCATACAGATTCCCCTGAGAAGAGAGATTGATTGTTAAATCAATCAGGGAATTGTGGAGGGAATAGTGGCCTCCTAACAACTCTCAGCACCCTTAGCGAACTATAACTCACAGAATTCTTTGGGGGGGGGGATAATGATGGTATCAAAGTGCTTTCAATATATGGTGTGAACATGGCCAGGATCTAGAGCTTCTGTTTAGCTAACATTTAGCCCTTTGCCTCTCTTTCTCCTATGAAATGATCTAAGTGTGCCATCAGCACACTTTGTGGAAGTCAATTTCCTAAGTCAAGGATGCATTACATACTTTCTTCTCTCTGCCCCAAATGTCCTGCAATACTTTCTTCTCTCTGCCCCAAATGTCCCTGCTTGGGTGAGCCCAAGTTTCTAGTAACTCTTTCAGTGTCATTGCCTGGCTGGAATGGGTCAAACTCTGATAATGCCTCTGGCTTGCATAGATGGAGAGAAAAATGTTTGCGAGTGTGTAGAAACCTCTGGCTTGTGTGCTTGGAGGGGTATGTAGGCTACTGTACAAAGGAAAAAACTACATGTGTTGCTCCACTCATTTTTGCTTCTGGCCATGCTCACCACCAGCATGCAGCTCCTAGAAGGTTATCAATATGGCCCTTGGGCTGAGAACATTCTCTCCCTTCTCCTGGTTCTACCACATGTCCCTACCGTTGTTACCTACCATTTTCCCCAAACCAAGAAGTCCTCAATTCACCATCCCAATTGATATGCGAAGTTCTCTGGCCCCATATTCTTTATGGTTGCCCTTTCTATTTTGGTGTGTCATTAAAGATTTCAGCCTCCTGCAAACAAAGCATGGATGGGAGCTTGGCCTCCCAGCTCCCTTGTGGCTCCCTTCAAGGCCCTTTCTTTTATTGGTCCAGCACTGAAAAAATGACAGTTACTACCCTGAGAAACACACCGTTTCCCATTGCCCTTTTATTCCTTCAGATAAAAAAATAGAAGCAACATGTTCTGCACGGCGAGGGAGCCAAGGGTACGCAGCATGCGGCAAACATTTGGAAAGAGAGCAAGCAGCAGCAGCAGCACCCCCCACAAACCGGCTCACTTCCACAGTCAAATGATTCTTTTGGACCTCCAAAGGACACTAATGAGACCTGAAGAGGAGATTCAAAATCAAACCAGAAAATATTTCATAAACAGATTGTTTTGTATCTCTGGAATTCTTAACACCCAGGTTGCTTCTTGGGCTGAGACACCGATCAATTTTATGTGAACTCCTGGCACAAGTATGCAGCCTCTGAAATTACTTTTTATATCTGAAAACAAAACTGACCCACTACTATGTAGTGTAAATGATGAGCACATTTAAAGGGCTTTTAGTTCTTTCTCTCTGTGACTGCCATATTTCAGGAGTAGCATCATTGCTGTCAAGGGGGCTCCTCCTATTATAATGCACTAAAGGTCAAACAAAGGGTTTAAAATGCTTTTAAATAAAGTGTGCTTAACACCAGTTTTTTTCCTTCTCATCTTCCTCCTCCTCTTCTTTTCCTCTCCATTAATTTATAGCAACTGGATAGGTACCTGATCTTGATTGGGAATGTGGCATGCAAGGAGGTGGGTATTCACTCATGTGATTATTATTATTATTATTATTATTATTATTATTATTATTATTACAGAAGTAGATGAAATTTTCAGGCAATGGAGTGGTCAAACCTTCCAAATTGCAGGCAGGCCCTTCCATGAGTTTTCATGTGGAGGACTTTACAAAAAAATTAAATAAAAACATCTAAAAGACATAGATGCAGTTTGCAGGTGTGGTTGCTTCTTCTGAGAGGAGGAAGCCTGACAAATGTCAGAATGATAAGTGTGGTGGTTTTCCTGCAAGAACAGGTGTTAGCATTGCAGAATTGGTAAAACAGAAATCTCTTACCTCCCCATGTGTTTTGTGGGCAATCAGTCTGAAAACCTGGTGACATGAGAGAGATGCCTCTGGGTAGGTGGATAATTAGGCTGGCAATGATCAACACACCTGGGAGCTCATTTATGGGACAGGCAGGCCTGGCTAAGTGGAGGGAAAGTACCAGTCCTGGAGAGGGAAGAGGGGAAAATGTATTAATATTATATTAATAACGAAGGACAACAACAATTCAGTGTAATGAAATCCCAGGTATCCTAAAAGTGAAGAGAAGAGGATGCAACTTTGCAAAAGTAAACCAAAACAAGGAGGAAAACAACTGAGCATGAATAAAAAAGCAACAAAAACATGCACATGCTTCATTTGTGTCCTATTTAATTAATGCAATTAAACAGCCAATAATTATTATTATTTTTTTATGAAGAATTTATTGGCATTTTTCGTAACAAAACATACACCCAAACCCACACCCACAAATACAAAACAAATACAAATATTGCCAGGATTCTTCTTCTTGTTTGCATACGTAAAGAAAAAATTTCTATTTCCGAATCTTGACAGTTGACTTCCCCTGCCTTTTCACCTTCGGTTTTAAATCCAAAATCTTCTTTTTTTTAACAACTTTTCTCTAAAAATTAACTTCAGTTAGAAATAAAACAATCATCTTAATCCTCTTACTTTATCATAAATCTTAACAAAATATTCTCAAAAAATCTATACTAACTTCTTCTGTCCTTTATCTTGCTGCTAATTACATAAAACCTCGAATATCTCCTTACTTATTCAAAATAAACTTAAAACTAACCACCTTCGCCCTCCGATTTCAGAATACCATGACAAACCATTTAAATTTTACATTTAGTACTTTATCCCACACCCCCTCTGTCCATTGTCCTTCTCTGTCTATCGCCGGAACCAATCTTCCAATTGTCCTCTTTTCCCATATGTCCACAGATCCAGGCACAGTTCATATCAATCCTTGCATCGAGCATCAGGGTACCCATCTCCTCCTCTTTCGGCTCCTCCGCTTCTTTGTAACATTCTTCTTCTTTTTGTAGATATCTTAATTCCTTGTCCCTTGCCCCCGAGCTCACACCTCGGGGTCTGGATATAGCAAATCTTACCGTCCCGGGGCTGCCACCCCCAAAGAACGAATCATTTACTCAGAGTCGCCCTGTCATCTCTCTCCATCCTTCAAGCATCCCTTTCAACTCTTTGACAAGGTTTCCTTCCATTGAATAAAACATTTGGAAAGCCTCCTCTGTGGGAAATGGATTTTTTTTATTTATTACCCCACTCAAGACTTTCAGTTTCCGATTAAGCAGTTCCAGCTCCAAGACAGTAAGCCTTTCTTCATCCGTTAGTTCAGAGTTCAAAATAAGTTCAAACACAAAGTCCAACATATTGGGGGAGGGGGTGAGTGTCAAATTTCAGTTCCTGTCTCTATGTTCCTCCCTTTGTTACAATTGTTTCCCACGTCAATCCAAATTTTCCATCGCCATTTTTCCTGAAGCCAGAGCGCAAAGACCAAAACTTTAAACGGAGATATTTTCTACAGACTTACTCCCCAAAGGGAGATCTCAACAGTCTCACTTTTCAAAGTTCGAATACTTTGTATCCATTACTGTAGCAGCAGTCAGTTAAACTGGTTATTTTCTTTCGCCCGAAGGGAGGGAGGCAGGCTTCCTTTCCTCTTCCCCCCGGATCGTCCGAAAAACATAAAGTCAAGCCATTCGAATACTCACGACCACCGGGTTCTTTAATTCCATTAAGCACAGGTAGAACTTTGACGCTCGTCGCGGGGGTGACCGCCGCATTTGCGTCCCGGTTGGGGCATGTCCCCTATAGCCCGGCTCCGTTGTCCCTTCACCCCCACTCCCCCTTTACAGGGGGAGCGAGGGAAGGGTTCAGAGCACTGATGGGCACAGCCGGGGAGCCCAGGGTGTGGGACGCTCTTCCCGCACCCCACCGGAGCCCCGCTTTGCGGTAGCGGGGCTCCAACCCCCGGGACGGACTGGGTCGCCTCGCAGCCGAGGCAACCCACGACCGCTCCGCAATGGCGTCGCCGCCGGAAGTCCCTAAACAGCCAATAATTAATCTGTGAGAGCTGGACCATAAAGAAGGCTGATCGCCGAAGAATTGATGCTTTTGAATTATGGTGCTGGAGGAGACTCTTGAGAGTCCTGTGGACTGCAAGAAGATCAAACCAATGCATTCTGAAGGAAATCAGCCCTGAGTGCTCACTGGAAGGACACATCCTGAAACTGAGGCTCCAATACTTTGCCCACCTCATGAGAAAAGAAGACTCCCTGGAAAAAACCCTGGTGTTGGGAAGATTGAGGGCACAAGGAGAAGGGGACGACAGAGGATGAGATGGTTGGGCAGTGTTCTCGAAGCTACCAACATGAGTCTGACCAAACTGCAGGAGACAGTGGAAGACAGGAGTGCCTGGTGTGCTCTGGTCCATGGTGTCACAAAGAGTCGGACATGACTAAATGACTAAACAACAAATTAATCTGTAATGTCAAGCAAAGAAAACAAAAATGCCCCCCTTTCCAGTCTATTCCAGAAAGGGAAGGAAAAAAAGAGAGCTTCCATGTATACACCTGTGACAGTCTGGTGATGACGATGATGATTTCAAGCATTACCCTCCCCCTTTCACCATAAGGTGTCAGGTCAGTTTACAGTAATATAAGAATCCAACATTAAAAGATGTTAAAACAAATTAGAAGTGGGGAAAAGGGTGGATTTGGTCATATCCTCGTGTTAACCAGGTAAGCTACACCAGACAAAAAACGGCCACACCATTTTCCTACTGACAGGCTCAGCTGTAGATAACCGTTCAAGTTGAGCTGAGAGATAGCAAGCAGGAGTTGTGCCAGCAGGGTTGAGGGCTCAAGCCAGCAGATCAAGAGTCAAAGCCAAAAAAGGAAACCAAAACACGCCAGAGTGAGGAAGATCTTTGGTTCGCAGGCAACATTCCAAAGTTGCGTCTCAAAGCACCCAATGGCTTGCCTGGGTGGGTGGAGCCATCCTAGAACCTACAGACACTATTCTGCCCAGGACAATACTCTCAAGTCACAGTTGTGGTGTTGGAAAAATTGAAAAGGGTTTCCTAGACTAAGGTTACCAGACGTCCCCGTTTCCCAGGGACAGTTCCCAGATTTACAAATCAATCCCCTGACAAAATCCATCTATTTAGTAGGAAGTTGAAAAGTGTCCCCAGATTCATTGAAAAAAATCTGGTAACCTTATTCTAGACTGAAGATATCCCACCCAGAAACTCAAAAGAAAAGGATGCTGGCTCCAAGTGGAAATACAAGCTTTTCCTGAAATACAAATGTGCATATGGACAGCTTAAAAAATCAGGAGGAGGCTGAGAAAAACAGCCAAAGCAATGTTTCTTGTACGCTTCCAGATTACACACATAATTTTTAAACAACCCATCAAATGATTACATAGAAATTACAACCCATAGTCATCAGTAGCTTTTTTGGCTAGCCAACCACAGTTTTCTCATTATAATAATGTGTGATCACACATTTTCATCCTTCAAGGTCTAATTTAATTTCTGATTAATTATTCTATTATTTGCACGTCTACAAACATCTATTCTTAATAATCAATGATTGACATATCCATTCTCTATATTAACTTAAATTCAATTATGCTTTCTGCCTAGCCAATCTCCTTTCATATATTCTCAACTTTTCATTCTTTCACATTAGAATACAGGATGTTTTTAACATTAGAATACAGGATGTACTTGAAACAATCTTTCTTTTTTACTAGAAGGGGTTAGTTGAGAGTTCATACATGGATTGCAAAACAGCACTTCTAATATCAAATATGGAGCTTTAACAAACAAAATGGAGTTCTAACAGAAAGATAATGGGAGATGAGACATTCTCGTTCACTGGTAGCTTGCCTCAGGGAGCACCCACAGAGAGAGTGGATGGTTCCTGTTTCTAGACCAGGTATTTCCTGTTGCATGCTGGGCACGAGGCAGTAAGCCTGGCACTCTTCCATATCTTCCCTCTTCAAAGGGATGGAAACAAGTTGACTCTTGCTCTTTGATGGGGCTAGCCCTACCATTGTTAGGCAGAGACTTGAGATGTCATGAAAAGGCAGCAAATTGTTGGCGACTTAATGTATTATTGTTGTACTTTTATTGGCAGTGGTGGGATTTTCTACCTAAGGTGCTAAAGTAAGTTGACCAGCCCTGTTTATTTGTATATTCCCCCCCCAAAAAAAATTATATATGCATGCTTTATGGTGGCCTATATTTGTAATGCCTAATAAAGGTTTAGCAAAGTGAAGTAGTTGAACAGCCTTGGATACTGTGCTCCTTGCAAAATGTCTTGGCCTGCCCCTGCCCTTGGATGAGGTGGGAGGAAGTGCAAATGCCATGACATATGGGGGGGAGAGATGTGGCTTCATTTTTAACTAGAGTGTCTGGAAGTAATTCACCACCCTTAATTGGGTTTCTGCTGCTCACAAGTTTTCCTGATTTGATTGTGGCCAATTCTCTTCCTCGCTGACATTGTCAGGAATATCCTCCCCACCCAACATGCACCTCAGGCTCTTCATTCCTAGGAAGTGATCTGATATGGGGTAATTTTCCCTGGGGTTACTAATGCTATTATTTCTACTATAGCTTATTATGTATACTGTGGCAGCAGTGATACACACAGTGCTCTAGGTTACAGTAAAATGAAAGACACGAATATTTGGGATTTAGAGGCTGGTTAGTTCAAGCATCACCAGGCCATTGATTCACTTGCAGCTTTCTTTTCTAAACGTATGAAGTTGCTGCGTCTGTATTATCTACTCAGACTGGCAGCAGCACTTAGGAGGAGCTCCTTTCTGGCTGTGATCTTCAAGACTGGAGATGTGAAGGTTTGAACCTGGGATCTTCTGATTATATTGGCTAGAGTGTCATGATTAGAGTGTTAGACTAGGACCTGGAAGACCAGGGTTCAGCCATGAGGTTCATGTGGGGACCATGGGCCAATCACAGGCTTCCAGCCTTGCCTTATGTTGTGAGCAAAATATGGGTCAGGGAAAAGCTTGGAGGATGTGGTAACTCAGCTGGGCTGTGACTGATGTAGTTTCAACGTGTTTAAATCTGGCTTTTCTTAAGAAAATCTAAAAGATATTTGAAGCAAGGCTGCCCAAGCCTTATTCGTAACCCACCCACCCTCCACACTCACCTCCAATTTTTATTTTTTGCTCTGCCACCCTCAAAAAGTCATTTGGTTTCACCCCCAGTTTTACTCACCTACTACAAGCCACCCCTCCAAACAGAGGTGCCAATTTGAATAAAATGTTGGAGGGGGGGGGCTGGTAAGCCCTGTGCCACGCTGCTTAATCCATCACTTGACGAGGTGTACACATACCATTTGAATGGCAATGCACATCAACTTGGGGGGGAGCCTGGCCCCCTCAAATGTTTTATTGGGGGGCTGAAGGGACCTCGGCCACTAGGAGTTGGTTCCTATGACTCCAAATAAGCAAAACGGGTCCATTTCGCAAAGTCTGCTGTACAGCATTATCATCTGTTTGCTTGAACTCTGGCACTCTTCTGAACTCTGTTTGCTGAAGCTGACCCCAACTTGCATGATCAGATTAACTGGGAGGTTTTACACTCATTTCGCAAACCGCAGGAGCCCTCAGCAATGAAAAAGAAAAGCTCCCTTGCCTCCTTTGCCTTCACTTCCGCGTTTTGAATGTTATATTTCACTCTAGCAGAAAGAGTATGTCTTGACTGGGCAATTGATTTTAAATCAAACGGCTTTATGCTTCTGACAGCTGTTGTGAGCAACGAAGGAGTGTGTGCGTATGTGTGTGTAAGGAAGCTGTGAGATCGTCTCTCACCGAGGCCCGGCTGCTTGACTCTTCCCTCCAGTCCTCCCTCTCTGCCTGTGAATGACGCGTGTCAGACACAACTCTGAGCTGCATCGGGGCACTTTGTGTCTTCATCCTGTGTATTGATTTGCTTTTATTGCTTAAGCCTTCCCACTGCACCAAAGAGAACTGGAGCATGTTGACCCTGCTGGGTTAAAGGAAGCCTAAGGAGGCCTGGGGAACATGTGTTTCAAAACAAACTGAACAACAAAGTTGCTCATGAATGCTCTGGTCTGATGGAGTCATGCTGTGCTAGAGGCTGTGAAGCTATATCTCTTTTTGAGAGAGGGGGTGAATTAAAAAAATGCAATAGGAAGTACACAGCTAGCAACAGAGGTCTAGAGCAGTGTTCCTCAACCTTGGGGGCCCAGATGTTTTTGGCCTACAACTCCCATCATCCATAGCTAGCAGGACCAGTGGTCATGGATGATGGGAGTTGTAGGCCAAAAACATCTGGGACCCAAGGTTGAGGAACACTGGTCTAGAGGACTTGGGTATCTAGGCCTCCCAACTGGAAGCCCTTGAAGGTCATGAAACTTGCTCAGATGTTCTGTATGTCAAGAGCAATTCCTTATGGACTAGTGCCTTAGACCAAAGGTTGCACAACCTGTGACCCTGCAGTTGTTGTGGGATGTCATCTCCCATGAGGCCCAGCCAGCATAGCCAATGTTCAGGGATGATGGGACTTGTTGTCAACAATGCCTGGTTTCAGACAAGCAGTCCTCTGGCACTAGATCCCCTCCCAACATACAACAGTCACCATATATTAATGCAAAGGTGACTCCGTTGTGTGTTGTGGTGGATCTGATGCAATGGTGACTAGTGAGGCTAATGAACTTTGCTTATTCCCTGGCTTGGAAGAGAACTTCAAATGCATTATGGTGCAATCATCAGTATTTGATAGTTATTCTCTGGCTTTGATTGTAACCCAAGCTGGAGAAGATATTTACCCTTTGTTGTAGTTTGTTGCCCCACCACACATACCCATTTGGGAAAATGAGTTCCTGGTTTCTGTGATACTAAAATTCTTAATAGCAGAGAGGAGGGGAAGGAAGGAAGGAAGAAGTAAAAAGAGGTACAGAGAGAAGAGACTGCTGAGGCCTCCAGAGCTCCACCAGGCCACAAGAGGAAGAAGAAGATAGGAGAGGCAACATTCTTGCTGGAGATGTAACAAACACAGCAGGATTTGTGAATTCAGAATTGAGTCCAGCAAAAACAAGCTCAATTTACTAGGGCTGTGTATAGGCCATCTGGTCATATTTGTGACTCCAATTCGTAAAACCTGATTAGGCCTGATCAAGTCCGACTTTATCTGGATCCAGATCCGGATTTGACAAATCTCCAGAAATCCCATTGACTTCCTTTGAGAAACAAAAAAATGGCCATAACATTATTGTTTTTAACCCAGGGACATGAAATTTGGAGAGACACGGTAGCCTCTGTAGAGGGATTAAATCTTCCCAAATTGCAGATATGTAGCTCCAGGGATTTTCATGCTAACCACCTTTAAAAAAGGATTGTGAGCGTACAGTCATGCCAGTTCTCATGCATTATGATCATCATCCTGAATTCAGAAGGCTGTGGCTAATTGATATGCCCACAAGGTTTAACTGACTACTTAAAAAATAAAATAAAATTATGTAACCCTGTTGGCTACAAAACACATAATGCATCCTTTTTGCAATTTGTGACTAGCAACTGGAGATATAACAGTGGTGGTTCTTAGCAATGAGAAGATTAAAACATACATAAATATTCTACAAGTCTGGTTAGGCTTGTCTAAACAACAATGATTTTAGCAGGTGCCGAAAAGAATGCTGCAAAAGTGCCTGCCTGATTTCAATAGGCAAGGAGTTCCGGAATATGGATACTGCCACACTAAAATGTTGATTTCTTACAAATGTAGAACAGATACCACCATGTGGCATTCCAGTTCTGCAGATCAAAGCAGTCAGGTTGGTGTATATGGGGTAAGGCAATCTTGCAGGTAAACTGGACTTTATATACTAAAAGTAACACCTTGAACTTGGCCTGGTAGCAAATCAGCCACCAGTGCAGATCTCTGAGTTATATGCTGTGTTATATGCTGACCAGCTCTCGCTTCTCTTAGCAATGGTGCTGCAGCATCCTGCACTAACTGCAGCTTCTGGAACAGGTGCAAAGGAAGCCATGAACAGAGCTAATTGCTAACCAATGCATAAACTACTGTCATCAAGCTTCCATGGTCCAAGAATGCTCATACCTGTTGTACCAATTGCAGTTGGTAAAAGGCACTTTGAGCAAAAGAGCCTGCCTGTTGACTGAGAGGGATCCAGTACAGGCATTTGTTCTTAGGAATCGGCACCCAAGTACAAAATATTGTGAGAAGACTCTTTTACAGCCAGCTGGTATTGCTTTATTGCTTACATAAATAAGGGCAACCATGCGCTCCCTAAGGCATTCAAATTTGGGGGGTTGCTCTGACTTCTCTTTTCATATTCTTGATTCTGGCCTAGGAGTAGTATAACCTTGAGTTATGGCATTGTTGTTGTGTCAAGGGGGTTTTCTGTTGAGGGAAGGATTGTTTTTTAAAAAACCAGGACAGATAGATAGAAGATAGATAGATGATAGATAGATCGATATAGATGATAGATAGATAGATAGATAGATAGATAGATAGACCAGATAATAGATAGATCCACACAAAATATTGTGAGAAGAAGTCCTAAGATTAGAGTGCTTGTTGGTTTGCACTTAATTCTTACTGTAGGAGAAAGGAATCTCTGCTGGGTTCTGGGACTTCCCAATCTGACCCTCTTCCCCTTCTCAACAATGATTTGCCCACTTATGTATTTCCTTTATTCCAATTATATCCCAACTATACAATTAAGGAGTCCAGTGACCAGTTCTGAGCATTGACCTCAGCAGGGCAAGGCAAAGGAAGGCTTCCATTGCACCATGGACAGCTCCATGCAGGGATCAGCCTAGAGACTCTGGAAGAGCAGAGAGCAAACACTGACATGGGGAGAGGCAGAGGGAGAACTCTGTGGTGACTCGCAGGTCAAGCTTGTAATGAGAGGGAATGATTTTACCCAGAAGGCACATCCCCTTTAGTTCTTAACACCCAAATAAACTTTAAAGACATGCCTAGTACAAATGTCCGTGGACTTGGTTGTCTGCAATTTGGCAGACTTCTTACTGAAGGATGCAGCTCTCTGCAATTTTTATGACAATTCTCCACAGACCACTAGGGGAGAGATTCATTTTTTTAACTATCCCTAAACTGTAGCAGCTGTCACTATGTTGAAACCATTCTAAAATTTGTCAGAATCCATTTCCTTAGAAGAAACTGATGTGCCTACAAATTTAATCAATTTCTGTTCAAAAATAAAAAGTAATAGGACTGAGAGAGAGAGAGATGAGAGAGAGAGAGAGGAGAGAGAGAGAGAGGAGAGAGCAAATTTTAAAAGTGCCCAGAACCAAAAATATCCTGCACCTATTTGTCTACAAGTTGGCAGGTTTTATCCACTCTGGATAAAAGGACTTGGAATTGATAGACCTCCAGTTGTTGTTGGACTGCAACTTCCATCACCCCAGGCAGCATGGCCAATGGTCAGGGATGATGGGAGTTGTAGTCTAACAACACCATCCATGGTTTGCACTCACTAGAGTTCTCAGACAGGGGCATTTCCCTGCCATGCTGGGGTTCAACCTGGGACCTCATGCACATAAAGCATGTGCTGTGTCACTGGGTCCTGCACTGAATAATGCCCCTTTCCACAAATGGGAACAGCAGCCACCTTACAATCCCATCAGAATTATTTCAAACTAGTACAATATGTGCCAAGCAGTTTGTATTTAACATATGCCATTTTGAGATGTGTCCCCTTCCTGTACGAGCTCTTCTCAACTCTACCTTCTCTGGAAGGTGTGTTTGGGCCTCGAGGATGACTCACTGTGTTGTGGAGAAGGATCCCTCATATAAAAAAGTACTTAGCTTGTCCTTAACAATCCTACTACATCTCCTTGCGCACACTGCAACATGGCCCCATCCTCCACTCTGCTTGCCTGCTTCGGTTTAACATCTTTAGGGGCAGATGAAAAATGAAGGTAGGTGCAGAGACAAACTGTGCTTTGATCGATAATGTTTAGCATGCAACACAGCCCAGGTCTCCTCCCTCTCCCCACTCCCCCACCCACATGCAAATTTGTTCAGATGTTGCTGTCGCTGTACTGAAACCTTTGAAACAGTCACAAGAGAGAAAGAGAGAGAGAGAGAGAGGCGGCATGGAAATTACATTTCTGATGCTACCCAGCATTTTGACCTATTGCAATTGATAGTGATGCTGAGTTGCTATAGCAAACCGCAGAAACTCAAAAATGGTCCCGAGTTTCTGAACAAGGATGAGGGTGCCACATTCTAAGAAACTCCTGCACTGTCTAGATAACATGATGACTAGATAGGAACCTGGTAAGGAAGCAATCCCAGTGGTTAATTTCTTTTTTAAAAGGGTATGGGGGGTGGGCAGTGAGCTTGGGATTCCAGTAGATGGAATTGATTTTCTTGTTATACTAGAGAGTATTAGGATAGACAGATTTTATTTATTTATTTATTTATTATTTATTTATTTATTATTTATTTATTTATAAATGTCTAGGAACATATAAATCTATATATTTATGGTCTGTACCACTTAGCATATTTTTATTATTATTGCATTCTGTCTCCAGGTTAATCTGAGTACACACACACACACACACACACACACGAATATTATCAAAAAAACATATTATAAATGTATATTTTCTCTCAAATAGGCATCAATTTGATATGTTCAAACTGCCCAGACTAGCATCAAAACATCTGGAGAAGTGCAAAAACTGATGGAAATCTAAGTTTGGACATATTAACCCAAGAGATGCAAATAAAGCCATTTCATGTAGGAATTTGCAATGACCAGATTCTTCAGTCTTCCCTGGGTGTGGCGGCATTTGGAACGCAGTTCTGCTCACTCCATCTCAAAAAGATTGTTGCAGAGCTTGTAAAAATCACCAGGAAATAGTGACACCAGCAGCAAGCATCCTCAGGCCTGGAGGCCAAATGTCCTCTCTGTCAGGCCCTTACCAGTCTGCATTACAACCTCCTTGAGTGCCTTGCCTGACCTGAATGCACCCTTGAACTCTCATAATGTCTCCCAGTTGTCTGGCTGGAGGATAGGGAAGATTCCACGTGTCTTTGTGGAAACTACCATAACATATAAAGTTATAATTCCATTCTTTGCTTCCATCACTGTTGGCTGTGTGGCTCACAAAAGCTTGCCCAGATGGGAATTGGTCTGAACAATGTTCTTCACGCCTGGGTTGTGGAAATGATCAAAAGGTCAGAGCTTCTTCTCCATGAGAACAAGCTAAAGAGTTTGTATATTTTAGTTTACAGAGAAAGCTGGTATAAAGGGACTTCTGATAACAGATGGGTAGGTGAACACACAGCGTGAATAAAGTGTACAGAGAAAAGTTGTGTTCACCAGGTGATATGGTGCTTCAACATCCCTCCCTCAACACCTTGAGTGCAGAGCCCTGGTAAAATCATTCCCTCCAACTAGAAATTAGACCCCATCCATCACAAAAAATTTCAAATTTCAAATTCAAATTTATTGCGGCTATAAGCCCATAAAACATAAAATATGGAATATATGACATAAAGTTACAGCAAACCATAGACCCTGGAGTCATAGGGAAACTAACCACAGCACAAATACAAGTTTTAGAATTGCAACCAGGGAGCAGGAAAACAAAAGTATTAGTGGTCGTGTAGTTGGCCACAGCACCTTTTTTGAGATATGACAGAGTTTAGAAACCTGCCACCTGCAAGGTTGTATAGGAGTCATTGTCTTGCAGGAGTAAGGCAAGGTGTGACTCAGCTGGTGCACCTGTAAGTTTCTGAGTTATTGGTCTTAGTAATTTTGCCCGAGCCTCACTATGCAGGGAACAGATAAAGATTATATGATGGAGAGATTCCATCGACTTTTATCACAATCACAAAAGGCGGAAACTAGGCCCTTGGAAAATCTATGTCTCAGGACATTAGAAGGAAAAACATTAAACCTCGCTTTGGTGAAAGCGAATCGGTGCCCAGCAGTGGAGAGGGAGGATAGGTATAGAGGGACATGATGTATTGGAGTAACTCCAAAATTCCGAGGCGAGCAGACACCCCCACCCAGCATATGATTACGCTGCAGCTCCAAATCGTCCAGTCTTTGTTTGATTAATCTTTTGCCGAAGCAGGGTCTAAATTAAGCGAATCTGAAGGAGAGATTCCAAAAGACAGAAGTTTGGCGTGGATTTTCCCAGTCCAAGGGTTTGCAAATTTGTCACGCCAAAGACATTGGACAAGATAATGGCTGGGTAATCTTTGCCAAAGAGTTAACCAGTAGGTGAATATTTGTTTCCATAAGAGAGTCTCTAGTGAAGGAATCTTCAATTCTAGTCGTATAGCTGCATTACTAACACACGTAGGGAGTTTTTAAAAGCCGGCGAAAGAAACTGATTTTGCAGCACCTCCAGTGGGGCCGGATTACCAGAGCTGCCCCATCACAAAAAAGCTCCACCTTCTCCTTCACCTCAATTAGCATTTTCCTTATATGGCAAGCATTGGGAGAAAAAAGTTTCGTGTTTTGCAAAAATAAATAAATCTGGTTCTCTGAAGCTTCTCAAAACATTTTTGGAGGTCGCACTTTGCTTGGGAATACTTTGAGGACATCCTCCTTTGACTTCAACAATTGCCAGATTGGTCAACAGTAACCCAATACACACACACACACACACACACACACACACACTTGCATACCCCTAGTATTAAATGTATTTTTTGGTGGAGTTGTTTTTCTTTTTTTTAGTGGATTAATGTGAAACAGGATGGAATAGACTTATGAGAGCACTCATGGTAAAGGAACATAAACTGTGTTGGTGTGCCATAGTTGAAACAAATAAAAAATTCCTTCCAGTAGCACCTTAGAGACCAACTAAATTTGTTCTTGGTATGAGCTTTCATGTGCATGAACACTTCTTCAGATACACTGAAAACAGAAGTCACCAGACCCTTGTATATAGTGAGAGGGTGGGGAGGGGTATTGCTCAGAAGGGTGGTGGGAATACTAATAACAAAATTAGTTGGTATCTAAGGTGCTATTGGAAGGATTTTATTTATTATTTATTTTTGACTACGGCAGACCAACACAGCTACCTACCTGTAACTGGAAATAGAATGGTTTGTGACCTTAGCTGTGACCTTTTGATAAATTTCACTTCTGGCTTTTTGTCTTCATCTGAGGTGATCTGCACTGCATTTGTATGGATGTGGAAGTTAGCTTGATCTGGAGTCACATTCAGAGTATATTCACTGATTGTTCAGGATTCATGTGCATCCTTCAGCAATGGGGCCCACCAGGACAATTACCCTTCCACAATTATCATTCTGACAATTTCTGAAAGGCAGCTATTGTCCCTTATGACAGTTTGATAAGCAGCCAGCATCTTCTGTTGATTGTTATGGAAATGGGTGATGACTTTCTTAACGAAGTAGTTAGTTCAGCTTTGGTGTTCATGTTGGCCAGAATGTTTCACTGATTTTATCTGTCTGACATCATTTACATAACAATACACTGACTTCATCTCTGCAGTTCTTTTGGCATGGGTTACCTCATTGAGTGACCCTTCAAGGTACTGATGAAAAGAAAACCTCCCCACATCAGAGTCTCTGCATAATTTACCAAGTCCACTTAATAAGTTTAGAAGGAAAGTGGTTTTGCTTTAAGGGTTTCAAGAAGAGTCTTGGTTATCATTTGAACCAGGCCTATGGCATCGACCATGCTGCCTCTCACAAGGTAAAACCTGTTAATAAAAACTAGTGTGTTGTTATTAGCCATTGTGTGCCTTGCTGTTGCCAGGAAATATTCATATTCAGGGCCGACATTGCTGGTATTCATGATTTCACTGACAAAATCTTTAAAAGCAACTGTTGCTGTGCCTTGCCTACACTCACTTGCAGTGGCTCTCCAGGGTTCCAAACAGGCTCCAGGCAGCATGATATAATAGTTAGTGTTGGACTAAGATCTAAGTCTCTAGAGTTCAAATCCCCATTTGGCCATGAAGCTCAAGAGGTGACCTTGGGTCATTTACCTTCTCTCAGCCTAACCTACCTCACAGGGTTGTTGTGAGGCGATATGGAGATGAGGTGAACCAAGGGAAGTCCAAGGGAAAGCATCGTGAGATAATTTATTCCATGGGGCTTCTTCAGTTAAGAAGTCAGGGAAACTGCAGAGTGCTGGAGAACTGTTTACTAGGAAGAAAAGCACACATGCCACCTTTAGCCATCACTCAATGATAAATTAAGCTCTAAAATTCTAAATGAAAGTGACTCAAGAATGGGGCAGACCAATGGAAGCCTCTTTGGAAGGGGGAATGAAACTTTTTGCAAAGCTGCAGGACAGACTTCAGTACAATACAACTAAAAACAGATAAAGAACCTGTTGACATTTAACTCAGTTTTTCCAAGGAGCCCAGCAAACCTATCATGTAAGCACCACTCTTCCAACTCTCCCCCTTTCAAATAGGGAAGAAGGGTTCTGTCAGCTGTGATGGAAGTGATTCCCAGAGGTTTTTTAAAAAACAAAAACAAAAACAAATCCTTGGTTATAGAAGGTGACTGACTCAAGTTCTCAAAGAGAACAAACTAAACCTGCAGTTCTAGGCACAATTACCTGGGAGTAAGTCCCACTGAATATCCTATACACACTTATCTAGGAGTAAGTCCCTTCTGAGCAGACATGTGTAGAATAACACTGTTAAGAGCCCCTTAGCTAGAAACCAGAATATCTGCATCCATCAGGCCATGCTGTGAGCCAGCTGTCTAAGGAAAGGTACAGATACAGATAATGGTTATTCTAAGACCGACCTTGCAACTATTCAAAAGTGGAAACTCAGGGTGGGGATTTTTATAGAGACGAGCAAGAAGGCTATTCATGTCTCTTGTGTACAGCTGTTGTTTCCTACTCAGCCAAGATGTGAAGAGACTCTGTCATAAAAATGTCATTCCCTTTTCCATACAAGTGGCTTGCTCATTGTATTTTAGCCAGGAGGAAGAATGGAGTATGGTTCATGCAGGGGGTATGATGGGTTAATGCAGAGCTTTTCCTCCCCTGCTGAAAATCTACAAAGTGAGACTTAGTGTGAGTTTACATAATGGGTATTTCACAATGTAAATGTCACCACCAGGTGAACTCCAACATTAAAAAATAAGCCTCCATAATTTCTCTTGTGAATTTTTATAATTTCATGTTAGGTGATGAAATGGATTTCTCCTGCTTGGAAGGAAGGAATATTCTCTAAAATTAGGAATGGCAATATCTATTTCTGTGCTCCGTATCAGTTTCACATGTGCTCCTTCCATTCTGTTGCTACATTAATCTGATTGTTGTTTCACGGAACACATTGTTAAATATGTATTTTATCTCAGTCTACACATTTCCAGATATATTATATCCTAAAGTACACATTTTGTATTTTGGTACATTCTTTGGGCTAAAGATTGTTAGTACAAATTTCAGAAAAGTGAAAAATTCAGATAACTGGGTTCCAATCTGCTATTTTTCTCCCCCTGGAATGTGCAGAATAGGCCAGTTCATGCCAGAAATTCATAAAAATCCAATTCTTCAAGCTTCCTTAACACATTCATGCCTAAATACATGCACACGGAAAATGTTTCAAAGCTACAGTTGCTCCTAGGTGGTGGAATTCCTTATAACGATCCTTTAGAGGGCTTGAATAGTCTGTTGGCATGATTCTGGCTAACGTTTTATAAAGACTATTGAGTTGCATACAGTTCAATGCTTGCTGTTTTCCAAAAGGATGAATTCATGTAAAAATTCTAAGGTGTGGTTTTGCTGCTCAGGGCTGAACATAAGAAAAGCCCTGCTGGATTACTCCAAATGCTCATCTAGTCCAGCATTCTGTTCTCACAAATCACACACACATAGCCCCGCCCGGTAGTCTATCGTTCTCAGTCCTAGGGTTAGAATGACATCTAACCAGGTGAGGTGGGCAAAAGCTCTTTAAGATGGAAAGGATAGGTACTTAACTTATACATCCTAGTGTCACATACCAGATTGCATGTGTGGAAAGGACCCCCTGCCCACAACCCAGTATACCTGAAGGAGCGTCTCCATCCCCATCGTTCTGCCCTGGACACTGAGGTCCAGGTCCAAGGGCATTCTGACAGTTCCCTCACTGCGAGAAGTGAAGCTACAGGGAACCAGGCAGAGGGCCTTCTCGGTAGTGGCGCCCGCCCTGTGGAATGCCTTCCCATCAGATGTCAAGAAAATAAACAACCATCTGACTTCTAGAAGACATCTGGAGGTAGCCCTGTTTAGAGACGTTTTTAATGTTTGAAGTTTTTCTGTTTTTAATGTTCTGTTGGGAGCTGCCCAGAGTGGCTGGGGAAACCCAGTGAGATGGGCGGGGTATAAATTATTACTATAACAGTATGTTGTGTGCAGCCTACCTACACAATGTTGACTTGACAGTCTCTATCTAGATGCTTGCTGACACTCTCAAAAAACTTGGAAAGGTTGGTGAGATTTACCTGCTAGAGGGGTCTGCTTCTGAACATGGGGGTGGGGTGACGTCTGTTTCCTTCACCTCAGCCAAATGATTGGCCAAGGGTCCCTGTGTGAGAGGCATAATAGCCGGCTTGCCCTTGCACCTCTTGCTACAGAGCTGCCTTCCTATCTCCTAACTATATTAATTTCCATTACAAACCAGACCAATAAAGATACCCCCTTTCTGAGATAAAAGCTGGCACAGCCAGGTCACTGGTGAGCTGGCCTAGGTATACTGCAGGTAAATCGGTACAGTACCTCCCATGACAAGCACAATTTATCTTGTGCTGGTGGTGGGGAACCCCCCCTCCTTCCCGTCTAATGGAGTGTGGGGTCATTCATCACACTGTTATTTTTATAACAGTTCTGAGAGTCCTACAGTCTCCCAACCTCCACTCCACCACCAAACCTGACTCCGAAAACATATTACCAAACTATTAAAAAGAGAGAGAGAAAGATGAGGATGTGTTTCAGTTCATGTGGGCAGCTGATTGCAAAAGGAATTACTTCCCCGTTCTTCTGCTTTCCCTCTGCAGAACACGGGGGTTTGTTTTTCCTGGTAATGTACATCTCAGACTGGAGATTCGGTTGCCAAGTTATCCTTGGAGGTTCGGGCTGTAGCTCAGTTGCTTTGCATGCAAAAGGTTCCATGTTCAGTCCCCAGCATCATCAGGTTAGGGCTGGGAAAGACTCCTGCCTGAAAGCTGCTGCCCGTCAATGTAGACGAAACTGAGCTAAATGGACCAATGACCTGATAGAAAGCAGCTTTCTGTGAGAGGCTCCCAGAGGAACAGAGGTAGCTGCCCTATAGAAAGGTTTTGTTTTCTTTTTTAAAAAATTAAAAATACATTTCAATAATGTTTTTGTTGCTTGCTTTAAAAAACAACAACTTGCACATGTTTTATTGATGTTGATTTAATTTGCTCCTGTGCGTGTTATATATCACCCTGAGCTCCTTTGGAGGAAGGGTTGTTCACAAATATTCCAAGGAAATAAATATAATAGGGATGCTTTCAAGTATTTGGGGCCTGAGCCATTTTAGAGCTTTTAACTCTCATATGAACATCTTGAATTGGGCCCAGAAATGAACTGGCAACAAGTGAAGCTGTTTTAAAACAGGGATTATGTGAGATCTAAAGGGAATCTCAACCAGTCATCTGGCTGTTTCATTTTGGACAAACTGAAGTTTCTGAGTTGTTTTCAAGGGCAGCCCCACATTGCAGGAGAATTTAGTCTGGTCTCTAGTTTTAAGCAAAATTGGCCCAACTTGCATATCCTAGACTAATACCAATGAGCATTCGGATTTCACACTTTGAGTTTCACTCCCCCCCCCCAAAATGAGGAAAAATGTGTATGAACTGAAAATGTGTAAAAATATTTTTAAGGGTTAAATACAATTAGAAATGTGTGCATTGATGAAAATGTGCATTTTCATACGGTCTTTCACTGATTCCTTATGCCCCTTAGGTTTGGTTGGCCTTTACCATGGACTGAGCCATTAGGGTGACAGGCACTGTGTCAGGTGTGGCTTGGGTTGCTCACGAGTAAGCAGGCATGAGTCCGAACTGCCTTTTAACAGTTTTATTGTGCTAAGCTATTTACAAGCAGAGAGCAGAAAAACATGACTGTATCAGTCGCTAGCAGAATCCGGGAGTGCCGGTTTCTGGCTGTGACCCCAAGAAAGGAATTCCGGCGTCCCCAGGTGCCTCCTCCCCTGTCTCCTTTTGACCCCCCTGTGCAACTGGGGTGACGGAAGTGGCGTGCTCCCCCCAAGCGAATGTCGTGGGAGGCGCTGGGGCTCTCAGCAACATCCTCAAGCTACTGCCTCTCCGGACTGCTGGTTCCTTGCCCCTCCCCACCAGAGGAGGAGTCGCTCTGCCCGCTGGGAGAGGTATCGCTGCTGAGGAGGTATCTGGGCTCTCTATACATTGGCAACAGCCCTTGCGGAGCCGAGGGTGGTTCCCTGACACACTGACTTGTGGAACTCCTTACCTGATCTGCTCATTCCTAAAACTTGGGAGGAGGAAAACCAGAAACACAGGAAGTCTCATCCTTGAGTTTCTAGCAGCAATGAAGGCCTTTCAGCACATTCTAAAGCTTCAGTTGCAACCAGGAATCCAGGGAACTGTAGTTTTCAATTTTCTTAAGCACAGCTTGCTCCACGGGGGTGACGCACTTCCCAAGTTTTCTGTTTGATACCCGTTACAGGTAGGTAGCTGTGTTGGTCTGCCATAGTTGAAACAAAATATAAAAAATCCTTCCAGTAGCACCTTAGAGACCAACTAAGTTTGTTATTGGTATGAGCTTTCGTGTGCATGCACATGAAAGCTTATATCAATAACAAATTTAGTTGGTCTCTAAGGTGCTACTGGAAGGAATTTTTTTTTATTTTGTTTCTGATTCCCCTCCACTCCAAAATTCACCATCGCCATTGGAGTTCAGAAATGGCATCTTTACAATGCTACTTGCACACTTCTCCCTAGAAGGAGTGAAGACAAGGAGATAGATATCAAGAGTTCCACTTTCCTGCTTCTCTTAAGAGATTGTGACAAACTTTCTCTGGTCTGTTAACTTATTAGGACATGGCAGGACTGGGGAAAAAGTTGTCAGTTTCACCTATTTAGAATCCACTTTTTTATTTGCCTCCCTCTCTCACACTTTGCATGCATCATTTAAAATGGTTCGTTTTCCCCCAGTAAGTTCCCCCCCCCAAAGAAAAGACAAATGACAGAAAGGAATGGCAGTTTTCCTTGCATCCTCAAACCTCCAGGGAGTCTGTGAAGTTGTCTACCCTACGAAAGCTACCAAAGCATAAGGAAGCAAAGTGCCCTGGCAGGAATCAGCTAACAGTAGAGCCATCTGGAAATATAGCAATACAGAAGCCAGAATTAGATGCCGTGGGAGGTGCGTGGTTAAGAATTCCCTGTCTCTACTACACTGCATTGGTTGTTGGTCAGGAAACTGACTGTACAGTGGCATATATTCTGGGGATTGGGTGGTGGACAAGATTCAGTGCCGGATTTACATATAAGCTAAACTAGCTATAGCTTAGGGCCCCAGTCCCTTGGGGGCCCCCAAAAAATTAAAGGAGAAAAAAACCTGGATATAAATTTCCAAAATATAAGATAAAAAACAAATAAAATAAAACCGACACACAGCAACAGTGGCAAATGGCTTTAGATACATATTAGGTCCATAAATTACCATATAGCATATATTCAACACAAAAAACAGCAACAATTTGTTGTTGACAAAGGACAGCTGGAGATATAAAGGGCTCCATTACCTTCAGTAGCTTAAAGGTAAAGGGTAAAGGGATCCCTGACTGTTAGGTCCAGTCGCGGATGACTCTGGGGTTGCAGTGCTCATCACGCTTTACTGGCTGAGGGAGGTGGCATACAGCTTCCGGGTCATGTGGCCAGCATGACTAAGCTGCTTCTGGTGAACCAGAGCAGCACACGGAAATGCTGTTTACCTTCTTGCAGGAGCAGTACCTATTTATCTACTTGCACTTGACATGCTTTCGAACTGCTAGGTTAGCAGGAGCAGGGACCGAACAACAGGAGCTCACCCTGTCACGGGGATTTGAACTGCCGACCTTCTGATCGGCAAACCCTAGGCTCTGTGGTTTAAACCACAGCACCACCCGCATCCCTCTTCAGTAGTTTAGGGCCTCATCAAACCTAAATCTGGCCCTGGCAAGATTGACAGGTCACTGACAGGTGGGGGGCACAAGTTTCCCCCCCACACACACACAGAGAGAGAGTTTGAAATAAAACCATGTAGGCAAAGGACCAGCCAACACAAGGCACTATGCAAGGCCCCCACTTGCAAAATAAAATGTATTGCTTCCTAATTACAGTTTCAACCCCTGGGTGGAAATGGATCATCTCACCAACACAGAATATTAGGAACAAACCTTCAAAAATCTGGAACTTTGATTCATTCCTAGAGCTCACTAGGTGGTTTTTGATAAACCACTGTTCTCTCATTCTCTCAGATGCAGAATGGATTCCCATCCCGCTGGTTCACCGTAGGCTGGAGTAAGGATGATTGAGAGGATATTGATAAAAGTGCTCCAACTGCTCCCAAATACCATCTTAATGTTTTACATATGAACCGCTAGCTGCTACAGTCACTCGGAGGCTTCTCACCGTATAGAGCATTTTTCATGGAGTTGTGCATGAACTGGCCCACAGATTATCCACCCCCCCCCACCCCCGCTGCTCACTTTCAAGAAGGTTTTAATAAAAGGTGAAGCTGTTTGTTAAATTCCCAGTTGGAGACAGCCTTGCCTCTGGAGCTACATTTTAAGGCAAGTGTGCACCCTAGTGCCAGTGCAGGGAGATGCAAATGCCAACCAGACCACATCATGGAGGAATTAGTCACACATTGTATGCATTCTAGGGTCTGCCTCAGGGAACGTGGCACAGTCTCTGCCTAGAATCCCCTGGCATTTGTTACATCTGCTGCCTCAGAGAGCAGGAGCAGTAACGAAGAGCCTGAGTGGAAGAGTGCTTTTTAAATAATTGGCAGCAAGGGTTCCAGCCGTCGAGCTAATATTGAGCAGTCATGTGTGTGGTGGCTTTAGGATGAAATCCCATCTTGAACCCTGGATTTACACACAGGCACTGAATAATCTGGGCAAATCAGGCTGTTCTCTTCCTGGTAATGGGTGTCCTTGCATCAAGCTTCCAATCTTTCTTTCTTTAGCCAGTTATTTTATTTTTTTAAAAACCAGACAGACGTTAAACACAAATTTAACCAGACAGCTTTTAGCAAGTGAAATCGATTCAACTGTTAGGACGGCCACTCCTGACCCACAAGCATTCCTGAAAAGTAAGGTTTGACTTCCTGCAAGAATACTATGAAAGGAGGATACAAAACTAGCTGCCCCCAGGATAACATGAAGGGGCCTGCAGCAGGATCAGACCAGCTTAATATTCTCACAGTGGACAACCAGATGCCTCTGGGAAGTCTACAAGCAAGAAATGAGTGCAACAGCACTCATGCTAATTGTGATTCCTTGCAAATGTTGCTCAGAGGCATTCTGTCTCCAATGTTGGTGGTAGGGCATAGCCATTGTGGCCAGTAGCCACTCATAACATGATCTGCCAGGAGTATTACGTCTTATGAGAGAGGTAGAAAAATGCCATGCTCACCCTCCATCTTTACTAATACAAGACAACATAAACTTCAAAACAACACCAAAAGATGTTTAATTCAATAAATACATTGCCCTAACAGATTGTCATCCTATCAATAACCCTAAGGTATCTTCTGAAGGCATCACCTGAGTCCATCACCTTCCTGAAGCTAAACATGTCTGAGCCTGGGTCTGGATGAGTGACCATCTGTGTGCCACCTTCAGTTCCGTGGTGAAAGAAAAGGAGGTTATAAGTAGGGCAAGTGAATGGTTTGGCCTAGGAAGAGTCCCAAGGGCCAAATAGAGAAGCCTGGAGGGCCATATTTGGCCCCCAGTTGTGAAGTTCCTAACCCATGGATTATAGGATTGCATTGTAAGTGTTTATTTGGAGAAATTGTGCCCTACTTAAAATTACTAGGTTCTCCCCCCCCCCAATGCAACAGGTTTTTCCTGTTTTTATTGTACATTGCTTTGAGATACTGGTAATTGAATAGTGCCTTCCTCCTCTCCAACCACAATGTCAAAATGAGCTCTTGAGAGCCTGTTGGTTAGCAGAAGCTAACCCTTCCTGAAAGCCCATTGGGCCAGAGATTTAGAGTCCTGTTGTTATCTTGGAAGGCATGTCACTGAGGAGGCAGGGGAGGGAGGGGTAGGTAGAGAAGAAGTAGTATGATGATAGTCTGGAGAAACATGGCACTGAGAATTATTTTCAAAGTGCTGCCCTTAAGACAGGATTGCAACTCAAACCTCACCTGAGTTTTCCATTAGCACACACCCTGACACATTAGCACACAGTTCCTTGGGGCTTAATGCGCTCTGCTGCCTTTTAAGAGGATGCAAATGAGGTTGTTGAGAGGCTATTAATGATAGGAGAATGAAGTGAAGAGACTACGGTGCTCAGTCTTTTTCTTCACATTTATTGGAAGCTTTAAACCTCACTTCATTCATGGCTCTTTAACTGCACTGGGAGTGCAGACAGTTGCGCCATCTAGAGTCAATCTATTATGACTCCTCCTGTTATATCCAGGCCAGTGATCTTTGCTGCTGTCTTGGCCACCCTAGAATCTCTTCCAGAACAATCACAGAATCATTGAACTGTAGAGTTGGAAAGGACCATGAGGGGTCATCTAGTCCAACTCCTGCAATGCAGGAAACTTTTGCTCAACGTGGGGCTCAAACCCTTGACCCTGAGAGTAAGAGTTTCATGCTCTACCAATTGAGCTAAACCGCATGCTTTCAATGGAACTTCCTCCCAGGTAAGCATGTCTAGGGCTGCCACCTTAACCAACTCCATCCATTCTTTCTTACTGCCCTCCAGGCCTGGAAGGTCTTCCTAGAAAATGATTTCACACTATGCTTCTCTACTTCTTCAAATCCATCTTCCAGACCAAACTTTTTCACAAGGCTCAGACTTATTCAATGGGAACAAGCTAATGTTTGCATATATACTATCCCTGGCTTCTAACCACAATGCCTACGTACTGCCTCCACTGTCAAGGGCAGTATGCCTCTCAATAATAGTTTCTAGGATTCACAAGTAGGGAGAGCTGCTGTTGTGCTCAGGTTCTGCTTGCAAGCTTCCCATTGGAACATCTGGTTGGCCACTATGCTGATGGGTCTGTAGATGAACCAGCCCAACTCTGCCTTTTCTGAACTGCACTTCTGAACAGGAAAGAGCCTGCCACCTTCAACCTCAGTGTGTCTATCCCTGCCTACTCAGTATCTGACTTTCCCATGTTGACCGGTAGAAGGTTTGAAGGGGGAATTCTACCCATGTTTTCATGAACTCAAGGTCAAGACTCCATGCAAACGGAGTCATAGAAACATAATAATGTAATAAGAGTCTGCTGGATCAGGACAATGGCCTTCTCCCTTTTGGTTGCCAGTACTTACGTCTCTACTAGGAAGCCAGGGAAACCGCCCCACTCCACCCCACCGACTGCTACTGCTTATATACAGTGGTGCCCCGCTAGACGAAAATAACTCGTTCTGCGAAAATTTTCGTCTAGCGGGTTTTTCGTCTTGCGGAGCGGCAATGACAGCCACGCTCCGCAAAACGAGAAAAAAAAGACGAAAATTTTTCGTCTTGCGAGGCAGCCACATAGACTTTTTTCATCTAGCGGGGCAGCCTTCCGCTAGACGAATGCCTTCGTCTAGTGAGTTTTTCGTCTAGCGAGGCATTCGTCTAGCCGGGCACCACTGTAGTCTCTCAGCTTCATTGGCATTGTATCACTCTGGCTTTTCTGACTTTGTCACACTACACTATGACAAAGAGACAGAATATACATGTAGAGTCCCAACAGTATGTGAGGGGCTGAAAAAAAATATACAGGCTATCTCCTCTGAGGGGTGGGAGGTACTCTACACTGGATTGATAAAAGAGTGGAGATTCAGTAACATGGGGAGGGTCTGATGGGGCAGTTGAGGAGCAAAAACAGAGGTAAGTGAGTCAGGATGGGGGGCAGCAGACAATACAGTTGTCACATAAAGAGAGAACAGGGACAGGAGGTGGAAACTTCCCCCCAGAACTAAAGCAATGCTGACCAGCTTATGCAGAAATTTGGAAACAGATAAGTAAATGTCCATATACTGACCCCCCACACCCATGGTTTCCTTCACCCTCTTCAATTTAAAATGGTTCAAGCTATGGATTTTTGTTCTTTACATCCCCCAGGAGATCTTTGGGCTGCCTAATTGATCACTACTCAGCTCTTTATCCTGATGTTCATCTTCAAATGATTCCCAGCACTTCATCTTAGTCTGTAATTCACCGTACGATATGCGTGGCCCACTCAATACGCAAGCGAGGCGTGTTGGCCCATCAGCCATGCCACATAATTAGCCACTTCAAAAGATAACCACCAGAGAGGGATGCCTTCATTATGGCAGAGCCGGGGATGGCTGTAGCAAAGGAGAATCGTTTCCCTTCTGAAGGGAAAGAACCACAGGCTGTCACTGACACCCCCCACTGCTAGTTTTAACACCCATCATCATGTCTCCACAGCTAGAGGCCATAATGTTTCTAAATACCAGTTGCTGGAGGTCACAGGAGGAGAGAGTGCTCTTGTGCTTGGGAGCTGCTTGCTGGTCTCACATGGGTATGTCTGGCCACTGGGACAACAGGAAGTTGGACTAGATGGGCACTGGGACAACAGGAAGTTGGACTAGATGGGCCATTGACCTGATCCATCAGGCTCTTACATTTTTATGGAGCTTGGGTAATCAGAATAGTTGTGTTTGGTCAACTCATCCTTAGTGGCAAAACTGCATGCACGCACACAAACAAAAACAACAACCAAACCCAGTCACTGTTCTGGGGGGGGGGGGTGCTGTTGGGATATCCAGTTGTTTCTTCAATTTGCTTATAGGATGTAAGAATGTAAGATCCCTGCTGGAGCAGCAAAAGGACCCCACAATCTTTGGCTAACTATACTAAGGAGTAAGTCCCCTTGAACTCAATGGGATTTCTTCTGAGTAAACAGTAGGGATGTGCACTGGATTCAGTCCAAACCTGGATCCTGAACCAATTCAGACAGATCTGGGTGGATCCATTCTTTGGCCAAATCAGGTTGAAATGAGGCAGTCTCAGATTGCTCCTAATTAAAGCCTGATTTAACATTAGCACTTGTCCCAAATTGATTCAGGGTCCAGATATGGGCTGGGTTGGCTCTGGATCAGCTTGTGTTGGGGCTGATCCAAAGTTCAGATTGGGCTCTGGATCATATTTGTGGGATGACACACAGAGCCCTAGTAAACAGCCATGGGATTGTGATGTGAAACTCACGTTCTTCTCAAACTGATCGTCTTCTTTCCCCCTGCATTCATCTTCTGTTGTCTCTTTCAAGCCTTCTATATTAGAAGTCTGAGGGCAGGGGCCAGTGTGGTGTAGTGGTTAAGAGTGGTAGACTCGTAATCTGGGGAACCGGGTTCGCATCCCCGCTCCTCCACATGCAGCTGCTGGGTGACCTTGGGCTAGTCACACTTCTCTGAAGTCTCTCAGCCCCACTCACCTCACAGAGTGTTTGTTGTGGGGGAGGAAGGGAAAGGAGAATGTTAGCCGCTTTGAGACTCCTTCGGGTAGTGAAAAGCGGGATATCAAATCCAAACTCTTCTTTTATTTTGCTTTGCATTCATTTAGATTTTCGCTGAATAACCATTCATACCACTTCTCTATGGTTCAAAATCGCTGACAAAACACACACAATACCACCCACTTAGCTTTCATTGGGGGCAGATTTTCTCTTCCCTCCCACCTAGAGACAGGGCATGTGGGGAGGGAAATGGCAGGGAGGTTGGCACAATGCAGACACACTGGCAGAGGACCAGATCAGCCCTGCCAGTGCATTTGCACCATTCCTACCTTCCTACCATCATCACCCCTCCTGGTATACAGCAGCACCCACCTGCTGGAAGTTAGCATGGTGTCCCCACCCACCCAACCAGCGGGCCACTTCTACTTTGTTTTCAACAATGTATCAGTCCAGAAAGTAATGCCTCAAGTGGCGTCATTTAAATATGCAGATAGAATGAAATATTGAGCATCCCTAGTCTTGCTATTAGTAGGGCTTTAGGGGCTAATAAAGGCATGAACAACCTTCCTCATCACAACTCCCTACTACCCCCCCACCCCACAGAATGCTGAAAGGTAAATTTTTGGGAAAGGAAAGGAACAGCATAGAATGGGCAAAACTGTTTTAACAAGCTGAGCTAAATACAAAAGTGGTGTGCGTTTAAACTTGGATGTAAAAAAGCTTATTGTTGCTGGAGTGGTGGGGTGGGTGGTTGTTTGTTTCTGAACCCCACAATTCCAAAATTTGGCAGCATCCCTCCTTAGCATATCTCCACGGTCTCTGTTCTCCCACTGCAGACCTGGTTTTGTGCCTTATTGTGAACTTGGCAACGTCAGCAGTGCCAGCTCTAATGTCACCACATCTTCTGCTCCAGTGTCGCTGCTCACTTAGGGATCTTAAACACTTTGCAAACAGAAAATAATTAAGCCACCACAGCCTCCCTAAAAGAGCATCAGATTCCACACATTCAACAGATGCATAAACAAAGGCCCGAGAGCTCGATAGTTTCTTTCTTCCCACTCCGCTCCTCACATCCCAGGTTGCTTTTCATTTTTACATGCAAAACACTTTGAAAAACATTAGTCCTCGGTGCATTATTTATCAATTTAATTCAAGGACAAAGCTAGGTCATTCACCAGAGCACTCCAAAGTCAGAAATTATCGTGGCTTTTGCATTGTTGCTTAGTCCAAGCAGTGGCAGAACTAGCTGCTCCTACACCTGGAGTGGCGAGGTGGGGTGATCCATTTACAGGGTGTGGGCAATCTGCCCATGGGTCGATCGGCACAATGGCGTAATCCGGGGGGGGGGTTCCAATCATGGGCGAGGAGAGTGATCCTTCCATGGGGGTCCGATCATGGTGAGGGCGGCGCAATCCTCCTGGCGAGGGGCTGGTCGCGGCGTGCTGGCACGATCCTCCCGGCGGGGGGGCCGATCACAGCTGCCCTTGTTAGGACAAAACTTACTGGGAAGAGTTGCTGTCTCCTAGGCGTCAGCTGTTTTGTTTCTTTGATAAAGAGTCGACTTCACTGGCACCTTGTGAGTTATTACTGACGCTGTACCTTGCTCTCAGCCTCGACAACTATCCCACTCTTCAAAAAATCTGGAAGATGTTTTTCATCATTTGGGTACCTTCATCCTAGCCACCACAACAAGAAAGAATGTTAACAACACCTAGGGATGGGCGATAAATGTTTTCAATTTTAAAGGAAACCTACCTGATTCATGCTTAGGAGAACAATGCACAAATTGAAACACAACTACCCTTCAAAAGTCCACACACCTCCAAATGTTGTGACGCAATTCTCCAACCAAATAAAGTGCACAGAAATGTATGTATTATGGGAAAGTGTGCATAAATATGCAGATAGTAGTGACAGTAACATAAAATTGCATATAAGTGAAATTGCTTGCTAAACATGTATTGGAAAATTGCAAGCAAAAATGAGTATATTTGGATGAATTTGCACTAAAATGCTGCCACATTTTCATGAGGATCTTTTTTGTTTTTAATGCAAACCAATGCAGACATTTGCTTAAGGCTGAAAAGAAACCAAAACTGACAGATTCATCCATCCCTAGCAGGTCCTTAGGAACCATTATCCTGAGCATATATGGACAGGAGAGATCAATAAGATGTTCTGTCTCTGTCCTGTTCCAGGCAGGGTGCAAAGGGAGAACAGGGAGAACACAGCAAAAGTTCAGACAAAGCAGTCAAGCTAAGCAAACCACCGGCTGCTAGTCTGTTCCACTGTCAAACAGCAGTTCCTAATGTTGAATCAGACTCTCATTTCTTGTAATTTGAGTCCCTTGGTTTGGGTCCTACACCTGGAGCAGCAGAAAACAAGCTTGCTCTATCTTCCATGTGACAGCCCTTCAGATATTTGACAATGGCTATCATATCACATCTCAGTCTTCTCTTCTCTAGGCTAAACATACCCAACTTCCCTCAACCATTCCTCATAAGGCTTGGGTTTCTGGACCCTTTAATTATCTTGGTTATCCTCCTCTGCACATGTTCCAGCTTGTCAATATCCTGTTTAAACTGTGGTGTCCAGAACAGTACACAGTACCTCCAGTGGGGGTCTGACCACAGGCAGAAACAGTGGTACTATAACTTCCCTTGACAACCAGCTATTGGTGAGCACTCATTGTGTTCGGACATTCAACCAGCTACAAAGCCCACCTGAGAGTAACATCTTCTAGACCACATTTTACCAGCTTCTCCACAAGGATACCATGGGGGACTTGTCAAAAGCCTTACTGAAATGAAGATACATTACAAGCTTGTAACTTTGTTAAAAACAAAACAAAAACAAAACATGGTAATCACAGCATCCTTTCTAAGTGCTCACAGATTGCCTCCTAATTATCTGTTTAGGCCCTTTCCCGATATGATGTCAAGCTGGCCAGTCAGTAGTTGCCTGGGTTCTCTTCCCCCACACTTTTTGAGGTGGGGACAACATTTGCCTGCCCCCATTCTGCAGTGGTCTCATGTGTTTTCCAAGAACAAGGCTCCCCCTCTCACCAGTGATTTTTGCAATGCCCAGAGATCTTCATTCCTGAGAAAATATATTCCCCCCATTTACAGATGACTTCTCTATTTACCAGAAGATATGACACTCTGTTAGCATGTGTGTGTGTGTGTGTGTGTGTGTGTGTGTGGTGGGGAGTGGGAATCAAAATTGGCTGTGGAGTGAAAACATATTTACATTTCATTCTACGGGAAATAAATCTAATGGCCATGTAAGTGATTCAAAATTACATAAGCAATAAAAGCATAATTACCTTTGTATTAATGTCTCTACTAGAGTAGGGCCTCCCCCTCCCCCCAACAGCAAGTACCCGCTGGCGCTTGACCAGAGTGATATGGCGAGAAAGTGATTAGGGACAGGTAATTGTTAACAGAGAGAGATGGGTGGGTATTAATTAATAATTAACTGAGTAAGTAGAATTCTATAGGAAAGTGTAATTAATTCCACCTGGGTTTTGTGGGACCGGCACTTATTAAAATGTAATAATGAGCTTCCAGAATGCCAGAGGCTCTTGCTCTGTGAATGTGTGTGTGTTTAAAGAAAATTCTGGACTAGTATCAAGAGAGCTGATGGAGGATTCAGCGTCAAGCTTAGTTTTAATCCTACTAGTCTCAGGGCTAGAGCCGATACAAGCGCCCAGCCAGACAGGAACCAAAGTTATGTTTTATATTCTGTTGGCTAAAAAAAACCCATCCCTCACTTTTAAAATGTTCCATTCTGCCCTTCATTAAATTGTAGACATTGTTTGAAAGATGAACTGCCCATGCCCAATGATTCTCAGGTGTTGCCTGAAGCAAAGGACAACACACACACACACACACACACACACACACACATTTCATTTCAGAAGGTGACTGAAAGTTAAATCTTACTTCAATACTGCCAGCAGGAAAGGGTCCTGAGAGCAGGAGGCTGGATACAGAGGAGCAAGACAGAGAATGTGGCACACACAGACCTGTCTTCCACCCAATGGGTGTGGCCCAAAGACTCTGGAGGAACAACTATGGGAGTAGTTGTCTTACTGTGCCTAATGGTAGGGCCAGCCCTGACAATTCTGTAACAGTTATCCGGGGCTGAACCTAGGGAAACTTTCAACTTTCAGTTGAAAGTGAAGACTGTAAGTCTTCCCCTCCCCCAGGTCCTTCTCAAGACTTGACTTCTTTGTCTTGCCTGTCTTTGCTCCACCCTTTTCATACCTCTGTGTGTTCTGGGAAATGGGGGGGGGTGGAAGCTGGTCACAGCAGGAGGGTGAGACCCCCTGGCTTCTTGAGCATAGTGCCTGATATCTGCCTCCTGCCCCCTGTTCTCCAGTCTCTGCTTTTGCCTCTGATTCTGAATTGCTCTCTGCCACAGCCTCTTCCTGCTCACTAAACCCTGTTACCTCTTCAGCTCCTGACACCTCCTCCTCTCAGTCTGCTCCCTCTTCTCCACCTGATAATTTATGGTCATCCCACCACCAATCGCATGGCTCTGAGCCATCTTCCCTTGGGGGTTCCCCAGCTGGTGCCTCCCACCACTCCTTTGCATCCAGCCAGTTCGTAAACGGCATTTCCGTGCACTGCTCTGGTTCACCAGAAGCGGCTTAGTCATGCTGGCCACATGACCTGGAAGCTGTCTGTGGACAAACGCCGGCTCCCTCGGCCTATAGAGCGAGATGAGCACTGCAAGACTATATGAATCACATTTATGCTTAACTTTTGTATGCCTTGGGACCTTTATCTGGACCATGTGGATCTCGTGATACGTATTGACATTTGATGTCACAGAATTTTCGGTTGAATATTTGTACCTATGTATAATTATGTTCTAGTTCTATATTATATCCATTTATATGTAAAAATGATGCAAAATTGAGACTACTTTATCAGCCGGTTACGATTTTTGTGTGTTTGTGGACAAACGCCGGCTCCCTCGGCCTATAGAGCAAGCTGAGTGTGCAACCTCAGAGTCATCCGCGACTGGATCTAACGGTCAGGGGTACCTTTACCTTTACCTTTAACAACTCTCAGCACCCTTAACAAAGTACAATTACCAAAATTCTTTGGGGAAAGCCATGGGTGTTTAAAGTGGTATCATAGTGCTTTAAATGTTGGGTGTGTATGTGGCCCATGTTGCAAGCTTCCACAGAGGAAGAGGGGAGTAAAAATAAAATGCCCCGGACATAGAAAAATAGTGTGCATGGGAAGTGGTAGTGTTCAGGAATAGCTTTTTGTTTTTATTATTGTCCCTCCTCTTAAATTTCTATCCTACCCTTCCTCCCAGAAGAGTCAGGGCAGCAGACATACAGACAATAAATCATTAAAACTTCTAAAAACGAATCCAATACAGATGCAGACTGAGAAAGATTTCTGCAGACTTGGAAAGATCTCAGTAGGCACCAAAAACAACAGCAACGGTTGCGTTTGTCTAATATTTAACAGGAACTGGGAAGACCCAATTCCTATATTGTGTAGAATGGGCCTCCTGATAGGTTGGTATCTGCAAGACACCCCCACCTGCAGAGCACAGTGTTAAATTGGATATATAAGGTGTGATATGATCTTTTAGGTTGTTGTTGTTGATGGCAATGGTGAAATATTTTTTTGGGGGGGGAGGGGGGTATAAACTGACTCTCATTTCCCCTGTTATGAAAACAATTTCATTTGTCAACAGCTAAAATAGCTTTATAAATTCATTGTGGGTTTTTCCAGCAAGTGAGTTCATTGCAGGCTCTAGTGACCTGGAACCAGTTTTTATAGCAGAAGCGGTGGAGTGGTTTATTGTAAAGCCTCCATCCTTCAGTGAACCTCAGCTACAAGAAGCTGCAAACTCAACTGGATTGTAAAAACATGGCTCAGGGGCTAAGCTATGGCACCACCAACCAGCTGAGTTTGATGGTGAACCTCCTGGTTTTGAAGGAATTTGGTAGATTTCCAGACACAACCTTCCCCTGTGGTGTTGGAAATCCATGCTCCCATTTCCATCTCTCTCATCCCCACTCTCCCTCAGATCACATGGGTTGCATCCCTTTTTGTTTGTGGGCCAAAATGAATAGGGAGGCCTGTGTATTACCTATATGGTATTTTATGCCTGCTATAGAAAAAGGGGCAGCCTCTGCACAAAACTCCAGCAAACTAAGTGGCTGAATTTCCAGGAAGCAGTACTGTAAGGTCTACCTTTGGTTTTGAACAAGGGGTGATGTTGCAATGAAATGATTGGAAACATGCCAGTTGCCAGGTGTTCTACCCATTTAATCCAGATGTTAAACATTGTAGATGAAAATATATCAGTTAACCAATTTGGAGAACACAATTTGTATTTCCAGAATGGATAAGCACAGAGCAAGGTACCTTCCAGTTCCACATTTCCCATTTGCATCCATAGATCACTTTCATTCTCTATTATCAGGGAAAACATATGACTTAATTGGGAAGCATAATAGTAATGGGCAAGGTTCAGAACTCCCCAGCCACCAGCCAACAGTCTTGTATAAAGCTCTTTAAAAAAATTATAATTCTAAGTCTAGTTGACTTAAAGATAAACACATTTCATACCCTCTAGGATCTTGAGTTCCAAAACTGGGACATGCATCTTGCCATCCATGCCCCCACACGAGATCACGGAGCCCAAAAGACATGCATTTTGGGATGGCCATGTTTACAAAGTGCCAAAAGATGTGCATTTTGGGATGCCATGCAAGATTGCGGCCCTGGGGGGGGGGGGAAATAACCACTTTTTTCAGGGCGAGATCTCGGCTCAAAATTGTGTGAGATTACAGCCCCCAAAATAGCCTCTGTGCTCTTGTGTGAAAAAAATGGAATGTCCCTTTTCCCAGGATACTTGTAAGGTATGCTATTTAGTTTCTTTTTTCTATAAAGCCAATTGCCTGGGGGGGGGGGGGTATCCAAACTGTAAGTGCTTGAAAAGGGGAGCCTGTATATATGGTTGAATATTAAAGAGCACAACCCCTAGCTTATGGAAATTCTCTTTCAAGCCAGAAACTATACTCTCTCCCCGCCCCCGCCCTATTCTTCTTTCAGAATCATAGCTGTGTGACTTGGATGAGTGTAACCCACACCATGTTGTCTGAGTACATCTCTAAAATGTATCTTTTGTCACCAGTCGGGAGCCCCTGTGTTCCCACCACAGTCCTCAAGTGCAGTGCCAGAGGCTCAAAAACTAAAACAAATAGTAGCGCGAACGGAGGACAATTCCTTTCTTATGATTTTGTAGCTTATAAATATTCTCGCAAAATAAATAAATAATGATGATTCTATCCTGCAGGCAAAACATGACTGCCATGGAGCTTCCTCCGTCTACTGTGTCCTCCATGAATAACTTGCTCGTTTCATCATTAACTCCCTTTCCCTTAGCAGGACATCTCTCACAGATGGCAAGACATCCCTCAGTGCAAGGGGGTGTTGATAGGCTCCTATCTTCCCTATCATTTCCTCCCTCTCTCCAACCAGGCCTCAGGCCCCCAACGTGACACGGCCTGTTTCCCAGGCCTGCCTGAGTGAGTCAGGAGCAGTTGCCGTTTCCCAGGCACCAGATGAAAGACTGCCAGCTCATTTGCACTTCCCAAACTATCTTTCCTCCTGACCTTCCAGATGGTGGCTCTCCTGCCGCTTGGAGACTTGTCAGTTGGGAAGAAGAACAAATGTCCAAGCAGCTGGTGGCTGGAGAGAGAGTAATATAAAAGAAAGAATCTAAACCATCCAGGCTACAGCAGAAGATAGCTGTGTGGGGTCCGGTACAGTTGCCTGTACGGTTCCATGCTTGGTGGTACATCAGTGCTTTGCCATCAAGTGTTTATTATATGTTATATAATTAATTTGTTGCTATATTATTATGTTATATATATTTATAATTAATATAATTATATACTGTGTACTATATTAATATATATTATGTTCATATATTTATATTGCTATATTTATATCCCACCTTTCCCCCAGATGAAACAGAGCAAGCTAAAATCAGACAAAGGACAATCATGAAAATTTAAACACTAATAGAATTAAAGTAATATAAAAAAACCATTAAAAACACAAAGATCACTGCACCAGCCCTTTCTTCAGAAAGTCAGTCACCAAAGGCCTGTTGGAATAGAAATGCATTCACTTGCCAGTGGAAGGGAGCAAGGAGGGAGCCAATCTAACTTCTCTACAAAGGGAGTTCCAAAGATTGGGAGCAGCCACCAAGAAGGCCCTCTCCCACGTCACCAGCCATATCAGGTCATAACCAGTACTTTGAATTGTGCCCAGAAACTGACTGGCAGCCAGTGGAGCAGTTGTAACAGAGGATCTGTATAAGGATCCTGGTTAACAGTCTTGTTGCAGCTCTTTGAGGCTGCTGGAGTTTCTGAGCACCTTTCAAATGTAGCCCCACATAGAATGCATCATCACCGTCATCACCACATAAGCCCTGTTCTTGTTTTTAACCAAAAAATAAAAATAAAATATTGGAAAGTGCCCTATGAGGGGTTCTTTCCTAAAAGGTGGGCTTTAAGAAACAGGAATCCTCAATCGTCTGCTTTAATTCAGTGGGCCAATACATAAAGTGGTTGGACAATTCCACTATCTACATACAGGGTTCTATAGACCGATCTGTTGATATAATTAAAGAATGTTTATTTCCTAAATAAATGTGGTGGGTTTTTTTGGGGGGGGGGTTTCTTTTTAAAGAAGTAACAAGAAGCCTCAATTTTTTTCAAAATTTTGTTGATCAACATTTGTCAGCAGGTTTTAAACAGTGAGGAGTTCAATGGATCTGTTTCCATTCTGGGATTCCAATGTTATCTTGGTTCAAGCTCAGCTTAATTCTCGTTAGAAACCCAGATTTTGGAACATAAGCAATGGGATCCTGTGCCATTGCCTGTGTGTCAATCTCTCTGTCTTCAGACCGGATTCCTGTTTCCCAAAGCAGCCAGACCCAGTTTCTACTAGAATTGTATATATGGGATTCTCTTTCTCACACTTGCTCATTCTCTTTTTGTTTGTGTGTGCAGCAAATGTTGACATTTTGACAACTGCAGGGAGGTGGTGGTACTGGGGGACATGAAATAAGTTTTTTAAAAAAGAAGAAGAAGAAGAAGAAGAAGAGGAAGAAGAAGAAGAAGAAGAAGAAGAAGAAGAAGAAGAAGAAGAAGAAGAAGAAAAAGGGGGGGAAGAAAAAAACACAATTCATGGTGTCGAGGAAGTGGATAAAGGAGAACTTTCCTCCCATTTTGTAACACTAAAATTCAGGACCATCCAATTAAAATGATTGACAGGAAATTCAGGACAGACAAAAGAAAAGTATTTCTTTGTGCAATACATAATTTATGGAATTCATCGCTGCTAAATGCAGTGATAGCTAATAGCTTAGATGGCATTAAAAGGGTATGAGACAAATTCACAGAGGAGGGGATGGATGTCAGTGGCTAGTCACCATGATGGCTAAGTGGAACCTGCAGGTTCAAAGGCAGTTTGCCTCTGGGTAGGAACTGCAGGGAGGAATATGGCCTTTATTCGTGCCTTGCTTTTGAACTTCCCAGAAGCATCTGTTTGGCTACTGTGAGAAGCAAGATGTTGAACAGATATCAGTGGTGGTCCACAAAGTATCCAGCAAATCCCCAACGTTCAGTTTGGTGGGACACTGTGCCCTAAGGCAAGAGTGGGGAACTTTTTGCAACCTGGAGACCTCATTCCCTTCTAGGTAATCTTCTGGGGCCACGTAATGGTGGTGGGTGAGGCCTGGGGCAAATTTGGTGGAGTGATGGATATAAATGTTTCATTGTTAGGCGTGGCTGAATCTATCTGTTTCAGTTTCTCTCTGTTTTGCACTTTTCCAGTCTTGTTCTGTTCGCCACATTTCCACATGAAATTTATGAAGTGTTTTTTTTTAAGTCCTCGTGAACATTCACCAGCATTTTACTGTGAATTTCTAATAAATACATCCTTGCATGCAATGTTGCCTAATACAATTTTTACAAAGAAGCTTTGCCTAATATAATGTTTCTTTGTACACTGCTTTCACTACTATACATGCATTTGTACGCACACTTTATCCCAGTATATGGACTTTGGTACCTAGTGCTGAGCTGGAGAATTGCACTGCAAAATTCAAAGAAGTACCACTTTCAAAGGATGGTTGCATTTCAGTTTTCATATTGTTTCAAAAAGTGCAAATTAATGAGGTTTGCCTTTAAATGCAAACTGCATCCAATATTTCTCTCGTCCCTAACCTTTGCACTGATTTCTACAAACACTCGCACTCCCCTCTCTGTTCTCAGTCCAGATATCTGTTTGCTAAGTCCAAGTTTTCAAACATATGAATAATAATGTAATCCTCCCTATACCTCAGGGATAGCCAGTGTAGCACTCTGTAGCATCTCTGATGGGGATTCCCTTCTTCATTTGCAGGTGCTGTTCACTTCACCAAAGGTTGCCACTTTTGTCCTTGGTACAAGGAGTTGAAAAAGGCATATAAGAGCAGCTGCTACACAACAGGCTAGGAATCTGGCATCCTGGCACCAGGCAATTTCTTAGCTGGAAAATATGTTTCAACAGAACACACAGCAGAGAACCAGACAGAAACATGACTTTGTACTTCATCTGAAACTTGGCAGCTCCCCAAACCTGGGAACTGGCTCCAAGTGAAATCCTCAAATTACTGTGGTCAACATACTATTCTTGCTACCTTTACAAACCCAACTACTGGAAATAATTTATAATTATGTATATGCGGCCCTCCATAATTGTGTATAGCTGGATACAATTCATACCCTTAGGCCCAAGGATACAAATCCAGACTTTCAGATCTCTCTGTCCAGCCCTCAGGTCTCTCTCCGGGGCACCTGCCATTCCCCCATGCCACTCCTGTCACCAGTATGTTCCTTAACTATTTTTACCTGCTTGAAATATGTAGTTGAACAATATTGCCTCTTTTGTTTAGCTGGCAGGATAGAAAGAGGTGCATGAGTCTGTGTAGAAACTAGTTTACTGTAGAAAAGCAAAATTTGCATTTTTTAACTCCTGGAAATTTTGCCCAGATGAGAATGCCTCAGTTTGAAAAGGTTCTCCACCCTGTCTGTAGTCTTTGTTCCTCTGGGGTACTTTTCTCATATTGGGAGTGTGTCCCACATATACCTACCTGCAACCTACAGCAAAATAAATTGATCAATTAATTTATTATCATAACAGCATACATAATTATATCACAAAATGAATAAAATTGTTCATGCTAACACAGAGCTTTCCAAACTTTTCGTGTTGGTGGCACACTTTATAGACATGCATCGTTTCACGACACAGCAATTCAGCTTTACTAGCAAACCAGAGGTTACACTTAACCCCTTTCCAGCCCCGGGAGGGGCACAGGGACCATTTGTGTGACACACCTACATACTGCAGCCAACACACTAACGTGTTGCGACACACAGTTTGGAAAGCTCTGTGCTAACAGATAAAACAATATAACATTGATCCCTTAATAATAATCCTTTAATAACCAAAAGCTTATCCAGAAGGTAAACTTTAATCTTCCTACCCATTTGATTTCCAAATTAATATAAAGCACCATTTCCATAATTTTCTTAATCTCTTAATATATAAATCATATCTTTATCTACTTTCCATAGGAATAATTTTAAAATTTTAATAGTATTTCTATTCACTTTTCCACAGTACTATTAATACACAGTAAGTCCATAAGTATTGGTTGGGATCGATACCCCATACATTTCTGCCCTTTTGCCAAATAGTTATGTCATCTCTGTCTTCTTTCTTGATCTTTTAGAAAGTTTGTTAATCCCATTTTTTTTCAACCCATTCTTTGATTGTTGGTATAGTGACTGTTGGTATAGTTTGGAATCTTCAACATTCAGCACAAAGAATTCTAGCTATAGTGAGCATTTAAGAAACCAACCCTTGGACTTCTAATTTCACCAATTGTCTAACATAATTATACGAAAAGAATATAGGGTGAAGTGGGACCTCATATCCTAAAATCTGTATAATTTGGTTTTTTATTATATGAAAATCTTCTACTTCCACAACATGTGGATGTAGTCCCTTCTTGCTTCCTGACATTTCCAGCAACTTGTTCCAACTGAGTTACTCCTCTATGCAATCTCCATGCTTGTTGCACACTACTGATCAAATCCCAAGAACTCCTTAAACAATTTCTCCAGCTATCCCACCAAATGACTCACAGAAAATATTAACGCAAGGTTGCAGATAGGGATAGGCAAATCTGTACATTTCATTTTTAGTTTCTTTAGTCTTAAGTTCAGTTTGCCACCTTTCCACATTACTTTGCAATTTTTTATTTTAAAAGTCCTCCTGGAAATTCATTAGCATCTTTGTGAGAATTTATCTGAATGTCTGCATTTTGTGTGCAAATTTTGCCTAATATACACATTTTTGCGAAACCGTTTCCCCTAAGAGAACACATTTTTCATGTTACTTTCATGAATTTATACATATTCCAACCAGGCAAAGGGGGTGTGTGAGGTGCCAGTGAAGGATGTAGCCTGGGGAGAGTTCTAAGGGCCAGACAGAAGGGTCTGGGGGCCCTTTTGACTCTGGGTCTGAAGTTCTCCACCCCTGTTTGGGCCTTTTGTGATTTTTATATTTTTTAATATATATATATATATATATATATATATATATATATATATATATGCATTGAACAAGACAGGACAGGCTTTGTTTCTGTCTTGTGCAGGGGTCAGCAACCTTTTCCAGCCATGGGCCGGTCCACCGTCCTTCAGACCATGTGGGGGGCCGGACTATATTTTGGGGAAAAAAATATGAACGAATTCTTATGCCCCACAAATAACCCAGAGATGCATTTTAAATAAAAGCACACATTCTACTCATGTAAAAACACCAGACAGGCCCCACAAATAACCCAGAGATGCATTTTAAATAAAAGGACACATTCTACTCACGTAAAAACATGCTGGTTCCCAGACCATCTGTAGGCCGGATTGAGAAGGTGATTGGGCTGCATCCAGCCCCTGTGCCTTAGGTTGCCTACCCCTGGTCTTGTGGTTCACTAATAAAGATGTCGGTGTATATCTCTTATGGCAATAAGTGAGGATCAGAGGAGGGTCTGGCTTTTACTCTACTTTCTTTCACACTGTCCCATCTTGTTCCATGACTGCTAGCTACAAATGAGAACATCATCATCATCATCATCATTTTATTTGTATGTCGCCTTTCCATAGTTGAAACTATGCTCAAGGCGGCTTACAGCATGACAAGATTTACATAATTACAACCATAACAGAAGTAATAAACAATAAATAAAACACATCAAAAAATATACAAGCAAATGGAAACAATTTCCATGTAAATCATAAGATCTAAAACTAAAGATACAACAATGTTATCAATAACAGCAACCAGCTCTCTCAACCCACCGTAAACAATACTCCAGCCCAAGAATATGTTCAACAGCCTCAGCTTTTGTAGCTGGAGTCAGTCAGCACTCCACTCTCCCAGGCCAGATGGGAAAAGGCCAGCAAGGCAGGACTTTGGAGCTGTGTGAGAGAGCTGAGGCTTCTGTATATATGGTGACTTTGGAGGATCAACTTAGATTTGCTTAAAAGTAAGCTGAGTGGGAAATTGAATGACTTATTTCCAAACCAATACCACAAGAGCTGGTGCAGGATGGGGGGGGGGATATTTCTCATATCTAGTTGATAATATCTAGGCATATACAGGTACTAGCCTAATGTAAAACCCCAAGGTTAATTTCAGAGAACTTTCTTTGGAGAAAAAATTCCGCCAAATTTTGGAAGGAGTGTTAAAACTCTTCCAGAGACATTTCACAGAGGTGTTCTTCGTGCCCTCAAGGGACAGGGTGTGCATTTCTAAACCTATTCACAGCATGCCCAGAAGCACAGCTGGTTTGGATGCTTTTGACATGCTAGATCGGAAGATGGTCTCTTGTATCTTCATGTCCCAGCAAATAGCCTTGGGCATCTTACAAGGCTGAGTAGATTTTTGTCATTGCAAAATGGGATTTGTGTCAAAATGTGTTGCGAGGAAATTTCATCTTGGCGGTATCCATCGGCTCTAACTAAATACTACTTGCTGTATCACATTGAACATAGCCTAGCTTGGTCATGTCCATTACTGTAAATGATAGAACAGAAAACAGGACTTGTGAATTCCCATTTCCTGCTGTGCTTATAGCCTGTCCCCTCTTACTATTGTCAACAAGAACTCCCAGTAGTTCTAAAAAGTACCTGCCAATTTAAATGACCAAAATAAATGAAATTAAGATGTACTGTAGGTAGACACAGTTGCTTTGAACACAACTTCTCTTTCTCTGCTCTACAGATTTAAGTGTTGTATCTAGACCCCTATTCTTTTCAAACCCATGTTGATATTAACATCAGAATCTGTTTGGCTTATATTGAAGATTTTCCTACACAGTCTCGTGAACCAATCTTGTGAATGGTTGTGGTTATGAAGATTTAATGTGCAAAATACTGGGAAAAGAGCAAAGTTCCATTTACATTATTTTTATGTATGAGTTAGCACATATTGTAAAAATACAGTTTACTGTATATAAACATTTTAAAAAGCAGGACAACTTTGTAATAATAACAATAACAATATCAGCAACAACAATTATTTATTTCTTATGTACCCTGCCCTTCTGACTGGGTTGTCCCCACCACTTTGGCAGCTTCCAACAAAAGTACAGGTAAGAAACGACAACAACCATAACCATTAAAAGCTTCCCCAAACAGCGCTGCATTCTGATGTCTAACATTCCTCCCAATCCTTTTCTCTTGTACTTTTTTTTTTTGCAAGTAAAGCATATTTTGCAATAGATTAATGTGTTCCTAACTCCATTTACCTGTGAATAAGCTCCAATGAGTTCAATAGGATTTACCGGTACTTCTGAGTAGACATGGATAGGATGATGATGTCCCACCATTCATCCAAGGAACACAAAGTGACATACTTGTTTTTCTCCTTCCCCATTTTATCGAGAAAACAACCTTGTGAGGCAGGTTAAGACTGAGTGACTAGCACAATGTCACCCTGGGCTTCATGGCTGAGTAGGGATTTGAATTCTGGTCTCCAAAGTCTTACTGCACCACACTGGCTCAGGTGAAATTCCAAGTGGTCCTGTTGGTTGACCTTTTCTGCACATAACAAATGGGTCTAATTCAGGGATAGGGAACCTGGTGCTGTCCAGATGTTGCTGGACTACAACTTCCAGCAGCCAGGTCATTATTTAGGGATGATGGGAGTTGTAGCTCAGCAAAATCTGGAGGGGGCTCGTCTTTCCTACCCCTGCAGTAATCCCTGCTTGATTCATTGCCATGACAACCAAAGTAAAAGCCCACTGAGCAGAATGGAGAGACAAAGATACAGCCAGCTGTGTCCTGGTATTCCTAGGTGAGGTGGCTGCTGTTGATGGCACTTGATGTGGTGCAGTGGGTCAGCATTATTGTCCAGGACAAATAGCTTTGCGAAGGTGTCATCCCTGGTGCCTGAACCAGTGCTGCTGAGATAATCAGTCATGAATGAACTAGAGATGAACAGATTTCTAGGAGACAATCTTGGGTTACCACTGGGAAACCTAGAAGTCAGTGGCAAGTTACAGCTTTGCCCATCATGGAATGACTCTGAAACAGATTCAGGAATGTATTCTAAAACCACCAGATTTAAAACAGTCCAGGGATGCAATATGCACTGTGATGAATCCATGCCAAATTAGAGCTCCTCCATTTTTTATTGAGCATCAATCCCAGTTTGCTTTTTGATCATAAATGTTGTGTATTGAAAGTGAGACCTCTTGCATACAAAGCATGTGGTCCACCACACAGCTGTAGCCCTTCAATTAAGCTGCCTTATTCCAAATCAGTTGGTCCATAAAGCTCAGTAAGGTTTGCACTGACTGGCAGTGGTTCTCCAGGGTTTCAGGCAGGAGTTATTCCTGGAGACACTGGGAATTAAACATGGGATCTTCTGCAAGGAAAGCATGTTCTCTGCTGCTGTGTCTTTCCCCCTTGAGTGAATTATGGCCCTTCCTGGGAACTTCACTAAAGCTCTGTGTGGAAGTAACAGAGCCTGAGTCCACATTTTGCAACTGAATCCAAAAACAAAACCCTGAGAAATCCAGGGTCTACCTCCTCTCACAATGCCTGGCCTCTGTGCAGAGAAAGGCAGCGAAATCACTCAGGTGCACTATTGTTTGTGATTGCAGCCATCCCAGGGTTTTAGATCGGATGCTTCATATTTGCCCAGACTGCAGAATGAAGTCTTGGGTGTCATATTGCAGTCACCAATCAAGACAAAGTAACTGCAGACATATTTCTTGATGCTCACTCACTTACCAAGCTGTCAACATTCATGTTTGCCAAAAGGTGCATTTGAGTAGCATGAAGTGTGTGTGTGGGGGGGGGGGAGAGATCCTCAGAAGTCAATGATTTTAAGCTGTACCCAGCAGGCATGATAACGAATGTGGAATCAATGCATTTCTGGTTGCCCAGACAATAGAGTGATTTGATTGGGTATTTTTAACCTGCTCCATCTCTGAATGCTCAATGTGGTTTACAGTGGTTAAAAACCAATTAATAACTAAAACCCTGCAGGCAAAAATATGGCTGGTATCTCAATATGTGAATTTCAGAATCACCCGCTGCCCGTTAGCTTTGATACCGACTTCCTGGGACAGAATTACAAAGTAGAGCTGGATGAATCTGTCAATTTTTCTCAGCTTCTCCTCTTTTCAACCTTGATTTCAGTTCTTCACATTTCTGCAGCAATTTGCATTTAAAAATAAAACTCATGAAATTCCACCAGCATTTTAGTGTGGATTTCCCTAAATAAACACAGATTTGCATGCAATTTTGCCCAATATACTTATGTTCAAAGCATTTTTCATTGCTAATATAATGCATCTTTATGTTATTTTCACTCATATATGCATTTTTGTATACATTGTATGGGAGAAGAACGGGCTCACAAAATTCAAAGAAATTTAAATTCTGAACAATTGTTCTGGTTCACATATTGGTTTCAGACATGTGTTAGTTTCTCTTTAAAATTGAAACAAAATTGAATTTTTCCACCATCTTTATCTCCAGCTCTCTGACGTACCACTGCTAGTACAAGCAGCACACAGCCCCTCATATTCCTAAGCCTTCTGCAGGACTGTTAACTCTCCAAACATCCCTTTCTCCTGGGTCTCTCCTCTACGCAGCTATGTCTCCTCCACCATCCTTCATGTTCTGTTGTTGAATACATTGATAAACCACTTAATACTTAAGACAGTCTTTGAGTGGCTTACAAAAGAACAAATACCATGTACAGAAATAATATTGTCAGAAGAAAAAATAACCATCCTGCAGTTGGCATGGCTACCAATAGGCCACCAAAACATGAGAGTATCAGTCTCATTATTACAGTTTGAGCAACAGGAGAAAGACCTTGCTTTAACAGTTACACAAGTCAAGAAAACTGAAAACATTTTACATTATTATTATTATTTATACCCTGTCCATCTGGCTGGGTTTCCCCAGCCACTCTGGGCGGCTCCCAACAGAATATTAATAGAATCAAACATTAAACCCTTCCCAAAACAGGGCTGCCTTCAGATGACTCCTAAAAGTCAGGTAGTTGTTTTTCTCTTTGGCAGGCCGTTCCACAGGGCGGGTGCCACTACCAAGAAGGCCACCTACCTGGTTCCCTGTAACTTGGCTTCTCGCAGCGAGGGAACCACAAGAAGGCCCTCGGCGCTGGACCTCAGTGTCCAGGCAGAACGATGGGGGTGGAGATGCTCCTTCAGGTATACTGGACTGAGGCCATTTAGGGCTTTAAAGGTCAGCACCAACACTTTGAATTGTGCTTGGAAACGTACCGGGAGCCAATGTACATCTTTCAAGACCGGTGTTATGTGGTCTCGGTGGCCACTCCCAGTCACCAGTGTAGCTGCCGCATTCTGGATTAGTTGTAGTTTCCGGGTCACCTTCAAAGGTAGCCCCACATAGAGCACATTTCAGTAATCCAAGCAAGAGATAACTAGAACATGCACCACTCTGATGAGACAGTCCGCAGGCAGATTGGGTCTCAGCCTGTGTACCAGATGGAGCTGGTAAACAGCTGCCCTGGACACAGAATTGATCTGCGCCTCCATGGACAGCTGTGAGTCCAAAATGACTCCCAGGCTGCGCACCTGGTCCTTCAGGGGTACAGTTACCCCATTCAGGATCAGCGAGTCCTCCACACCTGCCTGCCTCCTGTCCCCCCAAAACAGTACTTCTGTCTTTTCAGGATTCAACCTCAATTTGTTAGCCACCATCCATACTCCAACTGCCTCCAAACATAGGACCTTCACCGCCTTCACTGGTTCTGATTTGAAAGAGGTAGAGCTGGGTATCATCTGCATACTGATGATAACCCAGCCAAAAACCCCTGATGATCTCTCCCAGCGGCTGCATGTAGTATTTGGAACTTAAGAAGCTGCGTTACAGTGAATCCATCTAGCTCTGTACTGTCTACACTAACTTGCAGTGGGTCTCCAGGATTTCAAACCAGGAGTTTTTCCTGCCTGGAGATACCAAGAATTGAACCTGGAATGAGACTTTGAAATTCACCGCATGTGTAGCATTGAAAGAGAACATTTATAAAATGATGTATAGATGGTATTTGACTCCAGTAAAATTGTCAAAAATGTATAGAATGCATGATAAGTTGTGTTGGAAATGTAGACAAGAAGAAGGGAACTTTTACCACATGTGGTGGACTTGTAATAAGGTCAAGGGGTTTTGGGAGTCTATCTACAATGAACTCAAGAAGATGTTTAAATATACTTTCCCCAAAAAACCTGAAGCCTTTTTGTTAGGATTGATGGGAGAAGAAATAGATAAAAATGACAAAAAAATGTTCATGTATGCGACAACGGCAGCGAGAATATTGCTTGCCCAAAAGTGGAAATTACAGGAGTTACCAACGATTGACGAGTGGCAGACGAAGATGGTGGAATATGCTGAATTGGCAAAACTGACCGGCAGGGTCAGAAACCAGGAGGACTCGAGGTTTCAGAGAGACTGGAGTAAATTTGTGGAGTACTTAAGATTGAACAGAGGAAGTTTAAAGACACTTGTAGGATTGGAATAAACCTTTGACACAGTTTAATACGGACGCAATATGAACTGCGCGACAAGAATGGACAAGAAAACCTACTGACGTGGAGTAACAGCTCGGCAGAGCATTGTTTAAATGTATTGTATTTTTGACGTTGAATTGGCTGTAATTTGGTATATTTGGAAAAAAATAATAAAAAATTATTATTAAAAAAAAGGAACTTTTGCATGCAGAGCAAATTCTCTACCACTGAGCTACAGACTTTCCCACTTGAGTGGCTCTTCCCCCTATAGACCAATAGACATCTTTGTGTTTTTTCTTCATATTATGGCCCCCAGGAATGAAACATTGTTCCTCCATGCCTGAGAATTTTGCACACCTCTTTTTTAAAACATCAGGTTTCCAGCTAACCCTCTTCCTATCATTGTAGCCTCTATAATTTGGTGATTGCCCACTTCATTTCAAGTGACTGGTACATTCTATGTCTTTAATGATCTCATTCATACAAAGAGGTTCCTTTATTTATGATGATTATGATTATGATTATGATTATTATCTATGCCCCTCCTTAAAAAGAAAAAGATAAGCTTGGGTGCAATTAGCTGTTATCCATAGTGAATGAAGAAGTTGTCCATTTTTATCATAGTTATGTGTGCAGATAACTCCAAAAAATAATGATAATAATAATGATATTAACAATAATAATAATTTTCCAACATCCTCCTACTCTTGCTACCCTTGGCTTTCCTCCCTTTCCTTCACACAACTCATTTTGGGGCAAAAACCTGTATTTTGGCTTCTTTCCCTCTGTATAGCAAGGGTAGAGAAACTTTTTCAACCCAAAGGTCACTTTTTCTTCTGAGAGCCACTGGGTGGGACCAGAGGCAAAAATATGTGGAACAACAAGTGCTAATTTCATGTTTGTAAAGCAGGCTAGCTTTTATGCACACCTACTGACTCCTTTCTACCTGCTTTCTACTCCTTTCTACCAGACAAGATGTATTATCAGAATCCAAGGACACATCCCAGTCAGGCAAAAACACGCAAGTGGGGAGCAAGTGAGCAGTGTGGCCTGGGGGAGGGGGAGTTCCAAGGGCCAGAAAGAGAGACTTGAATTACCACATTTGGCCTGAAATCTAGGTTCTTTACCTCTTTTCTATAGCATTATGAACACAGAGAAAGCTAGAGAAATGATGAACATGACTGAGGCATCTTTTAATTTCAACACGTCTGCTCTGAGCAAACCACAGTTGAATACCACCATAGGGATAATCTTTTTTACAGATTAGCCAAGGTCAAAGTGACATGTGAGCCACCCTGTCTTCTCAGTAAACTTCATTGGCATTATCTGCACTCTTTTGGCTTCTACAAGATTTCTTCAAATGCTTTGCTTGGGGAAGAACCTCAAACATTTGCTTCTCACTTTAGACAACCTTGGGTTACATGTAACACAATGGAGAAATTCCCCCTCGCCATCCCTTCACTTCTGATATGTTTGTGTGTGAGGGAAAAAGAGAGACCTAAATTTGCCTAGGTGAAATATTGTTGGGAATTCTAATGAAGTGCCCTCTGGTCCTCCTTCATGAAGAAAGTATTTCCAGAAGCCCAACCCATTCCCTGCTTTACACACACAGGGCTCAATATAAAACATATGACAGTCTCACCTTGTGTCCTGGATTGTAGCCGATAGTCATCTCCTTTCTGCAAGAAGAATACAAGTCAAAACTGTTAAGTACAACGGTGAAAGTAAAGGTTATGTAGTCCTCACCAGACCCAGTCTACTTTCTAGACTGATGTCTTATAGCATCCTTCTTGACATGAAAGAGGCCTGCAGAGGCCAATAACTGTTCTAAGCTGGAAGCAAAGGGACTGATCATAAGTAGTCTCCCCTTCCCTCCCTCCTCTATTTCTCTTTAATGGAGATACAATTTCTTCTTCGAGGATTTTATTCCTAGGGACAGCAGAACAGAAATGTCTTAATGGATGTTGGGTTAGAAAGTGGCCATTGGCATATCGCTGATCTTTAAAATCCGTTGGAATAGCCTGGTTGTTAACACTGTCCCATAATTGTTGACTGTCTCAAGGAAGGTAATGCTCAGGTAATGGGCTAGAGCATGCTTTGTTGCCTAGGAGGAGGGAAGAGAAATACCCTTTTAAAAACATCTTAATAAATAGTAATCTCCACTAACACAACCCCAAGGAAGCACCCCAATAGCCCTATGTGGCATGCCTTTTATGGCAGGCAATTTATTTATTCCTGGAGCTGAAAATAAAGCACTGCACCAGAACTACTGATGAGTTCAATCCTGGAAATCCAAATGAGGACCACTGCAAAACTTTTCTCATTAAGCTGCTGCTCCTGCCCCAATGCCATCCTACCTTAAGGGAGTAACCTAAAGGGACTGTCTCTTAAAGTTAGAGGCATATCTGAGTGGTAGAGCATTCACATTGCAACCAAAATGTATCAGGTTCCATCCTCAGCATCTCCAGGTTCCCTGCCTGAAACCTTTGAGAGCTACTACCAGTCAATGCAGAGTTGAATGGCCCAGTGGAACACTATAAAGCAGAGGTGGGGAATCTCAGGCTCAAGGGCTAACCTTGGCCTACAAGGGGGTCCAATCTGGCCCTTGTGACCATTTCCCCCAAACCATACCCAGGTGTCATTCATGAACTCAGCTGATGTGCAAGAGGGTGAGGCTAGTGCTTTGCCAGGTCTATGCTCAGAGATTCCCAACGCACTGGATATAGCACTGGCAATGCCCTTTGCAATGTGGTTCCCAAGTGCCCAACAGCCAGGTGTCAATCATGGTGTCATAATGGCATCATTTGATTGGCAGGGGGGTTGTCCCTCTCACCTTTCAAAATTGGCTTGCACAGTTGGCCAAAAGGGTTCCTCACACCTGCTATAAAGCAAGTTTTGAACTTGCAATATATCTTCTGCTTGTCATTCAGTTATCTAGAAGAGCAAATCACATTTAGAAATAAGACCATCCTTCTCCCCGCCCCCGCTCCCCTACACTGAACTTTTCGGACAGGTTCAAAGCACTTTTGAGGTGGTTAGAAATAGCTGTCAACAGGTTTCACGGAGAGTCTCCTCTCAGAGCTAGGGAGATGCATGGCCCATGTCTTAGTAAGAAAGCAATTATCAGGTAACCTTAACACCTCCTATTTGTTACATATCAGGATCCATTTTGTTGTCTCTTTGATGGCTGTGTGTGGATCGGCAAGAAGAAATAGAAACCTTAAGCTTAACAAGAGATTAATGGCAGAATGTGACAGAACAAGTGTGTGTGAATAGGAAATGAAAACTGAAAAATGTTCCTCAAAAAAGTCTACCAGAGAAGAGCATTTGACTGTTGTGGATTTACACATGCTTTTTTCAAAATACCCTAACCTCAGGCAATCTGTTCCAGATCGATCTGTCTAACAAGGAATTTCAGTACACTCAGGCTACATTCACACCACACAGTTAAGGCACCATGATACCATCCTAAACAGTCATGACTTCCCACAAGGAATTATGGGAGCTGAGTTCTTTAAGGTTGCAGGGAGTTCCCCACACAGAACTGCAATAATTCCCTCTAGCAGAGGAGATGAGCAGAAGAGTCTCCACTGGAGGAAATAGTAACCAATGCTCCAACATCATTATTAACTCGCAGGTTGTTGAAAAATCTGCTAACTTGGTCTGCAGGACCAAGGACAGCAACAAGGCAGCTCAACCTTCACTGTATCAAATAGTCATGGCTTCCCTCAAAGAATTATGGGAGCTATGGTTTGTTAGGTAAAGGTAAAGGGACCCCTGACCATTAGGTCTAGTTGCGGATGACTCTGGGGTCGCACACTCATTTCTCTCTATAGGCCGAGGGAGCCGGCATTTGTCTGCAGACAGCTTCTGGGTCATGTGGCCAGCATGACTAAGCCTCTTCTGGTGAACCAGAGCAGCACACAGAAACGCCGTTTACCTTCCCGCCAGAGCGGTACCTATTTATCTACGTGCACTGTGTGCTTTCGAACTGCTAGGTTGGCAGGAGCAGGGGCCGAGCAATGGGAGCTCACCCCATCGCAGAGATTCGAACCACCGACCTTCTGATTGGCAAGCCCTAGGCTCTGTGGTTTAAACCACAGCACCACCCACGTCCTATAGTTTGTTAAGGGTGCTTAAGAAACAGGATTGCACTCTTATGCCAACCAATTTAGAAGTAGCCTGTTTTGGAGATGGTTGCAGTGTCCTTTCAAAGAATGAGTTCCACAGTCTAGGTCACAAAATGAGGAACCTGTGGCTCTCTAGATATTATGGGACTCCAACTCCCATCAACTTTGGCCAGTATGGCCAATGATCAGGGATTATGGGAGCCACAGTCTGCAGGGCACATAATTGGCCACCCCTGCAATAAAATAACAGAAAACCATCAAATCTTCAGCTTCAGAGAAACCAGCATGGACCACACACGGTTCTTGATAGGAAAGAGGCCTTGAGGGTCCTCTTTCATTCAAAGAATGTGTATGAATGCCTCACAACCACATAATTTCCTATTCTGCTGCTTCCTTCCCAGATTGTTGTGTGCTGCAATTAATTTGCATCTCAATTCTTAAAATGGACACTTAAAAGTTCTTTCTTTGAAACTGTTACAACCATATGGATTTTTTAAATAAAAAAGATCAGCATCTTTGTGCTAAAAAGAAGAAGAAAGTCTGAAAGACAAAAGGGGGGAGGGTTGCCAGCTGCTAAAGACCAATACATTCTGCAGTTAAAGAAAACACTTGGCAAAGTGAAAATTCAGGGTGTAAATTAAATTTGTCAATAAATATGGAAATGGCTTCCAAGTGTCTGACCCCCCACATTGATGCGATTAAATTTCCCAGTTCCATGTCACTGGCAGGGCGGGAGAGAGATCTCTCAGGCTTCTTTTGTTATCGTAGGCTCGGTATGAAGTGACATCAATTATCACATCCTCAGATTAGTTTGTTAATTGTACATTCAACAGGAGTAGCAGCCGCCTGAACTCTTGCGGCTTGGGCTCTGTTTGGTGGTAATTGCATTTAAGGGATTCAAAGCAACAGGGCTCCCGTGTGCAGGTTTGTCAGTGATGGGAAAGGCATCTGCACAAATTGTAGACTTTGAGATCGCTATCTGGGGCAGTCCCCTGGGCTGAGGGAGGGAGGGGCGGGTGGCCATTGTACATTGAGAGAAGGAAGACAAAGTAGGAATGACTCACTTTATTTATTTATTTATTTATTTATTTATTTATTTGATGCACGAGTCACCTCATAATATAGACTTTCTAGACAGCATTGCAACACAGTTAAACAAATCCAACTTTATGTTTAAATATTGTTGCATGCAACCCAGTCGCTGAGTGGCAAGAGACTCCAGGGGTTCATGCACTTAACACAGGATTCAGTTTCCTTTGAATGAAGGGCAACAGTCTGTGGTGGTTACAGGTGTTGGTCTGCCTTAGTCGAAACAAAATAGAAAATTCTTTCCAGTAGCACCTTAGAGACCAACTGAGTTTGTTCTTGGTATGAGCTTTCGTGTGCATGCACACTTCACTCTGTTTGGTGGTGTGCATGCACACTTTCATGCACACTGAAGTGTGCATGCACATGAAAGCTCATACCAAGAACAAACTCAGTTGGTCTCTAAGGTGCTACTGGAAAGAATTTTCTATTTTGTTTAGTCTGTGGTGGATATATCTTTTTATTTACACAGATAACCTTGAACATAGGATGGAGGAGCTCACAGCATTAACACTCCAGCAGATCTTGCTTCCTCATTATGTTTCCAGGGAAACCCCAAAGTTGACTGTGGGTTTAGCACAGAGCAAAAGGTGTCTCTGTATCCAACTTCCAGCATCAGCCAAAACTCTCACACAAAACTCTCCCATATACAGTTCCCCTTGTTCTCCAGCTCCTATTGTTCTCCAAACTAGGATGAGGTAGCATCCAGCCAGGTGAGGTGGGGAAAGGTCCACCCATTTGTATCTATAGCAAAAGAGCAATCTATTTGGATAAGGAAAATAGCAGTACTTAACTAGTCAGCCGAAGTCATTACCTTAACAAAGGAACTGGTTTGCTAAACCCAACAGTTTCTTCTACTAGATTATAAACAGGTCTGGGAAGGAACCCATGGGCATCATCCAGATTGACCTCCCAAACTAATAACAATATAGAGTTGTTTTCATTTAACTTCTTGTATATGTTGCCTGGAAAATCTATATGATGAGGTGATGAATATGATATTAAAAGTTAAATATAGCAATGCATTCATTTCAGTGGCAAATGTTACACACCTTTTGAGATCAAAGGCAAAAGGAGACAAAGGTAAGATTTATTTTTGGGGGGTAAAAAAATGGATGTTGGTTATTGTTTGGCATAGAAAGAGTTAGTTGTTTCCAAACATGAAATGCAGTTTTCAGTAAATGGAAATAATGTACAGTCTATTAAATTTCTATTTCTCCCCCTTTCTTTTCTTTCCTGATAATAATATGCATTAGGAGTCTGCACCAGCTCTGACTGTAGGCCAAATAATGAGGCAAATCAGGGTTGTTTGGGGGCCTTTCCCACCTTCTGAGTCAAAGCACCATGTCATTTATACACTTTGAGGTGGATCAGGATAGAGCATTATAGAACTCTGTTATTTCTGTACTTATAAGGAAATGCAGAGCTATATGGCACTCATAACTGTTTCTCTAGGTCCATGGGTTTTAGCTTACAAAAAGTGAGACTGTCCAAAATATTGCCTGCAAAGTGCTGAAGAGCATTCTATTTTTTTTTTTTGTTGTTAAAGCACAACAGGGAAGGATTTTTTTTTAAAAAAACTATTTATGAAGCTTCATTTACATTTTTTAATAAAAAAAATCACATTGTTTTGCTACAACAATTGCAAATAGTCTAATTCAGCAGCCAGCTGCACTTTCCACACACAGTTTCAGGTTCAGCAGGTTTGGTGAGTTTCCCAGGGGGTCCCAAGGATGGGAAAAGGACACCCCTCCACTCATGGTTCTTTCCATAGCCTCTTGCCCTCTCCTCCTCCAGCTGCTATTATACTTAAGCCTTACCAGATTGAAACCAGTGGCTGGAAAGTTTGGGGTGACTCACACCTATATTGATTGTACTTTACTAGTTAACAGGCTTCACTCTGGGGAAATTCTTCCTGTGCTTTTCTTGCCAAAGAGAGCTGGTACAAGAAACAAAAGTCACTGTCACCTTCCACCCTCTTTGTGATGGATTATGAGCTGGTGACTGATAGCCTTCATTCACATTCTCCATTACATCTTCTCAATGTAATATTAATATCATGGAAGCAGCTTCACGTCTTCCCTGACCTTGACGCCTGCAGTGTTGCTCCATTGGCAGAAGGGCAAGGCCTAGAGCTGCTGAACTGAGCCAAAGGCCATAGGACCCAAGAGCCTGCTTTAAATCTAGGCAGATGTCCAGTGACAGCCACACATGGCATATGAACATACAAAATGCCTGGCTGCACCACACTAAGACCCATGTAGTCTGTCATTCTTTTTACATCAGCAGGCCATCAGTTGCCTCAAGAACAGGAGTGGGGAACCTGTGGCACTCCAGAAGTTGGGGCAGGCCCATAGCTCAGTGGTAGAGAATCTGTTTTGCATGCAAAATGTCCCAGGTTCAATCCCCATCACCTCCAAACAGAGAGAGTTCAGTCATTCCCAGGCAGTGTAGACAATACTGAGCTAGATGGACTAAAGGCTCTCTCTGCTGCCAGCAATGACATCCCACCAAGCTGGGTGTGGCAGGGACCTCTGCAGAAGTGGAACTTCCATGGCCATATCCTTAACCCCCTCCAGCCAGCAGCCATCATCAGGGGATGAGGATGCCACTGCAGAAATAACAAACACTGGGAGTAGGTTTCTCTCTCTCTAGCATATTTCAGTGTCAGCTTCAGCTCAGTCTCTACCCAATCAGACTTAAGTATCACATCCTGAAAGAATCTGGCTTGCACTCCACCCTCTGGACCTGCAAATCAGCCCATTGTAAAAACTTCCTGCTCCCTCTGCAGTAAATTGTCTTCTTCCTCTTCTCCAGTCCTCATCTTTGCAAGACCAGGGAAAAGATGTGACGAGAAAGCATGTGTGAGAAGAATGGAGGCTGAGATCGAATGAGCCCCCCAGGGGAATAAAGTCTATTCATTTTTATTACCTCTTTTCAAGATGCAGCGAGGACAGTCTCTGGGACAGTCTCTCTCTCTCTCTCTCTCTCTCTCTCTCTCTCTCTCTCTCTCTCTCTCTCTCTCTCTCTCCCCTCCCCTCCCCTCCCCTCCCCTCCCCTCCCTCTCTGTTTATGTCTTACAAAAGACTATTTGCCAAAAAGCCCTGGGATTGGCTACAGATATTAAAACAAAGTATTTAGGCCTGAGTGGCATGAGTCTGGTTGGATTTACACAGACCTCGCCTTTATCACAACTGCGCCAGGCTTTGCTGTTCAGCAGCTGCTGCCAGTAATTAGCATGCATTGCCATGCCAGGAATGGAGCATTCCATGTGTTAAAATCCAGCTTTGTCACCAAAGTAGAAGTGCTTGTAACTAATTAGATCCAAGCATTATTGGGCCTGGTCCACTTAAAGACACTTAATAACGCCAGCCTTTTACCATTCCAGACACACACATAGGAACATTGGAAGCTTCCTTACAATGAGTCAGAGCATTGGTGCATCCAGCTCATTGTCATCTACACTGACTGGCAGGGGCTCTCCAAGATTTTGGGCAGGGTATGTTCCTTTTTCAGTCCTGCCTGGAGATGTTGGGATTGAAGCAGGGACCTTTCATGTGCAAAGCCTGTGCTTAACCACCATTGAGTCACAGCTCTTCTAAGGGCTTCTAATTTTTACAGGATGGGAAGTTGTTTTATACGAAGCCTGGTCCATTTAGTTCAGTATTATGTGGCCAGAAAAGGGAAACCTTTGGGGCTGCCATATTTTGAAGAGCAAAAAAAGAGGACGCTATGGCAGCCATTCAGAGTAAATAAATGCATTTTGTCTCAAAATTTACCCTTGAAAAAGAGGACGTGTCCTGGAAAAAGAGGACACATGGCAACCTTATCAATGGCATTGCAGATGTTGTGGAACTGCAACTCCCATCTTCCCTGACATTGCCTATGTTTCCTGGAGCTGGTGGGAGCTGTAGTTCAGCAATATCTAGAACAGTGTTTTTCAACCACTGTTCCGCGGCACACTAGTGTGCAGTGAGATGTTGCCTGGTGTGCCGTGGGAAAAATTGTGTTTATTTGATTCCTATTCAAGAGAATTACTTTATATATAGTCAATATAGGCACAGAGTTAAATTTTTTAACATTTTCTAATGGTGGTGTGCCTCGTGATTTTTTTCATGAAACAAGTGTGCCTTTGCCCAAAAAAGGTTGAAAAACACTGATCTAGAAGGCCAAAGGGTGTAGGCAATAGCAATAATGAAGTCCTCTTTCAAATAACGTCCTACAGGTACAGGCCACAATAGGTACAGATTCGTGCTCATTACCTTGAATTATCCCATGTTATATAATTCATTGTGCTGGGAGCATTTTAAAAAATAGATATAAATAAATAAAACAAAAAAAGCAAAGGGATGACACACTTCCATGGCTTGCTTGCAAGTATTCAGTTAAAAATAATAATGACGCTATTGCTTCTTTCACATTTATTTGTTGTATACATCTATATCCCGATTTTCTGCCCATGGCCCAACAAAAGAGAACTTTCATTTTCCTTTATTGAAGAGATTGTGTTTTCATGTCATGATGTTCCTGGCTGTAGGCAGGTTATAGATTTGCAGGGTGGGGAGTAGGGATCCCTAGGACCAGAGCCTCAGTCAAACCAGGACAGATATTCATTTATTTAATTATAGGATTGCCTACCTTCTTTTCTTCACCACCAGGTCCCAAGGTAGATTGAAACAATTAATTTTTTATTAAAAAAATCTGTTAAAACAATTTACATCACAAGGGTAAAGTGACTCCTACAGATATTGTTCATCTGCCGAAGGCCAGGGTAAAGAGGTACAGGTGATGAAAGCTACACAATCAAGGTGCCAGAAGGAGTTGCGCAACTCGAGGGCTGCCACAGAGGATGCCCTCTTCTGAGGTACCACCCATCAAACACCCAAGGGCAAAGTAATTACCCCAAGGGCCCTTGATAACAGTGGGCAGATAAGGTCAAAGCTCACTGTTGCCCAAAGAAACCCCAAGCTTTATCCAGAAGCATTTATAACAGGGATGGGGATGCTCCAGCCTGGGGACCACATGCAGCCCTCCAGGCTTCTCTGTCCGGCCCTCAGAACTCTCTCCAGGTCACACAAACTCTGCAATCACAGCTCTCACCAGCCATGCCTTGAGTGTTTTTGCCTGGCTGCAATGTGTCCTTGGACTCTGGTAGTGCTTCTTACTTGCCTGGATGGAGATTGAGGAGAGGTGTGTGAGGCCTGCCCATCACTGGCATGTGGCCCCCCGGAAGGTTCCCTAGGAGGGTATATGGCCCTCAGGCTAAGAGTGGTTTCCCATCCCTGATTTATAGGAGGGCCATAGAAGGTGTCTCTGTTGCACAGGGGTCTCTGTTGGTGTAGCATGTTGAAAATCCACATTGACACTGGGAAAGGAATTGAGCAGGAGATCTACGATCGCCTTTCTGAGCTCCCAGTTTCCAAATGACATTGAGATGAGGGGGCAGTAAGGGTAATTATAATTACTTGCATAAATCCAAATGCTGATCAATGCAGGTTTTCTGCCAGAGGAAATTGTACAGCCTGGAATTGTAGAGCCCTCCAAGTGCCACCTGCTCCCCGCAAATTAGTCAGCAGCACCAAAAGACATGCCTCCCCCTATTTTCAAATCAAAGAGGTGGATGCGGAGCAAGAGGGCAGGCCGTCTTTCAGCCTTCCGTTGCATGGCTGGAGAAAATAATGCCTTTGAAAAGATCTCTAGATCTCTTTAATGCAGAGTCTCCTTAGGAAGAATGTGGGAATACGTTTTGGGATTTCCCGCGCTTTTGCCGCTTTATTTATCCTTCTGCGCTACTGCACCGAAAGAAAGAGGATCCGGCCAGAGATTGGTGCCTGGATCCCTCCGCGCTTGCTCGAAAGCGCGCCAGGAAGCCTCCTGGTAACGGTCACAGGACTTGTTTTCCGCCCGGAAACACTGACTATTGCAATGCTGTTATTGGTTAATGCTTATGTTATGACGCTGTATAATTTGCTAATAAATAGCCCTGCTCCTGTTAGCTCTGCGACGAGTAGCACGAGACAAGCCCAGCGAGACGAGATGAGCGGAACGACAGAGAGACAAGCACAGAGCAACAGAGAGACAGAGAGCTCGCTCGTACTGAGTGCACTTGAAACCACCGACTGCAGTCTTCTTTTTTATTTGGCCTCTTTCCTGCCTTCGGCCACACCTTTTGCTCTACTGTTACGCCTGTATGCCTAGACCCAATAAGACCAGAAGAAAGATTCAGGCAGCAAGGTTTCCAAAAGCAAAGTTTCTTTATTGCAATAAGGTGCATTCAGTAAGCAAAAGGCAAAATGCACACCCCACCTCCTGTGGGGCAAGCTTAAGTACTCTCTATGACATAGTAAAGCTCCTCCTAAATCCCTCCTCCTGGCCTATCAGAACTAATATTATAATACTGCGTTAGCAAATCAGAACATTTCCTATGTCCGGCTGCCTTTGTCTGTTTCAAGCTGCTTTAGCCGCCAGGAGGTGCTATATGCTATTATTTCAGTGCCTAAATGCCTAGCCGTTGACCCCCAACTGCACCTGGGACCTTATTTTGGCTTCTGCTGATGTTCACAGGAAATGGCTCGGTCATGGGGGTGAGTTGTGGTTAGCTCTTCCCCTGAAACCAGACATAGTGTGGAAAAGAGGAAGTCTGTGGTCGGCCGTTTACTGACATTCTGCTGAACTGCTGAACTGCTGAAACTGCTGATATGTCTAAAAAAGCTGCAGTGTTAAGCTTTAGCTAGAGTGAGCAAAACTGCATCTTCTAAAATGGAATCAGAGTGAAGCTGCATCTAAAATGGGGTTCTGTGGCTCTTTCTACCTACCCTCTGGTACCTTGGTGCCTCATTTCCCCCCTTTCAATCGAGAGGAGCAGCTTGTTCTGCTTCCTCTTCAGATTGACCTACTGAGATTTCCTCTATAACTTGATCCATCCAGTGTTCAAACACCTCTATAGGGTCTTCAAAATGTTCATCAGGTTCCCATGTATCATCATCTGGTGAATAACCTTTCCATCGTACTTTGTATAGTATTTTACTATCTGTGGTTTTCATGTCCAGGATCTTCTCCACTTCAAAGACATCCGTATCATATTCGTTGATACCTCTGCCGCTTTCCACCATCCCTTCTCCTCCTGCAGCCACCTTCTCCTCAGCCCCACTCACAACCGCTGCCATGTATGAGGCAAACGTTGTAATGGTGTCCTTCTCCAGTCAGTCCCTTGGACTGTAAGCAATTGCGTGGCAACCACAGGTATATTTGGCAAGCCTGCAGTTCCTGTACATAAAAGGACTTCCCACCCCCCTTTGGTGACTCTGGGTGGCGTGTCCCCTGGTGTGAAAGCTTCAAATCTCCTTGTGACTACACTGGAGAAAGTCGAATAAGAGCCAGTGCCTCACCCTGGTTTACTGTTACAGCTGAATATGGCCCATATTTCTTATGGAGGGTGATGACATTTACTGGAGGACTGGAAGGGACTAATGAAATTAGTGTGAGAAGAATAGGATCAGTGAATATTTTACCTATTCTGACTTCTTGAGAGCAGTTGCAATGTAGCAAATAGTCAGGAATAACTTTCTAACAGTAAGAACTGTTTGGCTGTAGAATGGACTCCCTATTCTCTTTTCCAGTGAAAATACACCCATAGGTATAAAAGACTAGGCCCTCCCCCTCTGGTTCCCAACTATATACACGCAAGGGAATAGAAAGGGATATTGTTACTTTGACAAAGTCAATTTCAAGGGGTCAACAGGATTTTCCCTTCCAATTTCCCGTCCAATCCCAACAGCCTAGACCAACATTGTTCACACCTCTAACACTCCCAATCTATAGAGTTATGCCCTGTCTAACAACTGGTCCCACTAATAACAATGTCCTTCCGACCAATTTTTCTGATGTGGTTCTGCTGGAGATGGTCTCCGTTGCATAAACTGGAGGTTTCCGGTGGCCCGTGCGTCGAGTGACAGCGTCCAGTGTGTCACAGCAGGGGCTACTTCAATTCGGTCTCCCGTGCGCTGGGCGTCCTTGCCGGTCAGACGCAGCAGGGGAGACTGGTGCACCGTGCGTTGAGTACCCACTCCTGGCTAGGCACAGCAGGGTGTCGACTCCAGGGGGTCACCTCGGCCTTTCACCGCCGTTGGGGTGGATAGGAGAACCGTGTATGGACCGTGTAAGAAGGTTGCGCTTCCACTCCTTTACCCACAAGCTATAGCCAGGCTGGAACTGATGGACTGGCTCAGCAAAGCTGCACGGTGTTTGCTCGAGGGCCCACCTGCTGAGGGAACGACAACACACAGACACAGAGAGACAGACAGACAGATAGAGAGATTATTTGTTTGTGGAAGGTGATATGCTCTTCCACCTGTCCAGTCCAGCTGGTTTTTCACGAACAAATGGAGGTGGCCTCCCATACAGGAGCTCGAATGGTGACAGTTTAAGTCTCTTGGTGGGGGCGCTTCGAATTCGGAACAGAGCTATAGGGAGGACATCTGTCCACTTCAGTCCGGTCTCTTGGGTTAATTTGGCCAATTGGATTTTCAAAGTCCGGTTCATCCTTTCAGTTTTTTTCCGAACTCTGTGGCCTATAGGCAGAGTGCAGTCTCTTCTTTATCTGAAGTTTCTTGCACACTTCCTGCACTACCTAATCGATAAAGGCTGGTCCATTATCACTCCCTATACTCCTGGGCAGTCCGAACCTGGGTATTAGTTCGGTTAGAAGTTTCTTAGTTACTTCCCTGGCTTTTTCAGTCCGTGTTGGGAACGCCTCTACCCATCCGGTCAGCGTACAAACAAACACTAGCAGATATTTGCAAGTCCTTGCAGGTGGCAACTCAGTAAAATCCACAATCAGATTCTCCATAGGGCTGTATCCCACATGTTGTACACCCGGTGGGGGTTGCATTCCTTGCTTGGGGTTGTTTTTGGCACAAAGGATACACCTCTGGGAGATAGCAGCAGTTAATTGTGAGAGGTTAGGCACATACAATTTTCTCCCGAGATGTTCCCTAGCAGCAGTGCCACCCAAGTGTGTAGACTCATGATAGTTTCTCACAATTTTGCTGGCCAAGTGTTGGGGCACGAACACTCGGTTGTCTGGGAGGAGTAGCCATCCATCTTGCAGTCGGGCTCCCTCCTGTTGTGCCCATTCTTGCTCTTCAGGAGAATAGTGAGGTTCCAAGTCTTCAGTGGATATTTCTGGGATGAGTGCAGCCATGGTTGAAGGTGGTGATTGCATAGCTGCTTCTCGGGCAGCCTTGTCTGCCTTATGGTTGCCTCTGGTGACCAAATCCTTGCCTCGCCCATGTCCTTTGCAATGCATTACAGCAATCCTCTCAGGGGCCCACACCGCCTCTAATAGACTTTCCACTTCTTGTCCATACTTCAAGGCTTTTCCATGGGCTCCTATCAGACCTCTTTCCTTCCATAGAGCTCCATGCGCATGCAGGGTTAAGAAGGCATACTTTGAATCCGTATATATATTCGCCTTACATCCAGCTGCCAATTGCAGGGCTCTAGTGAGTGCAATTATTTCGGCCTTCTGGGCAGAGGTTCCCGGTTGCAGAGCTTCTGCCTCTACAATCTCATCGTTGGTCACCACAGCATACCCAGCCCTCCTAACGCCATTGGATACAAAGCTGCTCCCATCTGTGTAATATACAACATCAGGCTCTTTCAGGGGTTCATCTTTCAAGTCTGGTCTGCTAGAGTAGACTTCGTCCATCACCTGGAGACAATCATGGTGTTCTATTTCCTCGTCGTCTGGTAGGGGCATCAGGGTGGCGGGGTTAAGGGTATTCACCACTCTTAGGTGCACTCTTGGGTTTTCACACAGCAGGCCCTGGTATTGGGCCATTCGGGGGTTTGTCAGCCAGTAACTCCCTTTGTACTCCATGAGGGTGAGAACAGCATAGGGTACATTTACATTCATTTCTTGGCCAAAGGTGAATTTATCTGCTTCTGTCACCAAGACTGCAGTGGCTGCCACTGATCTCAGACAGGGTGGCCATCCTTTAGCCGTTGGGTCCAGTTGCTTTGAAAGATAAGCTACAGGCCGATTCCAGCTTCCTAACTTCTGAGTCAAAACTCCAGCTGCCACGCCATTCTGCTCATGCACATACAGTTGGAAGGGCTTCTCTGGGTTTGGCAATCCTGGAGCTGGGGTCTCCATTAGGCATCTTTTAATAGTCTCAGAGGCCTTTTGTTGTTCTGGTCCCCACACAAGGGGTCTTCCTTCACTCCTCCTGTACTATCATTCAGGGATTCTGGTAAAACACTGAAGCCAGGTATTTAGCACCACCCTGCATTTCCCTAGGAAGTCCCACAACTGCTTCCTAGTGGTGGGCTCTCTTATGAGACATATGGCTTCTTTCCTCTGTGATGTGATATATTGAAGCCTAAATACTTGATTTCCTTCAGATACAATTTATACCTTTCTCTGAGAGGCTTTGTATCCTGTCTCCCATAACAAGTATAACAGTTCTTCTGTAACTTCTTTTCCTTTTCTTCCAAGTTTTGGCCATCTTTACCAATTTTTTTTTAAAAAATCCTTGTGGCCAGAATCAAAGGGGTTTGAGTAAGCCAAGATTCAATAATCAGTTCAAGTGTTTCTGGGCTCCTTCTGCCGCCCATCGTGGCAGGAAAGTGAGAGTAGTGTTTTACTGAGACTGGCATTGCCTAGGACCTTACATTAAGAATTATATGCAGGATATTTTTGGCCAACTCTGGGGATTATCTTCAGCCCACACCCCTGGTGGAGCTTGGAGAGTTTCAGGTATTTATTCTGTCACTTTTCCCAAGAGTAAATGGATGGGATTTTGTGATCAGGGCTGCCAAAAGTTCCTAAGAGTATTCTCTAGGCGCCATTAGTGACAATATGCTGGTCACTCGTGGAAATAGCTGCATTTCTGGTCCTTTGGGGACAAAATAATTTGTGCCTGTACCTTGAGGGGATGTCTCTTTCCAGTGAGGGCACTGGGTATTTGGGCATATACAGGAACTGTTGGGTGAGGTGGCATCCTCCAATTTGACATTCCAAATGCCTCCCTGAACAAATCACTTGTGGCTCCCACAATGTTCACTGATTCTAGGCTTTTGGATTGTACAGGCGTGGTTATAACAGAATACTGGGCTCCCAGCGAAATATCTCTGGTTGGTCCCTCTGGGGTATCTTCCTCCAAACCCTCTTCCTCTTTGTCCTCTTCCTCTTCCTTCTCCTCTATTCTGGGGCCATTCTCACTTCCAATGTGTCTCCCTTTTCTACATATGACACACTGCTTCCTTCCTAGCAACTGACCTTTTCACCGGCCTCTTCCTCGGGTCAGACCCCTCTGGCCTCACCCGGGTCACCAGTCCTAGGACGCTTGTTGCTTGGCCTTTCATCCTTACATACTCCTTCAATGCCTCTTCTACTGCTTTCTTCCAAGCGGCTGACCTCTTCACCGGCCTCTATCTCGGGCCTCTGGGCCCCTCTGGCCCTCCCGAGTCGCCGGTCCTCCTTGGGCCAAAGCTGCCGCCATAACTGCCGCCTTCTCCTTCATCCACTTCCTCTTTTCCTTCTTCTCCTCCTCCCCTCTATAGTCATACACTCGCTGGGCAATTTCCTTGAAACCCATCCTGCTTTTGTATCTTTGTCCTTATATCTTTAGTGGATTGTGCGATAAATGAGCTATTGACCATCGCCGCATACTCGGGGAGGTCGGGGTCAAATGGAGTCCAGATTCTATAGGCTTCCATTAACCGTTCCAGAAAATCTCCAGGGCTCTCATCTGCCTTCTGGGTCACAGCCGAGACCTTGGACAGGTCTGTTGGCTTCCTAGCTGCCCTTCGAATACCTTGTAGGAGAGTTTCCCTATATGCTTTTAGGGCGTTTCGGTCTCCATCATTGTTTGCGTTCCATTTGGGATCAGACGATGGATATCGAGTGGGCCAATCTGTTTCTAACACTCTCTGTTCCTTCAAGTGTTCTAATGCTTGTTGATCTATCCTCCTTCTTTCCTCTGTGGTAAAAAGGGTATTCAGCAACTGCTGGCAATCTGGCCAGGTTGGTTCGTGGGCAGCGAAGATAGATGCCATTAAATCCACCATAGCTTTAGGTTTTTCACTAAAGGGTGGTGTGTGTACCTTCCAATTCATCAAATCTGTGGTGGTAAAGGGAACATACTGCATGGTGTACGTCCGAGGTGGGGGTCCACCATCGACTAAAGGTGCATCAGGTGGGGGTGGATTGTCCCATACCACCCGAAGGGGGGCAATTAGGTCTTCTGGTGGTGCTTCCTTGCACCTTTTTGCATAGTCTTTCAGTGCCTGATTACGGGCCCTGCTGTAGGCTGCCGCTGCACTTTTATGCTTAGGATTGGAGGACCTATACCGGCTTATCCTTTCCCTTAATTCTCTGAGGTCTGGGTATATTTCTTCCAGGGTTTGGGTGTTAGGGACCTTCACCCTATTCCCCTGTCCCCCTTCTGCCCCAGCCGGTGGGTCTGCGTTCTGGGGCTGTTGTACTGGGGGCGCATAAGGGGGTGGCCACGGAACCATAAGCTCCTCTTCTTGACTGTCCAGTACTGGCGGGTGTTTTGCTAACTTCTGTATACTGCAGATCTTTGCCCTTGGTGGCGTTTTTCTGCATCTTTGCAACCACGGGGGGTTATCATCTACAGCATCCTTCCACGTTGAGATATATGGGATCTGGTCTGGATGATTGTCAATTATAGTCCGCCATAAGGGATTAATGAGATTCTCATCAAAGCTTCCCTCGGAGGGCCAGCCTGTACCCTGTGTTGGCCAGTCTACTTCACACAGGGATCGTAGGCGTTCTTTCCTCAACGGGAATCCCCAATCGTCGCCCTCTGTGGCTTCCTTCCAATGGTCCAGAAAACACTGGAGGGGAGTCCCTTTGCTGGACCCTCCTCCCATCCTGAGCTGCTGAGGTACTCCGCTCCTACCAGGGTACAATCACACACCTTTCTCCGCGTCCTGTCAGTGGCCAGGTGAGCTCGCGCTACCTGAAACCGCACCTCGGGACCACACGTCGCTTGGCTAGTGGCACTAACGTCCCGGCCTCTCATGCATACACACAATCACTGGAGTACCTTATTCACACACCACACACATATACCTCCCAAAGTTTTCCCCTTTTTGTCCTTTCTTGCCTACCTACACATATCTATGTATCTACCTGCCCTACCTGTCCTACCTGTGCGTATATGGGTTCGCCAGAGGACCCCTTACCTGCTGGCTAATACCATACACGCCGGGGAGTGATCAAGTCCCCCTTCCTCTAATTAATATAGAGGGTCAGTACTCACCAAAAGCCGGCTGTCTTCCCTGTCTCCCCGGTTCTTTGTCCGTTGCCACTCCTTGCAGGGCGGAGGGGGGTCAAGATGCCTTCTGATCCCTTCCAACTCTTAAGACTGAGGTGGTGCGCGCAAGGTCACAGGGCTGTTGACCAACACCTGCCGCCCTGCCTGGAGGCAAGGGGGCTGCCTCTGGTCGAGGGCTTAAGGCCCGATCCGAGTCCTTGACGGCACCAGAAATGTTACGCCTGTATGCCTAGACCCAATAAGACCAGAAGAAAGATTCAGGCAGCAAGGTTTCCAAAAGCAAAGTTTCTTTATTGCAATAAGGTGCATTCAGTAAGCAAAAGGCAAAATGCACACCCCACCTCCTGTGGGGCAAGCTTAAGTACTCTCTATGACATAGTAAAGCTCCTCCTAAATCCCTCCTCCTGGCCTATCAGAACTAATATTATAATACTGCGTTAGCAAATCAGAACATTTCCTATGTCCGGCTGCCTTTGTCTGTTTCAAGCTGCTTTAGCCGCCAGGAGGTGCTATATGCTATTATTTCAGTGCCTAAATGCCTAGCCGTTGACCCCCAACTGCACCTGGGACCTTATTTTGGCTTCTGCTGATGTTCACAGGAAATGGCTCGGTCATGGGGGTGAGTTGTGGTTAGCTCTTCCCCTGAAACCAGACATAGTGTGGAAAAGAGGAAGTCTGTGGTCGGCCGTTTACTGACATTCTGCTGAACTGCTGAACTGCTGAAACTGCTGATATGTCTAAAAAAGCTGCAGTGTTAAGCTTTAGCTAGAGTGAGCAAAACTGCATCTTCTAAAATGGAATCAGAGTGAAGCTGCATCTAAAATGGGGTTCTGTGGCTCTTTCTACCTACCCTCTGGTACCTTGGTGCCTCACTACTTCTTGCTGCCTATCCTATCCTCTTCAGAACCTTTGCAACTCCCGAAAACTCCTCACGACCTTCAGGAAAACTTCATAACCAGTGGACCCATCATAACCAGCCGGAGCAGGCTCTCAGATGACTGGTTATCCCAGAAGCTGGTTATCCTGACAGAAGAATCCCAAGGTGAGGGACATGAGCATTGGTCTTGGGTGCTGCTGGCAATGGGCCTGAAGGCCACATTGAGTTCAGTGCCAGGGATTGCAGGCCCTGTGCAGCTCCAGCCACTTCCTCCACTGCTTCTGGCCACATGCTTTGTAGACCAGCCAAGACTGGTAGCTGCCTCCTCCTCGACGGGAGCAGCAGAAGCTGCCGCCACCACAACCTGTGGTTCAGAGGCCAGAGTTGGCCAGGGTTGAGGTGAGGAAATCAAATAATAATTAAAACACCCATCTTTTGGTGCTGAGAACCAAAAGATGGGTGCCCTGATTTTCAAATGTTGGAAGGTATGTAGCCAAATGTTGGAAGGTATGTAATAAATTCTCAAGGACAGGTATCAGTAACCCTCAACGTTCTGGATAGATTAATGTGCTTTCTGGCAGAATCCAAAACTCAGTGATGCCTGCCTTATTTCTAGGTGGAGCTGGTTCTATAAACTGGGTGTCACTACAGAGAAGGTCCTCTTGTTCGTAGCTGCCAGATGTACATCCACTGGCTGTAGCACAAGCAGGAGATCCTCATCTTGAGATCTTGGTAGTCAGGCACCAGTGCTCTCTCAGGTAACCAGGCCCCAAGTTGTTCAACACCTTAAACCAGGGGTCTGCAACCTTTAAGACAAAAAGAGCCACTTAGACCCGTTTCTGAAGGGGAAAAAAAACTGGGAGCCGCAAAACCATTGCGACATTTAAAACAAATATAACACTGCATTTTATTTTTAAAAATCCGATTTAAATTTTAAAAAATCCAATTTAAATAAAAAAATCTGATTTAAATTAAAAAAATCCATTTATTTATTTAAAAAAAACCATTCGTTTTTATCCACCCTGGGGACCACTACCAGGTCACAGCCTGATCCAAGGTGGGTTGCAACAGCATACAAATATTTGATTTGGTTTTTTTTTTTTTTTTTGGTTTTTTAAATGAGTCCTCAACTGCACACTTGTGTTAAATGTTTGTCCCATGTCTAATTGAAGACTGCTGGCTTTTACAATAATCTTAGTGTCTTTTACCCTTAATATTCCAGACCAGAGGCTATGCTCACCTCTTCCAACCTCCTCTCTTGCTAAATAAAGCACAGAATTGCATCAGAGAAGCCTGTGATGTTTGTGCTGACTTGCATACAGGTGGCTGTAGTAGTTCATAGTGTTCAAACCTTTTTAGGGGAGTTCCCTGCCCCCTTAATGACAATGGCGATAGATTTTGCACATGAACACAGATCCAAGTCAGGACTCCTCTCTTCCACGCCAACAGGTGCTTTGTCAAGGCTCCCCTAACACACACTCAGGACAGAGGAAAAATTGCAACCTTTTGGGGCGGTCTGAGGCTGCGAGCGGAACCAGGAGCGAAGGAGGCAGTGGCAGGGAAACAGGCGCCGCTTCCTCGACCATTTTTAAAAAGAGGGCTTCCCCCCTCGCCCTCGCCCATCACCCGCCACCCCTGGCCCAGCCCGCAGCTGCCTACCTCGTCGTCGCCTCGACGCAGCAGCCAGCAGCAGCTCCACACCAGCAGCAGCAGCCTCACCTCCAGAGGGAAACTGCTGCTGTCTGCTGCTGCGCCTGCGCTGGCAGAAACGAGGCACGACACATGAGCAGAGCAGCACAGCAGCAGCGCCCTCAGCCTCCGGTGGGCGGCCGCTGCTGCTGGCCAGCTGGAGAAGTGGACGGGCGTATCTGCCCCGGAGCCCCGGAGCCGCGGCAAAGGTGTAAAAGAGCCGCATGCGGCTCCGGAGCTGCGGGTTGCTGACCCCTGCCTTAAACTCTTGCTTCAGAAGCAAATTGGCAGAAGCTAAACCAAATTCTGGGTCCCAAAGGCGAGATGATTCAAATGCATGGAAATGCCACAGCTTTTTTAAATGACCAAAGAGACTCTTTAAGGGATGGGTTGTCTCCTTGCAGATGTTACAAGGCACCCATATAGCTAATTGGATGGTTTGGACCTCTATCTTCTCCTGATGTTCTTTTATTGTTATGGATTGTCATGCAGGAAAAAAGAAAATAAAGCTTTGCTTTCTCAAAAGTGTTTGTCTCATCTGGTTGCATATTCTGCATCAAAGGGAACAATTCTCTCTCTTGGCATAATAACCAATTTAAGTGGCATCCAGCTGCGATGCCCACCCAGCAATTAGAGCTTTAGATTTTGGATGGGTCATTGAGACAGAAGAAGAGGTTTCACTTTCAGATTCTTTTTTTAACAAAACATCTCATGTTTACAGGCCTTTTCCTGTTAGCCATGCAAGGAAGTTATGTATGGGGAGGTTTGGCAGACACTCAGCTGGAATCTGATAAGCTGGACCATCTTGGCTGTGAGTCCTGGAAGACCTGCTTCCTGCTTTGGGTGCTTTTCCCACCTGACCTGGGGGGGATGAGACCCTGATTGACTCCAACTACAGCAGTCCTACCTTTTGTAGTTGGAGTCAATCAGGGTCCCATCCCCGCAGGGAGGCCAAAGACCATATTGGCAGTCTCTTAACTGCAGACCTAGGTCATCGAGTCTGAGCTTCGACAGCCACCGCCCACTATGAACCACCACTGGCAGGATTGGCAGAAAGATCAGCAGATACTGTGTGTTCTATGCTTATGATAATTTTTTATTCTTTTGTTAATTATGCTGTTTTAAAAGTGCATTTGATATCTAAATTCCTTTAGTAAGAAGTGTGCATGCACACGAAAGCTCATACCAAGAACAAACTTAGTTGGTCTCTAAGGTGCTACTGGAAGGAATTTTGTATTTTATTTCTTTTGAAATGTTTAAGATATTTTTGCAAACTTTGCTGTATTGAATATGCATTCTGTAGTTGATCTCCTTTATAATGTTTTATTTTGAAATCTTTAATATAATATTTTAGTTTCTTGTTAATTATGTTGCTTTGAATATAAACTTTATATTTGACTTTCTTCCATAATGTTTTATTATGGATTGTTTTATCTGATGTTTTAATGTGTTGTAAACCGCTTTGAGATTTTTTTTTCTTCTTTGAAATATTAAGCATTATATTAGTGCTCTGATTCAGTATAAGGCAGTTTCTTCATTATATGATTTCACCCATCTGATTTTTTTTTTTTTTTTGGAAGCCCAACTAGCTACTTTTTCATGGAATTTGTAGTTCACTATTCTTATAAGCAGTCAGCAGTTAACTCAGTTTCTTCCAAGAATGAAATTTAATGTGATTTTGGGAGCATCCCAAAGTAAAATGTCTCAGGAACCTTAAGAGATGCTATAAAAGCGTTACAGAGACTAAACAGATTTCTTAGGACAGGCGTTCTACACATTTCCCCAAAGTTATCCCATTTTAGCCTCACAACAACTGAGCCCACATCTGCTCTGTACACCCATAGGACTACACCACTTTAAAGTCATGGTTCTTGTTAGGAAGACCCCAGAGCTACTATTCTCAGGGTGATTTAACAACCAACACCTCTTCACAGGGAGCTCTGGGAATTGTAGCTCTGTGAGGGGAATAGGGGTCTCCTAACACCTCACAGCACCCTTAACAAACTGCAGCTCCCAGAATTCTTTGGGGTTTGGCACAATTGTTTAAAGTGATATAATAGTGATTTAAATGTCTGGTGTGAATGTGGCCTTGGTGTGACGGGAACATGCAGAAAAAAAAACCCAAACCCAACGTACACACTCACAGCAGATTTCATGTCTCTGTGCATTAGAGAAAGGAATGAAGAAAAAGGAAAGGAAGGGACAGGAGCCTGTTGTAAGTACCTCGACAGAAAGGGAATAGAGCGGCCTGCGGCTGCTCACCAGGAAGAAAGGGAAAGCAAACAAAAGGAGAAGCAGAAGACAGCGGAGAATGTCAGGCTGCCTGAGAGGCCCAGAGGAGGAAATCAACACAAGTTTAAGAAGCAGCAGGTAAGGGAATAGATTACAGAGCTTTTAAATTAAAGGCGTTAGGGGGCTCCTGGCGGGAAGAGGAGCTCGGCACAAAGAAGAAAATTCATTATGGATGGGGCTTATCTGCTCCAGTGATTCACCTACCCTGTCTGGCTCCATTAAGCCATGTCTTACATTGCCCTCAAAACTCAGACAGAATTGGTCCAGCTTGGTGACAGCCTGTTTATCTCATCTCAAGTGACCTTTAGTGGAGGAGGCTGTAGAAAAGAGGCAAGCCAAACATTTACACCAAAACTCCACCCCTTTTAATTGCAGTTAAATGAGTGCTGGACATCGGCAACTCAGGGGATGAGTGATGCCAGCTTTTGGCAACCTGGTGCCCTCCGTTTCGGACTACCATGCCCATTAATCCCAGCCAGCGCCTACCTTCTTGCCGTCTTACTTGCTGTCATCCAGACAGTGGGACTGGCCCCAAGCTTCCTGCTCCTCCAAAGTTTCAGTGTTTGCCTCTGTCGAACTCACTTTTCCAACTTCCTCTTTCAGTTTGATGTACTTTTCGAGGGATTGAAAGTTAGCCACCCTCTGAGCGGGGGGGGGGGGGGGCTCAGAGGATTGTGGGCACCATGTTGGCAACCCCTGGTCTAGAAGCTCTGCAGCACAGGGACATGTAATGAGGCCAATTATGAGAGCAGACGGACCAACCAACCACAGTGACTAGTGATCAGCACCCTCCCTTTCTTTTCCTTTATTTACACAAGCTGGTAAATCACCAGCCCGACCCCTTTAAGAACATTAGAAGGGCCTGCTGGATCAGGCCAACAGCCCATCTAGTCCACTATCCTGTTTTCACAATGGCCAGCCAGATGTCTGTGGGAAATCCAGCAGCAGGACCCCAAGCGCAAGAGCACATTCGCCACCTGTGGCTTCCAACCATGGAGGCAGAGCATAGCCATCATGCCTAGTAGACACTAATAGCTTTATCCTCCATGTTTACCACCATGAGCTCCTTGGAGGAAAGGCAAAATATAACAATAAAGTAGCTTTGCCCACTTGCTTAGGCAGACTCTCGTGGAACAACTTCTCCAATCTTTGTAGCTTCCCCCTAAAAAAATGACAAAAAGTGGGAGGGGGGACAATTTTGCAGATTACGAACGACGCTGTGAAGTTAGGGCTGGTGATTTATCTCACCTCATCTTGGAAAAAGAGTAAAGGGGGGAAAAGATCTCCCATGTATCCATCTAAAAACCCGAACATTAATGTCACTCGATAGTAAGCCAAGTTAAAGTTACTCCAGAATTACATCTTATCCTATTTATAGTGGTGTCACTCTGGTCTGCCCCCCGTGGACTTTCTCTGCATTTGCATCCAATCTCATTTTCATTAATGTCAGTCTTGTACGATCTCCATGGAGTGCTTGTGGCTTAGAGTCCAATCTAATATGCCCCCCCTTTTTTGCACCATCAAGAGTGGCAATGGGGAGAGCCTTTCTGAATTTGCACCTCATCTCACTGACATTGGCATTACACCAGAAAAACTGTAGGAGAGTTACTGTGGCCCAGGCAGCAGTAGCTGATCAAACACTCTAGGAGCAAGTGGTCCATGTTGACATGGTGCCCACTATTTAAGAGACAGAATAGGGAATGTGTGGCCCTCCAAGATGTTGCTGGACTGCAACTCCCGTCATCCCTGGCTATTGACCACTTTGGGAGGCCGACCCCTGATTTTAAAAGATTCTGTAGATTATTTAGAAAACATATTTGGTGGCGTCGCTTCACTAGGATCAGCAGAACTGATTTCACCGGCTGTCTCCTGAAGGCAACCATTCTATTTTTTTCTAATTGCCCTGCATGCTGCATCATTCTGGGGCATTCTGTGGGGTGGGGGAATGGCGGCCACCAGTAGGGACCACCATTTCACCCCCAGAATTCCCCATAACAATGTCATGTCAGGGGGATCTGGGAAAATAAAATGGTGGCCTCCAAGGGGCAGGTAATGGAATCAGTTTCAGTGTTGCCTTAATTGGCCGAAAGAAAGGGGTTGAGGAGTGCGGGGAGCAACATATGGAAGAAGAATGAATGTAATGAAACAAATGTGACTTTCATTATCATGTAAGAGACCAAATATGATTTTAATGAATAACAAAATGAATGGCATCTCTAATAACAATAACAACAAACTCAGATGTAATTTTGAAATAAACAAGTCCTTGCACAATTTAGCCAGATTCCCAATGGTCTCATGTTTAAGCACTAATCAGGTCCACACTTCATGAGCTTTGACTGTGCTGCAGAATCAAATGCTCAAAGATTAAACAAAGAAAAGCAGGATGGTGGGAATCCTGATAATTTTCTAGACTATTGTGTGAGTCCTCTAATGCTTGGCTCCTACAATCTGTTGTAGGGAGGGAGGAGGAATGCATTTTAAATGGATTTACACACAGAATATGGCTGTCCCCACTTGATAAAGAAATAGCTAATTTTGCATGTTTATACTTTCATGATCTGAATAGCCTTGGTTATAGCTTCCAGTGTGTATGCCAGAGAGAGAGGGAGAGAGAGAGAGAAAAATGTTATATACTTTGTAGTTTTTCAGCATCTGAAATCTATGGCTTGTAAAACACTTCCAACAACCCTCAGAGCTGCAACACCACAAAGTATTGTTATTGCCTCTATGCGACATGCCACCATTTCCCCTCTCACTCACAGAGGCCAGGTCAGAAGTGCTTTGGTGTAGGTTGTATACTCTGGGTGGCAGTTGCTATAAAGGAGACAAATACTTTGGTACAATTCCAGGAGAAACTCTTAATGGCCTTGCTAGATCAGGGGAAAGAGAGGGCAGAAGGTGACTGCCATCCCTAGAGCTGCAGAAAGTAATTTTAACATACAGGGAGCAAAAATAGCTGTTTATTAGCACTGCCACAGAGTCATATCCTGTTTGGCTGTTTCACCGATATCTCTTTATACACAATGTCTGGTTGTTTTTTTTATCCAACTGATAAAGTTTGATTTCTGATGAGTTTGATTTCTATGAATTCCAGCATGAACTGAGCAAAGCTGTACCTCTCAGGCTAATGTGGGCATCAGAACATAATTACTCTTTGTCCTTTATGTTCATCTGAATTTTGTAGTATACTTCTTGGCTCAAAAGTATACCACAATTCATTTTCAATGTGTATTTAAGATTTTTAAAAAATTGTTTAGAACAGTCTGAAGTATGCATTCAGGATAAGAACAGAAATCGTGCTCTGGTGGCGCAGCGGCGGGGGGAGGTCCCATTAGCTAAAGTGGTGCTTCAGGTTAAGAATGGTTTCAGGTTAAGAACGGACCTCCAGAACAAATTAAGTTCTTAACCCGAGGTACCACTGTATCCCCTGTTTGAAACTCTGGAGAGACACTGCTGGTCAGTGTAGACAATACAGAACTAAATGGACTTGGTATAAGGCAACTTCCTATGTTCCTATGAGATACTGGGGAAATCTCTGATGGAGAAACCTGCTTAAAGTGTGTGGACTGTGCCCATGAGCTAAACCCCTGTATGCTCAGGACTCCTTCTCCACTCCTCATTATAAGGTTTTCATCATTTGCTAAAGAGGCAGGCAAATCTTTACACTGACCTTTTGCAGTTAAGATTTTTGTGAGACCACCTCTATTGTCTGATAAACATTCTTTGTTTTGCTAAATCGTTTGACCGAATTTTGTTATTGTGTGGCTGAAATAATTTGGAACCTTTCCCTTACAATGATTGAGACCTATCCTAGTTTTTGTAAGGAGACTGACAGCAGCAGGGATGGCTTCCGGTTTCAGAGTGCCCTGGGCAAAGTGCCCTGCTGTGGACCCCCTGGCTGTGGTGGCAACATGTCAAGCAGCTAATTGCACAAATGGTATCTCATCTAGTTGGGTTGCAAGTTGATGCTCATTCTTGTTGGCTTGAGAGCAAAGCGCTGGTTTAGAAAGGGACCAGGATGCACTGAAAGCAAATAATAATAGCACAGGCTCACCTGGCATCCTCAGGCAGCTGTCAGGCCTTCAGCATCCTGTCAGGGATCACTGCTGATGCCTGCCCTGCCCAATTCTTCATTTCTTTTTGACTGAACAGCCTGTGCACCACCAGACAGGTGGATCTAGTTACACTTTTAATTACCCACAATTTCCCTGAGTGATGATAGAATAGAGGCTTTAAATGAATGGGTAGATCCAGCCACACAAGTAGGGTTGCCATATTTCAAACAGTGGTGAAGAAGAGGAGGAGGAGGAGGAGGAGGAGAAGGAGTTTGGACTTGATATCCCACCTTTCACTCCCCTTAAGGAGTCTCAAAGCAGCTAACAATCTCCCTTCCCTTCCACCCCCACAACAAACACTCTGTTTGAAAACTACAGTATTCCAGATATGTCCAGGAAATTCCGGACATATGGCAACCCTACACATGAGGCTGCTGGGACTACCAGGGCAGCAAAAAAAGGCAGAGTGTGGTCTTGGCAAGCATCAACAGTGAAGCCTGCCAGGGAAGGAGAGCTCTGTCAGCTGCCCAAGGCTGCCAGTGCTGGGCAATAGGGCGACACTGTGACCTAAGTGGAATAAGGAAGATCCATTTCTTAGTTCTTTCCCCTTCAGTCTATGAATTGGCTTCAGGGGGGAAGCAGGCAAGGTGAGTTTTGTGGAGAGGCAATGTCGTTTGTGCTACCAAATTATATTTTTAATTGCCACCAAGTCCAGGAAGTGATCAAGCCACTGTCCTAAGAGTGCATCAATGTGGTAGAGAAGGATGTCTGAGACACCTGTGAGTTTACTTTTTGTTTGTAAATTCTTAACAACAGGGTAGCTAGTTAGTTGGGCAAAAGCACTCACGAAGGACATGGAGCAGAGTGAGGGGTGGTGGCAGCCTGGGAAGGGCCCTGAAGGGCTGCATTTGGCCTGAGATTCTGTACCCAAATGTGCCCCTTCAGGTCTACCTGTCTGACCCTCAGGACTCGCCAGGCCAAAACCACTCTGCATGGGCTTAAAGCAAGAGACAGCGAGGGGCTGGGCATATGTCATGCAGGGAGGAAGGGCTGATGTCCCTTTCCCTCCAAAACAATTCTTCAAGGGGGGGGGGAATCACCATAAATTACAAGGCAGTAAAGATCGTCAATAGAACATCCCAGTGCTGTTCATTTCAAAACTTCACTTTCTTCACTGGGGAAAAAACGCTTAACTCTTTACAATGGCTTTCATACGTTTTGCTTCTAGGTCCATAATGTCAAGTCTTGGAAGTTTTAACTGCTCATTTGCATAGAGATTTTGCTGAGATCAGGCCTTTTTTCCTCCTCCTGTTTTTTCCACTCCTAAATCTCTTAACCATCCTTTTTCCATTTGGTGGGGTTGTAATAAAGCCCTTGTGTGGAGGATTTTATTGCCAGCCGCAAATAGGCCAGCTTTAATCACGCCCAGACGGAGAGCTCTCTGCATCCCTGCAGCAGATAAAGGAAGCTGGAAATGACTGGTGGATAAGGTCAGGGTGAGAAGTCAATCAGCCCAGCCATTTGGCTATTATTTTAAGAGGCTACTCATCCCATCATGGGATTATTATTATTATTTTTTCTTTTTATAAAAAGGGGGAAAGGAAAATAAGTGAAAATCTGACTCAGAAAATGGTACCTGGGGGCCAAGTGGGCTCTAGAGCAGCCTTTGCCAATGTGGTGCCCTCCAGATGTTCTGAGCTGTGACTCTCATCAACCCCCAGCACAGGAGGATGAGGAGGAGGTGGAGGAAAGGCAGGGAAGCCCCATTGCACAAGGGTGAAACAGTTACTTTGTGCTACATTGGAGACAAGCCTCAGAGCCCATGATGCTTAGAGAAACACATCTTCTTAAACAGGCATCTAAAACATGTTACTGTTGACCTAGTGGGATGCAGGTGGCACTGTGGTCTAAACCACTGAGCCTCTTGGGCTTGCCGATCAGAAGATCGGCGGTTTGAATCCCTGCGACAGAGTGAGCTCCTGTTGCTTGGTCCCAGCTCCTGCCAACCTAGCAGTTCGAAAGCACGCCAAAAAGTGCAAGTAGATAAATAGGTACTGCTCCGGCGGGAAGGTAAACGGTGTTTCCGTGCACTGCTCTGGTTTTGGTGTTCCATTGCACCAGAAGCAGCTTAGTCATGCTGGCCACATGACCTGGAAAAACTGTCTGCGGACAAATGCCAGATCCCTCGACCTGTAAAGTGAGATGAGCGCTGCAACCCCAGAGTTGTCTGTGACTAGACTTAACTGTCAAGGAACCTTTACCTTTACCTTTTTACGGTTGACCTGGCTCTAACAGTTGCACCTCTTCTGCACAGACATGCATACAAAGGGACCCTGGTTCAGTCTCCAGCAACTCCTGCCAGGTTTGGGACAGAACCTTAGCTGAAACCCCGGGGAGCTGCTGCCATGCAGTGCAGACAATGTTGAGCTAGATGTATCCGGCAGCTTTTATGTTTCTGTGTTGGGGGGGGGGTACTTCATTTTGGCATTGTACTATGCCTCTAGTCCTCTTCATTCATGTGTCTTATCATTTCTATTGAGGACAGTCCGTCTGCCTTACTTAAGTACTGTGCTTGCCACCATTACTGTATTCAACTGGGAAAGCATCCCCCCACACCATAAAAAGCAGGATGGAAATAGAATGAATGAATGAATGAATGAATACCACACCCTTGCAAACACCTGATTGAACTGGAAGACAAGTTACTATGCTCCTAACCTGATAGGAGGAGCTCCGATCTTTTGACTTCTGAAGCAAGCAACCTATCAACTGGTGAAGCTTGGTCTTCCATGGGTTCTTGATGGAGCAGGGCGAGGATGCAGTTGAAGGCCATTAAATGATGCCACAGCTCAAGGCTGAAAGGCAGAGCCCTTTTAACTTCCCCACACTTCTCGTCCCAAAGGAGCCCAGGAGGGAAAATGGTAAGGCAATGCAATTAAAAATGAAATAACATATTTAAGACATTTTAGAAGAATTAAAAACATGTAAATGCAGTCACATACCCTCACACCTAGTAATTTCAAGGTTGCCAGGAGCCTTGTCTTACTGTCATCAAATGCCTGGGTGAACAGAAGTGCATTTAAATTCCTCCTGAATGTTAATAACATGGGAGACAGAAACACCTCACCAGAGATGGCATTCCACAAATGGGGAACTGCCCCTGAGAAGGGTTTGCCATGAGTCAGTGCCAAACAGGCAGCAGCTAGTGGCAGCTAGAACTTCTACCCCTGCTCTTCTGCCTGTAACATATTGTTTGCTGTTACATTTCTCCAGCTGAAGGTCACCAGTATTTGGATCAATGCTTAACAGACTCAAAAGCAGGGCAGGGCAGAGCAAGGCAATGGGGCCCTCATATTAATCCTCATGTGGAGACATGCTCCAATTTCTTTTCTTTTTGAGGGTGTGTGTGTGGAAAAGTCAGGTTTGTACAGCATCACAGGTTCTAGTTGAACTAGTCACAGCTAGAATGATCTTAAAGATAAATATTATTTAAATTGCTCTATCAATCCACTTGGGTACCCATGTTTCTCAGCTGTATGCTAAATATACCTTATTAATTGCCTTGCTCTTTACTTACACCGGAGGCTAGATCATGGTTAAATACGCCACGAACACTTTTATTTCCTGAAGGTTTTCTTTCTTTCTTTTTATTAAGCTTAGCTGTTCCTTCAGATAATGGCTTCTCTGAATACAGCAGGGCTTGGCTTGGAGTGTGTCTTTCTATAATCCATCCTCAAATGAAAATACCCTTATATCTGTCGAGTAAATTCGGCACTATAGAAGGTGGAATTATGAGACGGGGGGGGGGGCATGAAAGGATTTAAGAATATTTAGTGCTTCAGTTAGAGAATAAATTTGTTCAAATGCAAAGGATGCAAAGGAGATGGCAGCAGGGGACAGACCCACCCTGGGATGCAGGGACACGGAATCTGTGGCCAGCAGATTTTTCTGGTCTACAATTCCCATCAGCACTGACTAAGGACTATACCCGACTGCAGCTGATGGAGTTGGAGCACAACAACATCAGGGCAGATGTTCTCCATCCTTGATTAAATGACAGCCACACTCTCACATTCCAACTTAGTGTGTGGCAGGTTAGTCCTCACCTTGAAAGCACTGTTGACTCCCCTGGGCTTATGTAGATGTTGCCCTGGGGACTACTCTCCATGCTGAAGTAGATCTAGATTGTGATTGTATGATTGTTTAGACTGTGTTTGATAAGATGCATGGGATTTGAAGGCTGCTTTGGATGAATAGTGCTTCATGCTCAACCACTCGGATGAAAGAGTTTTCCAGAAGGAGGCAGCTCCCGATTTCCATTTGTCACAGCCGTTCCCGGAACACATTGTTGGAAACAGCAGTATTTGATGGGTCTGTTGTTGGAGCCATTAGGCTGAGCTGAGCATATGGACACTGGGGATTTACGAGTACACAGTAAACATACGCAAAGGGCAACTTCCCTGCAGTACTGATTGTGTAATAAGCTTTTAATATAATAAGCCATATGGACAAAATGTAGCCATGCTGCAATATATTATGGGAAACTGTCTGAGTGCAGAATATTTTTGTTGGCTGAGATTCAGAGCACAATCTGCAAAGCTGGTTCAATTCAAAATCTCAGGGTTTCCAGTAGGATATGCAAAAGTTTTGGATAACTCCCAAATCAAGAACCAAAGTACAGTCACTTTGGAGAGATTCAGAGCTTCTCTGAGCTGAAGCAAGATCTCTCCAAAGCATCCCAGGCTGAATTGTGAAAATCTGAAGTGCTTTGGAGTGATTCAGAGATTCAGATTTTAAAAAAAACCAAAAAAAAAACACAAAAAAACACTGTGTGCATGCAAAAATTGAAATATTTCTCCCCAAGCATGCTATATAAGGAAAACCCCATGCTGTGGGGAGCGGGGAGCTCCTCTGATTGACAGGTCTAGCTTCTAATAAGAGAGAATGATTTCAAGATACGGATGTTGAAATAATGCAGCACCTCAGAATTGTTGCATCAATCCAGAGGCTTTCGAGATTAAAAGAATGATAGCTACCACAAGAAACTGTACCCCACTACTAGCACAGACTGTCATGGAATTCTCTTCAATATTGGTCCAGAGCAGAATAAAAACTTAAACACATTGCAGGATTCCCAAAAAATAGACCAGAGGCAATTATATTTCATCCAGCAGAGCTTTACTGCTACTGAAGACAAATGAGCATAATGGTCACAAATTCAATATATTTAGAATTGGCACTGTCCATAAGAAATCCAGTTGCAGCAGACTTAACTTAAACTTACAAGAGCTTATAGTAAGTCTAAACCTTAACACTAAGCATACTATGTACAGAACACCACACCAGAAGGAAAAGAGATAGAAAGAGAAAGTGAAAGCCAGGCTGTTTTTGACCTTACTTTTATAGTCAGCATGACCTTGACAGAAGATAAGAGAACCAGTTTAAGCTGGTATCTGAAGAAGTGTTCATGCACACGAAAGCTCATACCAAGAACAAACTCAGTTGGTCTCTAAGGTGCTACTGGAAAGAATTTTCCAGTTTAAGCCAGCTATACTCAGCTTCTCTGAAGGTATAACCCAAACATCATGAACCTTCTGCTTGTTTCTTTCACACAGAGAGGCTTCCAGAACCCTCTTGAATTAAGTAGAATAGGAAAGATCTCTACACATCAGATCAATACTTTCTGCACTAAGAAATGCATACTGACACAGGCAGCAGCAAAAATAATTCATAAAAGGACCTGTTAACACTGTCAGTAGAAGCACCTTGGAACTTCTGAGGGGTCTTGCTACCCTCCAAGCTAACCGTTGTAAGGCCTTTACTCTCCTGTCTTGTAATTTGGCCATCTGTGGAAAACGTCTAGGTATATTTTTATTATGCCATCCATCGTATTTATTACAGTATCCATTGCCACACTCATTCCTTGGCTATTTTGTGCACCAGTTACATTGCCTTGATTTGGCTGTTTATATTTTTATGTCTCTGTTTTATCCCATTTCACAGTGATATTTGCTTTGTGTGCTATGCTCAATTAATCGTATAGTGTATCTGGGTTTCTAAACATTTAGCAAAGTTCATTCATGGAGTGGAACTGTTACATGGCTGCTGTCCAGGCTCACAGAATATTTTTATTGCTCACTAATTTTCTATTATCCTGCTGCTACCACCACATTGACAGGATTCAGAAGATGGCCTCATAACCAGTAGATGGTGACGATTCAGCTTTAATGTCATACTTAACCTGTCAGATCGTGGCGAGTTGCATTGCGCCAGACCCATAAACTCCAGCAGCTATTAGACTTTGTCAGAATTCTGCTTGTTCATTTCAGTTAACTATAGCACAGCACACAATTTGTTCATAGACTCCATAGGTAGAAGGAATTTGTATCCCTTTCTCATAGTACTGCAACTCAGAATGGCCCAGTGAAATAAATTGGCAGTAGGTTCAGAGTTAGAGCTGTGTGCAAATGGCCTCTTGAAATTCTGCATCCTATTTCTTAGCACGGAAACCGGGAGGGGGGACATTTCACCAAATTTCTCCCGGAGGAGGGGAAATTCTCCAGTCGTTACACATGGGAGGGGAGGGCAGACACCGGTGAATGAAATTTAGTACAACATGCCAGTGTATCAGTCGAAAAGCCACAGGTATGGCAGGATGCAAGGAACATTAGAAAAAATGTTAGCATTATAATCAGGAAAACGAATGCAATATTCCCCAGGTCCAGACCCTCCAATTGTCCCTATTTTCCAGGAACAGTCCCAGATTTACAGAAGCCATCCCCATTTCTGATTTGATCCTGCTTTTCCTTAAAAGGTCCCAATTTTCATAGGAGAAATATTGGAGACTATGGAATAGAGGACATCCCTGTTTTCATCAGAGAAATGTTAGAGGATCTGCAGATCTGAATGCACCCACAACTTCCAGAACATGATACCTGTCAGGATGCGACAGGATGGGACATTCGCAAGGAAACCAAAATGCTTGTTTACAAAGCTATTGTAGTACCAACCTTACTGTATGCTTGTGAAACATGGACCACTTGCAAATGCCATATCCAGCTTCTCGAAAGATTCCATCAACGGTGTCTCCAAAAAATCTTACACATCACTTGGGAAGACAGGCGAACTAATATCAGTGTACTGGATGAAGCAAAGATCACCAGTGTTGAAGCAATTATTCTTCAACATCAACTTCGTTGGACTGATCATGTTGTGTGGATGCCTGATTATCGTCTTCCAAACTTAAAAATGGAAAGCGTAATGCTGGTGGTCAACAAAAGAGGTTTAAAGACTTCTCAAGGCAAATCTATAAAAAAATGTAGTATAAACACCGACAACTGGGAAACACTGGCCTGCGAGCTCTCCAGTTGGAAAACAGCCTTTACCAAAGGTGCCATGGACTTTGAAGATGTTCAAACCCATGACGAAAGGGGGAAACATGCTAAGAGGAAGGCACGCTTGGGAAATCCACACCGTGATCAACTCCTGCCCGGGAACCAATGTCCCCACTGTGGAAGGACATGTGGGTCCAGAATTGGTCTCCACAGTCACATATGGACTCATTGTTAAAACCATGTTTATGGAAAACAATCTTACTCGGCTACGAGTGATCGCCAAAGAAGAAGACCTGTCAGGATGCTGTCAGTGGGTGCCGGCTGGTTGCCCAGGAAAATATAAAGACAAGGGAAAGTTTATTACCATTCTTTTTTATTTAAATATTTACACAGAGAGGCTATAGAACCCAGCTTTTTGGATAATGGCATTGTACCGAATGAATCTCCACTCCACCTTACCCTGCCTCTCCCACTCCCTCATTCATCATTCTCATCGTTTCTTCTACAGGTGCTGCTACGTGCCCTCTGTCTTTGAGCTCTATGCTCTCCTACTTTTATTTTTATTTATTTTTATATAATTTTTATAAATATTTTTTGACAAAACTTCTTGTAGCCCTACTAACAATGCCAATTGTTTACAATTGCCTCTCAAATACAATGTAAATTTATTCCAGTCTTTTAAAAAGGTCTGGTCCTGCTGGTTCCAAATTTTCCCAGTTAGTTTCGCCAACTCAGCATAGTCCTATAACTTCATCTGCCACTCTTCTTTTGTTGGGATCTCTCCCTGTTTCCATTTTTGAGCCAATAATATTCTTGCTGCAGTGTTGCATACTGCTCTCCTACTTTTAAAGCTCTCCGGGTTCTGGGAGATGGAGGATCTGGAATGCTTTCTAATGACAATGTGTCAGCTGGGTATTGTTTCAGCTGTCCCATGATTTCCCAGCTTTCCCCCTTATCTGCCTCTGAGCTGCTACCTCTCTCAGACCCCTGTTCTAAATCTATACTGTCTTCCCCTTCCTCCTCCCTGGAACGGTCAGGATGGGGAGGCAGTCTCCATCATTCCTCTTCTGCCCAGTCCCTGACAATACCCAAATGGAATACTGAACCACACCATCCTTAATGCTCAACAACATTATCATAATCTAAATTAGAGGAATTAGGAGAATTGATGGATTGAGTTGGCAGCCCTTTCCCCTAATCCTAAATCCCCCCTCTCCCTCATTATTGAATAGTCAAGGAAAAGCACTAATTTTTACTCCACATTATAATTGAAGCCCTGGCACCATAGATAAGGTTCTACTTGACCATGGTTTAAGTTAAGATCTGCTGAAGGATATTCACAGAGTTATTTTCAGGAAGCTCCTCAGTCTACAAGCAGATAGTTTATTGCTGAATGAGCATTGTGAATGATGGACTGAAATGCATAGGGGATCATATTTGCTATTCAGACTGTGGTTTTTGGTTGAGAATTCTTTAAAAGCCTTTGGAGACCAACCCCTCACCCCCTTTGCCAGACCTTCCTTGATGTGTTTGTCTTCTTCAGCCTGGGGCAAACTGAGTTGCATAGGTTTCTCAGAAGGTGTAACCCTCATCACCCCTCAGCCATGTTTACTGAGGAATATTACTGCCCTAAGGCAGCAGAGGTTTTGCTTGGGCAGTCACTAGTATAAGCAAATGGGTCGTCTTCCCTGCCTCCCTCCCCTTCATGAGCTCTGCTGGCCTCCAAAAGGCAAAACATTTAAATATTTATGGAGGATAAGAAATAAATATTAAAATCAACGCCATCCACATTGCCTCTGCGGAAAGAGAGAGCCAACAGTTCAGCAAGCAAGCGAGACAATGGGTATCTCATGCATTATTCACACTGGGTCAGGTCCAGAGAGAAACTTGCAAGGCCGCATGCGACAGCAGTCAGGAGCAAGGGATAATAAACAATGTCTGACTGGGGTGATCTTCCTCCACGTAGTTGGCTGTGGGCCCCTAGTACAGTAGTGGAAAGTCCAGGAATCCCACCTGAAAAAATCTCCTCGTCCACCATTGCAGATGACAGCTCCTGCCAAAGCAATAGATTGTGCAGAAGACATGGTAGACAACTGCCTTCTCCTCAAACCTTCAGTGTTAATCCCGTCTCTCTATTGTAAGTTGCTCAGGGTTTGCCGTAGGCCAAATATGGGGATCCTGTGTCCCTACAGATGTTGCTGTATCCCAACTCCCATCATCTCCGACCATTGGCTGTGCTGGATAGGGCTGATAGGAGTTGGAGTCCAACAACATCTGGGTGGCCACAGGTTCCCCATCCCTGCCATAGGCAATAAAGCAAGTGGGGAGCTGAAATGCATGTTCTGGCCGTATTGGTAAGAATGCCCTCTACAATTTCACAGATGAAAAGTGGGACACATATTTAATGCTCCTGATCCCAGACATTGCCAACTCTATCTCCTTCAACCATTACACTTTGCTGAAGGTTCTTCAGTCCCTAGCCTTGCATTTACACTACAACAGCCATGCCCCCTTCCCAAAAGGTATCTGTTTTGCTTGCAGGTATCCCAGAAAAGCATAATCGTCACCCAAAAGATCTCATGCATTCATAATTTTATTTGCACACCTCTATTACACACACGCACACACACACCATGCTCAAAGTGTCTTACAGCAAAGAAAAGAGGAATACATCTCAAAATCAAACATGGTGAGAACAATTTCATAATAACGTAAGAAAAGAGCCATGTAATAATAAATATAACAACATTACACACACACACACACACACACACACACACACACACAACATTTCAGAATGATAAATATAACAAGACAGGGCCAGCCCACCCATGAGGCAAGGTGAAGCAACTGCCTCAGGTGGCAGGATCCACAGGGGCAGCAGATCTGGCCTCCAGGGAATGTGTTGCCCACTGCTGCCCACGTGGTGGCAGCGAGGACTGCAATACACTCTTGGAGCCCAGATCTGCTACCTCTACAGTGGCCTCTCAGTGAACAGGAGGCTCTGCTCCCTTCTCCCTATTAATAAGATTATGCCATTAAGGTGTTGAACTCTCATTCCTTCAAGGTTTTTAAGCAGAGGTTGGATGGCAATCTGTCATGGATGCTTTGGTTGATATTCCTGCATTGCAGAGAGTTTGACTAGATGACCCTCAGTGTCCCTTCTAACTCTACAATTTAATGATTCTATGAAAACCTTATTCAATATCCAGTAATGAAAATGACAATTATAAACACACAGGGTCTGTGGCCAGGGTAAGGATCATCTCTTGGGTGAACTTGTTGAACCTGCTCAGAGATGTGGGGCCCTGAGAGAGGGCAAAGCAGGAAAAGCCTCCCTGTTCACCCAAAAGGGACAAGGGACAAGTTCACCAAGTAAATGGCAGTTGAACCGTATTTAGCTCACCCTCCAAATCTTCCTAGTTAAAAATGCAGTCCATGTTGTGCCCACTTCCCATTGTTTTGTCTTCTTCTTTACTGCATTATGGTCATAGCAGCAGCAACCACAAATGCTAAAGCTACAAGCTAAGGAATAAGGTAACTGTAGACACAAGATCCTTTGGTTTCCCCCTCCCACAACAAAGCCTGGGTGAAGGGGCAACCGAGTCCTCTTGTACAGAAATCTGCTTAGTCATGTTTTCTGCCTTGACTCACTCTCATTAAAATAAGGGCATTGGGGTGAGTCTCCACAAATGCTGTTGTCTTTCACTGATAATTTGTTCAACTAATAGCCCAAACATTTTGAATGCCTCTTCAGCGCGCAGCACAGTAATTGAATTTCTAATTCATTCTATCCAGATATAATTAAAATAAGTATTATCTCAATTATTTATGGCTGGCAAAGTGGCCAAATGCTCACAGGAAGGAAGATGAAGACACAGATTTGCTCCACCCACCCTCCACAAAGATTCACCCAGAAAGGCTCCAACAGGCTGCGCAAGATCTCGTGAGGTCAATGGGGAAAGAAAATGCACCCAACTAAGTTTCTCTTGGAAAGTTGCCTTCCTAAGTGAGACCAAAGCCTCATCTAGCTCAGCCACCCTGCCCAGCCATCAGAGGTGAAGGGAATTGTAGTCTAACAACATTTGTAGCATCCCAGGCTGAGGAAGGCTGACTCAGACGTTCCAAATGCCCATCGCAGCCAGTGGTCATTGGTAGACTTATCTAATATTTTAAGAAAAGCTATCTGAACTAACAGCCCATTGCTCTGTTTGGTAGTTATAGTAGTGAAAGAAACATGAGATATTTATGCATTGTGAAAATGACTTTCTTTTTTCCTTCCCTGCCAGTCAATTTACAACAGATGCATTTCAGTGCTAACAATCACAGTAATCTCCTAGGAATGACACAATATTTTGAATGATTAGGCTTGCTTTTTTCTCACTCTCCTCTTTCTATATCCAGATTTTCCTCAAGCGATCTCCAGGCAGGAGATATAGCCAATCCAATTTTATCCATTCATGGTAACCTTGTGAAACACAGTTGAATGAGCAAATGTGGTTGGTGGCAAGGCTATCCAGTAAATTCCACGACAGAGCTGCGATTTGAACCCAGGTATTTGACTCCGCCCCCGTCCCCTAATTAGAAGCTATGGAGGAGGAAGGGATTATGTAAATATTTTTGGCAACTTCCTACATTGTTATTGGCAACAGCACCCATAAGAACATGTCTTATACTGAACATGTCTTATACTGAATTGGACCATTGGCCGACATAGCCTAGCATTGTCTACACTGACTGGCTGTGACTCTCCAGGATTTCAGACCACAATGTCTCTCAGTCCTACCTTGGCATTCCAGGAATTGAACCTGGGACTTCCTGTATGCAAAACAGATGCTCTGTCACTGAGCTATAGCCCTACCTAAGAGCCTTACAGTCTGAAGATGGATGTAGTGGCAGCAAGAGAGAAAGAAGGGAGGGAAACAGGAATAAAGAGGGAGGGGTTAAATAAGTGGGGAAGAGTATCACTGTTTTCAAGTCCCGCTCCAGGGTTTCCCACAGGCATCTGGCTGGCCACTGTGAAAACAGGATGCTGGACTGGATGGGTCATTGGCCTGGTCTGGCAGGCTCCTCTTATGTTCAAATGCAAATATGCATTTGATCTGCACTTCTTAAATGCCCCCCTCCCTTTGTATTGTTACACTGCTGGCTGACCACTGGACATACCTTAGTTAGGCAGATTGCTGTTTAACGGCTCAGAATGGTTGGCTAATAGGCGCTAATAGTAAGACATTTTCCTGCCTAGCGAGAAAGAAAAAAAAAAGGCTTAGCTTTCAAAAAGTGAGTGATAACAGAAGAAAAATGTTTCATGGCTTGATCGAAAAGCACCAAATCCTGCAGCTTTTCCATCATGCTCAGAATAATTTTTTCATCTGTAACCACCCCAACCCACCCCCTTGCAATTTTTAAAAATAAATATCTTCAAATGTTATGCCTGCAATTTCGGTCCGCATTGCCAATTTAGCTCTCATGGCTTTAAGAGCAGAAGATAATGGCCATTCTTCCGTCTCCAGGAACACAGTCGTCATCAGTCTCATTTTTTGGTTTCTGAGTACTGTACATCCTCTAAAAGGGGAACAAAGTAGATTATGCCATTTTATTATTTTAACAAACATTAGCATGATTATACATACATTTTCTTGGACATATAGGGTTGTAGCCAACTAGGTTTTATTCCAAGTAGACCCATTGAAACTAGTGGACCTAATTTAAAGTACAACCCTATCCCTAGATCCACTGGGATGAGTTAGGATCCAGAAGATCTCTGGCTCAGCCGGCTGGGTCCTGGCTCAGCTGGCCATACCAGAATAAGTCCCCAAACTCAGTTCAGCCAGGACATAGCTGGCTCAGCTGATCCTAGTTGATATTAAGCTGCTGTAGGTCCTGTAAAGCAGGTGTCCTGGGGGAGTGGTGGGGGTAGGGCCAAGCAGGACAGACTTACGTTATGCTGGATCCTAACCCCATTCAGCTTGGTCAAGTGGCCTGGCAGCCCAGCAGAACTAACACCGACCAGGAGGGTGCTGTAACTCAAACCATACAATGGAAATTAATGAGGAGGGCCAGATCCTAGGAAATCAGGCGCAGGCTCACACCAAATGAAAACACTTTCCCAATGATTTTCCTGGGAGAAAGTAGCTTCTGAGAGAGAAGCAGGCACATACCTTTCTGCCTTTCTTCTGTTTATTGACAGGGGGGAACCATTGCTATGATTTCCAAAGAAGGATTGTCTCATCTGTCCCTTCAAGGCACTTGAGAGGAAAGGAGGCTCATTTAATATATAGCATTGATTATTATTTTTAATGCATTGGATAATAGATCTGGATGCATATTAAGAGGAGAAATGATCTACACACAAACAGAAGAAAGAGGAACTGACACCTGCATATTCTTCCCGATAAAAAGTAAAAGGTACGCCGGTGGCGCTGTGGGCTTTCCGATCAGAAGGTCAGCAGTTTGAATCCACATGATGGGGTGAGCTCCCGTTGCTCTGTAACAGTTCAAAAGCACACCAGTGCAAGTAGATAAATAGGTAGCGCTGTGGGAGGAAGCTAAACTGCATTTCCATGTGCTCTGGCTTCAGTCACAGTGTTCCGTTGCGCCAGAAGCAGTTTAGTCATGCTGGCCACATGACCCGGAAAGCTGTCGGTGGACAAACGCCGGCTCCCTCGGCCTGAAACGAGATGAGCGCTGCAACCCCATAGTCGCCTTTGACTGGACATAACCATCCGGGGTACTTGACCTTAAAAACAAAACAAAACCTTTTTATTCCTCCTGGTGCAAATGAGTTTGGGCTGGGCCAGTTCTTATGGCCATCTGGGATATGGGCAAGGCATGTGTATACAAACAGTCCACACCAATGATGGTTGGGGTGCGAAGGCAGGTGGAATATTTAAGCACCCACAACTAGCTCTTTTGTTGCTCTCTTAGAACCTCATTCTAGGGTTACAGCGTAGGATTAATTGATTGCAAATGAGCTGAGTAGGGCTTGTTGTTGTTTGCTTACCAGCTTGGCATAGTGTAACAGTGAATTCACCTAGTCTATACTGTCCACCCAGTGTTAGTACCTTGGATGTATCAACAAAGGCAAGACTTCAGAGGGGACTTCTGAGACATTGCACTCAGGGCCACAGGACCCAGCTAGCAGGGCACAAAACCCCTTTGCTGCCAAATTGTCTGATTTACCCAGAGCTGAGGGACTTGGTTGAGTGGGAACTTGGTTGAATGGGAATTTGAACCCCGGCGTTGCATGTCCTAATGCAGCACTCTAACCACCGCACCATACTGCCTCCCTTCTGAATGTCTCTTAAAGATGTATGCTTATCCAAGCTTTCCTTTTGATTTTGTAAATTTGCACACTGCTCGTTTTTCTCTGTGATATGCAGATGTGGTTTGATTTTATCCAGTTTTTAGAAAAGTATATTGAATGTCACATTTTTATTGTTTTTATGTAAACTGCATAGAGGACTTTTTTATATTAAGCAATATTTTTAAAATTAATAAATTAATAAATAAACCATCCCTTGGTTGTTTTTTGAGAGGAGAGGGGGGAATCCTGCACCTTCAGGTGAAAAATAATTACCAGGTATATGACTTGGGCAATTCCAGTTTCACTCCTCAGTTTATGCCCTTCGCTCAGTCTGGTGTACCCACTAGATGAATGTTAGAGCAGCACTTTCTCCCTTCCAATCAAGAGTTTCCCTTAGGCTGCCAAGGGGTTGCCAACTAAACAAGACATATCCTACTCTTGAGTCTAGCATTTTGAACTGAAGAGGTTTGCTTGTGAAGGTTTTTACAGAACAAATATAAACATCACCATTTGTTATCGCCTACAAACCAAGGTGCTATCAGAGACCCCTGGCAATGAGAACTGGCAGGGGGGTGGAAATGGCAACCCTGCTTGCCCTGCATTTAACAGAGCTTGGTTGTGCAGGAGCTGAGATTACATCAGCAATCCTAGTAAGGACATAGGTATTGTCTCCCCTGACTGGCAGTGGCTCTCCAGGGTTTCAGACAGGGTTCTCTCCCAGCTGAACCTGGAGATGCTGGGAATTGAAACCAGGACCTTCTGCATGTAAGCCAGATGCTCTGCCACTGAGTTGCAGCCCTACCTCACAGGCAGCATCCTTAACAACCCCTTGCTCTTCAATGTATCTTCTTTTCCATTGCTGCTCTGCACTTGGAGAAGGCTTGGCATCACAAGGTTGCTTGCAGATATTCTAAAAACAAAATAGAAATTAAGCGATGGCTTCACCAAACCTGTAGACAAAGTTAATTTTCAGGCATCCAATACTCTGGCCAGAGTAACTATGAACTGAGTGTTCCAATGGGAAAACCTATAAAGCATTATGAACTGTTTTGAAACAGTTTTGAAAACTGAACTGTTAAAAACTTGGCGAATGTGGTCTTAATGACTGGCTGGCATTTACTGAGGATACGGTAACCCACCTGCTTCAGCAAATTGAAAAGAGACCTGCAGGTGAGTGTATTTAAGGGACCACACTGGAAAGTCTATTATGGAAACAATGAATGGGGCTGAATGCGGACTGGGCTGCTTTCGCAGTTGTGCATGGGGCAGGAGGGAAAATGGAGAAGGCTCTGCAGGGTTTGGGCTTTGCTTCTGGTACACATCTAGCACAAACAAATTACACACACACACACACACACAAATCACACATTGAAAAGCTTTGAAAAACTGCTGGGTTATTTTTAAAAAGACAAAACTGTTGTATTTTTTAAAAAATAACAGCAGTTTTGTCAAAGTCTTTTAAATATCTGTGATTCTCTCTCTCTCTCTCTCTCTCTCTCTCTCTCTCTCTGTGTGTGTGTGTGTGTGTGTGTGTGTGTGTGTAATTTATTCCATGCTGAATGTGCCCCGGAGGCAAACCCCCCCCCAACCTTGCAGTGCCTTATCCATTTCCCTGCTTGCCCCTTGCACAACTGTCAGACTAGTCTGGTCTGCATTCAGCCCCATTCATTGTTTCCGTAATAGACTTTCCAGTGTGTTCCCTTAAATGCACTCACCTGCGGGTCTCTTTTCAATATGCTGTAGCAGGCGGGTTACCGTGTCCTCAATAAATGGCAGCCAGTCATTAAGACCACATTTGCCGGGTCTTAACAGCTCAGTAATAGACGGGGAATCGGCTTGGCAGACTTGTTACCGCATAAATATGCTTTGATAAGCAGCTGGCGCTTAAATGCATTGTAATACAAGGCAAGCCTGTAATTTGCTGATTAACAAAGGGCTGATTGCAATCGATATTACAATGTCTATTTCCAAACATTCTAAGGCTGAAACATCACCCAAAAAAAGCATCATGAAAGGGAAAATCTCATAGTGTGACAAGACGACCGGGTTGGGGTGGAGGGATAACCTATCACCAGATAGTTTTTATCTCAAATGGTTTGTCATCAGCGGCATGTATGAATAAATGTGATTTCTACCATGCCTTTTGATCCAGAACTTCTAAAGATTTTATGAAAAAGTATAACATACAATCAGAGTGGGGCTGTTTTCACTGCCTTTGACACATAGCACACCCTGGTGTGCTCCCTCCATCACTGGTGACCTCCCTCCCTCACACACACAACACCCAGCATTCATTAGGTCATTGTGGGTTGGCTGTTCTCATTACCCTTCATTCATCGCTGGCAATTGAGTGCTCTGCTAATGTCCCACACCCTAACAGGGGGCTCTACTGATGAGAGTCACCTGGACCTGCTGTGGTGAATATGCTGGAGGTGGCTGGATCTTTGGTAGGGGACCCCAGGGTAAACTGTAAGGGGGCTGGCATGGCACACAGGGCACCAAGTCAGAGAGCCACTTGATCTTAAGTCAACCACCCTAGGGGAACTGAACTGAAGACTTCTTCTTTAGAAGAAGAGTTTGGATTTGATACCCCGTTTTTCACTACCCGAAGGAGTCTCAAAACAGCTAACATTCTCCTTTCCCTTCCTCTCCCACAACAAACACTCTGTGAGGTGAGTGGGGCTGAGAGACTTCAAAGAAGTGTGACTAGCCCAAGGTGCATGTGGAGGAGCGGAGACATGAACCCGGTTCACCAGATTACGAGTCTATCACTCTTAACCACTACACCACACTGGCTCTTTAAGTCATAGAATCATGTAGTTTGAAGGGGTACCAAGGCTCATCTAATCCAACCCCCTGCAATGCAGGAATCGGAGCTAAATAATCCCTGACAGATGGCCATTCAACCTCTACTTTAAAAACTCCAGTGAAAAAGAATCCACCACCTTCTGTCTATTTCACTGTCAAACAGTTCATACCATCAAAAGGTTCTTTGTTGTAATTTGAATCCATTGGCCCTACCAGAAAACAAGTGTGTTCAATCTTCCATGTGACAGCCCTTCAGATATACTAATGCGGCTATCATATCACCTCTCAGTCTTCTTTTTCTGCATGCGAAACATGCAATCATTCCTCACATGGCTTTGTTTCCAGACTTTTAATAATGTTGGTGACTCTCCACACATTCCGGCTTGTTAATATATTTCTTAAACTATGGTGCCCAGGCACACTTCCTCCACACCAGAGGTTATATGGCAGAGCATAGCCATTGTGGCTACTGGCATTTGGTAGTCTTATCCTGTTCTCTTTCAAAGCCATCCAAGTCTGTAGCCATCACTACACCTTGTAGAAGCAAATTGCATAGTTTAATTGTGGGCTTTGTGTGATATGGCTACCTTGTGTCTACCACTTTGAAGTTAGTATTTTTGATCTGCAGATCAAAGCTGGAGAATGTTGGGCACGGCCCTAGACTTGATTTATGTACAGCATTTATTTATTTATTATGGATGCACTAAATATATTGTTGTCTTTTTGTGGGGGTTCAGTCTGGATGCAGTGGCGGAGAAAGGCTCCGCGCTACCCGGGGCGGCGAAAGGAAACGCCCCGGGGGGCGGGGCGTCGTGACGTCACATTGTGACGTCACAACGGAGTGCTGCTGCCACTTCTGCAGCCCCCTTTCAAGCCGCAGAGCAAAAAGGCAGCTCGTGGTGCTGCCGAGCGCTATCGGCAGCTCCCCACTGATCGCGTACGGCAGCCCCATGAGCCGCCTTTCCGTTCTGCGGCTTGAAAGGGGGCCGCGGAAGCGGCGGTCCGATGACGGAGTGCCCCTGCGCACTCCATCGTTGGGCCGTGCCCTGTTGCTCCCAGGGTGATGGAGTGAGCGGCGGCCCGTGGGGGTGACAAGCGGCGCCCCCTCCTGCCACTCCCCACACACCGCCGGTCACCCCGGAAGCAGCAGCGCTGCACGGACGGGGTGCTCTCTCGGCTGTGCGCTGCTCCTCCCAGGGCGATGGAGCCAGCGGCGGCACGTGGGGGTGACAAGCGGCGACCCCTCCCGCCACTCTCCATACACCACCGCTCGCTCCGTCGCCCTGGGAGTAGCAGCACTGCACAGACGGTGCTGGGTGGCGGGGCTCCCCTTGGGGAGTGGCAGGAGGGGCCGCCGCTTGTCACCCCTCCCCTCCCCTGGCACCCGGGGCGTAGCACCCCCACCGCCCCCCCAGCGACGCCCCTGTCTGGATGATTCCCTGAGTCCCTTCCAAACCTGAGATCCTTTATCTGTGAGGGTAGAATGTAAAACAGTCCCTTTGGCCGACCAGTTAAGTACTTCTATTTATATGTGCTAAGAGGCTGCCATAGAGAGAAATGGGTGGGTCTCTCCCCCCCCCCAATCTGGCTGGAGGACAATAGGCCAAAGGGAGCTGTGTATGTTAGATATGTGTGTGAGAGTTGGGCTGATGCTGGATGCTGAAGAGACAGAGGCATGTCTGTTCTGCGCTAGACCCAAGGTGCTAGACCCAAGGCTGTGAGCTTGGGGCTTCCCTGGAAACCCCAATGGGGAGAAAGACCTACAGGGGTATTATTAATGTTGTGAGCCCCTCCATCCCATACTCAGGCTGTGTGTATGTGCAAATAAAACAATATATCCCAAAGACACTCAGGTCTCCAAGGAAACCAAACAATGGGTAAGCGCAGGAAGTCCTTGAGTCTCTTGCTGCTCAAAGACTGGAATTTCCTGCAACAATATATAAAAATAATCATAATAATGAAGTTTCCCATGAGTCCCTCTTGCAAATACAATTGCCGGGGTCAGGGTGAGTGGAAAGCCATGATTAGTAAATAGAATGAAATATGTAAGTATAGACCATGCCCCTAGAGAAAATGGATCACCCCTGATAGTAATCCCGTTTAAGCTTTAGTAGCTGATGGCTCAGGAGGCACACAGCATCTTGCCTGGATTTCCAAATGTCATTAGATATGCGTCATGCAACCCCCAGCAGAACCCATCTCTGGTCTATCTCTAAGGCAAATCCTGTGTCCTTTTAGTCATGTTGTCAATAATTTACACAAGGCCTGTGGGGATACAAGGCACCTGCTTGTGAGCTCTTTCAAAAGGTTAATTCCTTCGGCTGACTGCTCTCTACACAGGCTGGAGCAGAATGGTATTCCACAAAAGCCCTTTGCAAGTTATAGTCTATTGGGCAAGTCTGTTGCAGAGAAAGCAGGAAATGACTTTGTCATTTTAGGTTCAGGTTTTTAAGGGTAGCTGCTTTTTTATTTTCTGCTGCCCTTGTAACTGTTTATTGTATTGATATTTAATTCACCCCTAGGGCTTGGAGCAGTTAACAATACTGTGTCAGGGACTCCAGGCTTCCCTGAATAGTAGCTTGAAGGGGCAGCTGCTACAAGATCAGTGTGCTTCTGAGGAAAGAAGGCTAGGAGTGTGTGTGTGTGTGTGTGTGTGTGTGTGTGCACATGTGCGTGTGTAAAAAGGTAAAGGTACCCCTGACCATTAGGTCCAGCCACGGACGACTCTGGGGTTGCGCGCTCATCTCGCTCTATAGGCTGAGGAAGCCGGCGTTTGTCCGCAGACAGCTTCTGGGTCATGTGGCCAGCATGACTAAGCCTCTTCTGGCGAACCAGAGCAGCACACAGAAAACGGTGTTTACCTTCCCGCTGGAGCAGTACCTATTTATCTACTTGCACTTGGCGTGCTTTTGAACTGCTAGCTGGGCAGGAGCTGGAACCGAAAAACGGGAGCTAACCCAGTCGCGGGGATTCGAACTGCCCACCTTCCAATCAGCAAGCCCTAGGCTCTGTGGTTTAGACCACAGCACCACCCGTGTCCTGTGTGTGTGTGTAGTATCTCTTTATTTACAAATGTCATAGCATGAAGCAAGCAAGCATGCAAATGCAGATAGTGCGAAAAGCAGTGTCTGTTTTCCCAAAAGCAAACAGCATGCAGTTCTCCTCAGCTAGCTTCAACATTCATATCTGTTTCTCCATTGCTGGCTATATTTCAGCAGCCAGACTACGTCTCAACTGACATACACAGAGGGAAATCACTTGTCTCAGTCCCCGCTGTAGCTCAGTCCAGCATGGTGTTACAAGTTGTGCAATGAAGTTCCTGATCTGGACTCCTTTGCAGAAATAAATTCTCTTCAGAAGAATGAGGTTTAAAACCCTACTGCAGAACAGTCTTGAATACTAAGTAAAAAATATAAATGTTTAAAAAATATATAAAAGTCCCTGTCCTCTATCCATTATAATGCAGACACTAAAATGGATAGGTTTTCCCATTTTGGCCAAGGTGGATAAAATTTAAAGGCACAGGAGCCCCCCTAGAGTGGATGAAAACAACTAACTCAGGCAGTGTTGGAAAGAAGAGCCATATCTGATTTATAATATCTCATTCAGTGACTAATCCCTGATTGAGTAGGATCATCTATGTGACTAATCTAGAAGGCTTTGCCCTTAGTGATGTCGTCGCATAGCCAACTTTGTTTACCTGTAAATCCTTGTGAAATCATCCTCTTTACCATCCATATAATCCCTGGTGAGCTTCAGGGCTGGTCCAAGATGTTTTGCCACCTGAGGCAAAGGACAAGATGGCCAACCCCAGTCCATGGACTGCTCTTACTCTGACACTGAGCACCATCCACTACAATCCAGGGCAGCAGTGCAGACACACACCGCTCTCTCCTTTGTGTTGCCCCCAGCAGCTGTTTCACTCTACTTCATGGTAGGGCAAATCCAGTCTGCCATAGATTACCCATGTGACTAGGGATGGGGTTCACTGCTTGTCTGTGCCCCTTTTGTGTTGTGCTTCTCACCACACTAGCTCAGCTCATGCTAATACTCAATCCACTTGGCCCATAGCAGATATATTGACTCTGCTGTCAGCCACAATGTTGATCTCCAGCTTAATGTTGTGATTTATTTCAGCTCTAACAAAATGAATTTCAATAATGACAATGTAAGAATCTACACTTAGGCTGGAATAATCAGGTACACAAATAAAGAATGGAGGACACCTGGGTTGTCAGTAGTACGTGTGAAAGGGATCTAGGGGTCTTAGTAGAACACAAGCTTAATATAAGTCAGCAGTGTGATGTAGCACCAAAGAAAGCTAACACAATTCCAGATTACACCCCCAAAAAAGTATAGTGTCCTGATCAAGAGAAGTAATAGTATTACTCTATTCTGCCTTGGTCAGATCCCACCTAGACTACTCTGCCCAGTTCAAAGCACCATAGTTTAAAAATCATATTGACAATAAGTAAGGTATGTTTAGCTTTGAGAAGACTGAGAAGTGATATATGATAGTCATCTTCAAATATCTGCAGGGCTGTCAAGTGGAACAAGCTTGTTTTCTGCTGCTCCAGGGTGTAGGTCTCAAACCAATGGATTCACGTTACAAGAAAGGAGATTCTGACTCAACATTAGGAAGACCTTTCTGAGGGTAAAAGCTGTTTGACAGTGGAATATATTACGTCAGAAGGTGGTGGACTCTCCTTCATTGGAGATTTCAAAGATTCTGTGATTGACTCACTTATTCATAATCTCAAATCTATAATCCACCCTTCCTTCCCAAAAGGAGCATAGAATGACTCAGAATATGTTTGGTGTACACACACATGCACGCACACACCTAAGAGCAATATAAAACAACATTATAACATCTTGCAGTTGTAGAGTCAAAACCTTTAAAGCCCTATATGGCCTAGGACCCTCGTACCTACGGGACTGCCTCTCCTGGTATGCCCCACAGAGGACCTTACAGTCTGCAAATAACAACATCCTAAAGATTCCGGGCCCCAGAGAGATCAGACTGGCCTCGACCAGAGCCAGGGCCGTTTCGGCCATGGCCCCGGCCTGGTGGAACGCTCTCTCACAAGAGACTAGGGCCCTGCGGGATTTGACATATTTCTGCAAGGCCTGCAAGACGGAGCTGTTCTGCCAGGCCTTTGGTCAGGGTTCAGTCTGACTCATTTTCTCCTTGTATAAGAACAAGCACAAAGGAGGTTCCCACACGAAGGAGGTGCCCAGCCTGCTCACAGGTGCTTATAATATCAGTGGAAACAGTTGGTAACCACCTTCAATTTTAACCTGAAGATTGCTACTTGTCCAGTTTTAATTTTAATTTTAATTTGTTTGAATTAATTGTGGGATGTATCTTAATTTATTGATCGCTTGTTTTTATGCATTGTCTTACTGGTATGATGTTATCCATTCTGAGCCCGGCTTTGGCCAGGGATAGCAGGATATAAATAAAATCATCATCATCATCATCATTAGACTATTGGCCAAAGCCTGGATTTTTTTAAAATAAAAAATATCTGCACATATTCCCTCATTCATAGAATCTTAGCATGCAGGTACATGATTATGAATTTATATCTCTCTTTTCTGCTTTTGGCAATGGATGCTGCTCATTGCTAGTATATTTTTCAAAAAAGGTCTTCTGTAAGTTTCTTGTGTATTGCTACTGCAGGAGACACAGACAGTTCCAATACACAGAAACAACAACAGAGAGCAAAGTTACAAGTTAGTTCAGAGATTGAGAACAGTGACATGAAATTTAGGATGAAAGTATTAAAAGATCGGTATCGAAGACTGCTCGCTAGGGCTTGCATGTAAGGCCGGAGATTGGTTTCTGTGTTAAGGAATGAGCTTTGATGGAGCTCGTTGTTTTTCTTGCTCTTAACAAACTTTGGCACCATCCCTACGTTTGACAAATCCACGAAGGAGGATCCAGCTGGGAGGAAAATGACAGTGAAGCAGCCTCCCCTAGAGGAATTCATGGCATTGCCCCCTTTCTTTTCTGCCATGCTTCACAAATGCCTTAAAAAAAAAAGACTTGCAAGGGGGAAAAAATGTTATAGTACTTCTGATAAAATACAGTTGGCTTCTATTTGGGTGAGTCCTTGATTGTGGAATCAAGAGGAAAGGCAGATTGGTGGCAAAAGATGACATTAAAAAAACCAATGCTTTTGGTGCTTATTTTGCTGTTCATTGATAAAAATCTGTAGAATGTAGAAAAACAACAACCCAAGGTTCATAAAGAGAGGGATAATGCATTACACTTAATGTCCCCCCCCTCTGAAATATACACTGTATAACACTTTCACAGTTTGCTGAAAAATTTCCAAAACACAGAAAGCCCTTGTATAATTAGAGCAAAATGAACATGATCTAAAATAAAAGGCTGCAAATGAGATTTGCCCAAATCATAATGCATATAAGAATGCCTGTTAAATTAAAATGTAGAGATGCTAGAGAAGCTTTTACATAACTAAATCAGCTCTCTGTTTCTCTCAGGGTTACAAGACTAGTTTTAAATATATGCGCTGCAGTAGACTGCAGTGACCCGTTATTTCAACTGTAGATTCATCTCAGTTCACGTAAAGACCTCGTTTCTGCTCGCTAGGTCCTGTAAAGTCCAAAACCTTTCTCCCCTGGACAGTTCTGCTGCAGACCTAGTGAATTAATAATACAATGGAGCTCTGTCACAGAGATCCACTCTACCCTTACAGTCCCTACATTCTGACACTGTAATGGTGTGATCAGATTCAGTTAGCTACAGTGCAAGCAAAGGAATTGTAGTCATCAAGTCCAGCTTCTTCTCCCCAAAAGCAGGGTCTTCTGCTCACCAGCCCCACATTAATTAGCTGTCACCATCTGAACCACAAGCAGAGAACAAGCACAAAGAATGCGCTCTACTAAGGAACTTCACTAGATGAAAAACTCCAAGTGACTGCTGGAATTGAGCCAAGGAGGTAAAAACTTACCTGTTCGTACAGGCACCCCTACACTCTAGCCATTAGTACTGGCTTTACTAAACTAGATATTGCGCTTTATGTTTTAGTGTTATTATATTGTATTGGTTTTATTATTTAAACAGCCTTGTTAATGGTTTCACAATGAAAGGTAAAAAAAAAAAATACATAAAAATTCAATAGAAAGCTGGTTTTGGATCCTTTACCTCCCTGCCACTGCTAAAGCTAAAGCTGAAATATTTCAGTGCTACAAACCAGCCTCCCCTAGCCTGCCCTCCAGATGTTTTAGACTACTACTCCTACAGCTGCAGCAAAAATGGCCAGTGGTCAAAAGGGTTGGTGGAAGCCGATGATCTGCAGGACACCTGGTTCCAGATAGATAGGTTTTTGAACCATGCAAATTTTCTATTGTATGGGTTGCTTCCAATGACATACTATACAGAGTAGACAGCATTAAAATGAATAGACCCAAGTTAGTCAGGGTCTTTTGTTTCTGTGGGTCTACTCTGAGTAGCTCTAGCACTGGATACTACTCAACATATGCAACGTGCTATGTTTTTTTTTTAAAAAAAAAACTGAGGCACTAATATTGTCTGTTTCAGTCTATAGTTCCTAAAGAAAGACTTCACTCCAAAATGTGTATCTTCTTCCCAGAACATGGAATGATGGCCAGCAACACGGATGGTTTTAAGAGAGGATTGGACAAATTCCTGGAGAGAGAAGCTGTCAAGGGCCACTAGCCACAACTAGTCCAAGCTCTACTGTTAGTGACAGCAAATGCTTCTGAATGCCAGTTACTGGTAATCGCAAGGGGAGAGTTACTGTTACACTCAGCTTCTTTTTGTCAGCTTCAGTGGTTGGTCACTGTGAGAAAAGGATGCTGGACCAGGCGGAACCCTGTCCTGATCCAGAAAGCTCTTCCTTACATATCTATGCAAAAGCAACCCTTTGTAAGTCAAATGCTTTGTATCACTTCTTAGCTTTGACCACATTTTACTAACTCATGTGGGGTGTGGCTTGATGCCACAGATCACCTTGGGTCTATAATAGTCTTATGCCCCCTGCTGCTATCTATCTCTTTGGGGCCTGGGAACACCCCACAAAACCTATGTTGGACAAAGTACAGATGAACATGGTTAAATCAGATATGCATGCATCTGCGGGCAAAACAAATATCACTAGGCAAACATCTAAACCTGGAGTAAGATGGATTTGGGTTTATTATTTATACCCCACCCATTTGGCTGGGTTTCCCCAGCCACTCTGGGTGGCTTCCAACAAAATATTAAAAATACAATAAAACATCAGACATTAAAAACTTCCCGAAACAGGGCTGCCTTCAGATGTCCTCTAAAAGTCAGATGGTTGTTTATTTCCTTGACATCTGATGGGAGGGTGTTCCACAGGGTGGGTGCCACTACCGAGAAGGCCCTCTGACTGGTTCCCTGTAACTTTGCTTCTCACAGGGAGGGAACCGCCAGAAGGCCCTCGGTGCTGGACCTCAGTGTCAGGGCTGAACGATTGGGGTGGTGACACTCCTTCAGGTATACTGGGCCGAGGACATTTAGGGCTTTAAAGGTCAGCACCAACACTTTGAATTGTGCTCGGAAATGTACTAGAAGCCAGTGTAGGTCTTTCAAGACCGGTGTTATGTGGTCTCGGCGGCCGCTCCCAGTCACCAGTCCAGTAAGTGCTGTCCATGTGATACATAATATATGTTTAAATTATTCCAAGAGCACAGCTAAAGGAAAAATGGAGACTTTCCCCTGCCTCGCCACCCCCACCCCACCCCCATTTTAACCTTGGGACAAATTAAATCAAATTCTTCTGTGAAGCCTAAAGACATAAAAATTTGTTAGCTGTAACAATGTATTCTGCCAAGCAGCCAAGGCTCTGTAGTATTAATTACTTTACTCAGTAAGTTAAACAAATGATATCATATCAGAATTCAAGGGAGAGATGCCTGCCCAAGAGTTTTGTAAGAAAGATGAAAAGGTTAGTCCTTCTAAGAGCATCCAAACTAGAATTGCTAATTTGATGCAAAAGAGTATTAATCTGTTCCAATGCTGCTTTCATTTTAATATAATGCTGTATCAAACATGGTAATAATTAACAAGGTTCTTATGGGGGGGGAAACACCCACAATCTCTTCCTTTACAGTATTTTTGGCTATTGGGCTATATGTGACACTAAAGTAAAATTGAGGGAGGTCTCTTTTAACACTTTATTTGAACTTGACTTTGCTAGATTGGCATGAGATGTGCTGGGGGTGATGGAGCCCAGGTATCATCTGTATGCTGATGACACTTACCTCTATTTCTCCTTTGCATCTGAATTGAGACGTTGCAGTGGATTCTCTGAAGCAGCAGTGATAGGCTCAAGGAGAAGCAATGAATCTGAACACATTTTAGCTAAGATTGAGATGTTGGCTGTTTGGAGTCTGCATACCCTCCAATATTTCTCTGATGAAAATAGGGATATCCAATCATCATCATCATCATCATCATCATCATCATCGTTTTATTATTTATACCCTGCCCATCTGACTGGGGTGCGACACTCTGGGTGGCTTCCATCATATATAAAAACATAACAAAACATTTAAAAACTTCCCTATGTAGGGCTGCCTCCAGGTGTCTTCTAAAGGTTGGATAGTTACTTGTCTCCCTGGCTCGCATAACTACATAACTTCAGATGAATGTAGGGACGTTCTACCATGCCCTTCAACATTTCTCTGGTGAAAATAGGGACATCCTAAGGAAAAGTGGGACATTCGAAGATAAAATCAGAAACTGGGACAGCTTTTGTAAATCCAGGACTGTCCCTGGAAAATAGGGACACTTGGAGGGTCCTTGTCTGCTTTGGATGGAGTCACATTCTACTTTAAGGATTAATTTCACAGCCTCAGAAATATTCCTGGGTCCAGTGGTGCAGCTATGGTCAAGAGTTCATTTTTAATAATAAGAATAAGAATAAAAAAGAGAATGAAGGATGAATTTGATTAGTCCACATATGAAGAGAACCGTATTTGCCTTATACATAGATGGGACCAGATTAGACACTCCTCTGAATTTTGCAATGAATTTGTGGATGGAAAAGGTATGTAAAACTGTATATTTTATGGGGAAATGCATACAAAAAAAATACTAAAAGAGGAGGGGACACTCTGAAAAGCACACAAAATTCCTACCTGTCTACTGTCTCCTCTTCTGACACTCTGTGTGAGGGGAATTACCAACTTGTGGTGGGAAGTCAAGGGAATCTTAACTTTTCTGTTTACAGAAGCTCTTTCAGCTTTCATGGGATGCTGATTCCACTGGGCTTATTAAATCCAACACTGAGATATTTTCATTAAGAAAATGTGCTTCTTAATGAAGGGCCTATATTAATAACACCCAATTGGATGACTATTTCTGGAAACGGGTAAGTAAGGCATAAAATACAAGAGGAGGAAAATTGGAGGGGTTTGTGCACTGAGGGCAAAAAGTATTTCTACATGAAATGTGCTTTTCCCTGGATCATTGTCTGACTCTGCCCTGGGATCTGTGCTGTGCTGATTCAGCCAGGCTCCTCTTATGTGGGTGTTGTTGTTGTTGTTGTTGTTGTTGTTGTTGTTGTTGTTGTTGTTGTTAGCATTTTCCAAGAGAATTCATGCTTCCCTGTAAGACATTATGAGAGACAAGGTACAAATCTCCTAGGTTAGAACTTGCTAGGGAAATTCCCTATACCACCTCTAATGCCATCTCAAGCCTCTTTTTTTTAAAAAAAAGAACTCTCAAATGTTTTAAAAATCTTGATGGAAGAAACAGGGTAAACATAAGAACAAGGGAACTAGAAAGTTTGAATGCTGAGAACAAACTTTTTGCAAAAGCAAACTTTAAAGGTGACTAGCATGGAAACCCCTTGAGCAACTCACCTGAATTTGGCAGGGTCAATTCCCCTCTGTATGGTCTACCATTTTGACAAAGTTCACATCCCTATGTGTGGGGGGGAAGATATGTCCATTTTAATTTCAAAAACATTTTTAGCTTTAAAGGTGCTTTGAAAGGTGAAAACCCCTGGAGCTACACTTCTGAAATACTGTAGGGGCTAACATGTCCATGAATTTCATACCCCTATGTTAAAAAAAAGCAAAAAGTAATAACTATATCCAATTTGCAATGGAAGTCAATGGGATACCCAGAGATTTATAAAATCTGGATTCGGATGTGGATTTGGATCTACATTGAGTTGTAATGGGTCTGGATTGGGCTCAATCCACTTTACAAATTAGAGTCACAAATCAGATTGGGAGGGTCCATGCACAGCACTGTAAAATGCATGGGCTGCAAATTGTGCCCTAACCCCGTTTTAGAATTTTGGCAGGGTCACTTACCTAGAACCTAGAACCTATTCTGGAAAATTCTGCAACAAGACCCATGAGAGTTCTTCTGAGATAAGCTGGTGTAGAAATCATCCTCATCATCATCATCATCTGTGCTTTTTTTCTGGAGGTACTGAAGGATATTAAGTACCAGGGCATTTTCTTTTCCAAATGTTAAAAGTGTGGCACTGTAACAACTTCATGGTGAGTAATGACACCTTTTGATGATGATGATGATGATGATGATGACCATAATTAATAAATAGCACTTTTTGACCCAAAGACACCCAAAGTGGCACACTGTATGCTATAATAAATGGGATGGTTCCAGAGGAAGGTGGTCACATTACATTGAAGTCAGTGGTGGTATGCTAACTTGATATCCATGTGCTTAAATCAACATGAACTTTCTTTGGATCCAACTCCATTCCCCTCCCCCCCCCCATTAATAAACAACAACACATTTCCTACAGGTAGTAAGTTTGAAAACCACTGGACTACTGCAGGATGAGAACTTGTCCTCTGTAATGATGATAACCACAGCAGGCACAACAATGACAAAGAATCAGGCTGTGTGAAGCAACTTTCTGCCCTAAGCAGTCAAATCCGTGAGGAATGGAGCCACCATTGCTGAACCAACAAGGTCCCTGCTTGGGGTGAGGAAGAAGAGACTAATTTCTTATTATTGCAAGACTCCACATATCTCCAGCTGCATTCCAGGGGCATATCCATCACAATGTAGGTGGCGGCAGCGGGGGGGGGGGGGAGCAGGAGAGAAGGAGATATGTCATATTTCCCCGAGGGCAAAAAGGGTGAAGATGAAAGCAATTGAGGAAGGAGAGTAAGCCAGAGAGAAGCACCCATGAAAGATCCTTTCATTACTGGGGATAGACCTGCTTCCTGCTCGGGCTGAGTGTGCTGTCACATAAATACAGCAGCCAATGGGTTGTGGTAGTGCCAGCCCAGGGAAGGAGAGGCTTTTGAAGGAACATTTCGACCTTGTAAGCCATTGCTCAAAATTACTGCCGTGAGGTCCTGAGCTGCTATGATCCAGGCATTATTTATCGCCTGAGGATGCCGATTCCATCTCCTTGGAGGTGTTCTGAGGCTTAAAGGAAAGGTTGTTAAGGTAACTAATGTCAAAAATAAAACCCGCAGGGCACATGCCCCCCCTCCCCCCACAATCCACAGCTCAAAAGCAGGGAAGCGGATTGTGGAAAGCTATTTACTCACAACAAAGACATACACTAAGATAATAAAGGGTTTATCCACACTTACCTTTCCTCTACTCTTTCCAGGCACAATCGTGTTTTAAAGCTCAGTGTTCTCCCTCCTTCTCTTCTCTTCCCTTCTTTTCTTTTCTTTTGCTCCGGAGCATCCCAATTCTTGAGATTTCAGGGCCCAAACCTGAGACCAAGGGAGGTCTCTGGTGAAGTCACAGTGGTCAGGCCTTGGTCACATCCTTAAGCAGGACACACTAAGCATAGTCACCAAGAGCACGTCATTCTAATAAAAAACACAAAGCTTTTAAAATAAGCAAAAATGCCACTGGCTGGACATTCAGAAACCTTGTCTAAAGGGAGTGTTCCCATGATCTGAAATGGAGGAACCCTTGCTTCTTACCTGCTTAGGGAGCCTGATTAGGAAGATTTTAATCTAGACTATTTGCTTCTGGCCAGAATGGTTTACCGGTAAGTTCTTCTGCTAGGCTGAAGCTGGCAAGCTGCATGTGCAGTCTTCAGGCAACCCATAGTCGGATAAGCATGTCCACAGATGCATCAGTGTATGCAACTCTGAGTACAGAATGTTCAATCCTTATCTGAAATATTTATAAATCAGTTTCATGTCAAAAGATCCCTAAGTGGTGCACTAAAATAAAAAATAAAAATGAACAATTCGCAGTAAAACAATGTTTAAAGCAAGTCTGTACCATTACAGTGGGAAAGCTTACAGAAACAAAACAAAAATGGTTTCCAGGTGATATCAGAAGCTCATTATTGATGGTGCATGTCCTTATATCTGTAGGGAGAATGTTCTATATAAGAGGAACCATGATGCTGAAGATCCTTTTCTAGGGACCTCCACAGCAGACCCCAGGAGCATGAGACTCCACCAGGAAAACCTTAGTGACTAGGCAAGTCCATGTATTGGGGCAGGGGACAGAGGAACGTGGGACCCAGATGTATTCTGAAGAAATGAAGATAGTGGCTAGTTCGGTGGCAGTGATTTGCTTTGCACTGCATCCACCCAACCACATTTTTTTAAAAAAAAGTTTTTGTTTTTTTTTTTAATTGGGAGGTGGCAGGGACCCTTGTGGGCCCCAGGGGAGATGTTCATGAGTTTCACACTGGGGAAAATGGGTATAGGCAATATGGATTTAGATGGTCCATGGTCTGACTTAGTAAAAGGCAGTTGCCTTTGCTCCTAGGCCAGCGTGGAGCATTCAGGCAAAACATTGGTGGTTGACTGGGTTTCATGGAGTCCTGTTGTCCTTTGCAAAGCATCGTATTAAATATAAGTAGCCATTTCCTCAGTAACGCACCATAAAACCTTCCAGCTATGGACATCATGGCAACGGTAAACCTGCTCCTCTCATCCTCTCTGATTTATGCGGCTCCAGTTTTTGTGAGCATGCGGGGTGACAATAAAACATTTGTGAAGAGAAACAGAATAGATTGCAGATAAGCCACTTCATGCATGAATTATAGAATCATAGAAACATAGAATTGTAGAGTTGGAAGGCACCCCCAAAGACCACCAAGTTCACCTCCCAGCAATGCAGGAATCACAGCCAAAGAATCCCTGACAGTTGGCCATCCACTCCATTTTAATACCTCCAGTGAAGGAGAGTCCACAACCTCCCAAGGGAGTCTATTCCACTGTTAAACAGCTCTTGCCCTCAGAAAGTTCTTCCTAATGTTGAGTCAGAATTTCCTTTCCTGTAATTTGAATCCATTGGTACGGGCCCTACCCTCCAAAGCAGCAGAATAACAAGCTTGCTTCATCTTCCTTGCGAAACCCCTTCAGATACTTCTCAGTCTTCTCTTTTCCAGGCTATAAATATACTCAGCTCTCTCAACTGTTCTTCATAACACTTGGGTAGAATCTAAACACACATTTAAAAAATGCTGTGAAAATGCTTTAAAAAAATGGGGGGGAAATCTTTTGAATTTGCCATAGCTCACCATTGCCATCTAATGTCACATTTGTATATTGCACTTTATAACACACTTAAAAAATTTATTTGCAGCTGTATAGCTGAGTCCTTGATTTCCAGACCCTTGATCAGCTTGGTCGCCCAGACGCTGGACTAGAATCATAGAATTGTAGAGTTGGAAGGGATCTGGAAGGTCATTGAGTCCAGCCCCCAGCAATGCAGGAATCCTGCCTACAGTGGTCTCTGGGTATGCTTGAACCAACAACCTTCTGATTAACAGCCAGACCCACTGACCATTGCACCACAGGAGGCATTCCTATGCTGTAGCATCATTCCAAAGGGGCTTTGGGGAGGTGGGGATAGTGATGCCTACTGGCAACCCCAATCCCCCCCCCCACAAGCCCCCCTGATGTAGCAATGGTGAGGTCTGCATGGTAAAGATGGCAGGTAGAAAAAGCTCGAAAAAGCTTTGCTGCCACCTGCTGATATACCAGGTGTGAGGGAAAGAAAAGGTAAGCTAGCTAGGGGACGCCTTTCCTACTTTTCACCTTCCTTATTTGAATCCAAAGTTTCATGTGAGGAATTTTGGCTCAGTCTTTAGTGTATAAACTCAGCACACTACTCTGTCTCTAGTAAGCATTACAGGGCTTAGTGCAAGCCTAGTTAGTTCCAGCTTGGTAATGGAAGGAAGGTTTATGGGTTCTTTATGCAGCTTCTAGTAAAATTCCTCTGGGGCTTGACTTTCAAATTTGTGGGAGCACAACTCCAGAATTTAGTTGGGTCTGAAATCATCTACAGCTCTACAGCTCACTCACTTTCAGTCTGACTTCCCCCCACATCTCTTCATGAGGACTTGGAACTTGGTTTTTAAAATATACAGAGGCAGGGAATCTGTGCAGCGAAATGGCAGATACGTTCAAGTCGCACAAAAACAGATTGCTGGTGCCCACAGCCCATCTTCCTTCCGTTTTTCCTTGTTAAATATCATTTAAAATAATTAAGCTGAGCCAATACCTTTTGTAATATCTCACTTTGCACTGGATTATTTAATAACTGTTAGTGCCATTCATAATAATATTGGAATAGCCAACATGCAGTTCTAATTGCCTTAAATGTTACTTATTCATTATTGCATCCACAATTTACTAGAGAGGAGAGAGTATTGTACCCTTGGAGAAATAATCCAAATATATGGTTCTCTGGCACAGTCTTTCTTAATAAACGTACTCCACAGCTTGTCACATGCAATAGGATGGATTTTAGCCAGTGAGGCAGCAGCTGCTGCAGCGCTTGCTTTTCTTTTCCCTCTTTGTCCATCTTTCTTTTGTATCGTGCCTTATCAGATTGTGAGCCCGCGGAAAGGGCTTATCTTTTAATATATGTACATCACTTACAAAATGTCAGATGCTGCGATGCTGGTAATGATAAATAAGCTTGACGTTATACAGAGCGTACTTAACATGAGCAAGAGCGATGCAATTCAGCCCTGCAACTTGCTGATCGTAGATGAGATGAGTCAGCAGGAGGGAAGCTAACTTCAAGGAGTCAAATTTGACCAGCAAAGGCCATCTAGGCAAAATGTGCATGTTACCAATTCCCATTGGGAGAAAGCTGCACTCGCAGAGCTCGGGCAATGCTGGATTTCATCATCTATGTCGGCCCTTGTGGAAAGATAAATGCGCAGGTAGAAGTGATCAACATTTTCCACGTTACACCGTTTGAGTTGGATTTGTGGCGCCACAGAGGGGTTGTTTAAGGATGTGTGGATCCAGAATTGGCCTCCACAGTCACTGTGGTCCAGCGCGAGGGCCTTCTGGACGGTTCCCTCACTGTGAGAAGTTACAGGGAACCAGGTAGAGGACCCGAACTGTGGAAAACCCTCCCACCAGGTGTCAAGGAAATAAACAACTATCTGACTTTTAGAAGACATCTGAAGGCAGTCCTGTTTAAGGAAGCTTTTATATCTGAAGGACTATTGTATTTAATATTTTGTTTAGAAATCACCCTAGTTTAAAAATACACATTCAGTAGAACAAAAGAACATAGGACAAGCTTGCTGGATCAAGCCAGTAGCCAACCTAATTCAGCATCCCGCTCTCACAGCAGCCACATGAAAGCAGGACCTGAGTGCAACACCGCAATTCTCTCCTACAGTTTTCAGCAACTGGAATTCAGTGGAGATAGAACATATCCATCAGGTTTAGTAGCCATTTATAGTCTTTTTCCCCCTTGACTTTATCTGTTCTTTTAATTCCATCCAAGTTAGCAGCCATCACTGCCTCCTGTGAGATTCATCCCTTCCTGCAGCCCCATCAGATTTTAATTAAAATGTGGGGTTTTTTTTGTTTTTTTAAGTTGCTCAGTCTCTCTTCTCAGGAGAAGCAGCAGCAACAATCTCCTGTGTGTATTGCATATAAATGCTTTGTGTACTGCTGCCATCTTAGACATTTGCTGCTACCTGCCTTGTGAGGGGTTTATGCAAGAGGCACATTCATCCCCGGGAGGATTTTAAGCGTCTTGGGATCATCATGGTTTCGTTACCTCTTCAATTGAGTGTTTATTGATTATTCAATTGAAGGTGTGCTTCATCGTGACCAATTTGTATCACTTAGCTTGCTTTATCTGCTTTAGCTAATCAGTGTTGCCATTATGTGATCTTTCCCTACATGGTTGAGTTCAAATGAAGATTAGCACCACTTTCAAAACTAGTGGTTTGGTTGGCGTAGATGCCTTTGCCCTGGCAAATATTTCAATGGGGACTTTTTCAGGAATAGGCCTTGTTTTCTCGCAACTATTTTTATGGATGCTTGTAAATTCTCCTTGTTCACATTTATGCCTGGATTTTGAACTATGTCAGCCTTTCTCAGTTTGGTGAGAATGTCAGCCTTTCTCAGTTTGGTGTCCTCCAGAGGTTTGGAACTCCACTTCCCATCAACCCCAGCCATCAGGACCAATCTAGAGGGCACCCAGGTTGGAGAAGGCTGAACTAGAAAGCTCCCAGCCCCCATTGTTTCCCATACTTAAGTACTGAGCACTTGTGCCTGTGCTGTGCTGTGCATAGCTTTCATTTCATTTAGTTTCATTTGTGCCTTTACGTACCTCCTTTTCTTTGCTGATGTGCCCCTATGCGTTGATCAGAAACTGCTAAAAAGCAACCCTGATGGGGCAATTGTACAGTTGTATTGAGATTCCTGTGTGCTAATGAGCTCGGGGTACATCAGTATAACAGTGAACAGAACATAGAAACATAGAAAACTGTCTTGGAGCTCCTCTTGATGAGCATTTATCCTGATTGCTATTGTAGCTATTTGCAGCTACACCTTCCTCAAATGCTTTGGCCGAGCTGAGATGTGTCCTTGAATTATGATAATCCCTCCTACTCTGCCTGGATACGAAAGGGTGAGTTCTGACTTTTGACCCAGCTTAAGGGTAGTCTGCTGATGCAAAGGTAGCAAATCTCTTCCATTGCTCTGCCTACAGTTGCCTCTCCCCCTTGGCATATTGCCCCTGGAAGATCAGCTAGGAGGGACTGCCACCCTTTGGGGCTGAAAGGTTCTCCATCCCTGACCTGAAAGGAAAGAGGAGTCCGCAGAAAGAGGATTAGAAAGAAAACTCAGGGTGTGGACGAAACTGTGTGCATGGGGTGGGGTGGCGGCAGGGAGGAGGCGGACGGAAGAGGCACTTTCTTTTCCATTGTAGGGCTTCATTAACTCCCCATCACATCCCCCACCGCCTAGTGAATAATGGCTACCTCTAACACAGAAATATGTACTTGCACTCGCCGCATTAAGCAAGGCCTCTGTGTGTGAATGTCTCCCACAAGCAAGAACTAATAAAAAGACTAAAGAGAGTGCCGGATCCAAGGCTGATAAATGGCCTGTGGAGGAGATGCTCCTCAAAGGGGCATGTTTTTCACATCCTGGAGATTGATCAAGGGCAGATTAGAAATCAGTTAACCTCTTGAATGCCTTTGGAGGCAGTGGCTCTCTGAGGGTGTTGTTGTGTTTTTGTTTTTGTTTTTTTGCCCCTTCTTCCTGAAGGCTAACCGGGACAGAATTGGGAGGAGGGATGATTACATGGCACAGGCAGAGGGCTCTGCCACAATTAGGACTGTCAACCCACTGCCAGATAGTTATGGTTAGCATAGCCACTGAGGCATCTTCAAAACCCAGCATCAGTGATGCAGTGTCACCAGAAAAAGAGGACAAAAGAGGTCAGTGGTTTGCCTAAGATTTGTATATGTACATCTGTATATGTGGGGCTTACCTGGGTCCCCCCCCCCCGGTCAGAAACATGGCTCAGGGATGAGTTGACTCAGAGAGTGAACGAGGAATTGACTCTTGTCAGATGAGAATTGCCTGACAGAATCATAAAGGGCTGTCTGTCCCCCCTTCCCGGGAAGACCCTTTAGCTCTCAAGAAGAAGGGAGAGTTGGAAGGCAGCCAGGGTGTTGCTAGGCCATCAGCTAATAAGCAGGAATCTGAGGCTGGGGCAAGTGAGAGTGGGTAGGAGAGGAATGTCAGCCTCTCAGTCCCGATCTAGATGCTGGGATAAATCAGATGGCAACAGAAGGGCAAGAGGAGAAAGGCAGAAGTGTGGTGTCCTTTCCTGCTGTGGGAGCTGCAAAACTTCAGGCTGCCCACAAATATAAATTGAGAGCAGCAAGAAGCCGGGCTCAGGAGTGTCTTTTTGTAAATAAACGTACATAAACTTTCCAGGATGTCATTGCTACTTATTGGAGGCTTGCTTGCCTGCCAGAGAGCATCACAAACACACCCCAATATTTTATTCAAGATGGTACCCCTATCCCTGCATGCCTATCCCTTTTAATTCTAGTCCAGGGTTGTAAACACTGCTAGTCCTACTCAGAGGAGACCCATTGAAATGAAGAAATGCCAATAGAAGTCAATAAATGCCAATAAATTATAAATTCCAACCCCTTTTGTTGAGTACAACTCCAAATAAATTTCTCATCCCGCCTGACTTTTGACAAGAGCCTGATTCTGCCTTTACCTATCAAGAGCTTCATTTTTGACTTTTTCAGCTCTCTTGCACCTGGGTCTCTGGAATGAATGCAAACTCCCACGGAGTTTAATGAATCAACAGGAGACCTGAAATGTATGCGATAGCAGTTCTATTATTTGCCAATTTCTTCCACCCCACCCCAACCCCACTTCTGCTGAGAACATTTCCCTGAGTTTCAGCAGGAAAAGTGCTAGTGGTGTCTGTTCTGGGATAAAATCATTTCTGGAGAATCAGTAGCCTACGCTGGCATTCTGTTTTATCATTGTGTATAGAGAAAAAGAAGAATGATTGGATTCCACCCTTGAACACTCTCCATTTATTTTATGAATGACTTGTTGAGGTGTTATTTAAAATTCTCCAACAGGGTATGTGTGTGAGTGAGAGAGAGGCAGAGGGAGAGACAATACAGCAACATAGGAAGGGATTGGGATTGTCTTAAGGAACTGCAGAGTTGTTTTTCTTCCCTACAACGTCCCAGAAGGCACACTGCCATGTATGCCACTTGTCTTCAACTGGGGGGCACAGCTTGATCCAAGGTGGGACACCACAGCAGCCCTACTACCTTACAAATATATAGCAAGAAATGGGTCCCCAGATTAGATTAAAAGTGGGTCCTGGCTCTGAAAAGGCTGAAGACGACTCATATACACTACACACCCAGGTAATTCATGCCTATTGAAAGCAAGATGAAATCCCATCCTCCCGCTCATGAAGAAATCAACCCTGTGCAAAGATAAGTTGTCCAGTTTCCAACCTTGCCAATTTGAAGGGTTATTACATAAGCCCTATTCATGTGTCATTTGTGTGGACATAACCACTGCATAAGGATGGATGAATCAGTCAATATGCTCTCTCTGTTTCTCGTTTCCCCAATCTTAAATTCCATTCCCCACATTTCTGCAACAATTTCCAAAAAAAAAAAAAAATCTTGAAAATTCACCAGCAGTTTAGTGGACATTTCTCATAATAAGAGCATTTTTGTCTGCATTTTGGACCACTAAACACATTTTTGTAAGCATTTTCTCCAATATAATGTAATTTTTCATGTTATTTTTCACATACATTTCCATGCACACTTTCTTCCAATAAATGCCTTGTTTGGTTAGAGAGCTGCAGCATAAAAGATGGAGATAAATTCTGTTTCAAAAATGTGCATAATAGGCAAAATTGCATACAAAGACATGTAATTAGGGGAAAAAATTCACTAAGGTGTTGGTGAGTTTTCATGAGGGCTTTTTTAAATAAATAAAAATCACAATTGATGTGAAAATGTAGAGAACTGAACTTCAGAATGAAAAACTGAGGAACGGAGAGAAACCAAAATTCACCCATCAAGGCTCTTCCTCCTTTTCTGTCTGCACATCACAGATCAAAGAACAGCTGCTTGGAGAGCCACTCCTGCTAGGTGAGGAGTGTGTCAACAGACATTTCCGGGGGAAATTTCACATATCCTAATCTCAGTAGCAGGAGGGGTATGTGTGCTTACTTGACCTCCAACACTAGCATTTCTGTAACTTACTGGGAGGGAGAGGTGGCAGTGAGGTAAACACAGAGCAAACATAAAGATCATGGAATCATAGAATTGTAGTTGGAAGATACCCTGAGGATCATCTAGTCCAACCCCCAGCCTTGATCTCTAACATATATTAACTTGCCAGGTTAACAAATACACAAGTTGGGCCTAGGGCTTCTTGCTTATTAGATTGCCAGCTTAATAAAAACCATGTTTAAAGGTACATTTTAATCATGAGAACAGAAGGCCAGGCAAGTGCTGCTACTCCACCCACTGCTATTGTCTAAAATCTACATTGCTTAGTCCACTTGAACTGTCCTGTGGAAAATGCTAGACTGGGGAAAGGACAGAGGTGTTGGAACAGGGGCAATGAGGAGAGTGGACCAGCTGGTTCCTGGCTGTAATAAAGGCTTGTGTCATGAGACGGAGGGAAGTGTCAGTAACATGGAGAGACTTAATCACCAATGCTTTGTCTTCCCCCAGGGACATGTGCTCTTTGCCAGATGACTCTCACTACTCCAGTCTCACCCTGTCCAACGTGGAGGAAAAGGAGGAGATGGATCCAGAGATCATCAGCTTGTTTTGACAAAATGACATTAGCTAAGGGCAGCCCAAGGCTGGTGCCTCAGGAAGAGAAGGCCTCTGTTTGAACATGATGAGCCATGACAGAGAGATTGGCCAAAGCTCCATGGCTCTGTGGAGAGAGGGGGAAATGCTGCCCTGGGAAGTATTTGAAGGGTGGGATAGAAATGTAGGTGGTGGGCAGGTGAAACAGCAAGAGATTCCATGTAAAGGTGAAATGACACAATTTCCAGAAGACAAAAGCTTTTTCAGAATATCCAGGATATACTTGGGCAAACTGAAGGAAGTCCTTCCTATAGTGATCTCATTGCCATATCATGCTGTAATGTGAAAGGAGGGACATCTCCGGCTTGTGGGTCAAATGCAATTCTCTGGACTTCTCTTTTGGCCCTTGGAGCTTTCCCCAGGCCACACACCCTCTACCAAGGCAATGCTGCTCTCCAGCCATGTTCCACAGCCTCCTTGCATGTTTTGCCTGGCTGGACTGTGTCTCTAAAGGGAGGATGTAGATGGGCATTGTGTGTGCAAGCAGAAACTGGCCTACTGTACAAAGGTAACATTTACTGGTACCTTCCTTGTGCCTTCCACTGTTGCCTCTGGTGCCACTCACCACTGCTGTGCGGCCCTTGGCAGGCTACCCAAAAGAGAATGTTGCTGTTAGGCTGAAGACATTTCTCTACATTTCCTGATTGGACCAGACCCTCCAGATGGATGAGAAGAAATAAGGGATGCTCAGAACACAAATGCTCTCACACAAAAATTGTTGGGCTTATCAAAATGTTGGTGGGCATTCTGCTTCTTACCCATAGTTAGGGCTAACCCTAGAAGCTGCAGAATCATTCTGAGCACCCTCAAATTCTAGATGCTAGATTCTGGAGGTGCTCAGAAATATACTGCTTGGTTGACCCCTATCCCATCCATGGCAGATGACTTGAGCAAGCAGATAGCAGCTCATCATCATCATCACCATCCTACTCTCAGGGCTGACCTTACCAGGAGCTGTGGCATGAAGCCAGTAGGAAGGCTCAAATAGTTCCCCAGGATTCAAGATCAAACCATGAGGCAGGATTGAGGAGTAAGCCAGAGCATCATGGCCAAAGGACAACTGAAGGGTTGAGAATTTTGAAGGGTTAGTGAAGATGGACCCATCACTGTTGATGAAATAAGGATACACCATAATTCTATGAAGGGACCCAGGTGGCGCTGGGTTAAACCACAGAGTCTAGGGCTTGCTGATCAGAAGGTCGGCGGTTCGAATCCCTGCCACGGGGTGAGCTCCCGTTGCTCGGTCCCAGCTCCTGCCCACCTAGCAGTTCGAAAGCACATCAAAGTGCAAGTAGATAAATAGGGACCGCTCTTGCGGGAAGGTAACGGCGTTTCCGTGCGCTGCTCTGGTTCGCCAGAAGCGGCTTTGTCATGCTGGCCACATGACCCGGAAGCTGTCTGCGGACAAACGCCGGCTCCCTTGGCCTATAAAGCGAGATGAGCGCCGCAACCCCAGAGTCGGACACGACTGGACCTGATGGTCAGGGGTCCCTTTACCTTTACCTTTATAATTCTATGAAGCACCTTGAAGTACCATTGTCACATATGGGTATGGGGACCCAGTAGCATCGACATTTCTCAGGGCTCAGTTATGGGAAGCAATTTGAGTTTAGTCAAAAGTTGTAGGAACAGTCAGTAGTAATCAGGATCTAAGAGCAAGTCAGAACTGGAGGACTAACCAGAAGTCAGGGAATGAAGAAGAAGCCAAAAGCTTGGACTGGATGACTACCAAGGACACTGGAAAGCTCCAAAGCTCAGGAAGACCTGGTTTCTCATGCAAGACTCACCTGGAACAGGAAGACTTTTCTTATTCCTTCCTGCCCAAGAGGAGCCAATACCCAGTCTGGGTAGGCAGGGACAGCCCAGGACCTGAGGGTACTAAATTGCCAAGGCAGATATTACAAGACACAATTCAGTGGCACAAAACCCAAAAATTGTCTCGAGGCAATGTGTAAAAAAAACTCAGCAAAAAAAAGTTTAAAACACAACATTACCCAATCAATACATTTAAAGCTAAAACGATACAAAATAGACACTCGTAGCAAAATAGAGGTGTCAAGCTTCAGCGGCTTTTGACAACCATGCAGTTAGTTGCTCAGAAAGCCAACGGGTGAGTCAATAGCAGCAAGGAAGTGGAGCAAATACATGCTTGCTCTTCTGCACCCTCCTTCTGGGTGATGGTGGGGATTAGTGGAAATGTAAGCAAAGTCAGGGCTGTGAGCCCTTTCAGTATACCTGGGCCTAGACATCCCCAAAATGCCAGTCCCATGTTCTGATCCTGCTCCCAGCCTTGCTCTCTTTCAGCCCCAGAACCCCTGCTGGGTGATTTTCTGTATCTCTCCAATTTTGCCCGTGCCCCTGCACCACTAGATCTCCACTCTATTTGGCTCTGCTGATATTTGTCATCCATCCAACATCCCCCCCCCCCCGCTCTTCAGTTATTTTGCAGTTCTCATTACTGGTTTTCTCTCTGTCTGGCAGAGCATCTAGAGCAGCAACTCACATGTTCAGACAGAAAATAAACACCAAGTGCCAACCGACATCCACACACACACACACACACACACCACACCACACACACACGGCTGAGGATATCTTAGTGCTAGGAGATCAGACACATCACAACACAAATCCCTTGGCTTGTGGGTGGAAGTGGCTGGCTGGCAGGGAGGGGCTGATTTTCCACTAGGGTTCCTCTAACAAGCAACCACAGCATCCAGGATGTATAAATACAAGGCACATTAGGCTGAATTGGTGTGATAGCTCTAAGAGGGAGTGTCTAGGAAACAGAACCCAATAATCAAGTTAGCATCCATGCCCAGCTGGCACGGGAGAGATGGGGAAGGAGAAGCCAAACTTTAGAAGGCCTTGGAGACACATTTAATTGTAGAATCAGATATTTGTTTGGCTGACAACTATATGAACTAAGGTGATATCTAATTCCCAGTATTCTGGCAAGGTATCCAACACACAAGCTTGTGCTGAGTCAAAAAAAAAAAAAAATTCAGTAGACATTTTCCTGAGAACATAGCTGAGATTTAAAAAAAAAAGAGAGAGGCAACTTTGCAGAATTTTCACCAAATGTTTCCCATCTGTCTTTTGGGTGGTGGTTGCTATTCACTTCCCCCTCCCCAATGCCGCTCTGATGCCCCAGGATGAGGTTGGGTTCAAGGTGATAGGTGGTATTCAGCTAAGTTCTTGCATTCACACAAAAATGAGCACCACCACAAGGGAATTTATCCCTCCCTTCCATGCACACCCCACCCCATCCCCAAATCTGCTTCAGGGTTGAGGGAACAATTCAGAACAGATTTAGGGGGCACACAGGGAGAGGAGGGGCAGATAATGTTCCATTGTGCAGGGAAAAATCCTTGTGCTAATGGAACATTCACCTTTGCACTATGTTGAGTACAACCCAGTATTTTCAGGCTGCTCCTGGTTTCACTTTCAGTAGTGGTGGTGGTGGGAAACCTTGCAGGGGGGGGGGAGATGTCCTGTTGTCATGGCTAATGGTGACACCCACTCATGAGAAACATGCTTCTAATGAGCTTCTAATCTTTCCTTATCAGCTAAATACTAAATGCTGAGTCAAAACATGCTTTCCCACCGCCTGCCCTCCAATTAAAAATATGACTTTTAAGCCCACGTAAAACTAAAAGAGACAAAGCAGATATGCTCCTTGCCTGCATGTTGTGATTAATATTAACATTAACAGCTGAGCCAACTGACTTTAAAGCTATTCAAAATAAAATAAAAATAAAAACTGGCCGCGGAGCTTAAGGACGAACAGCCTTACTCACTGCCATCTTCAACCAAAAGTCTCAGTTATGACCCTCTGGTTACCTCCTGTATAGGCTAATGTAAAGGTAAAGGTAAAGGTACCCCTGACTGTTAGGTCAGTCGCAGCGACTCTGGGATTGCAGCGCTCCTCTCGCTCTATAGGCCGAGGGAGCCGGTGTTTGTCTGTAGACAGCTTCCAGGTCATGTGGCCAGCATGACTAAGCTGCTTCTGGCAAACCAGAGCAGCACACGGAAACGCCATTTACCTTCCCGCTGGAATGATACCTATTTATATACTTGCACTTTGACGTGCTTTCGAACTGCTAGGTGGGAGGAGCAGGGACCGAGCAACGGGAGCTCACCCGCCGCGGGATTCGAACGAACCTTCTGATTGGCAAGCCCTAGGCTCGTGGTTTAGACCACAGGGCCACTAATTGGGCTGCCCTTTGAAAGCGACAGCTACTACAGAATGCAGCCCTGAGAGTACTGACTGGCACCGTTGTGTTGTGTTATATAAGCACCCATTCTGAGGGCTCTGCCCTGGCAGCCAGTATGTTACCAGGCCCGATTTGAGGTGCAAACATTAAACAATAAGGTTCTTCATGATATGGGACCTAGTGTTTGACGGAATGTCTCTATCCATACAGCCTGACCCAAACACAGAGATTGGCAGACTTGCCAACAATTCTGCTCCAGATCCAGAACAGGACCTTTTCTGCAGTGGCACTGCGATCATACAGTTCCCTCCCCTTGGCAACCTTAATGGGTTTTTGCAAGATGGAGAAAACCCACCTATTTTGTGAAGCCTTAGGGAGGCGAAATTTCAACCTGGATTGTTGCTCTTATCAGGAAACGGAATGAAACTGTGCACTGGCTAATATGGATGTGTGGTTACTTTCGTCAATCTTTTATTGATACATGAAAGCTACTTGGGAGTCGTTACGAGAAAAAAAAGTGGTATACAAAAGCCAGAAAGAAAATAAAATAATAATGGGAACGTGTTTTTCAAGCCCTTGGCGGCATTCATATGAACTTTGTGTTCTGCTCTAAAAAGCACCTTTGACATTGCCATGTCTTACAAGTAAGATATAAGACAGAAGCCCTTTGCTAATAAGACCTAGTGTTGAAAGCAGAGGTCAAAACAAATGCAGGGCAATCTGAAGCAGAGGATCCTATTAGCATGTCCTGAAGGTGCCACCACTTCTTAACGAGGCAAGGATTAATTATGCTGCCTGTGTGGGTCCCACGGCCTCAGCGTCTTCCTTGCCGCCTGTCTGCCATCTCATTAGTCGCAGAGCAGAAATTAACTCCCTGGCCCCACCAGGCCCAGCCTCATTACTGGCCTCACATTTGATGTGCATGCGCTGCATGCCACGACCAGTCCTTTTTTTTAACACACCCTTCTCCTTGCAGTTCCATAGATGGGGAATGAATTTATTTCTCAGGGAAGAGGGGGGGGGAGAGGGAGAGAGAGAGAGAGAGAGCTGTACTGCATCAGGGTCATTGGTGTAACCTCCTAACAAGAGTCATAAAAGGGACTTACTCCATTATCTGATATGATTAGAGACAAATAGCTGCACAAACAAGGGGAGAAGGAACTCTGGGTCAGCACATCTGGTCAAAATAGCCACGTGGATCCATTCATTTTCAACCTTATGTAAATTCTTATGCCCTCAAAGCTTCCAGAGAACCAGTGTGGTGTAGTGGCTAAGAGCGGTAGACTGGTAATCTGGTGAACCGGGTTCATGTCTCTGCTCCTCCACATGCAGCTGCTGGGTGACCTTGGGCTAGCCACAGTTCTTTGAAGTCTCTCAGCCCCACTCTGTTTGTTGTGGGGGAGGAAGGGAAAGGAGAAAGTTAGCTGCTTTGAGACTCCTTCGGGTAGTGATAAAGCAGGATATCAAATCCAAACTCTTCTTCTTCTTCCAATGGTGGTTCTGTTTGTAGCTCTCTGAATATCCTGATGTGTCTCAATAATGAAGCAAAAATGGGGTGTGTGTTGAAGTTCTAGATATAATTAATCTAAACCTTTTGGGGGGGTCCTCCTTTCCCCTCTTTCTTCAGAAGCATTAATTCCTTGAATTCATCACCCTCACCTCCAGGTTTGCCCACACCATAGATTTAAAAGCACTAATATACCACTTTAAGTCACGTGAAATCCTGGGGACTGTAGTTTGTTAAGGTGCTGAGAACTATGGCTCTGTGTGGTCAGCACTCCTAACCGATTACAGTTGCCAGGACTCTTTGAGGAAAACTATAGCTGTTAGTGTTATCAAGGTACTTTAAATGTATGGTGTTGATGTGATGATCTGTCTCTCGCTCCATTTCTCATGTGAGCATTGTGCCCTCCAGATGTTGGGGAGTACAGTTTCCACTGGCCCCAGCAGGTATGATGCATGCTCAAAGCCAGACCTACCATTATGCAGAGTAAAGCAGTTGGCAGGTGCTGGAGGGGGGCAGTAGCCTGTCTGTTCCCTTCTGTTATAGGACAGAGCTGTGTCTTCAGCATAGTGTGTCCTGCACCTACATAACTAGCTTGCTGCCCTCAGATGAGGTGGAGGACATTAACCCATTGCCTGTATTCGGGTGGGTGGAGTTTGTGTGGGTGCAGAATTAACTGTCTGCCCAGTTGGCTTCTGTACATGGATTTGTGGGGGCACTGTGCTGTCCTTTGTTTCACATAGCAAAATGGCTTGAATTCACCCTGACAAAGGTTGAGGATGGTGGGAGTTGTAGGGTGCAATATCTGGAAGAGACATTGTTGACTACCCTGATTGTTTTGTCTACGAGGTTGGTGCAGAACTTTTTATTATTGCTGACATTCAGTTTCAAGTGTGTGCATATATTCCCTGGTGGATTCATATTGGGGTAATCAATATAGCTTCCCTGAAAATCCCCCAGATGCTGTTCCTGAGAAGGAACCCCTACCTCAAATTCTCCTTGAACTTCCCTTCAGGTGAAATTTGGTGGGATCTCTAACATGCAGTTCCCAGACGAACTCATTTTGGGCATTTCTACAGAGTGTTGAATCAAACATTTCCATCTCATATGCAGGCTTGCTTGGGCCTGATTACTTATTGCTTAACAAGTACATTAGCGTAAATCATGTGGCATGTTTCAATTATCTAATAGAATTATCGATCTTCCACCTTGTTCCCGTTGTTCAAATGTTCCAGTAGGAGGAATAATTTTGTATATGCCGTACCATGGAAAAACAGCTCTGTGTTTCAATTAACATTGCACTTGGAAGGACCAGGTGCTCCATTTCACTGTTTGAGGAGCTGCAGCCAAAAGATGGATCACGTGCCAGGGTCACATGAAGTTCAGAGCTTGGAGTCAGCTCTGGAGATATTTATCTTCTGTTTCAGAGATATGTGGACTTGTCATAAGGACATAGCTCAGTGGCAGAGCATCTGCTTTGCATGCAGAAAGTCCCAGGTTCAACCCCCGGCATCTCCAGGTAGGGTGGGGGGTTGCCCCCTGCTTGAAACCCCGGAGAGCCACTGCCAGCCAGTGTAGACAGTATTGAGCTAGATACAACAAATGCAATTCAGTGTAAATGAGTGTAAAGTGATACATATTGGGGCAAAAAAACTACTTTCACATGGGGTCTAAACTGGCAGCGACTGACCAGGAATGAGACCTTGGAGTCATAGTGGATAGCTCGATGAAGATTTGAACCAGTGTGTGGCAGATGTAAGAAAAATGCAAATTTCAGGTTAGTGATTCATTAGAAAAGAAATTGAAATAAAACTGCCAATATCATAACACAATGACTATGGTACAACTACATTTGCAATACTGTGTACAGTTCTGGTTGCCTCACCTCAGAAAGGCTATTATAGATAGCTTTATCCCGAATTAAATTGTCCAAAGCCATCCAAATAGGTGACCATCATTATATCTTGTGGGAACAATTGCCTGCTCTCTTGCGTAGCCCACTGTTCTTCAGCAGATAACACATTGACTTTGAGACTCTCCTCTTTCCTCAGCTGTCGCTGTTCTGAAACAAGTGCCTGATTTTAAAACAGCTTTACATAAGAGGGCCTTCATTCATTACCCTTTTTTTAAAAATCCATTTTAGTAAGCATTTCCACTTTTTTGGAGATGAGAACCACATCACAAAATACAGAGGAGTTTGTATATTAGCCCATGAGATGCAAACTTGGCTGGCTCACTTCACCTCACCTCAAAAAGGAAATTGTAGAGCTGGAAAAGGTTCACAAAAGGGCAACCAAAATGATAATGTGGATGGAGCAAGTCATCTATGAAGGAAGGTTGCAGCATTTGGGGCTTTTTAGTTTCAAGAAAAGGCGAGTAAAAGGTTACACGAGAGAGATCTATAAAATTATACATGGCATAGAGGAAAATGGATAGAGGAAAGCCTTTCTTCCGCTCTCAAAGCACTAGAACTCATGGGCATCCGCTGAAGTTGAATATTGGAAGATTCAGGAGTGATAAAAGAAAGTCCTTCTTCACCCAATACATAGTTGAACTATGGAACTTTCTCCCACAGGAGCACCTTGGGTGCAGGATTGGATAAAACTACCAATGGCTATGAACCATAAGAGTTATCTCCTGCCTCCATGGCAAGAGGCAGTCATGCTTCTGAATGCTAGCTCCTGGAAGCCACAGGTTAGATGGGCCACTGGCCTGATCTAGCAGGCTGTTCTTAAGGTCACAGTGCCACCATACTGGGACTTGAGAGGATTATAGCTCTTCCCTCCCCCACTCAGCAGCCTTGACTGTCTCAGGCCCCAGGGAACAAATGCAAAGAGGAGCAGGAATCTGACACCAGGTTCCTCTTGCCATCCTCAGAAGAAAACAGGGGAGGAACACTCTTGTCTAGGTATAACTTCCTTCCTTACTGTGACACATTGCTGTACTTCTCCACTCTTCATCCCTTTTGTATGCTGTCTTTGTTTACACTGCAATCCCATCCTAAACTGGCTTCTGAAGCATAAGTGTGGTCGTAAATGTTCTTTTTGCGGTAGCTTGTGAATGTTTAACACAATGTTTAATCTCATAATAGATTCGGTTTTATTGTGACAGAACAGTTGCATGCCAGATACATTGAGAAACATTTGCTATAAGAACATTAAAAGAGCCTCATTGGATGAGGCACAAGGTCCATATAGCCCAACACCTTCCCTCCGTCCACATGGACTAGAAGCAAAATGCACCTCCCTGCCCCATTCATTCAGCAATTTAACTTCAAGTTCAGGGATGGGGAACCTGCAAATCTCCAGGTGTTGTTAGATTACAACTGCCATAATGCCTGAATATTGGCGTGCATCTGGGTACCATTCATCTAACACATCAAGAGTAGCCAATGCAGTGACTTTCAGAAGCTGCTAAACTCCAACTCCCATCATACCTGGCCATTGGCCATGCTGGCTGAGGCTGATGGTAGTTGAGTGGAAAAACTCCTGAACAGCACCCTGCTATCATCAATTAGGAACAGAGATGGGGGAGAAACTCAGTTCAGTCTTTTTTTATTATTGCAAGCCTACCTAATTCATATTTCCCAAATCAGTATGCAAAGTGGAATGCAGCTGCCCTTTGAAATTCACACTTCTCCAAATACTGGTGTGGATTTCTGCAACCAGAAATGTGTACAAAAATGCATATATGGATGAATGGTTTGTTGCTCTCTGGCCAACCAGGCCAATGCACACACATACTGGTAATACACAGATCACAAAGCAAAAGTATGCATCAAAATAAGTGCATGCAGAATACGTGATTCCATCACAAAACAGGGCAATACATTTATTTTAACCTTTGTGATCTTCAGATGCAATCCATGGCTTTCGCTTCTCTGTAGCCTATTTCACAAATGTGGTGGTTCCCAAGAAAAGAGGCTTGGCATCGATGACTTTCATGTCTCCTCCAGCTTTGCACTTCAGTAATTGCACACCAACAAGTCCGTTTCATTGCAATTCATGAGGACAGTAAACACAATATCCAGCCTTCCTTGTCAAAGAGTTTCATTCAGGTGACTTTATTTCAAGACTTTCTCTGATGTGAGCCTGAGGAACATTATTCATCTCATGTTTATTAAAGGAAACATCTCTCCACCACTCATTTACTCAATGGCAACGATAAATCTGCTGAAGCTGAGAAATGCATAAAGGAGGACAGGAATTGCATTTTTACTACTTCACATTGAACATTTTGTGCTGCCAGTCTTGAGCAGGAGTAATAGGCTGAACCGGATGTGCTGCTGCCTGTACCTCAGCACTTGCAATTATTGACTGCCAGGGCACCTTTCTCTGAATGGCTAAGTGGAGATGACATTTTGCGGCTTTTGGTTACCAAATCACTTTCACACACATTTTGGGTGTTTCTATTTAACATTAATTTATTTTTTTAAAAATTAACCAACTTTAAAAGTGAAGAAAAAGAATCATATTTTTGTACTCTCTTTTAATTTGCTTGGAACGTTCATTTTGAGGAAGAGTTCATTCTATGTTAACAGCAAGCTTAGATATCATATGATGAAAAGTGGCTGGCAGTAACTAAGATTGCAGACTTAGGTTGCATTTCTAACCCCACTTACCTGGGCATAAGAGTGGGAGTGTGTGCTGCGAAAGGGAAGTTGGTTTAAGTTTTCAAATGGAGAGAGAAGGATGAGGAGAAGCCCGTGCAAAATGACTTGCCCCTTCATTCTACCCTCCTTCCCCTGAAGCCTCTGAGAAGGAGACGAAAACCCTTATAAGGTCAAGTCAGACCTTAATGCCCAGCAAGCCTATCAGAGATCCTGGGCACATTCTGTAATTACAATATGACCAACAATCCTTCATGAGAGCCAGTGTGGTGTAGTGGTTAAGAGTGGTAGACTCGTAATCTGGCGAGCAGGTTTCGCGTCCCCGCTCCACATGCAGCTGCTGGGTGACCTTGGGCTAGTGACACTTCTCTGAAGTCCCTCAGCCTCACTCACCTCACAGAGTGTTTGTTGTGGGGCAGAAAGGGAAAAGGAGAATGTTAGCCGCTTTGAGACTCCTTCGGGTAGTGATAAAGCGGGATATCAAATCCAAACTCCTCTCCCTCCCTCCTCCTCCCTCCTCCTCTTCATGTTTAACTCTTGGAGGTCACAGGGCTCCATTGCTGCTTGTTTCGACGCAAGGCCTACTTTTCTACCTACTGGTTTTGATCAGTCCCACCTGAGGGATTATTAGAACTGGAGTCAGGAAACAGCATCACCAGATCCCCATCGAGGCCCACCCCTCTTCCTGTTGCTGCCTGTGCAGCTGCTGCCTCCAAACAAGTAGCAAGGAAGAGGACCTCCCTCATGCCTTGTCCTCTTTGAGACATAGTGTAGATTGAGCCCAGAGGGAGAGGTAAGCAAAGCAGCCATGGCAACTGCAGTGGGCGAGCTAAGATGCTATTGCCCAAAGGATGTCTACAACATGGAACCACACTGGAAATTATAAAGGGAAGCATCCTTCCAGTCTGCTGACAGCTGGATCTTCCTCACTGAGAATCATAAAGTAACAGCTTGGGCCACATTTCCTTTCCACGATTATATCAGTTGCTACTAGAAGCAGGATGAGGGTTTGTTCTCAGGGATGGGGGGGGAATTTAAAATATGTATATAAGAAAATGTACACAAACTGTTGGTGATTTTTGGAAGAAGAAAAAATACAAAACACCAAACTGATGCAGAGATGTGACCGAACTTAAAATTGGAAAACTGAGAAAATGAGCTATGTCAAATTGACAGTTTCATTCACCCTTTGGCTCCTTCAAGTACATTGCCTGAAATACTAAAATGCACATTTTGAGTTTCTGGCCCTGCTCCAAAACATCAAGCAGAGCAGCATGACCATGACCCTTCTTTAACAATCTGGACTGTGCCCAGAGATCGGTTGTTTGGAAGGGTGCTAAAACCAGCCCTTGCGGCCATCCCAAACAGCAATCAGGAAGAATTCCAGCTTTAAATGCAGATGGAGCCTGAGGGGATTTCAGCACCTGTTTGCACAAGCAACATCCCCTCTATGCTTCTATGCTTCTCAATGCTCCTCCCTCTATCTTTGTTTCTCAAGTCCTTCTGCAACTGATCTTTCAAATGCTGTGTCTTGGAAGCTGAACAAATTATGCAAAGAAGCCGACATTTATTATTTAGATTCACAACCCTTGGTGGAAACATGGGTTTGTGCCTTGAGTGTATCAATGGGTCACGCAGGCGCAGTGAAGCAGAAGCCATGCCAAGAGGACGCTCCTCTGATGAAATGACATTATCTTGTACCATTTGTGCACACGGGATCTTACAAGTGATATTGTGACCTTGGTGTCTCTTCAAGGCAAGCAGCAGAAAGGTGCTGCAAGCTTAACACCCTGGGGAAGTCTAAAGTTTAAAAAAGGAGAAAAGTAGGACACCAGTAAGTCACACCTTCTGCCCTCCCCATCCAGTGGTAGCAAAGGGGAAAAAAAATATGTGATGCTATTTATGAACTATTCAGGCTTAAAAATAGCGAGAGTTATACATGGAAATAGGTGAGTGATTGAAATCAATGCCTACATATGGTGAAATCCTTGAGGGGGGAGAAGGCTCATGGGGAGAGCGGCTTCCTGCAAGGCAATCAGTAATTCCAGGAATACATCTGGTCTCCCCCTGCCTATGGCTAGAGGTGATACTTCCTTGGGGAGGCACCTGTGAATATGACCCGAATTAGGTCCAAATCAAGCCACATTTGCATCTCCGATTTGAATCTCCAAAGTAAACTCTGATTCTCAGTAATCATCATAGACAAGCTTTGTGGGACAGTCAAAGCCTTCCCAGCTTCTCATGTTATAATCTTAGGCGATGTTCACTGCATTGTGCATCATGCTGGGGAGAAGGCATGAAGTGGCATTTTGACAGTGCATAGAACATGAGAATAGGACTAAGACCAGTTTAAACTTACCAATGTTTAACTTGTGCATCCCTTGTTCAGAATGGCAATCAATCCAGCAAATACAATCAGTATTTACTGATGTTGTTGCTTTCAGTTTCAGTCCTCAAACAATACATCATCAATCACTTTTTTGCCTCATTTTCACTGAGCTTTCTTTGCACTGAAATAACATGATACCGACATAATTGGCATAATTTACCCAATTAATTACATAAATTATGTAAATATCCTACAGTACACAGCAATATTAATAAAGTAATTTTGGGAAGAGGACAGATTGCAGTGGAATAGAAACTGTGCTGCATGTGCCATGGCCAAGCTAGACCTGACAGGTGTGTTCTCCATCCCATGATCCCTGAGGTCAGTGGCAGAAGCTGGAATATTGAGCTGAAAAAGGGTCCCTAAATTTTATTAGCACTAGATACTGAAGTTGTCCAAACATGGACAAAGTTCAGGGTCTCAGATAGCATTAAGAACAAATATATGTATTTGTTCTTAATGCTATCTGAGTATATAAATGACTTCTTAGTATCCTGGTCCTAAATCTCCATGTTCAAACTTCATTTCCTTCCTGTCCATCCCTGTTTCTCATTTCACCCTTTCCAGCTGCTGCATTCAGCCCTTCATGCCTATCTCTAGCATCAGTTCGAATGTTTGTGAACATTCTTTAACGCGGCAATAATGCATCCAAGGCCAAGAGTCCCCCCCCACACACAAACAGATATCAGGATATATAGATATATGAAATTGAAAATCCTTTTGATGCATTGGAATAACAAGGGGAAAGATCCAAACAAACAACATAAAAATTGAGAATTTACATCATTCTATTTTTCTCTGCTTTCCCCAAGTGGAATGTGTGAATTTATAGTGCATGGAGATGGAGGACTTTTCCAGAAGAATATTACAACACAAATTTCTTGGTGGGGAGCCAACTGGTCTATCAGCAGTTCTAAATTTTTATATTTTATGGTAGCTGGGGACATAAAGCAAGCATACTAGCTCCTGGCAACAATAATAAGACTTTGAATATCCTGCTCTCGTTGCTGTATTCATGAAAATTTTACATTTCTTCCTACATACTAATCTTGTACATATACTATTTCATGAGTATTGCTTCCGTCATGACAATTTATTATTAGATGTTAATAATAATTATGTTTTCATTCTGCTTGAGTTGATGGAAGGTGGTGAGAAGTTTCTGGTTACCATAGTCGGAAACGCAGTGATCCTCAGTGAAGCCCTCAGAAAGGATCTTGTAACAGTAGGGAAGTCCACACAAGGGCAGACAAGGGGATGCAGCAACTCATCTATGAGGCATTATAGATTTTCAGCATTTTCTTTGCAAACATGTGGAATTTCTTAGTTTAGAGGAAAGGCCGAGCAAGGTGTGACATGACAAAAGTTTATAAAATTATGCATAGAGAAAAAGTGGATGTAGAGGGGGGGAAATCTTCCTCTCTCATAAGCACTAGAACTTTTAGGCATCCAATGCAGTTGAAGATTCAGAAAAGGTAAAGGAAAGTACTTTGTGAAGTACATAGTTAAACTATGGAACTCACTTCCACACAAGGCAGTGTTGGCCTCCAACTTCTGTCTCAAGAGTCCTCAATCTTTCCCTTGAAAAAGGGGGTTCTAATCCCAGGGTCATGACAGAGGCCAGACTGTTCTCCCCTTTCTATGATGTTCTTCCTGTCAGGAAGTCCTACTCACAAGTAGAACCTTGGCAGAGACACATGCCCGACTGGCATGTTCCCTCCCTCCTAGTCGATCATTTAGGAGCTTGAAAAGCATTCCTCAGCACACTTAGGGATCCGCAGAGGTTTGCGCAGTTGCATAACAGAACTCAGCAACCCAGCCTTTAGGCTAATCTACTTTTTGTTCAGTCGTTCAGTCGTGTCCGACTCTTCGTGACCCCATGGACTAGAGCACGCCAGGCATCCCTATCCTCCACTGCCTCCGCAGTTTGGCCAAACTCATGCCAGTCGCTTTGAGAACACTGTCCAACCATCTCATCCTCTGTCGTCCCCTTCTCCTTGTGCCCTCCATCTTTCCCAACATCACGGTCTTTTCCAGGGAGTCTTCTCTTCTCATGAGGTGGCCAAAGTATTGGAGCCTCAACTTCAGGATCTGCCCTTCCAGTGAGCACTCAGGGCTGATTTATTTAAGGATGGATATGTTTGATCTTTTTGCAGTCCATGGGACTCTCAAGAGTCTCCTCCAGCACCATAATTCAAAAGCATCAATTCTTCGGCGATCAGCCTTCTTTATGGTCCAGCTCTCACTTCCATACATTACTACTGGGAAAACCATAGCTTGACTATACGGATCTACTTTATTTACATATAAATACACACAGAGCACTTCATCATGGCTCTCTCTCTATCATCAGACAGCAAAGAGAGAGAACAAAGGACAATAGTCCACTTCAGGAAACACAGTAAGACAAACATCCTGTCTTCGTCACATCCCATTCCTGTGGAATCAAAACACACCGTCATGTGATAGACAACAATCTCATGGCTGCACATGGGGAATGAATCTCCAACACGTCCTGTGAGGCTGAGGGTACAGAGCCCTTGAACTCCTGGCTGCTGGTAGCTTGAACTCCTTTAGCTCCTTACTCCCAAGACAGTCCCTCTAATTGTTTGCACACACCGACTGCTCCAGTAAAATTGCTGTTCTCATAAACTGGGTTACTTTTTCATGTATGTATCAAGGCAGAAACTGAAATTACGATACCACCGAAAGTTCTTGTGTGTAAAATACCTGACTGAAACTTATGAGTAGTTTTGGCTCAGTAGTTTTGTTTGAAACAAAATTGCACATTTCCAGAGACATTGTAAAAAAGAAAAAAAATCAGAAATCAATGTTGGGTTAAAAAAAAAAAGAATGAAATGGGGTGAGCAGTTTCATCCTCCTATTACAATACTCCACCCCCACCATTTCCCACATGCTTTATTACCTCTATTTTAAAAACAATACACTGCCATGTTAAATGGCATTTGAATTGCACTCATTCTATATGCATTTTTTATACATTTTTGAAACAAAACTTCATTGCAAAATTCAGAGAAGTGTACAGTCTGTCAGCTGCATTCTGATCTACATTGGGACTGGCAAATTAGGATGGTTTGCTTAAAAATGCAAACCAATACATTGTATTGTATTGTATTGTATTGTATTGTATTGTATTGTATTGTATTGTATTGTATTTTGTTTGTAGCATTTGCAATCCATTCTTCAGCCACAAAGCTTCCTAGTGCAGCTTACTTACCTTATGGTCAGTTAAAACCAGAACTCACTGCTCATAGGGGTGCAATCTAAAATAAATTTTGGAAAAGGAAAAAAGAGAGAGGAGGAAAGAGGAAGAAAGCAACCTGAAGCACCAGTTCCTAAAGTTAAATAGGTTCAAAGGGTTTTGGAGATGGGGTGGGGCAGGGATTTAAAATGTCAGAGACCCATTCTTGGCCAGTTCAAATAAAAAGTTGGTTTTGCAAAGAAACAGTAAGCTAGTATGCCAGCTCACCACCTACCTTCAAATGTTTTTAGAGTTATAATTGTCATAATAAAAACCTCACTCCCATGCCTCTCATTCTTTCTTTTATTACTTCCTACTATGTATCTGCAATGGCATTGCAAATAATTCCATCTGTCTCTTAATGTGTTTTGGTTATTTCTTATTTTTCTTGGTGTGGGGGAAATATGATTAGAATGTGAAAAGTTTGTTAAACCAAAGAGTTCATCAGATTCTCACAGGGAAGGCTGAGTGACAAAGCCCTGAAGCAAATTCTCAGGGGAGAAAAGAATATTAAACCTCCATCCTCCTCCTCCTTTTTTTGTAATAAAATGAGAAGAGCATTTAAGTTTTATGGGAGGAGACAAGGGTAATACAAACAGCTGGAAAGCAGGAAGGTGGAATTTATCCACCAAGTGCCAAAACATTTGAAAAGCAAAACAAAAAAGGGAATAAAATTAGATCCTTAAATGGCCATAGGATTGGTTCATAGATGCTAGCCCAATTTCATAAGAATTAGAGATGGCAGACAAATTAAGAAAACCCTTTATAACCATACTGGGGAACTGAGGCCTGTGGATCACATTTGTTTGTTTATAAAAATTTTTTTATAAACCAACAGTTCATTTAAAAACCATAGCAGTCTGCAAAAATATTATTAGAACACCATAAAATTATAAGATAATTAAAAAGATCATAAAACAGAACAAATGACCAACACTGCATGAAATTAGCTAAAAATGCTTGGGAAAATGACATTTGGAAAAACAAAAGCCACGTGACCCTCAGAGCCTAATTCCACGCAGCCCATAGAGATGCGGAGGAGGGGGGAGTGGAGGAGAGGGAGGGGACTGGCAATGTCACATGTCTGCCCACCCAGGAGAGCTTCATAGCCCTGGTATTTAGAGAACATTAAACACATGTTCAGGCCAATGCATTTTTAGCGCAAAGGTCTGAAGGATTTTAAAGGAGTATCCACCTAAAAGTGCTTAGAAACTAACCCTGTGAACGAAAACCCTGATGAGCCACAGTTTGCAATTTTCAAGGAGGCTTCTGTGCATGTTCAATACAGGGCATTTTTCAAAATTTTGTCCATGGGTGTTATTGATGTATGTGGAACTAAGTAAGAGGGTTAGGACAGCAGACAGGGAGATAAACTTAATAATAATAATAATAATAATAATAATAATAATAATAATAATAATTTATTATTTATACCCCGCCCATCTGGCCGGGTCTCCCCAGCCACTCTGGGCGGCCTCCAACAAATACCAAAATACAGTATAGAGTCACATATTAAAAACTTCCCTAAACAGGGCTGCCTTTAGGTGTTTTCTGAATGTCAGGTAGTTGTTTATTCCCTTGACTTCTGACGGGAGGGCGTTCCACAGGGCGGGCGCCACCACCGAGAAGGCCCTCTGCCTGGTTCCCTGCAGTTTTGCCTCTCGCAGTGAGGGAACCGCCAGAAGGCCCTCGGCGCTGGATCTCAGTGTCCAGGCTGAATGATGGGGGTGGAGACGCTCCTTCAGGTATACAGGACCGAGGCCGTTTAGGGCTTTAAAGGTCAACACCAACACTTTGAATTGTGCTCGGAAACGTACTGGGAGCCAATGCAGATCTCTCAGGACCGGTGTTATGTGGTCCCGGCGGCCACTCCCAGTCACCAGTCTAGCTGCCGCATTCTGGATTAATTGCAGTTTCGGGTCACCTTCAAAGGTAGCCCCACGTAGAGCGCATTGCAGTAGTCCAAGCGGGAGATAACCCGCAAAGGGTTATTTACGCAAAGGGAAGGCATACATTAAGGGAACCAGGAACTGACTAAGCAGAAGCCACATACAGACAGAGGAGGAGAGTCAGAGAGTTAGGGGTGGAATGCAAGCTTGTTTAAATAAAGTTATTTGTCTTATAATACTTATAATACTCCAGCCTGTCTCTTAATAATAACTAACACAACTTGAAACAATGGTTTTAAGACTGGTATTGTTCTGTAAGTAGCTTTGGGTCATTTACAGGTAACTCGCAACTTACACACATTTAAGTTGCGCACATTCAGTTTTACATTCTTGGCAGAAATAGAAACCCAAAAGGGGGTGGAAAGGGGGCAAGCATCCGGAGGGGGACGTTTGGCAATTCCACTCACCATTGGACCCAGTGTGTTTTGACTAGACACAATTTTGGCTTTGCGTGCTATCCCTGGAATGTAACCCCAGCACAAGTTGAGAGTTGCTTGAACTCTTGAAAAACAATTGACTAAGAAATGCAATAAATAAACAAATGACTACTTCCTACCTTTGTACTTACCGTGCAAATATCTGAATGCAGGTGGTGCAACTAAGGGCACATAGCCCAGCTCAAACCTGTCTAGCCCTTACCAAAATCACACCCTCAGACCCTCCCCCTGCAAAACTCTTGCTCTCACTCTCTTCTTCACAGACAGGTTTTCTGGGATGGGGAGGGGCAACCGTGGTGAGAGAAAATGGTGACTTTTCTAATTTTATATAACAGGGACATCCAACTCCCAAGAAACTGCGATCTACTCACGGGGGGGGGGGACTGGCAGTGTTCTACCCCTTTTGGGGCGGGGTTCAGGTCAAAGTTGTTGAGCTTTTCTTAGGGAGGAAAATGTTAGACTACAGTAAAGGGGGTTTAGTTGCTCACCAAAACATTGCTATGAAACAATCTGCCTCACAGCCAAAACTTCCGTTCCAGTGATGATGCAAAAATGGAGGGTGGGGAAGGGGCTAAGGCTGGGGCTGGGTCGGGGCCGGATGCTCTTAGGCAAAAGCAAAGGAAAAGGAGCCCGCGATCGACCAGAACCTCCCGGGGATCAACCAGTCGATCCCGATCGACCTGTTGGACAACTTTGTTAATATAACATGAAATAAAATCATGTAATAACCACAGGAACTGTTTGTCTGAAGCTTGGCAAGCTTCTTACCGAGGAGCACCTTCTTAAAATCCTCCAGTTTTCACATTGATTGCTCACCAAATAGGTAAATAAGTAAAGTAAGTAAATACGGGGTGGGGGGAGAACATATTTTCTATTTTCCCACACTTGAAGGAGAACAGCTACAGCTATCTGGCTGAAATCTGGCAAGCTCCTCTTCCTTGGAAGGGCAAATAGCTCTCCAATTTGCACCAGTTTTTTTTTTTTTTTTAAAAAGAATAAATATATTAAAAATTAAAAGTTTCCTACATGAAATCATCCAGGTGGATTTGCCTGGAATTTGGCAGGCTGAATCCACTCTGGAGGGGCTCCTTTGACGTAATCATCATCATCAGTTGTAGTAGTAGTTTATTTACGAATTGCTTCCTGTACAGCAAATTCACAATACAATAAAAAAACCAGTTAAAACCACTGCAAGTATAACAACAATATCAAATCCAATATAGAAAGAAAGGGGAAACAGTTATAGCTGTTTTTAGATCCTCCATGATAGTCAAGAGGGGATGGGAGATAAACAGAGCTTTAAATTTAACAGATCAGATTCGGATCCAAAAGAGAATGACATGGGGAAAATCTGAAACAGATCGATCTGCATCTGAAAAACTACAGGTGAATCTTTTGGTTGCTACGCATATGGATCTATTCACATTACACTTGATTTCACAGCTTGGGAGCAGCAGATACCTTTTACTAATGGGAAAATATCCTAACTGTTCTTGAATGAACTATTACCATTATTCTTTTTATCCTTTGGACTTTGTGAAAGGACACTGGATATTATGGAACTTGCTCAGAATAGCATATGTTCAGTTGCCTTTAAGATGAAGGATGCTGTACTGCCTAGGTCTTCTGAGCAAGGCAGAGGTGGGTGGGGCTAAGGTACAGGAAAATTTTCAGGGAGTTCGGAAGTAAATGCGTGTGAGTAAAATGTCAATTAAGAAAATGAAAATCAGAGAGTGATATGCAATTAATATATCTTGAGTTAGGAGAGAGGCTCACTGATTTATTTATTTTAATATACCCTTCAATTAAAATCATTTTAATTTTAAGGAATATGTCAGAATTACATGGTGTGGGACTAGGAATTATCCTCACCCCCATTTCATAAGATTTCCCTAGTTATATAGTTACAGCTATAAATCCAAAAGCATGGACTCCTTTCAATTAAAGCCATTTTAATTTCAGGAGGCAAAAAAGCCCCTAAGGAAACTATGCCAGCTGTCTTGAGACATTGTGGTAATTATATCCTCTCTGTTTTGAAGAGCTTCTCTCAGGAATGAGTGCCTGCACATTCGTTTCTAAATAATATTTGACTCCCATATGCCTCCGAACTGTTCTGGGGAGAGTTAATAACATTAACAACTATGCTCAAAAAAGTCTCCTGACCACACCTGCCCCATGTGCAGAGTAGACCTACACACTTGGCATGGTGGTGAGTTGACTGGCAAATGACAATAAAGCCTTATGAAGATGCCATCAAAGGCAGGGCCTGGACAGGGAACCTCAGGCTTGTGGGCTAAATGTCCTCCTTATCTGGTCCCTCAGGTATCTCACCAAGCCACACTCCCTCTTGTCAGGACACACCTCTCACTGGCCCTGCTCCACACCTCCTCAAGTGCTTTGCTTGGCTGGAATTATTATTATTATTAATTTATATCCTGCCTTTCCTCCCAAAGGAGCCCAGAGGAATGTGTCCATTTTAGCACCTGAAGCAAACCCCCAAATCATGCTCTACCCACCCACCAGGGAAGAAGGGGTGAGTGAAGATCTACATTGGTTTGATCCCCCCCCCATGTTTCCAAACTCACCTGATGGTTGATGGTCATCACAGGGGGGGGGGGAAAGAGACCCACTCTGGATTATGATGGGCAAGTGCAGAGCCCAAAAGACCCCAGAGGGTCTGCCAATTCCTCCTTAGGGTGAGACCAGCAGTGTGCCCTATTCACCGAGAAGCTGCTGTAGAGGCAGCTTGGTGAGGCGCTGCCAAGCACACCACAGATCTGGCCTCCAAAGAGTGCACTGCAACCATAGCTGCCACCGTGGGACCTGCAGCAACAACAGGCGATGCATTCCTTGAAGACCTGATCTGCTGTCCCTATGGATCCTGCCACCTGAGGCAGCCGCTTCACTTTGCCTCATGGGTGGACTGGACCTAATGCCCCTTTCTTGCCTGGATAGTGAGATGTATGTGCAGACATATACATGCAGAAAACTCTGACTTTTCTGTAGTCTATTCTGTATGATTAGAGCTGCAGCCATTGCTCTACTCACATTTGCATCAGGCCTTGCTCACTGACATGTGGCCCCCAGAAGGTGCCCAGAAGGAATGTGATCCTCAGGCTGGGAAAAGGGTTCAGGCAAGGGATTATGGGAGGGAGAGAAACATTTTCTGCGGTTCTTTTAAGTGAAGGATTGTTTAATTTTGCAAGCCTGACTATGATGCAGCGTTTTCAGCTGTCCCTTCTGGTCACCCAGCTCATCTGCCATTCTGACATCCACCTTCTGGGCCTGGATGTACTATTTCAGTTACTCTGGCTTGACAGCCCAATTTGCTCTAGATAGTAATTATGGCTGGGGAATAAAACCCAATCAATCAATCAATCAGTCAGTCAATCAGACAGCCAATCAGTCAATCAATCATCAATTGGGCCAAACATTTAACCTCAATTTGAATGTTTCTGGGTGAAGAAATGGACAATGGCACATAGAGCATAGGAAGCTGCCTTATACCAAGTCAGACCATCTACTTCAGTATTGTCTACACTGACTGGAAGTAGCTCTCCAGGGTGCCTGCAGATTGAACCTGGAACCTTCTACATGCAAGGCAGATTCTCTGCCACAGAGCTTCAGCCCTTGTCTTCTCCAGGTGGTGCCACGGTCTGCCTTAATCCATCTGACATCAACAAAGAAATAACCTAGCTTCCTGAACCTGGTTTTGCAAAGCCAGCTGTGACAACAGCCTCCCACTTGAGATATTACTAGGGCAATCATGAAAGACACTGAAATCATCTTTTAATGCAGGCCCCAAACTATACATAGATCCCCTTTATTACAACCGTAACAAACATCCTGGGCATTTAGAAAGAGGATTCTTCCTACCGAATGAGCCATTTTCTCCGACCTTATGAAACTAATTATTTTATATTCCCAAACCGAAATGTATAATTCAATGTAATTGGCAGCTGCAGTCTCACAGCACCAATAACTAGGGTTGTTATTATTTCCTCAGCTAGAACCGCAGCATGAGGGCTGGGGGAAGCAGACTACCATTCTGATGTTTAATGGCAAGCATTAAAATAAATCAAGCCAGACCCAACAATAGGTTTCCCCATAAATAATCCCTTCCCCATTCAAATTGTTTAAGTCTTGTTGGAGTTCAGCTGAGCAAGGATGGAGCCTTTTGTGGCAAGGGGAGTATAATTTACCACTTAAGAGAAAGGGCATGCCAATCAGGAAGCAGGTGGAAATGATGACTATTGGACTGAAAGAGAGCCCCGCTGCCTCAGAGCAATGCAAAAAGTCCCAAAGGCTGCAACTGTTCCTCATAGGTGAGCTGCTCTATACCTTTGGTCATTTTCGTTGCCCATTTCTGGATCTTTCCCAACACTATCCTTTTTGAGTTGAGATGAAGTGAGCCAACCGAATTTGTACCGCATGAACTACTACACAGATCAGAATGCAGTTGCCCTTCAGATTCCTCTGGATTTTGTGGTTCTCGGCTCCACAAAAAGGGGAAATGCTTAATAAAAGGTATACTTTTTATGGGGAATGCTGAAGGCCCTCTTATGTAAAGCTGTGGTAAGATCAGGCTCTTGTCTCAAAGCAGCACAAGCTGAGGAAGGAGAAGAGTCTCCAAGTCGAAGTGCCATCTTCTGAAGAACAGTGGGCCACATAAGAGGAAAACTATGGAATTTGCTCCCACAAGATGTACCGTATTTTTCCGTGTATAAGACGATGCTGTTGTTGTTTAGTCATGTCCGACTCTTCATGACCCCATGGACCAGAGCACGCCAGGTACTCCTGTCTTCCACTGCCTCCCACAGTATAAGACGGTGCTTTTTGCTAAAAGAAAAAAAAGAAAAAGGCAAAAATTGGGTGTCGTCTTATACACAGATAGTGAACGCAGAGGGGGGACGTGTGATTAATGGCAGCAGCAAGCAGGAGATTGGCAGTGGTGATTGGGCGGGTGATTGGTGGCTGTGGCACAGCCTGCTGGCGATTGGCTGTGGCTGCAGCAATTGGGCAGGTGATTGGCGTCTGCGGCAAGTGGGCAGGTGGGCTGTTGGTGGCGGCAAGCAGGCAGACAATTGGCGGCTGCAGCGAGGTGTGCGATCGGCAGTGTCTGTGGCAAGCGATCAGCAGTTGTTGGGAATGTCAAATGGGGAAAGTGCTGAAAAATATTGCTTTCAAGTTTTCCATGGGCAACTGCTTGGCCAACGGCAGAGGATGCTTGTCTAGAGAGCTCTTCTTATATTCTTATTTCATTGAATAATGTTGTGGCTTGTTCTTGTCCAAGTTTATCTTCAGGGCAACAAAGTCTGGGGCAAACAAAGGGGTATGTTCCCTTTGCAAGGAATTTGCCCAGTCTGCGACCCATTTTCCTTGTAATGTGCACATACGCTTTTACTCCATCCATTTGAAAGGAGCAGGTAAAAGGGACTTATGCAGTGGCGGAGGAAGCCTCCGCGCTGCCCGGGGCGGTGACACAGAGGCACACCCCTGGGGGTGGGGCATCACGGCGCATGCATTGCGACGCCACGAGCGTCGGATGCACTGCACATGCAAGGCAGCGAGCGAGCAAGCGGTGGGTTGTGGGGCTGCCCCGTCCATAAAGAAGCATGGGCGGGGTGCTGGGCGGTGGGGGAGGGGCCGGGGAGGGTCACCCCCTCCCCTGTTACCCAGGGCGGCCCACCCCTACGCCCCGCCCTTCCTACGCCACTGGAGTTATGGTCAAGAAAATGGGCAGCATGATAAATAATGATCGCCCTATCAGGCCATGTTGATCCAAGGTTCAGCAATGTGTCAAGAATTGAGGTCCCCTTGGGAGATTTCCGAATTAGCTGGAACCCCTAGAATCCTGCTCTATAAAGCAGCTGCCTCTGCTGCCTCTTGGGTTGGGCCAGCCCTGCCTATTGGACCCTCCCTCATCCACATTGCTACCCAATTGTTTATTCACAATATGATGCACTTTTCCAACCTCATTATTGCAATTTGATCTACGGCTTCAATTAACTCTCTGGAGAAGTCATGTAAGACGTTCCTCCCCCTCCCCCCTCCCCCCCGCTCCCCTAACCTGCTCAAAACTGTATTCCTTTCAGCACTGGATGCTTCCAGAGTGGTATTTCATCTGAAAAGCAATTCACAATTTGGCTCAGCAGTCATGCCAAAGAATTGCCCACTGACCTAAGCATGTCTCTCTTTGTATATGTGTGCATAACGGGGAGGGGGGCACAATGTCAGCACGCACATGAATGGACCAGCTTTGAATGTATGCAGAGTCATTTATGTGGCGCATGAGAGTATGTATTAGCATTTATTCATTTCTCGGCTGGACTCTGTTTGCATTCATCCTGGCCTTTTCCTTTAATGGGCGTCTGTGCTCGTAAACAAGCAAAATGTGTTATTGAAAAGGCTGGCTTCTGCTCTTTTGCCTCCATTTGGAACAAGTGTCACAGTGCCCTTTTGCAACAGAATGTGGACCTTGTGGCCTGACCCAGTGGGGCTTCTGCTATGGGTCAGAGTATCACGCCATAATGGCACAGGCTGACTTCGGATTAATGGGAAATGCCAGTCAGCTTCTTATTGTCTCCTTTAATGGACACTGTTTACATGCCCAATGTAAAATTCCAGGTAGGCACAGAGACTGGTGAAACGTGCAAGTCTTTTGTTCATAACGGAGCTTTGGGGACTTAATATCTGTCCCACCCTGAGCAACTACAGGGTAGTGAGAGGCCATCTCTTCAGGAAAAGGAGAATAAGCAGGACAGGGTTCCAGACATTCTCCCCTTCCCTACACACCCCTACAAAAATTCCCTTCCCCCCCCCCTCTCGCTTAGATTAAAATCTGAGCAGAGAAGATTTCCATGTTGACGCTTTGAAGAGTTGATTTCAGGAAAACAGAAGGGGCAAAGTCTACTCCATCCAAGGTCCTCTTACCCCTAGGATCCCCCCATGAGGATCAACCTAATTGGACCCCTCTGTAGCCCACACTTAGCTTTTCATTAAAAAAGGACGGTCGTTCAATGACCTCCTTAACAAAGCTATGGAAACATCTCTCCATTACTGTACTTGCCAAGTGACTGTTTTTTAGAGCCTTAGACTGACTCGGGGAAAATAAGCGAGTTGTTGTTTTTTCCTTTTCTGGTTGCATGTGATGGTAGTTGCAGTCCCAATCATCTAAAAGACACCATACTTAGAATAACAGAATCATAGAGCTCTAGAGTTGGAAGAAACCCCAAGGGTCATCTAGTCCAACCCACTGCAACGCAGGAATCACAGCTAAAATAAGGTTACCAGGCATCTCCGTTTCCTGGGGACAGTCCCCGTATTTACAAATCAGTCCCCATACAAAATCCATTGAAGGTGAAAAGTGTCCCAAGATTCATTGTAAAAAATCTGGTAGCCTTAAGCTAAAAGCTAAATACTTCTATACAGAGAGACAGGCTCTCTGAAGTGAACTTGGAATATCTGGAAATATATACTTGAACTGTCATTTTACGGCACATCCTTGCCCAGCCTGGTGCCATCCAGCTGTCACTGAACTACAACTCCAGCTTCAGCCAGCATGGCAAAAATTTGCCTGCCCCTTTGCCTGCCCAAGTGAACAGAATTTTCTGCTTATCCTGCTGCATCACAGCCTCACCTCCATCTCCACCCCCTAAATTCCAGAACATTGGATACTGTCACTTTTAGAAGTGCTTTATAATGTTCATTCTGCACTTGCAAAGAATTACTATTTCAGTGTGACACTGCCTACACTTTGGAACTCCCTGCCTACTGATATAGGCTACAGTTTCCAGGATTCTTTGAGGGTAGTCATGTGCTTTAATTGTGTGTTGAAATGACTCCCCCCCACCCCCGGGAACTGCAGTTTTCTCATTACAGAGCTACCGTTTCCAGCAAACTTAACAAACAAGAGTTCCCATAAGTTATGTGCTTTAAACATGTGGTGAATGTGCTTTGAATGTATAGTGTGGATCTGCCCTGAGTGGTATATAAATCCTATAAATGAACAAATGAATTAAGATATATACTCCAGGTTTACAGCCGTGGCCCAATCCTAAGCCCAGTAGCCTTGTACTTGTAGTCTTGCTTTCCTTGCCAATGAAAGTCTCTCCTTCCTTTTCTGCCAGCTTATTCTTTTCCCATTAATTTCCAGGCAGCATGGCGAATGTGTCCTGCCTTCCAGAACAGACCCTGCTTTCTCCGCCCACTCAATTAACACTCTCTAGTTTCTATTCTCTCATTATGGAAGAGTCAACATAGCAATGCTGAAACCAGCTGTTTGGATTCCCTTTCCCAGCTGTACCAGAGATACAAGAGAAGCCTCCTTCAAATTATTGGTGAGAGGGATGGGTGGTGGTGGAAGTGAATATGTTTACCCAGGGGCCGTATATGACAATCAGTCTCCACAGGTCCATTACAAAGCTATCTCCCTTGTGGCAACCTGATATATTAATATATTTCTCTTCTTCCCCCGCCCCATCCCTCATTTAATCTGCTTTTCATTTCTGCCTATTTATCTCCCAGGTGGAATCTGCAGTGACAAGCTAAATGAAGCCGCTTGTCTCTAAACACTTAAACAGAAATCACTTTTGGATTGACAAATTCCTGTGTCTGCTGGAGACCACGATTAGGAGGAAGCGACAGCTCAGCAGAACACACTTTTTTGTGAATCAGGCTATATGATGCTCCATAAAGAGTCACGGCCCCTAGAGCCCAGAACATGGATTGTTATTTAACCCATTGTGACATTGTATCACACCTAAGACTGAGCTGAAAGTGAACATTCAGCTCAAATTCCAGGAGGTGGAAGGAGACATAAAAGGTAAAGGTAAAGGACCCCCCGACAGTTAAGTCCAGTCGCAAACGACTCTGGGGTTGCGGCGCTCATCTCGCTTTACTGGCTGAGAGAGCCAACGTTTATCTGCAGACAGTTTTTCTGGGTCATGTTGCCAGCATGACTAAGCCACTTCTGGCAAAACCAGAGCAGTGCACGGAAATGCCTTTTACCTTCCCGCCAGAGCGGTACCTATTTATCTACTTGCACTTGGACGTGCTTTCAAAGTACTAGGTTGGCAGAAGCTATTTTGCTTGCTTTCTTCTTGAACTGAAATTACAATTTACCATATTTTTCGCTGCATAAGATGCACTTTTTTCCTCCTAAAAGGTAAGGGGAAATATCTGTGTGTCTTATGGAGCAAATGGTGGTCCCTGAAGTTGAATTGCCCAGGGCCAAAAGAGAAAAGGGGGTGTTGAAAGGACCCTGCTCAGCAGCTGATCAGCAAGAGATCAGGAGAGAGATAAGAGTCCCGTCTCCCTTTCATCCCCGCCCTCTTGCCCAGGCCTCCATTGTTGAATGTGCTGCAGTGGGAGGTTGTTTGTTTCCCCAGCGACATGCGATTGGCTGATTAGATTATCTGTCTGGAAACTGTAGAAAAGGCTCCCTTTCCTTTAGAAGCCACAGAAATGTGAGTAGAACCCCATAAAAACGGGGCTTTTCCTGTTTGCTTTTCCCCCTTTGCAAAAAAGCTGGAAAACTTTTAGCTGATCCTCAAAAAACCAGGGTTTTTCCCTTTGCAAAAAAGCTGCAAAACTTTTAGCTGCTCCTCAAAAAAACAGGACTTTTCCCTTTGCAAAAAAGCTGCAAAATTTTTAGCTGATCTTCAAAAAACAGGGCTTTCCCTTTGCAAAAAAGCTGCAAAACTTTTAGTTGATCCTCAAAAAACAGGGCTTTTCCCTTTGCAAAAAAGCTGCAAAACTTTTAGCTGATCCTCAAAAAAACAAAAACAGGGCTTTTAGAGGAGGAAAACCAGAAAAATATTTTTTTTTCTTGTTTCCTCCTCTAAAAACGAGGTGCGCCCTATGGAGCGAAAAATACGGTATACCTACAATCAAATACATAGTTGTGAGAGACCTCAATAATCTTCTAGTCTAACCTCCTGCTGTTCCAATAAATAGATAGTGCCTTATACCAAGTCAGACCACTGGTCCATCTAATTTAGTATTGTCTACACTGACTGGTTTTGACTCCCCAGGGTATTAGGCAGGGACCTCTCCAACCCATACCTAGAAATGCCGAGGATTGAAACAGGGACCATCTGCATGCAAAACAGATGCTCTTCCACTGAGCCATTGCCCTTCCCCAACAGATGGTTAGAAATGACAACAGATGGTTGGAGTGGAAGGCAATTTGAAAGAAGGGTGGCTGCCCAGACTATGTCAACTCAGCCTACTTTCTCCTTTGGTGAAGAGTATTTTGTATCGTTTCAAAACTCTGCATTACTAGGGAGAAGTTTTTGTTTGTCTCCTGCTTATATGCTATGTCAACCACCTCTATCTATATGCTTGTTGACACCCTCAAAGAACTCTAATAGGTTTGTGAGACAAAACCTGCCCATGCTGGCTCTGCTTCAACAAGCTTTGTTGTTCTACATGCTTGCTTATTTTATCTTTAATACTTTCTGCCAGTTTTCATGGGACAGACATTAATGTAACTGGCCTGTGATTTCCAAACTTGGATCCTTAGAACAAAAACTGGTGTTCTCTTCATTTGGACAAGACTTCATTTTTTTGAAGGAAGCCTTCTTACCTCTAACAGCCTCTTTGACTCTGCTTGTTAACCACCCAGGCATCCTCTTGGTCCTTGTGGTACCTTTCCTGATCTGCAGGATGCACCCCAACACAAGCCCCAGTTAAATCGAGTACAGGTCCCAGTTTGGCCCATGAGGCCATTTTTCCTTATAGTTCCTTGGTCAGGGAGGCTGGTTGTCAGAGTCAACCAACTGATTGACAGTGGGAGCAAACCACAGCAGCAAATAACTGCATTATGGAATTTCTCACTGGGAACTTTATAATGCAACCAAGTTCAGTGGGCTAACTGGAAGCACTGAACAGCTGCTTGGTGTTCGCAGGGAGTCCACTGGGATTGGCTGCCCTTTAGAGTTCCTGCTGGGGAACTTCATAGCACAGCCAACACCTGCCCAAAGGTGCCTTCCTTTAAGTGCCAGACAGCTGATCTGTACTGACAAAGTGGGGTTTTCTGTAACCGCAAGTACATTTGCCCATTACTGAATTGAAAAAGCCAGCAGTGTAAAGGATGTTTTTCTGTAGGTGTAGCTTGACCCACACCCTCAACAGTTTTTTGTTGTTGTTTTGGTTTGGTTAACCCGACATCATTGTGACATAAGGCAATTAACAGGTGGTAATTTCTATTCACTTGTCAAAAGAGCTGATGAGAATGGGTCAGAAACACCAGGATCCAGCTCACTTGCCAGATCCTGTTCCCCACCCCTGATCTACAGCCCTACCCTACATCCTTCCAGAGGGGCCTTTCACACTCATGGGTGGGGGGAGCTGGAGCTAGGAAAACCCCAACACATTAGTTCAGTTTCTCTCATGTCTTCTCTGGATCCAACCCCACATATCTATTTAATTTAAGCAAAATTCCAGTGGTCATCTCTATGTGTAGTTTACAAGGGCATTATACTGTATGTGGTGCTTTAAAAGCCAGATAATTCTTTGCAAGTCAGCCATAAGAGCCAGGAGTTCCCCCTGGGTTGGGGAGATAATCAATTATTAAAGTCTAAACCGAAGGGTTTAAATTTTGAAGATTTTGAATTTTTGTGAAGCTTAGCTTCACCCCTCATTTAATATGAGAGCTACTCAAGTTGGTTGTTGAATTAAAAACGAAACGGGTTTGTTAGCTGATGTACTTGTCCTAATGTGAATCAGAGCTGATCACACCACATCTAAATCTCCCCTTTACTTAATAATTTTGCCCCAGCAGAATAGAAACCACCTAATTTGGGCATAACATGTTTGCCGTGTTGACTCTGAAGCCAAAGGATTATGCTTACTTTCTCTTCAAAGGTCTGGCCTCTCTTCCCATATGACTTGGAGTTGCCAATTAAGCCTCCCAAAGGAGCCAGAACTGTGAAAGTTATTGATTAGAGGCTTAATTGCTTATCTCTAGGAATTCCTCCTCATACCCCAGTGAAATGAACTCAAAGGGAATGCACCGAGAAAGAGATGGATCATGAAGCACACACCCTCTGCTCCACAGGGATCATGTTTAACAATTGTTTCCAACTGGTACAGGCTTTGCGATCACATCATCTCTTCCAACCCTCATTGATAATGATTTGTTGAAGAGGTTCCAGAGTGAGCCACGTGCCAATAAGCCTTTTCCCATTTTGATCAACCAGGGAGAGATTCACATATGACTTCTTCATGCGCTACAGTCATTTTAAGATGGTTTCTCTTTGTCAATGACACACCAGGGCGATTCCTCCATGGGGAGGCTGCAGCTTTGTCCAGTTGTGGAATCGTTTAAGTTAGCACCTCATTATTATTTATTTACTGTATTTATATCCCCTTCTTTCTCTCCAAGGAACTCATTTCACCCCCATTTAATCCATGCAACAACCCTTTGAGGCAGATTAGGCTGAGAGGCAGTGACTGGCTCAAGGTCCCCCCACTGAGCTTTATGACCAAGTAGGGACTTGAACTTTGGTCTCCCAGGTCCTAATCCGACACCCTAACAGCAACACCACACTGACTCTCTTAATAGCACCTTCCTGCACAAATTATTGCATGAATTATTGCTCCCCTCACCAACCTAGGCATCAGGTTTCTAATGGCTGGTTTATTGCAGTACTAAACTGAAATTTGCACCCCATTTTCAAGAAGATGGTCCATGCCTTATAAAATGAGATGCTACATGGGGATGAGATAATGTTCATCGAACTATTGGATGGGTTAAGGGGGGGGGGGTTAAGTCTTAATTTACCTAAATGAGATGCTGTTATACCTTTCCCCCATTTTTATAGAATAGATAAACAAGCCTCACATGACTGCCCTGAATAGGTCCAAATCAACTTTGGAAACCTCTGCCCCCGGTATGATTCCTACTGGGTGTTGGCCCCAAATGTCCATTTATGCAAAGAAAGGATGGGGCACCTGCAGCCCTCCAGATGCTGGACTCTAAATTGCACCAGTGGATCTTTCATGGTTAGAGATGCTGGGATTTGTAGTCCAGCAACATCTGGAGGTCCACAGGCGTCCTACCCCCTGAGGCAGGATAAGCTAAATCCTTCCCTAAACTGGAAGGTTCAATGACATTCATCTGCCCCTACCCCCATCTCCAAGGGCTCCTCCACTTCAAATGACTGAAATAAAGCAGGATGTTTCAGTTTGGCATTCGTGTATTTTGGGGGGGGGGGAGGTGAAGATTTTTGTTTCATTTTGTAATATATATAGCACAGAGAGTACAATTGTAACAACAGAAGAAAATGAGAAAAGGGAAGCAAACTATAAAATAGGCACGCAGAATGAGCACAGCTGCACATAGTGGCATTAATGTATTGATCTGTCCTTTGCTGCTGCTTTTTCTACCCTGCCTTTCTTCCAAGAAGCTCAGCGTGGTATGCATGGTTCTCCTGCACACTCTGTCCTCACAACAACACAGTGATGTAGGAGAGGCTGAGAAATAATGGCTGGCCGAGATGATCCAGTGATCTAAGTGACTGAGTGGAGATTGAATGCAGCTCTCCTAATTCATTACCCTGTCCACTGTGTGGCAATGATATTATGGTAGCTGCACGAGGCTAGTCAACCTTATATGGACTGGAGCTCAGGCAGGGATTCAACTTGTGTGCCCCACCACTTGACCCTGAACTAAGAAAGTAATGGCAGATGCAGGGAACAACTACCCACATCAGCCAGAACAACTTCCTTGCATTTATAGACCTGAGTGGGCCAGGTGATAGTGTCTAACCCAGAAGTGGTTAATCATCCTGGTGCTGTTGGATGACAACTTCCATAATCTCTGACCATTAGCTGTTCTGGCTGTGGCTGATGGGTGTCGCAGGCTGAAAACCACTGGAGGGCCACAGTTTAGCCACCCCTCTCTGCCCTGTCTCCTATTAAAAAAAACAAAACAAAAACTTGCAGATCGCTGCCTGTTTGTCTAAGCAGCTAAGGGCTTACTGTTGCCTCAGACCACCGGAGGAGCCAATTCTGACTGGTACATCCCTCACATTGCCCCACAAAGGTGAAATTGTATTGCCCCCACTACCCTCCCAAAAAAATCCCACGAAGGATCACATCACAGCAAAATTCACGAGCCATTAAACTCAGCATTCAGCTTCTGTTGATTCTTTACACCAGTGGATGTTGAACTGAGGGAGATGTGGTGGGGAAGAGACACCAGACTCTTCCTCCTCCACTGTAAATCACTCCCTATCTAGTCCAAATTGAAAAGTACAACACTAGAAACACAATGAGGCGCTTCTTTGCAGTTGAGATGTGAATATTTGCCAACTCGGCTTCTCTTGCCAGACCTCATAACTGTAATAGAGATTTTCAAGGTCCCATCTCTGCATTAATGATAGGTCTCCCCCCTTCTTTGCAGGCTTCATTTGGTGAAGAATGAAAAGCTGTGTCAACCACTAAAAATGACTTGCATTGTAAAAAAAATTTTTTTTAAGATGCTTCTTTTATCCAGACTCTTCAGCTATTTTATTCTGTTCTCTTGACTTAAAGCTTGCTCCCAATGTGCTCTGTAACACCCCTGTGTCTTCCCCTCCTTCTGTCATTTTTTTCATTCTCGTGCCTCACCATTCCCTTCACACCATTCCAGTCCTAACTAGAGATGGACATAGCCATCACTCGGCTTCTCATTTTTCTGAACTTCAGTTTGGTTCATCTGATTTCCACATTGGTTTGTGATTAATTTGTTTTTCATCAACGTAATGTACATTTCTCCTGATACACACATCTGTGTGTCCCATTTTGCCTCATATGCAATCTTTACAAACAACTTCCCTTAATATATGCATTCCCCCACTTTTTCCTGTTTGGAGAACTCTATCACAAAATTTGGACAATTATAACTTTCAAAGGTTTTCTTCAATTCAGCTTACTCATTGGTGTGAATTAGGTAGGTTCACATTAAAATGTGAACAGAATAAAATTTATCCTTCATCTCTGCTACTAGTCCAGTTCTGTTTTTCCTTTGGCAGAGTGAGGGATGCAGCAACACCTGTGACTTTCTTGTACCAAAGGGAAACCCTTATTTGGCTGCTGCAGGTATCCCTTGTGAATAACTCCAGCAATTGTACATGTTTCTACTGAATATGCCCCTACAAGTGACAGCTTAATTGTGGAGGGTGTTGTGCAAATGAAGCCAACCGCATATAAAATACCCAACCTTAATCCAGACTTGCAGAATGCCACACCTTGTACAATCAAGCCTATTGCATGTGTGATGGGTAGCATTATACTGCTTGACTTTTGAATGATGGGGAGCAACTTGCCCTTATGCTGATTTCAAATGCCACCAATAGAATGATAAACAAATGGCAAAAGTCACATTCTAGTTTCAGCAAAGTTTTATTTATTTATTTGTTGCATTTTTATACCTCCTTTTTCTTCCAATGAGCTCAAGGTGGTGGACATGGTTTTCCTCCCCATTTCATCCTCACCACAACCCTGTGAGGTAGGTTAGGCTAAGAGATGATTACTGGCACAAGGTCACCCAGTGAAGTTCATGGCTGAGTAGGGATTTGAACACTGGTCTCCCAACTCCTAGTCCAATACTCTAACTATTATACCACACTGTATTCATTATGTATCCATGATGCCAATTTTCAAGAATTCAATTTTCAAAAAATTCTGTGCTGTGCAGTAGATGGTTGTATGGGCTCAGACAGATGTAAACATGGTCGTTCAAGGGATGACATGGTGCCACCAACATCAAGGCTACAATTTCTTGACACCACCCCCCCTCCCATATAAGCTGCAGCTGCAGTAGGAGTGTGTGCTTCTTGTGAAGCATCACCCCACAGGATCGAGACCCCTTGCTCTCATTTGAGAAATGGGGGGTAATACTCCCCACCCCAACTGAAACCTTCTTAAGAACCTTCTCAAGGGCCTCATGGATGTTCACCTTCTTCCAATGGAAAGTCTACTTTCTGTCTTTGTCATATATATCTATACAAAGTTGTATACACAGATAGAATTCCTGCTTGAACAAATGCCACATCATGTTGACATCGCCTCGCTGTTGGGCAGTGTTTGTGTGTGTGCATGCACGCGCATATGCCTGTCAGCATGTGAGAGGGCTCTGTAGTGATCAGATGTCAGTGAATGAAATCACACTGCCGTTCACATCGTTTTGAGTCCTTGACAAGATCGCAGTCCCTTGGCCTTAGTTCTGGGCAAACCATGTCAAGCATTGTATTTCATTTTATTTTATTTTCCTGAGGTCATTGTCACAGCCTTCATTTCTCCCCCATTTCTCTCATCTCCCAACAAAGCTCATGAATAAAGAAATCTTCTCTCCATGGGGCTACATGGAACTAAGTCAATAGAGCAAAGGTCAAAACAACTGAGGACATCACTGATGCTTTGCAGACTTGAAGACAATAAACCCACTATACAAGCCCTGGCCTTGGATTCTTCTGGATGTGCACAGACAAATGCTGCAAACAACTATCCCAATCCAGTTCCAGAAATTCTTTTTAAAGATAAGTACTCTTGAGTGCTTGAATCAGAAACTGGATTGGAATGCACATTCAAATGCATATCCCAATAAAGCATTTTTTTCTAACTCAAATATCTATTCTGATATGCATGCAAATGTTCATCCTATTGAAGCAAAAGTTATATGATAGCCACAATTGGATGTGTGCTCTGATGGGCATCTGATTTTCTAGTGCTGAGCCAAAGTCAGGAAGGCATTTTCATAAATATGTGCATCAGACTAGGGATGGGGAAGAAAGTCATTTCGGTTTGCATATAAAGGTGAATCTATCTAATTAATACTTTTCTGAATGCAAACCAAAACACAACATCTTTTGAATTTTGCAGTGCAGTTTTCTAGCCATGTAATGTAGACAAAAATGTATATATTAGGGTAAAGTGTGCATAAAATACTGCATATACATTGGTGAAAATGACAATCAAATCACTTGCAAAAATGTGTGCATTAGAGAAAAGTGCATAACAAAATGTGTAGATTAGGAGAAATTTGCACTGAACTGTTGATGCATTTTCATGAGAACTTTTTAAAAAACAACACCACACTCAAACTGATATGGCAATGTGGATAATTGGACTTAAGAATGGAAAAAATAAAATAAGAGAAACCAAAATTAACAGAATCACCCATCCCTAGTCAAAACTGAGAGGCAGCATCTCCTTCCAGCACTTTTGTCCCAGAGATCATTGTGAAAGTGTTGAGCAACTGCCAAGTTATTATGGTGATGTGTGAGACTAGGATGTGGCTTAAACAGAAGGCATTGACCTGACTAACAGGCTTGAGTTAACCATGAGTGACATCAACAAGTATCTTAATCTCACTGGTTGCATTCATCCATTCACTGGGTGCTCTATAACAGAGTTCTCAGGGTGGCCTACAAATAGACAGTAACAACCTGGTGCCACGATGCCTCCACAGCCAGTACATGAAACTTCACTGGTTGTGATCAGTTACAGGTAGGTAGCTGTGTTGGTCTGCCATAGTCAAAACAAAATAAAAAATAAAATAAAAAATCCTTCCAGTAGCACCTTAGAGACTACCGGTAACTAAGTTTGTTCTTGGTATGAGCTTTCGTGTGCATGCACACTTCTTCAGATACCTGAGAAAGAAGTATCTGAAGAAGTGTGCATGCACACGAAAGCTCATACCAAGAACAAACTTAGTTAGACTCTAAGGTGCTACTGGAAGGAATTTTTTTTTATTTTGTTTTGGTTGTGATCAGTAAAGGAAGAGTAACACAGAGGAAAACCGACTGTCAATTGAGCAGCAGAGGTTTCTGTGTGCTGGAAATGATGGGTGTACAGTGTGGCTGCGCTTCTGGTCCTGCCTGCTTTAATGGAGGCAGCCCCTACGACAGCGGGGGATCATCGGCAAATGAAAAACAAGGATGACAGAGGGTAAATCATCCTTGCAAAGTTCCCTCAGGGACAGGGGGAATCGGTACCTGGCTCTCACTCCGGTATGGAATGTGGGTGGCAGGGAGGTGCTGAGTTCAAAAGCACTTCGCCTGGCAAAAACTCTCCCATGCCGCCATTAAGAAGCAGAGGTTTTCGGTTTAATTGGATCTTGAGGGAAATGGCAAAGATCTGTGACATGTTTTTCTAGTGAGACAGAATGGTTTCTAGCAGACTGTCGCCTGTTCCAAAACATCAAAGCAAGGGATGGAGAGAAAAGACCTCTGAGAAACTTCAAGATTCAGTTCTGTCCCAAGCCATGATGGGAGAAAACAACAGCTGGGAAGTGAAAGAGACAACACCATATATGGACAGAAGGAATCTCCATGGATATAGTAGTTTTCACACGCAGGGCAGAATAAAGATAATAGTTTGAATTCCTCGCTTGAAGCTTTATAAATTTATATATTGTAACATCACGGATGGAAATCATTAATTATGTAGCTTTTGACTAAGGGATTATTATTATAACTGAAATGTAACTGACATTAATTAAGATTATGGAACACGGTGATATAAGGTCGGATTTGCACCCAAACCATCATGCAGGGAGCCACTTTAACTAAAATGTATTATCTGGAAGTTGATTGGCATGTTGATAAATGTATAATTTTGGAATTAATTGTTATTGTTATAATTTGGATATTATAGGGAGAATATTGGAAAACTAATAAAAATATATATGCAGTGTGGCTGCAATCATTTGCAAGCAGCGACAATAAGGGAAGGATTGAGGAGCTTTTCAGAAAATCCCCACTGCTTTCAAGGTGAAAGTTGAACCTGGATGACATTCAGCTCAGCACCAGTTTGCATCAATGTTTACTGATCTAGCAATTGATACATGTCCAGATCTGCATAGCTGGGTTGACGCACAAAGACATCAGTGGCAGACAGAATAGGAAGGACATTCAAGCCCTATATATTTCTTGCATTTGCATGCTGTGCAGATCACAGTTAGAGTGGAATGGGATTTTGCCCACTCACAAAGGTAATGGCTGAGCTCCCTATAATTTGCCAAGTTAAAAGATTGAACCATCTAATTTTGATAAGTGCTGCTTGAGAGAACCTGCATCTGCCCCCAAAAAGGGAAGGGTCATATCTCTGAAGCAGAGCATCTGATCTGCATGCAGAAGGTCCCACACTCAATCCCCAGTATCTCTGGGAAAGAATCCTGCCTGGAACCTAAGAGAGTCACAGCTAGCCAGCACAGACAATACTAGGATAGAATGATCAATGGTCTGACTGGGTATAAGGCAACTTCCTATGATGTTCCTCATTCCCTCTCCTGCACCGCTATTAAAGATGTGCGAACCCTCTCCTCATTTGCATTTGGTCACCCTACAGTTGAGGTTTGCTTTGATGTAAAAGGAAGCTCCTTTTTTAATCAACTCCCTGCTTTATGCTCATTACAGGAACGAACCTCACTGCAAACCATTTCTGTCATTTCCCAGGTGTTCATGCTGGGTTCCAGCTGTGGGCAAAGATACCTTGAGTCAACCTTTCATTTCTGCACTTCAAACACACAGGCTGTGTGGGAGCACTTCATCCTGACGTACCAGTCCATAGTGGTCCAAATGAGTGACGCTTAAGGGAGGGCAAGCAAGAACACACAGAGTTTTCATCGCTGGCATCAGAGCACAGGGCAACAGGACAGAGGAATGCACTGGGCAAAGGGATGACGGAACAAGAAAACTATCTCCCAGGAACAGGAAAAGAAAAAGAGCTTTGTCAACCAGCTTTGGCCACAGCCTGAACTAAATCAGACCAATTCTGGGAGGATCCCAGCTTGGGTTGAGTTGCCCAAGGTGATCCAGGGCTGCCAGGGGGCAGGGCATCAGGCAGGAAGGGGGCAGGGGTCTGCTTTACCAGTATGTGTTCCCCACAGGGAATGTGCTGGGGAAGCAGAGCCCCAAGAGACTGAGTCCTGTGGGGGGCAAGTGCCTTCCCACTACTGACTGTATGTTTAATTGGTTTAAGGGGGGAAACACCCCATTAGGGCTGGATCTGGGGTGAGGCAGATAGTCCCTGGGTCAGGTGGTGATGGTGGAGGAATGTGCACAGTGCTAGAGAAAACAAAGCAAAACTGAGATGCCTGTGGAGGCTGGCTCATTAGGACAAATGGGCACTGCCCCAGCAAGCTCAGCCTGCCCTCAGCCAATCCCTGCCAGCCTGCCTTCTTATTTCCATCCTGTCCAGGGGGTGGCTCTGGCTGTCAGCTTCCTCCTCCTTAGCCTCAGTGTTGCCCCATGTAAGGAGGAGGATTGAGGCAAAGTTTGAATTAGTTGGCTCTGCGTGAAATTGGCTCTGGAACCACTTCCTGCTGCTCTCTCTGCTTTCTTCCCTACCAGTCCCAAGAGGCACCAGCCATCACTGTGGGATGCTCAGTAATGATAGCAGAGGAAGATTGGTGTCAGGGAGGTTGTGAGTCGGCAGAGAGATGTGAAGCCTAGGAGCTGGAGATATTCTGCAGAGAGAACTAGGGAGACACTGTGGGACCTCTTGAGCAATCAGTGTTTAAAAATAAGGTTTTAAAGGGGGGGCAGGAATTTTAAATATATAAAAGACTCATTTAGCATGAGGACAAATGAGCCCCATACCTGACTCAAGGCTTCAGTGAAAATCTCTGAAAAGCCTCCTTATTAGGCCTGTGAGGTCATTTCATCCAAGCCATGCTCACCTGCATTAATGGGGAAATGATCGGTATTACCTACTAGTGTGAAGGAGTTGCAGAACTGGGGTAAAACCAAGTCATTCCTCAGGAAATAGCTCCATTTGCCAAGTTGATTCTGAATAGACACTAAGGGAATAAGAGTGCAAGCTAAAACACAACTCAAATAACACCTGAGTCATGAACTGATTGTGAAATAGGTCAAGAAAGCCACTCCCTCTTGGCCTCAGTCCCCCTCCCTCCAAACTTTTAAAGGGGAAGATGTTATAACTGTCAGTCATACTCTTCCACAATTTTGGGAGTTTCTTTGGGGTTTTTTTTTTTACTAAGTCCCTGTAATCTCAATTGTCTGAATGTTCCTCCAAAAGCACAATCAAGGATGTGGATCAGGGAATTGCTGCTTCTACCGATGACTTAATTAATGCAAATGCGTATGAGAAAACCTTGCCATGATTATAGCCCCTGGATGCTCCCCCCTCCACTAATATCAAGAATGCCTCCCATACCATTATATTATAAAGTCAGTTGAAATTGCACATCTCAAGAAATTCTAAAAGCAAAACTGATTAAGCCATTTTACTCTGTGTGTGTGTGTGTGTGTGTGTGTGTGTGTGTGTGTGTGTGTAGGGAGTTAGCTCCTATATTTGAGAGAGAGAGAGAGAGAGAGAGAGAGAGAGAGAGAGAGAGAGAGAGAGAATATAAAGGATACCCTAGCAGCAAGTGATTATTACGGCTGGCATTATAATACCCAGAGGTCTGTGCACACAAGAAGCCAAAGATTTGTAATGAAAAAAACATTAGAAAACATTATCCTTTGTTGCCTTCAACAGAATCTTGGGGGAGCAAATCTATTATACAATTGCTAAATTCCACACTCCCCCTCCTCCTGACTAACAGAACACTTACTTTCAAACTTGTTATTAGAAGGTTTCTTTGAAGCTGCATTTAATGCAGAATCTGGTTTAATTCTGCACAGATTTTTTATAGGGCTGGTTTATTGTCCTCATGGGCTGTTAAAGCAGACAAATATCAAGCCACCTTTGCACTCAGTGGTCAACAAAAATTCCACATGGCTGCAGCAGGAGCAGAAATGGGACAGCAGGTCCCACCCCATCATCTTGACTGAGATACTAGCTGCCTTTGGCTCCTCCTTTCCCTGAAAGGTTTTCATTCAATATGCTTACTATAAGAATCTGGTAACTTTAAGAACTGGAGTCTCCTGAGCTTGCTGTTTTTGCCCTCCCCTCACCACCCCTCTTCCTTTTTGTGTCATGTATTTCAGTTTATAAGCCTGACACCATGTATTATTTTGTTCTTTATTTCATATACACCCCACTTAGAAATATTTAGGTGCTTTAAACATGAGTCGCCATTCAAGTGTATTTAGGATTTAGTAGGCATGTATGAAGTTGCTTTACAGAGACAATATTTTCCTGGACTGTAGCACATTTGGCCTCTCTTATAAAAACACTCCTTCCACTTAGAAAGCTTCGAGGTCAAGTACAAAGGTTTCACCTGACCATCATCCGAAAACAGGGCTGTGCATAGACTCCCTAGGCTACCCTGTGGCAATTCGCCCTGTGCTGTCCTGGGGAGCCACTCACCCCACCATGGATCCATCCCTACAATAATTTGGGGAAAGACTTTTATGATACAGGTTTAAAAAGGTTGGGGAGTGCACCCAATAGAATTGGCTCTTCCCGCTTAACAGCTATTAAGCAGGATGATCTAATCCTGCATAGTGCTGATTGCTGCTCCTTCATGAGTGCCATTCGAGGGAAGATGCTCCCAAACAAGGAGGAGCCAGCACTGTACAAAATTGGATCCTCCTGCTTAAAAAGCTGCTAAGGATCTGGTCTGCACTCCATGGTGTTAAGCCTTCCTTCCAGGAAGACACAGCTGCCCATCAGGTAGGCCTTGACCTTTCTTGAATGGTTTTCCCACTCTTCCTGCTCTTTTTTTCCTTCTTTCTTGACCCCTTCCTGTCCCCACCCCCAGCCACAGATTGCTCTGGGTCAATCCAACCCAACTTGCAGCAATCCATCGCTGTGTGTGCCTGACTTGTGCAAAGCCCTATTAGATGATGCTAGTTAGTGTGGTGAGGTTTTTGCTTTTCGGTGGAAAGGAGGGTACTCAAGCGTGAAGCGACAATCTCCCTCATCCTAATGGCCACTGATAAAGAATGTCGTATTAGTGGGTTTATTAAGATAAGAGGAGCCTGCTGGATCAGGCCAATGGCCCATCTTGTTCAGCATCCTATTCTTGCAGTGGCCAGTCAGATGCCACAAGCAGAAATTGAGCACAACAGCAGCTTTCTCAACTTGTGACTTCCAGCAGCTAGTATTCAGAGCCTCCAGCAGCGAAGTTAGAATGCAGCCATCAAAGCTAGTAGCCATTGGCAGTCTTCTCCTCCATGGTTTAGTCTACTCCCCTTTTAAAGCCATCCAAGTAGGTGGCCATTGCTGCATCCTGTGGAAGTGAGTTCCTTAGTTTAACTATGCACTGTGTGAAGAAGTCCTTTCTTTTCTCAGTCCTGAATCTCCCAACATTCCACTTCCTTGGATGTCCACAAATTCCAGTGTTACACGAAAGTTCTGGCGTATTAATTTTTTCCCCTGTACTGGCAGGGGGTTGACTAGATTATATTTGAGGTCTCCTTCAACAATTTTCTCCTTCTACAATTCTATGAAATGAGACCACTGAAGAAGATGGAAAGTGTTTCCACTTGATTATTCTGATTGTATGAAGTGGCTCCTAGAGGTCAGGATAGATTGCTCAGCAAATGGGACTGCCTGTCTGCAGGAAAAGATCTGAGGTTTCCTTCCATCCTCCTGACAAGCGATTTCCCTGAAATTGTAAAAGAGAAGATATGCTGTGGGACTGATAATTGAAAATAGTCTGGTGTCAAAAATGCCTGTCAGTTCTCCAGGTAGATAAAATTATACTGTATTGATATTTTATAACAGTTTTCATCCAACCCATCTGAAATGGCTCCTTTCCTCCACTCCTCAAGCAGACAGAGGCTAAGCTTTTTTAAAAAATATACATCTGTCAGCAAGACTCACTATTCCAGTGCTCTTTCATAAAAAGGAGAGGAGAGAACCTTTTGGCTTCAGTCAAGCTAAGGTTATAGCCCGAGGACTGCCTTGAAAATGATGCTTTTCATACATTCTACTTTCAAAATGCAACCTGTCTAAAGAGCTAGCATCTGTCAGGATCCTGCCCATACTAGCTTGGAGAGATCTGAAGAGGAGGAGTGGGATCCTGCAGAGAAGCCCAGTGCTACTGAGCTTGAATGAACCTGCTCCATTTGTTAGACCCTCCAATCAGAAGTGGAGCTAGCTGCTCTGGCACCCGGAGCAGCATGCACCCGGGGGGCGGGGCTAGCTGCCCACGGTGGTGGGGCACGCGTCCCAGGGGTGCTCCAGCCGCTGTGAGCATCCCAGGGGGTGCTCCAGCTGAAGTGCACGTCCTGGGGGTGTGCCGCCCACGGTGTGCGTCAGGGGGCGGGGCGGCGATGTCACCACTCCTCAGGGATGGCACCCGGGGCAGCCTGCACCCACCGCACCTACCTTTCTCCACCTCTGACTCCAATACTAAACAGCAAGTGTGGGAGTGGGCCCAGTTATAAGACTAGACTCTAAACATGGGGGAGAAATTTGATAAGGTTTGAATTCCAATGTGAACCGACCTGATTCTTACTTGCCAACACAATATGTGAATGCAAACCTAGCCATTCTTCTAAATCTGCACTTCTTCTGCATGAAAGCAGGGTGCAATGGGCTTTGGTCCTGTCCCATGATGAACTAGCCTAGTCCTTGGGGGCTAGCTCTCTACTTCAAGCATTCCTATCAAGGTGGGGGAAATCCCAGATGAGAGAGGGGGTGGGAGTTCCAGCAGGGTTAGAGTCATCGGAAGCTGCCTTATACTGAATCAACCCATTGGTTCATCTAGGTCAGAACTGTCTGCACTGAGTGGCAGCAGCTCTTCAGGGTTTGGGGAACATTCCCGTCTGTACCTGGAGATGCTGGGGATTGAATCCATTACCTTCCTCACGCAAAGCTGGTCCTCTGCCACTGAGTTACAGCTGTTGCACAGTTGAGGAGGAGATTGGGGAAAGGAGGAAACCTGTAAAGCAGTTTAAAAGAGCACCAGCTGTTATTAACACACAATACAGCTTATTAACTGACCTTCCTCCCTCTGTGTTCCGGAGTACAGACCCAGTATATAGAAAACTGCCAATATCATAATGGGATTATGCACATCTATGGCCTGACATTACTTGCAATACTGTGTACAGTTACGACCATCTCACAAAATGATCAAGGGGATGGAATGACACACACACCCCCATGAGGAAAGCTTACAACATGTGAGGCTGTTTAGCTTAAAGAAAAGGGGGGGGGGTAAGAGGGACATGATAGGGGTGTATAAACTTATGCATAGTAAGGAGGAAGTGGAGTGAAAAGAATCTCGAACTCTCTCCTCCAACTAGAACTTGTGGGCACTCAATAAAGCTGAATGTTGGAAGATTCAGGACAGACAAATGTTTAACTATGCACTCTTCATGGAGTGTGTAGTTAAACTATGCAACTCACTCCCACAGGAAGCAGTGATATCCACCAGTTTGGATGAATTTACAAGTATGTTAGACAGACTCGGAATCAGTATACCAGTCTGAATACCAGTTGCCGGGATTTACACAGGTCCTGCTTGCAGGCTTCCCGTGGTCAATTGTTGGGGCACGGTAAAAGTAGAGTGTTGCACTAAATGGGCTTTTTGCCTGATCCAACATGTTCCTCTTTGTACTTAAGTGAGTGCAAGTAGAAACTTCCAGTCAACATGGAAAAGTTGGGAACTCTGTTGCCAGGGACAGGTATGTTATCGATGCATCTTCATTGCCTTCTTCTTGTGTAAATGTTTCCAGTTCAGGCATAACATCTGAACACAACTTCATTAGTTTTTGTAGGGGAGCCACAGCTTAGGAGTGTATATGGTAACCCCACCCCGTTGTCCCCATGCACTGCAATTATTATTATTATTATTATTATTATTATTATTATTATTATTATTATTATTTTGGTGGGGGGAACTTCTATTGGGTACAATAGACATCTTCCTTCAAACCTAATTTCAGTGTGGAGAGAAGGTGGGGAGAATTGGGTCCTGCGGGTGCCTCTGCACTCACAGATGTCATGTTAGCAACTGATGTATTAGGGGGAAATGCACACAACTCATGAGCGGCTTTTTCATTTATATTTTCCCGGCAATCTACAGGAAACTGGTTGGATTTATTACGGTAAATGTGTGAAACTGCCACCTAGTGAAAATAGGTTGATACCGACAGATAGGATTGAGAGAATTTGGGGAGAACTTTTTCACCCAACCCCATTTTAAAGGGGATTGGATAAATTTATAGATATCATCAGATGCTAGTAGCCATCAAAGCTAGGTGGAACTGAGGGAATGTATATTTCAAGATACCAGATGGGTGGTGGTGATGATAGAAGTAGAGAACTGCTGCCCTCAGTCCTTTCTGACAGGCTTCTGTCCACTTTTGGGAACAGACATCCAGACCATATGGACCACTGATCTGATCCAGCAAGCCTATTCTTATGTTTTTGTCCTTGAAGGGATGAAAAAATCTGTCCTTACTGAATTCCTTTCTCCTGCACAACTAAAGAGAAGCCATGCTGCCCATTACACAAGGCCGGCCTACTGCTTTCTGTTCTGGAATCGTATCTGCACCACTGCCCTCTTTCATGAAGAATATCTTAACTGGATGAAAGGATGGCCCAACCACAAGAAATGCAATTTCCTTTTTGGCTTTGTTTTTGCAATGGAACAAGAACGTTTGTGTGTGTGATATTAGTAGGCACGGATGATAACAGATTTCAATTGGCTTTTTCTGTCTACTTTGTTCTTTGCCGAGAGACAACTAAGAAGATGAAGGTCAGAAAGAAAAGGGGGGGAATGACATAAGCGTGTTTGATGTTCTGCTTTACACACACACACACAAAGGCGTGAAAGGAAACCCACTGGCTGCAGAGACAAAGAGAAATGAATCTGCTCTCTTCTCTGGCTGACCAGGTGGAAAATGTGTACACTCTGCTTCTCCAGAGCTTCTTCTCAGCTCATCTGCTTTGACTTTGAATCTAGCAGAAGGACACTGCCCCGGCCACCATCTTAATCTATTGTCTTGATAATGAAAACCCATCATTTGCAACAACGGCCTTGTAACTTTTCCAGCGACTGTGCTTAAAATAAAAACAAAAATGGTGAGCTGCGTTTTCCCTGACGTAGGTGCCCAGAGCAGCTTACCCGGTATTTCTTTATTTTTCATTATTCAAGAGTGTTCTATCCCACCCATCTCCCATCTGGAGCTCAGAGCAGCTGACAATCAATAGATAAACAGTAATAGTAGTAGTAGTAATAAAGCCATAAGAGGTGAGAGGGTGTGGCTTAGTGGTAGAGCTCCTGCTTTGCATGTAGAAGGTCCCAGGTTCAATCCCTGGCATCTTTATTTCAGGCAGAGAGAAAACCCTGTCTGAAATCCTGTACTGTAAGGTAAGTGTAGATATTGCTGAGCTACGCAGATGGGTCAATGGTCTGACTCAGTAGAAGGCAGCTTCTTATTTTCCTAACAGCAACAATGCAAATGCAAAAGAAGAAAAAAAATTGGTCAACCCACAACTAAAAGAAGTTTATACAAATGTCTGGTCAGTATAAAAATATCTCCCTCCATCTTCACTGCCCAGACACATAAGCAAACAGCTGAATTTTCAAAGTGCTGTACTTAATAAATCCCACAACAGTTTAACTAAACTGTAGCAGTAGAGCAAAAAATAAAATAAAAGAATGTGCAACAACTACGACAGAATAATCAGCTAAGAGCAGTGAAAATACAACAAATAAAACAGGAGAAGCTGCAGCATCAACATGCCTCTTTATAGAATAAAAATGGAAGAATGTCATCATGCAACCCCTATTGGAGGATTTGTTGTGCCTCATCACAATCCTGGATTGGCATGAAGTCAAGTTGAAACAGGGGAGCAATAGTGAAGGCAGGTTGTACAACAACAGTGGTCATGGCATGGGAGCAAGAAAGAAGAGACATTGAGAGGGGGGAAGTGGCTGATTTAAATAATGGCAGAGGTTTGAATAAAGCTGACGTGGAAACATACAGAGGTCCTTATATGAATATAGGAGGGCTGAGCCAAAATTGGGCTTCAAAATTCTCCACTCTATTTTCAGGCAGTTAAATTGTGTGTGTTGAGGGGGCGGAGAAAACTTTGCTATGCATAGACTGAAAGAAAAGTGTTGGGGATAGGTGAGATGCTTTGGGAGGGTTTGGTTCACATTTTAATGCCAAAGCGTGTTCTCCCATTGAAGAGAGCACGGGTTGCAGAAGGGTTAAAGGAGCAGCTCCAAGTTATTGGGAGGGGGTTTTGGGCTGGCCACAGCTAGGATTGGTTGAGGCAAGTTGCTGGGGAGTTTAGCATGTTGCTAGTTGTTTGATTGACAGTTCTTGCCTTTAAAACCTGAGTTTGTGAAACTTTGGTTTCACTTTTGCGGTGTGCAACGGATCTCCCGCCCGCCCTCCCTACTTTTGGGAACGGCGCTTTGCTGCTTGACCTTGCTATGCCTGTCACGGGGTTGTCTGCTTTGGAGCGGGAGCCCGGTAGGAATTTGTCCGGTGGCTGATTGGCTTTTGTCACTGGTTTTGCCTACTGCGTAGCAAATCGTCACAACTTGTAAGGTTGGCGGTTAGGCATTGGTTATAAATTTGCTTGCACTAGGGGTCAGGATAGGCTGGGCCTGCCCCTAGTAACGCTGCTTCAGGGGTATGGTTAGGCTGGGCCCACCTCTGAATGCGCGGGGCAGGGGTAGGAAATTGGATGGGCCTACCCCTGAAATAAGGGTATTCTGTTAAAAGAATCCAGGGACTCTTCCTGCTTTTGTCTATACCCACCTCAAGTGGTGGGAGGCTTGGGCCAAGCGGAGTCCTAGGGAGCATTTGGGGGAGAAGCCTGGGTCGTTGCCCGACTCCGCTTCTTCCTTAGGTGTTTACCCTTTCTGACTTCGCCCTCAAAGCGAATGTCAGCTGTCCCATGGCTGGGGGGACAGTAGTCGGAACCAATGCCTATGCAACCACTCACATTGGCTGTATTTAAATAAAGTTGTGGCCAAAATTATGCCAAAAACCCAAACCAAAATTAATGTGTCATGACTGAATTATTGGGGGGAGCTGGGACGGTAACCTCGACATGCAACCTACCTAAACTACGCTTCTCAAAACCAATATGCAAAATGAAGCACAGCTATTCCTCAAAATCCACACCTCTCCCAAATTTATGGTGCAGTGAAAAAATGCATACAGAAGGCATACAGGCACAGAAAAATGGCCTGTATTAGTGAAAATATTGTGCAAAATTCATTATCTTCTGGAAAATAATTTGCGAGATGTATATAAACACATGCACTATTTCATGTGGCCTCCACCCCCCCCCCCCACAATTTAAAAAAAATCTGATGTAGAATAAAGGAGAATTGAATTTAAGACAGGGAAAAGGGAGAACTGGAGAGAAACCAAAATTGAGAGATTCAGCTAGTGTTACTACAGGATGATGTATGAAGGAAGCAATGGGCTAAGAACGGAGGAGTGGAAGGAGTTAGGAGTCAGGCCTATTCTTTCCTTCAACAATATTAAGTACAGAAGAAGAGGCTGCTGAATCAAGCCAATAGCCCATCTAGCCCAACCAAACATTAGAACACTATTAAACAATATTAAAACTGAATCCACAGCTGCGGCTGAAGTTCTCCACCCTATTTTCAGATGGTGAAATTGTGGGAGTGTGGGGATGGGGCAGTAGTACTGAATATTCTCTGAATAGGGGTGACATTTTTTTTTATTGGCTCCCCAAAAGAGGAGTTCAAAAGCAGACATTAGCAAATTCTTTTCTGGGGAATTCTGGCCCAGCTCAACAACACCTGCCTTATTCTGAGCCACATCACTGGTCCATAACCCACAGTTGCCTGCATCACAGCACCACCTTCCCAAGTTCGTGGGATCCAGAAAACAAAAACCGGGCTGGGGGGGGAGTTTTCAAAATAAATAAAAAATAAACAAAATATTGGGTGGGGGAGAGTTTATTCCACTCTCACTGTTGCCCAATATCTGCTACATGAGATGATAGGTTCATTCTGCCTTATGATAGGACCACCTCTGTCTATGTCCCAATTCCTGGAGCCACTGTGCTAGGAGGCTTTCTAAGAGTTGGCCCAGGGGTAAGGTGAAGTACCCACAGAAGTCAGCAACCTTGATTGCTTCAGCAAGTCCTCAATATGCTATTTGTAGTCCATTTGTTATATTGACTAACATTTGGAGTCAAAATTAGGAAGCCAAGGCTAATGACCAGCTCAGAATGTTTTTCAAGGTTGGCTACGCCTAAAATTGAATTCCTTGCATCTCTATTTAGCTTTGCTTGGGTTTTTAAAAAAATTCTGTCCTTTCCCCCTCTCTTTTCCAACCTAATTAGCCCTCCTCGGTGAACAGGGGCTGACATTTAAAATTAGCTCTGCTGAAACTAGGTGTACCTTAACACAGCTTCCCCAAGCCATTCTTCCAGTGAATGGTTGGGTGAAAAATCGTAGTGAATATGTCAAGCTCTCTTTTTAATGGTTAGGTGTCTGTCAATATTCATGTCAGTTTCATTCATGGAAGGTGCCCTTTCTGCAAGACGGTAGGTCTCAGGCTGAGCGCAGCAGCACAATTAGAGCGCCACAAGAGAGGCCTGTAAGACAGTGCCTTGAAAAATAAAGTTATAAAGTTGACAGAAACCCACCACTCTATGCTCACTGGAGCAGGCAGACCCTTCCTAATGCACCGATTAGAGATTGGGAAATCTGTCAATTTGGAGTTCTCCCATTTCCCCATTTTTTCCAGGATTAAGGTCAATGCTCCACATTCTCATCAGTCCATAACTTTAAAAAAAAAAAAAACCTTCATGAAAATTTATTAGCTTTTTAATGCATTTTTTCTGATATACACATTTTTTTATGCAATCTTGTATCATATACAGATTTTTGCAAAGCAAATTTGTATATTGTTTTCACTAATACGTGTACTTCGATGCACATTTTACCTTAATATATGCATTGTTGTACACATTCTTTTGTTAGAGTATTAAATTCCAAAGTGAGAATTTCAAAGGATGGCAGTGCTTTAAAGGGTTCACCTATTTGGTACCATTTTATTATTATTATTATTATTATTATTATTATTGGCCCTTGTAACAGAGAAACACGAATAGTTTAAGAACAACACAACATGCCATGGGACATGCAATGTTAGGAATACAATTAAAAGATGTAGAAACTAATTGGATACAGCAAAAATTCAAAGTTGTGAAAGTGGAAAAGGCTGTGAAGTTGAAATGGATATATGCAGGACATGTGGCAAGAGGCGATTCAGACCAATTTGGGGGGGACATTGCTAGTGTGAGGACCCTACAATTTTAAAAGATCAAGGGGGTGGTCACCTATGCAGTGTGTAGATGATCTAAAACTAACAGCAAGGCTGTTTAACAGAACACGATTGGAAGAGAATGTCTCTGTTGACTTGCATAGGAGAGAGGGTGGTGGCACGAATCACTGTGACTAAAGTCGCCAGAGGAAACAATTCACTGTGATCGAGACCTGTCAGTTATAATGAAACACTCCCTCCCATCTTTCCACTCTCTCCCCCAGGAGTGCCAGCTTGGCCCCATGACTGCGAGTGCCCGGGGCCATGGGTCCCATGGAGCGTGCATGACCCTGGTGCTGACATTTGTGGGTGCCTGTCCCCTTCATGGGGAATTTTGGGGGTGCTTGAGCACCTGGAGCCCCAGGGCACCTATGCTCTCTATCCCCACACAAGGAGGGATTCTTCCTAGTTAGCTTTCTTTCATTTTCTTTAAAAAAAAAAAAAGGATTGCAGCAGTCACTTTAAAAATGTCACATTTTGTGGGCAGCCAAACTGACTAAGTGACTTGGAGCATTAGGGAATTCCTGATCCTATCTGAGACTCCTTGTCTACAGTGCAATTTGACTTGAGATTGTGGACAGCTCACCTAAATCACCACAACTGGTCTCATAATTCGGGAAGTAAACGGCTGATGTGGACCCCTACTAGCAGACCCCTGTTTTGGAGAGCTCTGGAGTAGCAGCTAAGAACATGGGCCACTGTATAGTTAGTTCTGGGAGCGTCCCCCTTTATTTGGTACCTTACACCACAGGAACAATAACTCGACTTGCTATAACTAGCTTACTGCTTTGCTATATTGACACCCCCCCACCATACATGCAGACCATTCCCTCTGTTGGACACAGTTTGGATACTTCCTTTAAAGCTCCAAACTGCAGGAAAATCAGGGCTAAGTCAGGAAATCCACCACTAATGCATAAGGCTAAACTTGCTTCAGAGGCCACAAAAACCCAAAAATAAATCTACAGGTATTGTGAGAAACGAGCCCCTTCCTGCGTTTCAGAGTTTTGAACCAATGAGTGCAGTCCCAGGTATGATTGACATTTAGGCGACTGCTTGTATGAAAGTGATGAGTGGCATAGCCATTGTGAGAAGGGAGAAGAGAGAAGGGATGCTTTGGTTCATTTTGAATCCTTTTTCTTATTTTTCTTCTTCGCTGCTGGAGTATTGTTCATAGAAAAGAATAGCCAAATCCCAAATTTCAGCATAGCTGTTATTGAGCATTAGTTATTCTGCCCAGAACAAAAGGAAGAAGCAGAGACAGCAGTTCATGTTCTTTCTCGCTCAGGGCTTCTTTTCAAGAAATACCCTACCAATGCAGTTCTGCAAAAGAGCCGAGTATTGTTACATCCGTATTGCCAGCTTGGGGGTGGGGGTGGAGAGAGAGCAGTGTATGGAAATGCTGCAATATACTCCAGTGCTGCTATACGATCTCCTGCCATTTATTTGCTTTTTAAGGAAATGTAGTTGGGGGATTAGGGATGGGGGAGAAATTCAGACCAGTTCACATTTTAATGATATTTAATGCAAAACCACGTTTTCTGAAACAATACACAAAATGAAATGCAGTTGTCCTTCAGCATTCACGCTTCTCTGAATTTTGCAATGCAAAATTAGAGGAAATTAGGGGGGAAATGCTCGTAGAATGCATTAGTAAGTGAAAATAACATACAAAAGTTCGTGATATTAGGGGAAATTGCTTTCAAAAATTAGGAGAAATGTGCAATAAAATGCTGATGGATTTTTAGGGGAATATTTTTATAAACATCACAAACTGCTGCAGGAATGTAGCAAATGTAACTTATAGACTGGAGAAATGAGGAACTGAGAGGAACTGAAACTGGCACATTTCCCCCTCTTTAGATGTGGGGAGGAGGCTGTGAAGTTGATTGTAGCAGCATTGCTGGGGTGGAATGAAAGGGTGAAATGGGGTAAGTAATTGCTTTCCCATTCATGCAGGAAAGGAGGCGAGGACCTGCAGGCAGAGATGGGATGGGATCTGAAAAAGGGAAAGGGAAATCTTTATCACACACCCCTTCCAGAGATGCTTCATCAGTAAACTTGGCACACACACCCCCAACTAAGCTTTCCTATTTAAAATTCCACTAAACAACCATGTATATAGATTAATCCCTGTGTTCTTAAGCAGTACTTTACATGCTGCACCAAAAGTCCAAATTTTCACCCCACCCCCATTCGGTCACTTTATGCCAATGGGTGGTTTGGTTTCAAACAGGGGTGTAGCAAGGGCGGGTGCGTAGGAGTTGGACCGCCCCATGCTCTATAATGGAGGGGGTGACAAATTATCAAGGAACAATTACTGCCCTACTAGGGTGGTTTATTAAAAAGAAAACTTTTTTTAAAAAAAATATGCCTGCTCCAAAGGTCTTATCTTACTCTACTAGGGATTATATAGCTATATATGAAATTTCATGCATATCGGTTAATATCTTGACCCTCCTCCATCAAAATAGCTGTTTACTTGGCTGTTTTCCTATGTCGTGAAGGCTGAAATTTCCATTCAGAGGAGCACTAACCCTAACCCTGTGGAAAGCCATCTAATTAGACTTTAATTTGATTTTGAGATGTTTTTAGGAGGTAATTTAATTATTGTTTGATTTTATACCAATGTTATGTATCTGATGTTAGCCACCCTGAGCCCGACTTCAGCCAGGGAGGGCAGGATATAAATAAAAGTTTATTATTATTATTATTACTTGTTATTATTCCTTTGTAAGAAAATATGAAATAACGCAAAACCATTTTTGCAGGGAGGTGGAATCAATTTGGGGGGGGGGACAAGAAATTTTCCGCACTGGGTACCACCTGACCTTCCTATGCCTCTGGTTTCAAATGCCTCTACAAAATACACATTGGGTCTCAGCAAATATCTGTTTATTTGTGTGTCTGCTTATTGGTAATACTTATAGGCCACATGCCACCAAGCAGTCCCAGGGCAGATTACAAAAAGATCACAATTTAGTTCAATTGCTGCTCTCAGACTTGCTTGCAACCCAAATCCAGCATTCAGCTGCATACTCCATTGACCTCTATGTCAATGTGTCACTTTATGACCATACCACACAGCCTTAAATGGAACAATGTATCACTCTCACCTGCCAGGCAAAAGATTTAATTAATTACAAAAATTAAGTAAACCACAGGCGACAACAAGGCGAATAACATAGTCTTTTTTCTTTTCTTTTTTTGCAGAAAATGAACAGCAGCGGAATGGAAACAGTCCTGCATGTGACAAATACAGAGTGGGATGGCAAATGATGCCACCTTACATCCCTATCCTCCAGACTCTTAGAATTCATGAGGCAGGTTTTATTCCTACAAGTACTACAGGTTGTCTTACTTTCACACACACCGTGATCTTAATCCCCAGATCCACTCCGCCCCCCCCTCATCCCAGTTACAATTTGGAATGAATAAATAAATGAGACTCCAGTTTTAATTCTGAAAGAACCTGTGTGTCAGGTACCAAAGTCTCAGGCACACAAAACTCACCATATCATCAACAAGTATGACTCTGTTAACACAACAGGGAGAGGGCTTCCCCCCTTTCTAAATCTGCTTTGCGTCTCTCATCCTCCCAGGTTTCAAATCAAGCGATTTGGACAATTCCTTACAGAACATTAACAACTCATTCAAGCTGCTTTGTGGAGTCCTGGAATCGATTCACAATGAAAAGCCTCTTCCATAACATTGGCACAGAGAATGACGCAGCGCCGATAACATATGAACCCGTGAATAGCTTGGCTTGAGATTACCGCTTGCTTTGCATGTCTACAACCTGACCACAGCCAAATCCTCTTGACAAAAGAGTAAACCGAGAAAGGATACCTGGCTTTTTTTGTAGCAGTACAAAAGATCGCAGAAGCTCTGATATTGGTGGATTTGGGCCCATATTTCAAGAGTCTTAAGGTAAGAAGCTGAAGTAGCTTAAGGAAAGAAGTGCTTATTCTAAAGAAACTTTCCTTCAGATCACTCCATTTTGCTAAGTTCTTACTGCTTTGAGTGTATATTCTGCTGGAAGGCAATGCAAAGTTTCTGTGGGGCTTTGATCAGAATCATCAGTTGCCCCAGACTACAAAGGGTGCAAGACTCTAGTCTATTTCGTTCTACCCATCAGCACCGGAGACCAACAGCTGCTGAGAAACTGGGTAGCCCTGAGCCTAAATGAATTTTCTCACCCCACTGCCCTGTTTGCAAGTTGCAAACACCACCAGGACCGGCCATGGTCTTCCTGCACCTGTCAATGATTACTTTTGCCAAAGGCTGTGCCTGAGCTGGGATGGCTCCCCAGTCCCCATGGCATGAAGACCTGTGACTCAACAGAGACACACACTGGTCTAGGTTTTCAGCCTTTTGAAAGAATGCTCAGGGGGAAAGGGAGAAAAATCAAGACCAAAGTTGCAAATGAGATCAACATTTAATGGAAATGGTAATGGTGTCTCAGATTGTATGAACCTCATAATGAGGGACTTGGAACATAGGTAGATGATGTATAGTGAGCCAGACCATTGGTCCATCTAGGTCCGTTTAGCTCACAGTTACCTATATCTCTGGGGTTTCAGACAGGGGACATACCCAGCCCTATCTATGGAGATTGAACCTGGTCTTTCTCTATGTAAAGTCATTTCTCCATGTTCTACCATTGAGCTACAGCTCTGCCCCACTCCACATCCTTGGTACACAATCATACCCACCCAGACAGCATGGTTCCTAATGCTCTGCGATTTTAAAAGGGTTGTAGGCTTGTGCCTTAGATGTTTATTTGGAAGTGCTGCCAAGAACTTAGTTGCTCTGGTGCAAGTGTGGTCACATAGCAATTAAAAGAAAAATAGCTCTCAGTCCAGATAGCAGATTGGAAGGTACCGATACCTATGGTAGAATACCCAATGGGTCAAGGGGGGCTGTAATCAGTCCTCCCCCCCCCCATTGACCCTTTTCTTGGTCAATGGCCCAACACATTGACGATGCATGGGAGGGCTGGGGGAGCTGTGGCCCCAACAACATTTTTTTTGAGGGGGCACAACCAGGTGCCTCCATGACAGGCTCCCTTGTTGAGGCCAGAGCCATGGGGCGGGAAGCTGGGGCCTGGCTCCGGTGGATGAGGGAGCAGTAAAGGCAGCTTTTTTGTGCAATGGCCCAATGCCACCTTGCGGCCACATCTCCACTCTTGGGTCAGGTCTGACCCGGGGGCAGAGAGGCAGAGAAGAGGCGATGGCAGCGTTTACTGATTCAAGCCTTGGGGCCTGACCCCAGCCTTGCAAAGCCATGCAGGGCTGTCAGGGTGTCCTGAGTGCACCCTTGAAGCAGCAGTGAGCTGCAGCCACAGTGTGCTCCCTCCATGAGACACACACACACACACACCCAGCATATTATGCTCCGCAGCTGGTCCAACAGAGGCCATCCTGATTGGCAGTGGTGGCTGGTTACCATTGGGGCTGGTGAGGCTGAAGGCAGGGAAGCCAACAAGAGATTGCTCCAAAGCCAAACACATCCACAGCCTACTCATTCCCGTTTTCCTTCTCATCCTCTTCCCTACATGTTGGCAGCGCTGAGACTAAGGAGGATGAAAGTGACAGGCAGTGCCAACCCTGGGATGGTACGTAAGTAGGAAGGCAAGCAGGTAGGACAGAGGTTGATGGAACAGTGATCCATTTGCCCAAATGGACCAGCCTCCACTGGCAACAGGTTTCAAGATAACAAGCGTCAGAAAGAGATCAAGGGGCTGTTCCCCTCCCCCCTCCTAAGCTCTGGCTACATGCTGGACACACAAAAGAGCCTCTGTCTCCTTGGCAACAAAATTCCCTGTGACGTCAGCGTCGGCAAAGTTTCCCTTCATCAGACCCCTGCAGCTAAGGGAATAAGCTTGAAAGATACCGTCCAAGATATTTTTCTTCTTATTTACATTTGTTAAAAGAAAGGGTTGTGGGAGGGGAGGAGGGAGAGGGATGAGCCATTCGTCCTCTTCCAAACGAGACAAAAAAAGACCAGTGTGAATAACCAACATGGCCCTCTCATTTTCCCCATATGTTCCTAGGTATTAAAAGCAGCAGGGGTCATTATGAGCAACTCGCTTAACTTCCCGTCTTGGGCAGAAGAGAATTTTCACACAGCTATCCCTACACTTAATGGAAATTGCTCCTGCAAGGCTGTGTGTTTTCTTGGTTGCCTGGCTTGACGTAGCTCATTTAAAAGCATTTTTCCTTTTTGTAAGGCACAGCTGAAGAATATACAGATCACAGGCCATTACGTGGACAGCCAAAAGCTTTTTATGTATTCTGGGAAGGAATGGAAGAATCCCAAATTAATCTTCACATGTTTGTTTGCTGGTTCGTTCATAAGCATGTAATTACATCCTGACATATACACAGCACATTTGTATGCCATCTTTCATTTTGCAAAACTCCTAAGGCAACTCACAGACTAATCAAAACAGTTTCAAATGCAATAAAACACAATATTAAATCAGGGGAACGACTAAAAGCACAACCTACCAATAAAACCATCAGAATCAGGAAAAACAAAACAAAGCAACAATTGCCAGATGTCAGACTCAACCTACCTAAGGTTCCCAGCGTTATCTTACCTTCAGACACTACCAGGTGTGTCCCTTGCTACCAAGGCTTGGGTACCCATCACACCACAAGACTCTTAATTTATTTTCTGTAGTAAATCTGATCCTCCCTCACAGTCCAGGTTTCCCCTTTTTCCTGGCTTGTCACTGGGCTTAACAAGCCCCAAAGTGGTTCCTTTGTCATATATACAACTATAATTTTGTCTCTGTCCTCTCTTTGTCCCCTTCTTGTTTCTCAGGTTACACCTTCCTCGTTCTGTCAACTTCCCGAATGCTACCTGCCACCAGCCCCTATGTTGTCACGTTGCTCCAGTTCCAGCCTGCCAATTTCTCTATCCAATTGGGCTAAGAGAAGAGCCATGCAGAGAGCTATGGCATATCCCTTGTCCTCCTGACCCCAAGTTACCAGTTACTGATGAAATGCCAGAGTTCGAGACAAATAAATCTATGAGGTCTTCCCCTGACACCAGAAAGACATCAGATAAGGCCATGCTGGTTGGGGCTGATGGGAGTTGGAGTCCAGTAACATCTGGAGGGACACAGTTTCCCCTCCCCTGCTTTAGATTGCTGCAGTGGAATGTGAATTCCCCGATCCTATTTGCTATTTCATTGCTACTGCAATTCAGTTCACAGAAGGGTAGAGACTTTCACTTCTCTTCTGCACCCACCTCTGTGGATTTAGTTCTTCTGTAAGTAAAGGCTGCTTCCACCAGTGACGTTAGTGGCATGACACTGAAGGCATTTATCTTCTGTCCCTCTTTTGTTCTCTGACTCCCTATCCAGCTGGCAACAAATCAGTGCTGAATAAAGATCCAGGATTAAAGGGCTAGACAGGCAACTACAAAGGAGCATACCCATGCCCAACTGCTCTCCAAGCATTTGCTGTCAGAGGTCTGGAACACACAGATGCTCACATAGTTGAAGGGGCTTCACTTACACCAAGCCAATATAAGGCTGTTTGGATGAATGGTTTCATCTGGACTGCCTGACATCAAGACAGAAAACAGGGAGTCAAATCGGACCGGGTATCAAACTGCTCAATTACTGCATGGGTGTTTCTAGTGCAGCCACACCTTCCATCCAGTTCTAGTGGTGTTTCCTTGGCTGGACAACTCCCTGTAGCTTCAACAACCTTGGCATAGATTGACTTCTTGACCTGTTGTACTGGTTGCTGTCCTTGCTGGTAGGATAAGGAATAGAAAGCCTTATCATTCTAGGCTGATGGGAATGGGATACTGCCAGTTGGAGAAGACAGTAGAAGAGTTCCTATAACTCCATGTGAGCAGGAGCAAGCTCGCACCATAGACATGACCCCGGCACATTTGAGATTACCATGAAGGGGTGTTACATGAGGCTTCAACGAAGTGTGACTAGCCCAAGATCATCCAGCAGCTGCATGTGGAGAAGCAGAGACATGAACCCGGTTCACCAGATTACGAGTCTACCACTCTTAACCACTACACTACACAGAGATGTGCAGGTGCTGTGGTTGATAGCCATTATCGTATTCACCCCACATATTTGTGAATGCACAGAAGAGGTCATGTGAGCCCACTTCTAAGTATTGAGCTAGCTAGGCCAATGCTCCAAACCACTACAAGGAAAGCTCCCAAATGCTCATTATTATAGGCAGGTGAACTGGCCACAGGAGGCAGGGGGTTGCATCCTCCAAGTGCGTTGATCAGGTTGCATTTCTACCATCCTCTGAGGCAGTGCACCACAAGGCAGACTGAAGACAACAAGCCAGCATGCCATGTAGCTCCCTTTCTGCTGCTCACCTTCACTGTCTGATCCATTCAAGGCAAGGCCAAATGAAGAGGAAGAGCATCTGTTTGCAAACCAAGCCAGCTGCCAGGTGTGTGCAATCTCCCCCCCCCCCATCGACAAGAGATGTTCTGATGGGGCCAGGATGAAAGCAGGTGACAGTGCAGCATGGCCTCGTCAGTCTAGCATGATGCATTGCCGTCAGGGTTGCCGGGAAACAAAGTATTTCTAAACCAGTGAGGCAATTCAGGCTCGCATAAAAAAAGAAATAATAAAAGTGAGGTGACGAGTCCAGCTCCCTGATCTGTCGATCACGATGATTTACTGTAGCATTTCCAAAGTGCCGGGGGCTTTGCTGTCATCACTATGATCCCCACAAAATCCTGGGGCTCGTGATTAATTCTTCAAGCAGCACATCATTAATGTGCGGAATCTGTGGCCACAAGATGTAATGCCAGCCAGTATTGTTTATTATTTATTTAACTTTATTTATAGGATTTGTTACTCATCCTTCACCATAAAGTTCCAGGGCAGGCTGTGACAATATAACAATACAATGTTGAAATCAGTTAAAACAATTTACATCAGAAGAATTGGGAGGGGAGGGGCGGGTGTCAGGAAACAGGTCAGCAATAAAACACCAGTGTCGGTGAAGTTAACTCTTGCTAAGATCACTGCAACTCTTCCCAGTTGGTCTTGCCACAATGAGGCAGCTGTGAGCACTGAAGGTCCCCGCCTTCCCACAGTTCCCTAAGGCTGCTCCTCTCCTGGGTCCTTCATCAGCAACCTGAGGCTCCTTTGTCTGATCTCTCTCTGCTCTGCCCTCTTCATTCCTCTTGGTGTTCTGGGAGACCAGGGAGGAGGGGAGCTGATCTCAGCAGGAGGGGAGACTCCAGAGATTATTCAGCAGTCTGTCCCCACTCTGCCTCTTGCCCCCCTCCTCACCAGCCTCTGCTTCTGCCTCTGCTTCTGGACTGCTCTCTGTCACAGCCTCTTCCTGCTCACTAAATCCTGTTACCTCCTAAACACCTCCTCCCAGTTTGCCCCCTCTTCTCCCTGACCACTCATCATCATCCCACCACCAATTTCATAGCTCTTCTTCCCTTGAGGCTGCCCAGCTGGTGCCTCCTACCACTCCTTGGCATCCAGCCAGGTCATGACAGCAGGGTCCAAAATAAGATAGCTTAGATGGCTTGAAAAGAGGCTTATGAAATTCAGATACATCATGGGAGACTGCTGATCACATGTTCCAGCTGCTAGGTTCACCAGCCTCAGTGCTTTCGAGCTGCATCCATCTGAATGCACAAGTTTTCACCCTAGAGTGGAGAGGTTTGGGAGAGGGGCATTATATTATTGCATTTGGGAGTGACAGTCTTACTTTCTCCCAGCCTCTTACTCACCTTTGGCACCCACCCAGAAGCAAGAACATAAGAAGAGCCTGCTGGATCAGGCCAATGGCCCAATCCAGTAACCTGTTCTCACAGTGACCAACCAGATGCCTGTGGTAAACCTGCAAACAGGATCTGAGTGCAAGAGCACTCTGCCCTCCTGTAGTTTCCAGCAGAAGGTATTCAGAAGCATTACTAACCATGGGGGCAGAGCATAGCCATCTTGGCTTGTAGCAATTAATAGCCTTATCCTCTATGGATTTGCCCAATCTTCTTTTAAAGGCATCCAATTCGGTGGCCATCGCTTCCTCCTGTAGGAGCAAGCTCCACAGTTTAATTATGTGTTAGGTGAAATAGTACTTTCTTTTATTGCTAGCTGCTGTGGGAGCAAGTTCCATAGTTTAACTATGCGCTGGGTGAGGAAATAATTTCTTTTATCCATCCTGAATCTTCCAACAGTCAGCTTCATTGGAAGTCAATGAGTTGCTAGTGTTACGAGAGATGGAGAAAAACTTTTCTTTCTCCACTTTTTTCCATGCTATGCATAATTTTATAAACTTCGATCAGGTCACATATTACTCACATATTTTTCTCTTAAAATGAAAAAATTCCAAACTCATAGGTGAGTCACTCCATCCCCCTGATCACTTTGCATTTCTTTCTTAATTTTGATGTAATAAAGGGGAATCTGCATCTGCTGAGAAGCTTCTGCTTTGCTTTACTCTTCCATGGGACCGTCAGTATCTCCAAACCTTAATGCATCAATGAGACCACCAGAACCACAATTTCCCTCTAACCCAGTACCCTCCAGATGTTTTGGACCACAGCTATATCAAGGTTGCTGGGTCTGGTGGGAATTATAGTCCAAAACATCTGGAGGACACAAGGTTAGGGAGAGCTTCTTTATGCCAATTTCTGTTCAAGCAACCTCCAGTTTGCATCAATAGTTTGTCTTTCTTCCTGTCACCCATTCAGGAAGGGGTACAGCATTGCCATTTGACTTTGCAATGTCAAGTTGGAGAAGAGCCATAGCTCAGCAGTAGAATATCTGCCTCGGTTGCAGAAGGTCCCAGGTTCAGTGCCCAGCATCTCCAGTTAGGACTGGAAATGTTCCCTGCCTGAAACCCTGGAGAGTCACTGCCAGTCAATGTAGACTATACTGAGCACCAATGATCTGATTAAGCATAAGGCAGCATCTTGTGGTCCGACAGTCTTCATGCTTATAGAAAACCTACAAATTTTGCAGGCTGCAAAGCTTCCATGGGAAGAAAAAGCAGTCATTTTGGACCCGGCATTGCCTTGCTGCTCATCTCCATCATCAAATTCCATGGGAATCTGGCTTTATAAAGCCCAGAAGCTTTAGAGAAAGTGGGGGGCGGAATCCCACCACAAACTGTTTCTGAAATAACTTCTTAAAACTACATTTTTATCCATGTTGGGTGCACATTGGGTGTGAGTCTTCAGGAAAATCTTCATAGCCATCAGATTTACACAGCTGGTAGCAATCTCTCCCTCCCCTCCCCACCCCGCTCTCTCTCACACCTTTTAATACTACAATGCTATAGTGTAGCCTGCTGTTTAGTGGAGAATATTAGCTCCCCTGTGCACTTTGTCTGCTGCTCCTTGCCAAGAAGGGGGTGGAGGGTGTTATAGCAGCATCGGTCCTGTAAGCTCTTATTTATTCTGGCTATTAATAGCTTTCACACAAACATTGCTCATTAGTCCAGTTTCTGACTGCTGTCACCAAAGCTCACAGGCTAAGCTGCCGAGAGCCTTGCAGTAGATGGATTCTCCACAAAAAGCATCCTGTTAGATCTCATCAAGGCTTAAAACTCATTCAATATCTCAGGAGTGAGGAACCTCAGGTCTGGGGGCTGAATGTGGCCCTTCTGGAACTCTGGCCCTCTGAACTCACCCCAGATGAAACCCCTCTTGAGCTCTGCTTCACACCCGATCTGTTTTTGGCCTGGCTGGTATGCATCTTTGCTCCACCTGCTTTTGCCTCAGCCTCACCACAGCTAACATGTGGGCCCTGAAGGTAGCCTAAAAGCAAGGGTGCCAACTTGAATAAAATATGGGGGGGAGCAGACCTGCCCCACAAATTTGATCACAAGATGCAGCACATACACACCACTTGAACAGCAATGGCCATCAACTTTGAGGTGGCTTGGCCTCCTCAAATATTTTATTGGGGAGGCTGAAGGGACCTCATCCCCTGTCAGTTGGCTCCTATGCCTAAAAGGGAATGTGGCCCTCAGGTTGTAAAGGTTCCCTGCTCCTGTAGGATCCTCTTTCTAACACTGACCAACTTCCCAAAAAGCCCATAGGCAGGAGCATCATGAGAACAGGAGTTGTCTCCTGATGTCTGGCTCCAACCATCAGTATTCTAGGGCATATTAAACATGGAAGCTATCTGTCATGGTTCATTACTCTTCGGAGGGCCATTCTCCATGAATGCAGCTAATCCTTGTGTAAAGCTAGTGACCATCGTTGCATCTTGTGGCAACAAATTCAACAAGCTATTTAGACATGAGAGGAAGGTGGTGGACTCCCCTTCATTGAAGGTTTTTAAATAGAGGTTGGATGTCAATCTGTCAGGGATTCTTTAGCTGAGATTCCTGCATTTCAGGGGATTGGATTACATAACCCTTTCAGGCTGGAAGAAATATTCTGTGAGGTTCCCACATAGGCTGGGAAGCTAGGTTATGAACTTGAAAGGTTCCCCTTTCCTGCCTCCTCCTCCTTGCTCTGATTTATTATTTCCTTCCTGATGTTTCTCTGATTTGACGGCAGCAATTGCCAGTTGGCCTGCGACGGTTCGGTGTCCCGCAGATTTAATTTTCTGCCTTTCATGTACTGGCAGGCAACAGTTTTGTGGGAGTATTTCCCATGGGTACCACGCTTTGAGTACAGAATAGGAAAGATTCCATCTTCAGAGGAGAAGGAGAAACACATGACCTCAAGGTAAACATCTGCTACAAGGAAGGTGAGCAGCTGATGACCCAGTTGGAGATGAAATCCTATTTGGGAAGAACTGGGTAATACGATGAGACAGACAAGCACATATGGAGCTCTGGCAGAGGATGCAGTGCCCGCATCAACCCTTCACTCACGCATAGGAAAGGAAACCATGTAACAGACAGTGACAGAGAACTATTTGGACATCCGATTAAGTATCTTCCCCATCAGGAGCCACTCCACACTCCTAACCCATGAGGAAATTCCCCAGGTCTGGATAATTCCTTGTCTGTCAGCGGACCAGGGTGGGTGGACAGGGAGTGGGTGGAGATGGCTCAGTGGTAAAGTATCTGTTTGCAAGCACAACTCCCATGGTTCAATCCCCATGGGCATCTCCAGGGATGGGCAAGAAAGGTTGATGTCTAAAACCCAAGGGAACTTTTGCCATTCAGTCTAGACAATATTGAGCTAGATGGAGCAATGATTGGACTCCATATTAGGTAGCTTTCTATGTTCCTATGCCAGTCAGAACAGCAGGGATGGGCCTTTCAGATGATGATGTGTGATGACCCTTATAAGCTCTAACCATTGGACCTGTTTCTCTGGTTGATGTGTGTTGTGGTCAAAGAAGTTCTGGAGGGTCATAGGTCCTCAACCCCTGGCTTAAGGACCCTACTGCCCTGTGTTGTAGGCTTGCTAGCCTAGCCAGGAGGTATGTTAATCCAAATCATTTGGAATCTCTTTGCCAGCTTGGTGCGTAGTTGTGATTCCTACATTGCAGGGGTTGGACTAGATGGCACTTTGGGTCCCTTCCAGCTCTGCAGTCCTATGATTCTATGAGTATATGCAGCTGGTTATTAACTGCTGCATTTATGCTTTAGCCAACCAAACTGGGAGTAACTACTCGGAATCCTTTCCCTACTCTGAGATTGACACATATGCACCTCATATAGAGAGGATGTTGTAAATGCATCCTCAGCTGTTGAATCTAAATTAATTAACCCTTTAAGCACCTCTACACAACCCTTTTGATATTCAAGGCCTTCTCAAATTTCTCTGGAATACCTGGATCAGTTTTGCCTGAATCAATCAGCACATGGCAAGCAAGACCAAGATGTAATTGCATACAAAGCTTGGCTCTTTATATACAATTTTAGGTAACTATATCAAGACTCCATTTTTCAAAGCTGGATTTATGCTGTGCATTAGAATCCTGGCAAGTCAGAGCAATTTCTGTGCCACAGCAGCTGAACATTTTGCTCTCCGCCCCCAGTCAAGAGACCCAGTCTTGTCCAGAGTGTAGATAATAAACTAATACTGAATTGAAATCATGCTTCCTGTGTAATCTACCTACAGTCCTTGTGCCGGTAACAATTCCTTTCCAGTTCCTGCAGGATGTGCTCGGACATCAAGTGTGTGGTGGCACAAGGGTATGAAGAATGGGAGCACAGTCATTTCCAACCGTGTTACCCTACAGCAGCCTTCTCCAACCTGGTACCATCCAGACGTTTTGAACTGCTACTCTCATCAGCTCTAGAGGGCACCTGGTTGAGGAAGGCTGCACTAAAGCTTATGAAAAATAGTGGCATGGTTTGCTGCAGAGTGAGATCTACACTGCAAAGTGCAAGGTGAGGAAGAAGAAGAAGAAGAAGAAGAGAAGAAGAAGAAGAAGAAGAAGAAGAAGAAGAAGAAGAGTTTGGATTTGATATCCCACTTTATCACTACCCGAAGGCGTCTCAAAGCGGCTAACATTCTCCTTTCCTTTCCTCCTCCACAACAAACACTCTGTGAAGTGAGTGCAGCTGAGAGACTTCAAAGAAGTGTGACTAGCCCAAGGTCACCCAGCAGCTGTATGTGGGGGAGCGGAGACGTGAACCCGGTTCACCAGATTATGAGTCTACCGCTGTTAACCACTACACCACACTGGCTCTGGAGGAAACCCAAAAGCTTGTTCAATAAATAAGTACAAAGTCTCAGCATCAGCTCAAAGACAAGATACAAGACTCATAAGTCTACAACAGATCTCTAAGGTTCATGACTGTTGTTGTTCAGTCGTTCAGTCGTGTCCGACTCTTCGTGACCCCATGGACCAGAGCATGTCAGGCACGCCAGCATGACTAGGCAATAGCTAAGACATTGTCCCAGAACTTGACATGCCCCTCTTTTAAAGAACGGGGTAGGACCAATCATTCACATGGCTTGCAAGTATGCCTACAGCAAAATAGTCTGGGTCTGTCCATGGATGTCCTTGCGATGGGAGATGAACCAGTCCCTCTGAGCCCCTTCCACCTCTGTTTCTTCTGGCCTCAGCATGGAGTCAGGTCATGGAAGCACTGGTCCACTTGGTTCTCCATTCCCTTCTGTGATGTCCAGCAATAATGAAACAGAGGACTATCCCAACTGAATACTGAGGTTTCTCCACAACTCCAGCCTTTGAATCCCCCTCTGACAGAGCCTTCCAGCCATGAGCCAGGCAGTACCATGGGACCAATGGACATGGGGGGGATCAATGGGGTGCCCCCTTTCCGTGGTAGATTTGCCAGTCATGACAGCACCACTGCAATATTAGCAGGCTGACTAGAGATGACCAACATTTTGACATTTTCCTAATGTCCCAACATAGTGTCACCCCACAGCATTGTAGGAATACCAAAATGGCTTCCTCACCACCTGCCACTCAGTTAATTCACTGGAGAAGACAGGAAACCCAGCTCAATTGAGCTTCCAAGATGCTTGGCTATTAGCAACTGCTTGAAGATGCCAGGTACTGCTCCTAGCCCTGGATGTGAAGTTAAATTTCCAGGCTCAAAATTCATAAGAAGAGCCTGCTGTTCAAGCCAATGGCCCATCTAGCCCAGCATCCTTTTTCTCGCAGTGGCCAACCAGATACCTGTAGGAAACTGGCAAGCAGAATCCAAGCACAAGAGCCCTCTCCCCTACTGTGGCTTCCAGCATCTGGTATGCAGAAGCATTACTGCCTCGTAACCATGGAGGCAGTTCATAGCCATTGTGGCTAGTAGCCATTGATAGCCGTATCCTCCACTCCTGTTGGACTCCATTGTCCTCATTTTACCTCTCTCCATGCTCTCTACTTATCTATAGTATTTATACTCCACCTTCTGATGCAAAGGTGGCTTACAAGCAATCAATATTAACAATGACGTGTAATAAAACAACAAAACAAGAATAGAGGCACAATGATAAATGCAGTGCATTAAAATAGAAGCAAGAAGCATATAAAATGATCTTCAGTGTCATTAGAAGAATGAGAGAACAGGATGGCCTTTGCTTAATGCAGGGGTGGGGAACTGCAGTCCAGGGGACTGGGTGTGGCTCTCCAGGCCTCTTTACGTGGCCCCTGGGCTCTCCTCAGACCATGCCCCCTCCCCAGCCCCATTTCATACCCTCCTTGAGTCTTTCTTCCTGCACAGAAGGTGCCCTTGTACTGATATATTAGCGAAAATAACATACAAAACTGCATTATATTACGGGAAACTGTTTTGCAAAAATATGTACACAGTGGACCCTCCGGATACGAACTTAATTCATTCCGGGGGTCCGTGCACAACCCGAAAAGTCCGCAACAAGAGGCGCCGCTTCTGTGCACGCACACGAGGCAAAACCTGGAAGTATACACGTTTGGGTTGCGTTAGGATAAAATGCACTAAAATGCTGGTGAACTTTCATGAAGTCTTAAGATAATCACAAACTGATGGGGAATGTGAGGAATTGAACTGGAAATTGGAAAAATAAGAAACTGAAATAAATGGAAATAGGCACATTTCCCACCACTCATCCTTATCTAGTGCATAACAGATAACAGGTTTGGTAGCAAGTGGGACATATCCTGGAAAACATTTCATAGTTTTCGCACACCACATTAAGACTGTTTCTTCGTTAATCATCCATCTGAAGGGTCCTGAGAAAAGTATCATAAGCAAGGAGCTGGTAAGGAGTAGGTGACCTATTAGATTTGCTAGCTAAAACCCGAGGACATTCTGTTTTTCACCCACCAAACTGCTCTGAGCTGATCTGAATTGAAGGGATTCCTCCAATGACTTTGCTAGTACCAAGTTCATAACTCTACCTTCCTCAGAACACTTGTCAACCTTTCAGAGAAAGAAATATTTCTTTCAAGAGAAATTGTGGGTTGTTTGGGACTAATATATCCTGAAAGTAGCTGACCACTTGAGTAATATGCTTTTGTATGTGGGTGTCTGGTACTGAAGGGCCTCTGAACCAGAGAATCTATAGATAAGTGCTACCAAATGAAATAATTACATTACTGCTTTATTTCCCCCTCTCTTGTTAAGCTGCTTAGGAAATCAATGGATGGAACTACATGAAGTAAGAAAACACAGGCTTGCAGCCATGGGTCAGGAGCTAGAAAGCTGCACACAGGCCCACACGGCTTCCAGGACAAACATAAGAAGAGCCCTGCTGGTTCAGGCCAAAGACCCTCCAATCCACTGTCCTGTTCCCACAGCGGCTGACCAGATGCTCATGGACATCATGCAAAGGAGGAAACTATCCTGAAATCTAACTTTCCAGAGAGCTGGTAAGCAGGGCTGACCTCTGGAGACATGCCCTGGCACCTCTCCAAAAGGCAAGATAAGGACAGAACTAGAAGACGTAGCTGCTAGTTATGTGAACATTCCTAGACAGCTTAACGTTTAAAACTATCTAAGCAGTACACAATATGCGATAAAACATAACGTAGAAGATGCCACAAATCATTAAACACATCATAAGAACAGTAAAAATTACAACAGCAGACGGACAAAAACACAGAGGTGTAAAAATCCAGCCTCAGGGATCCGGAAAGGCCCAGGCAAAAAGAGATGTTTATGAGAGGCAGCTAAGACAGATAACTGAAAGCACCTTGTGAATTGCAGATGGGGCAACTATGGAAAACCCTGTTTCTGGGGCAGTGCTCTGCAACAATCTGCAGGGTGTATAATTTGCAAAAATCCCTATACTGCCAACATTAAGGGAGATGAGTGCCACAGTGATTGACAGCATAAATAACCACTCTAGCCCTTGTATACTCTCCTTTCCCCCTTCCCCTCCCTTTTCACATATTTCTAGTTGCAAGTTCCTTTATAAACCAAAGGAAACAAAACACATACACACACGCCTGCAATGCCCATTCTAGACACTTCTTCGTCTTAGTATCCTGTTGAAATTCTGTAGGAGGCAGCCATAAAAGAAGATTAAACAGCAACAATGTCTTATTAAAGTTACCAATGGATCGGTTGATGTATTAATGTGTTCTTCTCAGCTGTTAGAAGTCTACACTTATCCAGAGATCAAACGCTAATATATCAAGGCTTGAATGCCTGCTCCGTCCCCATGGGAAATGAGAACCCCTTCTATTGTGTATTTATCTGCTCCTGAAACAAGGTGGTCAAAACACACAGAGGTCAGACAGAAAGGAGAGGGGGGGAGTGGCAGGGCTGTGAGTGGAGAGACTCATCTCTATTACTCTTCAGAAATGAATTGTCTAAACCTAGCACAGCATTTCTCAAACTTCAGGAGCTGAAAACACATCCATGAGGGAGGAGCTCCATGAGTAAGGCTTTAGGAAACATTTATGGGGATTGCCTCCCCGTCTAGTTTCTTCAGGAGCCCTCAAAGGGGGTGTGGGGAGCAGCATGGTCTGGTGTTCACTGGACTGGTAGGGCTAGAGGTAGGAGGCCAACAGTAGGTGGAGGCAGTGACAGATAGAGCAGTCTAGTTTCAGCCCCATTCTTTCCCCTGCTGAGTTCTACAAGGACATCACTGAGCCTATGGAGGAGAAAGATGGTGGCCAGGGCTACACGCCTGGACTGTTGGAAGTAGCTAGGTGGGCAGTGGTAACGTAACTTGTTGATCGCACAACTGATGTTGGTGGGGCATGTTGACTTTAATGGACCTGCTTCCACTGATTGGGCAGCTTGCATTTCACCAACTTTGGAGAAGGCTTAGAAAATCCAAATGCAAGAAGAATGCCCTCATGGCTCTCCCACCTCCCACCCTTAAGGCACCCAGACTCCCTCTCAGCCACAAATGCTTTTCTTCCAAGCCTCTCTGTCTGGCCCTCAAGACTCTCACACTCTCCTGGAGTGTTTTTGCTTTAAAGTGTCCTTGAACTCTGATAATGCCTCTGGCTTTCCTGGATGGAGAACAGAAGAGAGTGTGCCAGGGTGTGTAGAAGGTGACCTACTGTACAAAGTAAAATTTAAACCTGTTGCTCTTTCCACATTGTCCCATTTACCGTTCTCAACGCAAATAAGGTAAATGCACACACACACATGCACACATTATTTTAGTCGCAAAATCCATTCAGATACCAACAATCTGTATGCATAAAACCAGCAGACATTACGTTTGTTCATTTCCACAGCAGTAAATTCTGTATTCTCTCCTGTTCTTCATAAATCGATTGAAATCTTAATCAGAGGTAGGGTTAATGCCAACAGGTTTTTCTTTCTGGCACCAATGTAAAACATTCCTGTGCCCCCAAGCATTTATGTGAGATAAGTCTATGGAATTGTTTGTGGTATCCTCTGAATTTTTAATAGAATTTTTTTTTTAAATGGTGGTTTAACCGTTGCATCGTTATCTGCTCTTATGTTATTGTTCTTGTGGTCTCACTTGCCCTGGAATCAGGAACAATGAAGGGTGGAGTAGAAATCTTTTAGATAAATAAATGAATAATATTCGGCCACATCACCAGCTCCTACTAACAAAACCAAGTGCCTCCCTTTTTTGGTAAATCCTTTAATATAATTTTCACAATACAGAAAGAAACTCTGAAGGTATTCCCCTAATTTATCAAGGGAGAATGCACTCATTCCCCACTTTAACCTGTGGACAAGTAAGAGTAAGAGGGGAAAGAGTTTTTGCTGTTATTGTTTTTTATTATTAACAGTGAAATTTATTTATTTATAATGAAAAAAGAAATTTTAATAACAAAGATAAGGGGGGGAATCAACAATAATGGAAAAGTAGAGATACATTATAATAGTCAGAAAACGCCAACACTGACAACATCCTCCTAAATAAAAATTAAATGATTGTACCCAATGCTAGCTGCACAATGCTAGTTAAAACACAGAGCCTAGGGCTTGCCGATCAGAAGGTCGGCGGTTCAAATCCCCGTGACGGGGTGAGCTCCTGTTGTTAGGTCCCTGCTCCTGCCAACCTAGCAGTTCAAAAGCATGTCAAAGTGCAAGTAGATAAATAGGTACCGCTCCGGTGGGAAGGTAAACAGTGTTTCTGTGCACTGCTCTGGTTCGCCAGAAGCGGCTTAGTCATGCTAGCCACATGACCGGAAGCTTACGCCGGCTCCCTCGGCCAGTAAAGCAAGATGAGCGCCACAATCCCAGAGTTGTCCGCAACTGTGCCTAATGGTCAGGGGTCCCTTTACCTTTACCTTTACCTTTACCCAATGCTAGCTGAACCCAGATTAGAACCACTGGAATGAATGGTCATGGACTCACTTTGGTTAATTAATTTCAGTTGAGCTGCTCTGAGTAGAACTTAGCTGGATGTGACCCAAAAAAAGAAAGAGACAGCTTCTGGTCATATTCTTCCTAATAAAGAATAAGGTTGAATTGTGATATGAACCTTCTTGTTCCTATCATGAATGAATAGACACAGATCTGACGGCAATTCAAACTATTGACTGAGGGTTGACTCAGAGTAGTCTCATAAAATTAATGGATACAACTAACTTGAGTCCTTTGATTTCAATATATTTGCTCTGAGTAGGATAAACATTGTATACAACCCCAAATTGGGGTTGAAGGTTGGGGGCAGAATACCACCAAAAATGTTCACCTTCCCAAAGGTTGAGTTGCTTCAGGTCACCCCTTAATAGAAGCTACCAGCAGAAAAGTCTCTTTGAAATGAGCTCCGTCCCTTGACAGGCCCAATAATCACTTGCCTCCACAAGCCCGTGCCCTAAAAATCCCTATCTCGTTTTCTTCAGATTCATTTGAAAGGCCTGACAAGAGGCCTGGAGAAGAGGCCAGGGTGAGGAACATGTATCCTATTAGCCATTTACAAGAAGCCTTCCATCAAAACCTTTAAGTGAAGTTTTTGGGTTGATTGGAAGCAAAAGGCTCTGATTAAATAAGAAACTCCATCTGGTTCAAGGGTCCAGCAGAGGATAGGAAAAAGAAGAAGCCCAAGTGAATACTTTCAGCTACTTGTCAACGACATTGCTGTAAGAATGTCTCTCTCCTCCCTCCCTCCCTGATGACAATCAGGTAATAAGCAGGACTGAAAGAGCTGGTCTGAAGAAAAGAACAAGCAGGTTGGAAGGCTATGGAAACATATGGGTGACTTCTCCTGGTTCCACTATTTGGGGGTTTTCTGATGTCCCAAGGCCCAGACCTAGCACACCCTTGAAGGACAATTGTGTATTCTGATGTAGCAAAGATGGGAGACTTGCAGCCCTCCAGATGTTGCTGGACTACAGCTCCCTTCAACCCTGACCATTGGCCATGTTGTCTGGTGTTGATGGGAGTTGGAGTCTAACCACCCCTGGAAGGCCTACAGGTTCCCCTGACATGTGGGAAAGACACAGATTTGCGGCTTATGGGTGCAGTGGAAATGATACATGTGTGATGTGGTCTTGGGTGAAAATGGGCCACAACCTCATTGACTACACAGCTGGTAAGTAGGGTAGGCATGGCAGTAGGGCAAGGAGGGGTCAGCATTCCAAGCAGCCCTTGCTGGTATTCTGCTTGATGGCTTGGAAGCACCTAATGCACCTATGGGTGTTCCATCATGCTACAGGAGAAAGGGAGGGCTGCAGCTGCTGAAGGACCAACAACCTTTGGATCTCCCCTCTCCTTGAACTCCTTCCATTCAAGATGGTCATTGCATGTATTGTGTAACTACAAAATAGTGCCTGGGTTTGCTTTTTCCCTCCTGCTTCCCCAGATTTCTGTTGTGCTACGTCTTTTAGATTGTAAACCTGAGGGCAAGAATAGCTTTAGTATTGATATTTGTAGGCCATTCTGGGAACTGTTTTGGCTGAAGAGTAATATTGTTGTAATTTAATTAGGTTTTTCCCTCTTCCCCAGCATGCTCTAGGAATGACATTACACCGTGATGTGATATTATTCCAGAATAGGGACGCAGGTGGCAATGTGGTCTAAACCACTGAGCCTCTTGGGCTTGCTGATCAGAAGGTGGGTGGTTCGAATCCCTGCAATGGAGTGAGCTCCTGTTGCTCTGTCCCAGCTCCTGCCAACCTAGCAGTTTGAAAGAATGCCAGTGCAATTAGATAAATAGGCACTGCTGTGGCTGGAAGGTAAATGGCGTTTCCATGTGCTCTGGCTTCCATCACAGTGTCCCGCTGTGCCAGAAGTGGTCTAGTCATGCTGGCCACATGACCCAGAAAGCTGTCTGTGCACAAACACCGACTCCCTCAGCCTGAAAGTGAGATGAGTACTGCAACCCCATAGTCGCCTTTGACTGGACTTAACCGTCCAGGGGTCCTTTATCTTTACCTTTATTATTCCAGGGCTTTCTGGGGAAGAAAAGAAGGTTTCAAAAGGGCTAGCAAATTTCACCACCAGTCCCCTAAATTTGCCCACACTGCCCCCTGAAATAAAAATGAGGGAAGAAGTTTTGTCCCCTCTCATCTCTGAACTGCTCTCCTCTCTCTCTCTCTCTCTCTCTCTCTCTCTCTCTCTCTCTCTCTCTCTCTCTCTCTCTCTCTCACACACACACACACACACACACTTGGTCCAATGTTCTCTGCTTGAAATTAACTGTATATCTTGTGGCAATGCAAGACTGGCAAACTTGGCAGTCTCTGTCCTTGTGGACTTACACAATGGGCTTTCAATTCCCCAAGTAATTGTGTGGAGGACATGCAAGTTGTGCCTCTCCTCTTGTCCTTAACAGTCCCTTGAGTTTCTTTTTTCTACATTTTGATCAGCAGCCTCAGCCTCGCCTCCTTCCTGCATTCTCCCACATAATTAGAACATCTAAATCTCTCCAATATTCACTCTGACTTCGTAAAATTTACTTTGATTACTGGCACCCAGACTGCGGACTTGCAAAATTCCTCTAAAATGGTTGAGATAAGCATAATTGCTTCTCATTGTTCCCTCTGAAAACATCTCCTGCTTTTATAGCTGCACTGAATTCAATCACCTTTTGTTGACTCTAGGAATCTTTATGGAGTACTGTGCATAACGGTGAAAGTCCCCGGTGCCTCTTGATTGCTGAGTAATAAAATGCCTAGGTTTGAGAGAAGTTTCTTGAAACCAATCCCTTCCGATATGCTATTCCTACATGTGCAATAAACATATTCACCAGGATCTGGAGGAGAAGGAACTGTCAGAGAGCATTTAAAGATTCTAAGAACCAAATCTGTATTTTCAAGTGTATATGGAAAAGCTTCAGAAATGTGTAAGAGGGAAGGAGGAGGGGATAGAGAGGAAGTGCCATTTGCTTAAGAACACAAGATCCTGCTGAATCAGACCATCTGCTTCTTACAGTGATAAAACAGATGCCCATGGGAATCCCCAAAACAAGACCTGGGTGCAGTAGCACTGCCTACCTGTGATTACAAGAAACTGGTACTCAGACATTGGAGGTAGAACACAGCCATCATGGCTAGTAGCCATCAGTAGCCTTGCCCTTCATGAATTTCTGTAACCTTTCCTAAATCCACCGAGTTGGTTGCCACCAGTGCCTCTTGTCGGAGTGGGATCCATAGTATGCACAGCATGAATAAGTACCTTTTTTGGTCTTTCCTGAATCTTCCAACCTGAAGGAGCGTCTCCACCCTCATTGTTCAGCCTGAACGCTGAGGTCCAGCTCCGAGGACTTTCTGGCGGTTCCCTCACTGCAAGAAGGGAGATTACAGGGAACCAGGCTGAGGGCCTTCTTGGTAGTGGTGCCCACCCTGTGGAACACCATCCCATCAGATGTCAAGGAAATAAACAACTATCTGACTTTTAGAAGACATCTGAAGGCAGCCCTGTTTAGGGAAGATTTTAATGTTTGATGTTTTATCGTGTTTTTAATATTCTGTAGGGAGCCGCCCAGAGTGGCTGGGGAAATCCAGCCAGATGAGTGGGGTATAAATATATTATTATTATTATTATTATTATTATTATTATTATTATTATCAGCTTCATTGAACGTCCTGAGTTCTATTTTTTGGGAGAAAAATCTCTTTCTCTCCACCGTCTCCATACCTTATACAATTTTATACACCTCTGTTATGTCACTTTTTGTTTGCCTTTTATGCGAACTAAAATGCCCACATGGTGCAACCTTTTCTCATAGAGGAGTTAATCCAATCCTTGGATCGCTTGGTTTTCCTGTTTTTGAGCCTGAAGCTTGAGCTTCCTGTCTTCCCTACTTGCACAACTCTACCAACTGTGGTACGCAAAAGATATATATTGTGCCTCTGGTAGTATGAGTGTAGAAGATATGTATTCACTCCAGGCACTATAACTGTCATAATGGGTTGAGCATGTGTTGTGGTACAGCAAAGGCTTTGCCTGCAGAACATCCCAATTAATCCCTGGGATCTCTAAGTAGGACTGAGGAAGGTTTGCTTGAAACCCTGGAGAGCAGCAGACGTTACTGAGCTAGATGGACCTGTGGTCAGACTCTGGTCAAAGGCACTCCTCTGATGACATAATAACGCTGGAAACTTCCTTTCATTAGGGTACATGACCTGTCATCTCTTCAGGCTCCCTCTGCATTGAGTGGTGTCCAAAGCTGCTCATACTGCCATGGAAAGACCACCAAAGCCAAACAGGGCAAGAAGGATGAGAAAGTTTAGATAGGAACAGGGCAGCTGCTGCTCCCAGCTGGGAGTTATGGAGCAAAACAGATAAATGGTTGTGTTACTGTTGCTTTCTAGTGCTTGTCACAGCTTGCCATCATCATTGCAATACAGTGGGCATAGTAGACAGAGCTTTAAATGGAAAGCTTTTTTTCCCATCCAGAAAAGACTCCCACATATATGCCTATTGCTTACACTGCTTTCCATTGCCCGCTAAAAGCATTTTTGTTTAGACATACACACCCAGATATGTAGAATCTTGATATGAGCTTTAAACTGTTTTTAGCCTATTAATGATTGTAGTTTTGTTTGCATGCTTTTAATGAGTGGTCTTTAACTGTTTTTTACTGATAATTTTATGTTTTATTCTATTTGTAAACCACTCTGAGTGTTTTTTCTTTCAGTCAAGCAGTATAGAAAATTTTCAAAATCAAGAAATAAATATTTATTTTTTTTTAGGAACAGAAGGATGTGCAGTTATAGGGTGGTGTCCCACCCCTAGTTCCATTAGTGCACAGATTGATGCCAGTGCAAGGAATCTTCCCCTATGCATGCCCTGTACCCTCCCCAGATCTGCTCTGGAGGGTTTGGGGAAAACTCACAACAGATTTTGGGAAAGGCAAGGGAAAGGGGGGGGAGAGTTCCATTGTGTAAGTAGAAATCCTTATGCTAACAGAAAAAGTGACAGTGCTACGATGGAATCAAGTCATTAGGTGCAACAGTGAAGACTGATAAGCACTATTTAACCAGTAAGAATATGCAGTGGAGCATTCTGTATATGCAAAGCATAAAGAAACTAGATGACATATTTCTTTATGGGGTGTTCCCTTGTTTTGGTTTTTTGGCTTTGGAGTTGTTACAGTTTCTGAACCTGCACCTCAACATTCCACACATCCTGGAAGCTCACAGGTTCTTATTATATTAAACATCTGATTTTGATGAAAAGTAATAATAATAAGCCAATAAGCCAATGTACTTTTGTTTTCCTAGACTCCCTAGGAAAGTGTGTGTCATAGTCGATAGAGTGTTGGACTAAGACCTGAGAGACCAAGGTTCAGATCCCTTCTCAGCCATGGAGCTCACTGAGTGACTCGTGCCGCTCCTTCGCTCTCAGCTTAACCTACCTCACAGGGTTGTTGTGGGGAGGAAATGCAGCTACCTACATCACCTTGAGCTCCTTGGAGGAAAGGTGTGATATAAAAGTGATAAATAAATATATGCGTACGGGCAACAGCCAATTTAGGTGCATACAAAGGATGTGCGATCGCACATATGCACACAGTGTCAAACCTGGAAGTAGCCCCCACAACGTTATAAAGATGTCACAAAAAAGGGGCAGGGCAGAGTGGGCTCACGTGCACTCTGCTGACATGTGCAGGGGTCCAGAATGTAACCCCTGTGCAAAACAAGGATTGCCTAAACTCCTTTATATTTGGGTGGTTCTCTCTTGCTTCCAAGCTGATAGGCACTTGACCACCTGAGACTAATATGATGAAAGATAATGGTTTCTCTCCCCCAACCCAAGTGGAAATAGTTCGTTCTCTTTCCCCTCCATTTTTTCTTCCACCCCAAAGACTAACATTTAGCCTTCTGCAATCTGGCTTTGTACTTCTAAGCATAAATGGTCATTCATCAACTCTGCATGGCTATGCATTTCTGCTAATGACCTGATATGGGAACCTTGCCAGTTCTGCTAATAACGGAGCGACTGAGTAGGCAAAAAGGAAAAAGAAAACCTAGTTATTGATCATTATTAGTTCTTGTTAAATGAGGTGCGACATTGACAATTTACCTGCTTGGTGAAGAAATGTGTTAGTAGCCAATAAGGCAAGATATTCCTCATGTCTTCCTTTTTCTTAAGCAATCATTTTAAAAACACACATATATGGAATTACCGGTATATACTATATGTAAAAATATGCCTAAAATTACCCCGTATCAATCCCTAATAACTAAAATATTTCTAAATAGAGAAATGTTACATTTAGGGCTGCCATTCATTTGCTTTCATTCATATTAAGGGAGTAATGAATTAAATTTCAATAAATTTGCATATTGCTTAAACTTTCATACAGGTGCATTTCTGAGATATTGAAGGAAATGTGAGTTAATGTGCAATGTAATAAAATAGCATCCATCATTCATTGTTTACAATTTACATTTTTCTGCTATGGTAAGTTGCAAGAATCCTACAGCCTTAAGAAATAAGCATTTTTTCCCCTTTACTCAAAGCCCACCGATTAAAATTCACCTCCCAGCCAATTAATCACTGAATTTTAGTTGATTGATCTCCTGATAATACTTGTGTGCAGCATAATCTTTAGGCATGGCTACTAGGAGGAATATCCAACTGAGTTTAATAAGACTGATTCCAAGATAAGTGTGTTTAGGATTGTGTCCTCAGACTACAACTATCATCAATCATCATCATCAAATCAAATCAAAATTTATTCACGTAGCCAACAGGCCATTGCGACTAAAAATACAGATAAAAAGATAAAAATACTGGAGAAAGTACCAGTTCAGGTACACAAATATATAAATATACTGATAAATCATATGAAACCACCAGACTAAAAGGCCGTTCAAATAGTGGCCCTCGTTCGAGTTGTCTGTCAAATTGTGGCCCTTAGTCTCATTGCCCTCTCAATGAATCTGGCGACCTTCTCTGTTGTCTGGATGTTCTGGTCCGCTAACAAGTAAAACATTGCGGCCGCTGATGAGCGACCTGGGATGGAAAGTAGGAGGGGGAGTAATAATCTCGCTCCTCAGGTCTTTGTACAGGGGGCAGGTCAGAAGAACATGTGACGCTGTCTCCAAGTTTCCATCTCCACACGGGCAGAGTCGATTCGCCCTGGGGAGTTTCTGATATCGGCCTTTCGAGCACGGCAGAGGTAGTACGTCCAATCTTGTCAATGTAAAAGCACGTCTATACTTTGGGATATTTAAATTATGCAGATAAGATGCCGGGGCATCGAAGTGCGAGGGGGCAGGTGGGCAAACCATGCACAAAATTTCTTTGTTTGGCCAAGTTGTTTTGTTGCTCGATATCCATCAGGCGCTGATAAATTAAGCTTTTTGCTTTAGGAGGGGCCCAACATTAACAAATGCTGAGCATGTAGACCACATGAGAGAAGTTTGAGTCTCACCATTTTGAACCATGCGCTTTCGTGGGCATCCCGTATCACCTGGGGCAGAGTCCTGTTGGATTTGGTTTAAGCGGAGCCAATAATTAAGAGTTCTTTTCCAGATCTGTGTTTCCACAGATGGGAGACCAGCTTCAAGGCGTAATGCTGCAGTTGGTACACATGATGGAACGGCAAAGATTGTCTTAAAAAGTTAGATTTGAACCGTTTCAAGAAGATTGCATTGGGTCCCCGTCCAGATTTGGGCCCCATATGTTAGCTGCGCTAGAGGTTTTGCCTTGAAAACTTCTATGGCTGCTAGAATGTACTTGCCTCCCTTGGTATAGAAAAAGCGGGTCAATGTCTTGGCGCTTTGGGTTGCTTTCTCTCTGGCATATTTATGATGTGCGACCCACGACCCCGTAGACTGGAAGACGATGCCCAGGTATTTAAAGGCTTTGACTTGTTCAATTTGTTGATGGTCCATTCTCCAGCTGTGTAGTTTGTGTTTTCTCGCGAAAACCACAACCTTGGTTTTCTGGTGGTTCACCACCAACTGCTCTCTCTTGCAGTATGCCTGAAAAAATCTCTTATCAACCTTTTAAGGCCTATTTTTGTTCGTGATAGTAGAACCGCATCATCTGCGTATAGTAGCGTTTGTGATTGGTTTTGCGGCTAAATTGGGGGCATGATATTCCGGGGCTGCTAGGCATTTAATCACATCGTTAATGTATAGGTTAAATAAGGCTGGGGCCAAAATGCATCCTTGTCTAACCCCTCTGGAAACTGGGATTGGGCCTGTGAGTTGTCCATTCGGAGCAGTTCTAACATACAACATTATTTATTGCCTTCCATCAGGATCAAATCAGAAACTGGGATGGCTTCTGTAATTCTGGGGCTGTCCCTGGAAAATAGGGACACTTGGATGGTATACTGTAAGTCACTCTGGATCACTTAGTAAGGAAAACAATATGTGTGTCAGGATTACAGGTGTCCCTCTTACACCAAGAACGCAGCAAGCTGGTGGTTTAATTGCTGTTAGATTTATTAGTATTTACACAGTAGTTTCAGTCTGAGCTCACAACCCAATCATCTGCTGACGACAACGTTGAGCTCTCTAAAAGGCGGGTCCTCCGCCAACAGGATATCCTCCATCGGCTGCCCCTCCTCCTGTTGGACTGACACCAAGCCTGGACCCTACTCCTTTGTGGTGTCTGTGGGGACTCAGGGGCAGTTTGCCCATCCCCTTCTGGAGCCCTCTGTAAAGGCTGCAGTTCCTCTGAACCTGCCTCTGTCTGACCTACGCTATCTTGGGAATTTACAGCTGGCTCTCCAGGATGGGAGGAGCTTGCATTACTCTCAGTATGGGAAGGAAGCAAGCCTCTGTTTTCCCCAGTCTGCCACCCCTCCTCTTCGGGGTCCTCGCTGTCGGTCTGGGAAGGGATGTTCTAAGTATGACACACTGGCTGGCAGCTTCTGTCCAGAGTTTCAGACAGAAGTCTTTTCCAGTTATACTGGAGATACCTGGGACCTTCTCCATTCAAAGCAGATGCTCTACCAATGAGCTACAGCCCTTCCTTTGACTCCTCCTAGACAGGATGCGGTATAAGAATACCTGTTTCAGCTGAGCTTGGCTTTGGCAACAAGGTGCTTCCTGACTTCTGATGTGTTCCTCTAATTCTTGGTTATTCTTCAACATGGAATCCTAGTTTGGCCCTCAACCCTACCACCTGGCTTCTCCTTCATTCACTGCCTACTCTTTGCTTAGTTCATTCCCAACCATGCCTCCTGGTTCATCCTTTTTGGTTTTGACTACTGGCTGACCCCATGGCTCCTGGCTTAACCCAGACTGCTGCATTCCCATTGGTTGGTCACTGTGAGAATGCAATGCAAGATTAAATGGGCTCCCTTTGGCCTGAGCCACAGCAAGGCTCTTCTTATTCTCATGGACCAAACCTGGCAGGATCAGGCCATAATATTAAGTGCCTACCAAAGTGGAATCCATACATTCATCTCTCATGTCCACATTTTCACCTTCTGGGAGGCAAACATGAAAGCAACCAATCCTTTATCATCTCACAACCTCTGCCAAGTCCTTCATACTTTTAACTTTTCCATTTCCCTTCAGAATTCTTTATTTTTTAATTTTTTTACAACATCCTATTAAAAGGGAAAGTGCTAAAGAGATCTAAAGCTGCAAAGGATTTTTGCTACTGAGAAGGTGCTGAGGACAATTTCAAGCCCACTTTTTCCTTTCCATCTCTTTTTTGCAGAAAGGGGGATATTGATTGCTATTTTCAATTTAAATCTTGGACACACTTCTTCCTCTCTCTCCTTCTCTTTCCCCCCGCCCCCTGCCCCAGCTCTCCTTCTCTCTGGTGTGCATGAGGGTCCTTCTAGTTGCAAGCAATGAAAACTAAATTGCCATTTCTTTGAGCAAGATTGTACTGGGAATAACTGGCGCAAACAACAATGGATGGTATTTGGCAGGGCATACCCAGATGCCTTGGACCCCAAACAGAGAGACCAATTTTCATCCAGTCTGATGGGGGGCTTTCACTAATAGATTGGGGATTTCTCATGGCCTCTCATCTTGTGGCTGAAACTGAGCAGCACTGACTCCACAACTGTATTAGCTGACCTTTTCTGGAAGTTGCCCAGAATGTTTGCGGAAAGGAGAAAACAAGGAAAAACAGAAGCACCTCCAATTATCAGGGAAAGTCAGGTATTTTTCAATCTCAGCATGATTCCTATGGCTGTTAAATACTAGAAACAGCTACCAGGCAGGCTGGTTGAAGCTCAGCGTTAACATGAAAAAACAAAGCAACTGTTGCTATATCCGCTGAGTAGAGAAAACAGCACAAGAGGTTTCAATTACAAAAGGAGAAACCGAGGCCTGCTCTACACATCCGTGTCCATTGCTGAATTTCTCTGCACTGCACATACAGCCGCATTCTTGCCAGGGCCGGACCTACCATTATGGCAGTTTCCTCAGGTAGCAGATGCTTGGGCAGCACTGGAGAGGTGCTGAAGAACAGGGCTGCTGTGTAGAAAAACCTACCGGTAACTTCCAATTGAGTTGGATTCAACATATGGAATGGGGGAAGGATCCATTTTGTCCTTCACCTTTGGCCAGCCCTGATACTTGTACGGTAGCATGGTTCCAGAGCTGCTAGACACAGCTCTTGCAGATGGACATGTGCCAAAGACAGGGTGACTTGGGTTGCTTATATTGAACTTGACAGTATGGAGCCCCACCTCACAAGGGTGGTGTTGGTGGGCTTCTCCCTAGGCCCAAAACATCTGCAGTGAGGGGAGATGAATCAAAGGAAAAACAACAGAAGTCTAGGGATCTGTTACAGTCACTGAACAAACTGAGTCAAGTCCCAACAAAACAAGGAAACTGGGGGGGGGGGGAGCATAGAAACAGTCTCCTCTGAGGTTTTAAGTGTCGTGGTGCAGCATTGGATGGCAGGTATATCTTACCTGGTTTGGGCCATGCAGTCCCTGAAGGGGCTGGCCAAGAGGACACCCCACCCTAGAAGCAAAAAAAATATGTCCCACCCCTTTTACAAATCTGGACACCTGGCCCTTGAAATATGAATGGGAATAATTATGATTCAATGACTGTGTGGGGTGGCATCTGATTCCAAAGTCTTCTGCTGCTCAGTGATTTTTGCCACCAGCCCTCTCATAGGAGCTTAGGAATCTGCCTCATACTGAGTCAGACCATTGGTCTGTAGCACAGCATTGCCTACCCTAACTGGCAAAAGCTCTCCAGGGCTCCTATCCCTATCTGGAAATGCAAATAATTGGACCTGGGTCCTCCTGCACACAGAGCAGATGCTCTACCCTTCATTCATCCTTCTCTCTCATTCATTAATCCACCATTAACCAATTCTCTCTCTCTCTCTCTCTCTCTCTCTCTCTCTCTCTCTCTCTCTCTCTCATGGTTGGGCTGCACATGAGAAGGCCCCCCAGAAGGCCCCCCAAACCCCAAATTGCCTTGAAACTTCCCTAGGTGAAATTCATGGTGGGATCTCACTCCAATATTTTCCATGTGTCCTCCCAGGCTGAAATGTTTGGGAAACCCTTGATAAATATCACACACTGGTCTTACTGAGTCTTTTCATGACTGCAAAATTCTCCTGAGATGTTCCTTTCTGGCAGGAACCTCCAACTTTGCCTAGGACGCTTTCTGTCAGCAAAATTTCCCTGTCAGCTCTATTCTTAAACCTCCTTGGTAGGTTCTGCTTGAGGGAAACAGTTGGCCTTCCCTGAAGGGGGTGCCACCAGGGGCTCAGTTCAGAGATCAGCTTGGCAATGGCAGCCGAAACGATTACAGCCAAAAACAAGTGCACTAAACTGAACCTAAGAGGCTCATTTTGCAGCAAGAAAGACTTTGAAAGGGCCATTCACTTCTCATCACTCTCGAATCACCTGGGAATAGGATGGGAAATGCTGTTAAGGGCCATTTATTCCAGGGAAGAAACAAGTGGACAAGGAGCCTGCTGGCTCTTGATGCTCAGGCTGCGCCGACATCAGTCTAGCCTGCCGGGTGTGGGGACTCAGGGAGAGCTCCAAATTAAATTCCTTTCATTGAGCCCTGAAAAACTCTAAAGGGTGGGCTGTCCAAGATGTGTTGGGAAGCTGGGTGATGCCCAGTGGTTGGTGGTGTCACCATTTAAAATACTGGGGGCAGCGGGAGATCAACCATGTAGGTCAGGCAGCCACATAAGGGGAAGGACCCCTAGACATCTTTGCTTCTTGGAATCAATCTTTTATCCCATGCTCTTTAATATCTGCATGAGTCATAGGGTAAGGTCATCCAGAGGTTTGGGCTAAGGTTTGTTTTGTTGTACTGTGATTTTTTTATGTGGTGAGCGGTCCTGAAAAGGCATGGACATTTTTATATACATAAAATAAATATATTAGGATATCCGGTATATCCATCACAGTGCTAAGTGAATGTTCCATCAGTGTGAGGGTTTCTGTTTGCATGCTCCCCGTCTCCTCCGCTTGTATGTCCCCTAAATCTCTTCTAGATGTTCAATGAACCTTCTGAAGCAGATGTGGGTGAGAGTTGCATGTGGAGGGAGGAGGGGGAGGAAGTCCCATTGCAGAAGTGGACATCAAGACATGGTAGTTGAATACTGTTGTTGTTGTTGTTGTTGTTTTGTTGTTGTTGTTGTTGTTGTTGTTGTTGTTATCAAAATAGGTTGCAAAATAAAAAAGAAAACGCACAAACACTGAAATATGAACATCCATAACTAAAATATATGATAAAATAATCCCATTACAATGTGAGGTGTGTGTGTGTGTGTGTGTGTTTGTGTTTGTGTTCCATCCATAATTAAAATACATGAAAACAGAAGACTCAGGTCAAGAGATCAAGGAAATACCTGGGTGCATCTTCACCTGTTTAAATAAGTATGGAGGTGACACACAGCTCTGCCTCATGTTTTAAGAAAATAAAAAATAAATAAATAATCCTTCCAGTAGCACCTTAGAGACCAACTAAGTTTGTTCTTGGTATGAGCTTTCGTGTGCATGCACACTTCTTCAGATGTTTTAACATTATTGATAGCTTTTCCTGGACTCCAGGACGGAGGAGGATGTGGCATAACAACAACTAATCAGTTGGCCAAGCATGCCTAGAGGTAACCAAACCTGGATCCCATTTTGAAATTCAATAAGGTCTGGATTAATTTCTGCCCAGCTCTACTAAGGGTCAATGTTAGTTATTTCTCAGAAGTAGGAATGTGAAAGGCCCTGTTTTCCATTGTGCCATGCAGCACCGTTTCTCTTCTGCTGCAGTTTCCCTTCTGCCAAAGTTCATTATTCATCTTGCTACCTGCTGTAGCAAAATTGTGTAATATACATAATTTGTGTAACTAATTTCATAAATTATGCAGGTTGCATTGTTATTACATTATTCCAACCTCTTCATTTCAGTGCAAAGGAAATGCAATGCAAACAGTGGAAAACATGCTTAATTACAGATTATTTGTGTACTGAAAGCAACAGCAGTAGGAGACACCAACCATATTCGTTGGATAGAGTTCTATTCCAGTCATGGGACAAATAAGTAAAAGTTGGCTATTTCCACACTTATTTCTGTTTTCATCAGGATTCTCTGACCTTTCTATCCATCAGCATTTCCCACTGATTTCAGTCAGATTTACTTCCAAGCAAGTGCATTTAGGATTGCAGTCTCAGCTGTCAGAAAGGACACCTTGAATTGATCCTGGATGTCTCTAGTCAGGGCTGATGCTGGAAAAACAGCGAGGGAAGCAGAAAGAGCCGTCTGTCTTTAAGCTGAAGGGACTGACAAGGAATATTTGAAAAGTCCAGCAAAGTTGGTGTTCAGGGTCATGAAACTGGCTCTTCTGAGTAGATTTCTCCCCCACCAAATAAACCCCCACATTTTGCTGGCGCATCAGATATAGATTTTTTTCCCATCTTCTGTTGTTGTTCTGTTTGCCTCAAAGGTTAATACATGTTGGTTATGAATGGGATTCTTGCAAAAAGGCAATTATCTCTAGTGCAATTATAGAGTTTCCCACTCAACAATAGATGGCTTCTCTGTATATACATTGTAACTACTTTTTTCTCATTAGCATTGGCTCAGTTGTTTATTGGAAAGATTATTCTAGCAAAGGAGCTGGAAGGATGTGATGGTGATGGTGGTAAACTCGCTGCCTTGGCTGCACCAGCCTTAGACTATCACGTAACAGACTTCTCTACCATGATAAAAGTGTCCCTGCTAGGGAAGGGGGAGAAATTTGGCTCGGTGCAAATTTGAAGGCGAACTTACATAATTTGCGATTTCCGAAACAAGATGTGAACTGAGCCACCGCCATGCTTTAAAGTTGTCATTTCTCCAACGGCACAATTTGCAGTGCTGTTCTCCAACCATGCGATGTGTACCAAAAAAAATGTATAAAGTAGGTTAAAGTGTGCATATATTAGTGAAAATAAGATACAAAAATGCATTATATCAGGAGAAATTGCATGCAAAAACGTAAGAACACAAGAAGAGCCTGCTTGGTCAAGCTAATGGCTCATCTCATCCAGCATCCTGTTGTCACAGCGGCCAGCAAGATGCCCATAGGAAACCATCATTACTGGGGCCTCCTGTGGCTTCCGGCATGTGGTGTTCGGTCAATCTTTGGCTGTGGAAGCAGAGCATAGCCATTGTGGCTAGTGGGAATTGATAACCTTCTTCGCCATTAATTCATCCAATCCTCTTTTAAAGCCAAAAATGTTGGTGGTCATCACTGCCTCCTGTGGGAGCAAATTATGTAGTTTAACTATGCTCACCTACAAATGCATGGTAGGAGAAATTCACAATGAAATGCTGGTGAATTTTCATGCGGTCTTTTTTTAGAAAAATGAAAAATGAAATAAAAATTGCAGATAGATGTGGAAATGTGGAGAACTGAGCTTCAGACTGGAAAAATGAGTGACACCAAAACTGATAGATTTGCACATGCATCCCACTCTATAAGAAGGAACATTTCCATTGTGTGATTTCTCCCAGCGCCACCTACACTCTGGAGTAGTACAAGCCACATATGGTTTTACCGCCACCAAAAAAATTCACCCAGTGAAGACCTGAGTTATGAATGCATAACCATTATGCATCATTTATTCAGGTATACAAGTTCCCAGTGTGGTTTGCTGATTCTCCCCCCAATGTGTGGGAGACGCAATGTCATTTGTCTGCTTAATGTCTGCTCAGTTAAGCAGTCACATGAGAGAAATTCCTGCTGCAGAAAATCAGTGTGGGTCTAAGGAAGTGGAAAATTTGACTCATGTATTCCATCCCACTCAATGTAATTTTGACAGTGGGTTACATGGAAGCATTTATTTATCAACTGTTCAAACATTACCCAGAATTAATAGTAATACTACCAGTAATGCTACTATTACAACTCATATTGTTGAGTTTTTTATTTTTATTTTCCCCAAAGTCAATTTTCTATTATTAGATACCAGGCCTTATGTCACGGGGGAGCTGTTATTATTAATTTTATTATCACTATAAATAACCTGCCCTTCATCCTAAGATCCTAGAGCAGGTTACAGCATTAAAAACAAAATTAAAAACAATTTCAAAGCAACTTAAATTCTTGGCTGCCACTACAATGCACTGGAAGTTGATAGTAGAATATAAATAATCATATTGAGTCAAAAGCAAATTATCAGAAGAAGAAGAAGAAGAAGAAGAAGAAGAAGAAGAAGAAGAGGAGGAGTTTGGATTTGATATCCTGCTTCTCACTACCCGAAGGAGTCTCAAAGCGGCTAACATTCTCCTTTCCCTTCCTCCCCCACAACAAACACTCTGTGAGGTGAGTGGGGCTGAGAGACTTCAAAGGAGTGTGACTAGCCCAAGGTCACCCAGCAGCTGCATGTGGAGGACCGGAGACTCAAACCCGGTTCCCCAGATTACAAGTCTGCTGCTCTGAAGTACCGGTATGTATGCCACATTGGTTCATTCTGAAGAGTCTGGGTAATCTAGCCTTCCCCCAACTTAAAATTTACATTTTACATTTTAAAAAAACAAACAGATTGTGAAAACTAATCATATTGAAAAGGCTTTGAGAAGGAGGAGGTGGTGGAAACAGAGAGGGCATTGGGTGATTCCCCCTAGGTATTCAGAACCTGATGTGTCCATTAATCTCCTGATACTGGTATTAGAATGAAAGCCCTTAATACATTGACAACCCCATTAGAAACAATAGAACTTTCTTCTTCTGAGCTACATTTCTCAGAGTTTCCTGTGAAGGAACCACTCTGAGAATGGTAGCTCTGTGAGGGGAATGGGGGTCTCCCACAACTCCCAGCACACTTAACAAACTACAGCTCCCAGAATTCTTTGGGAGAAGACATGACTGTTTAAATTAGTATCATAATCTGTAAATGTATCTGGATGTCGTCCCTATTTACAGGTGGAATCCACGAAATCAAGCAAAAGGGAAGGAAGAGTAAGAAACCCTCAGATCTCTTTTCAAAGCGTAGCATCTGATAGCTGGTGCTGGATGTAATAGCTTCCAAATCAGCATTAATCTTGCATAACCATCACTGTTACAAAGCATCTCCTTTTCTCAGTCTGCTTTGTTAATAGCTTGTCAGATATCACCTGGAAAGCATCTGTTACTGATGCTGCAAACAGCTCCCCTTTGTGACTTATCTTGCCAGGGATGACGACTCAATCTCTTTGTTTTCTTGGAGGTGCCACCACCACCACACCACCACTGCCAGTTTGAAGGCATCTATCAATCAGGCTGCAAACACAATCTAAGAGGCAAAAGGGGGTATCCCAAAATGGGGGTAAGGATAGTGTGAGGCATAAGCCATTTACGGTGAAGAACCCATGGGTTGTACCAACTAAGTTTTGCTCAAAGTAGTCCCATGTCCATTAGGTTCAGTGGTTTACAGTGAGTAGGACAAACCACAGATTCAGGAGAGGGTAAATAATATCATATATACTGTACTGGCAGTATTGGCAAGGCAGCTACGACAATGGCTCACCTCTGCAAAAGGGTAAGGGAGAATGTGATGCTAAAAACCAACACCAAGATGGAAGTCTACCAGGCTCGTGTGTTGAGCATGCTGCTTTATAAAAGTGAGTCGTTCACAACTTGCAACCACCAAGAGCTATGCCTCAAGGTTTGCCATATGTGGTCCATCGGGAAAATTTGGGACATCACATGGCAGGACAGAGTCTCAAATAAATATGCGCTCTCCAAAGCCCACTTTGCCAGCATGTTCCCAGTTTTGTCTCAGCAACGTCTGTGCTGGCTTGGTAATGTACACAGATGGAAGATGGCTGGATCCCCAAAGATGTGCTCTATAGGGAGCTGGCTTCAGGACCTGGAGCTGTTGACAGACCTACTCTGTGTTACAAGGATGTCTGAAAATGTGACATGAACATCAACCCCACTGTATGAGAATCCCTTGCATTTGATTGCAGTGCCTGGATACAGTCAGGCCATGCATCCATAGCAGTGACCAGAGGATGAATGACCACTGGGAGGAGGGCAGAGAGAAGAAACACCATGGTGTACCTGTAGCAGCAAAACTGGATACTTTCATCTGCCCCACCTGCAATAAAACATCTCTCCCATATTGGTCTCTACAGCCACAGCAGGTGCTGTAACTTCTCAAAGGTTTGACTTTACCCTTCCATTGCCTCCCAAGACAGATGGATGCCAACACACATGTGGTTTGAATTAGGAGTGACTGACCAGGCAAAAGTCTTGGGGTCATGGCAGATAGAATTTCTTGACATGGCACATAGTTAAACTATGAGGTTTGCTCCTGTATAATAACCAGCAACTTGGACAATTTTGAAGAGGGGTTAGACAACGTCATGGAAGATCAGACTATCAATGGTGACTGGTGTTGGCACTAGATTGGCCAATAGTCTGGATCAGTTTAAAGCAGTTGTCTGCATTCCTAAGGCTGTGGGACTGCATAAAAATGCATACGAGCAAGTTGTAAGGCTGCAATCTTTTGCATGAGAGTAAGTTCCATTGGTAAACGCTGGGTAAACATGCATCAGATCAGACTGCTAATCTGCCATTTCCACTGGAATGACTCTACTTGACAAATAATCTTTCTGTCCCCAGTCAACGCTTTCCTCCTCTCTTTAAGTAACGAGGGTGACCCTGAGCTTCAAATCCCAGCTCTCTATTATTTTCCAGGGGTAGTGATTGCATTCACTTCCATTTTGAAAGTGCACAGAGACAAATGAGATTTCAATCAGCAGGAGAGGTGTGGGGACTCTCAGCTCATATTAGCTGATAATAATTGCTCTGGGAGTAGGAAAGTTGCCCGCACATTTTAATTTTTTTATTTTTTGTTCCCTTCTCTGCTGGTTAGTTTGCAGAACAAAATGTTTGTTCCCGTGCCAGCTGAAGCAGGCGGGATAAGTCCTTGAGTGAGGACAAAATCTCCCTTCCTTTTGTTTTGTTGCCTGGAAGTGAACAAAAAGGACCCAGGTGTTCATCTTAAGACTGCTGAGAACATAGATGGGTGGTGGTATGACAAGTAGTAAGTAAACGCTAGCAGGTGCAGTCAGGTCAAATGCTGAATGTGTGGGCAGTGAACAGGAAAAAGTCGCGGATTCTCACAGGGAAGACCCAAGGGATGCTTTGTCAGCAGGGATCAGCTGGCTGTGGACAACAGCCTTGTTACAAATTGGAGCTTGGCTGCCATCCCAGCTTCATCGCTTGACCCCTGTGCATGATGTGTTGGAATGCAAGCCCTCAGAGCCAGGTTTCCATGTAACACTAAACCCTAGTCCTGCCCCAGTGAACAGTCAATATGCCACATTTGGCAATAGCTGCAGTTTCTGGAGCAACCTCAAGGGCAGTCCCACATAGAGCACCTTGCAGTAATCCAGCCTAGAGGTTACCATGGATGATGGTGGTCTGGCTATCCTGGCCCAGAAGTAGGTATAACAATATTACCATCATTTAAAGGCCAACCAACCCAAATCATGTATTCCAAAACAATATGTGAACCAAAACACAGTCATCCTTCTTGACTCACACTTCTCCAAATTTTGCACTCGTGTTCTCCAACTATGCCTACAGAAATGCACATACAAGGGTAAAGTGTTCAGAAAATATATTAGTGAAAATGTTATAGAAAAATTTGTCCTATTAGTGAAAATTGCTCTGGGGAAAAATGTGTATAATTAAAGGAAATTATGCACAAGTGTTTAGTCATTTGGTTACAGTTAAACATTGTGTTCTCCAGAGGTCTACCACCCTGGTGAGGAGTAACCAACCTCTAAACCGCAAGAAACACCTCTCAAATGGTACAATGGAGACAGTGAAGTAGGATGTCTTTGTTGCCCTCATAGCCACACCAGAGAGGGCCCTCAAGAGTGATCATGTCAAAATTCCAAAGTGAAACTAGGGCCTTAACAAGATCACCTGCTCTACTCTACTCACTGGGGTGGGGGGACCATCCAGAGCAATCTCTGGTGTCCTACCCTTGCTAGGAAGAATTGTCAGCAAATCCAAACCTCACTAGGAAATTGTATGACCATGAGAATGTAGTGATATCCACCCTACCTATTTCCAGACCACCACCACGCCTACCTGCATGGGGGCAAAGACTAAATCAAGGGTATGCCCTGCTCTAAACCAATGAGGATCTGTGCATTGGACCAATGGCCATCTGAGAGAGCATGAATTCTGAAGTCACCCAAAACCACGGTCCTGGGTTCCTTCAACCCCACACTAGAGGCAACCTTGACCAGCTTGATCAGGAAGACATTTGAGCACTAGGTGGGTGGTATCCTAACAGCATTCCTAATTTGTCCCTTTGGCCCAACATCAGATGCTGACCTTCCAGTCTCACTTCAAGAATGGGGGGTTTCCCAGTGGTGGAAAATAAACTCCTGTGGTCTACAGCAGCACCTCCACCCTGCCCCTCCAGTCTAGCCTGATATCACACCAAGTCTGCAGGTGGGCAAAGCTGAGTCAAATTTGGCCCTCCCAGGTCCGCCCCCCCCCCCCAATGTCTCAGTGAAACACACATTTGCATTCCACTGATGTAATTAAAAAAAATTTCCTTTGGAATCAGGATTTGTGAGCAGTCTGTTCAGCAGGCTCAGGGACGGCAGTGTGTGTATATCTAAACAAGGGGAATTAGAATCCACTCATCAACCATCAGTTGCCAATAGTGATAAACTTGCCACTCAGATAAGTTGCTGCCTCCCCCTTCCTTAAACACAGTTTCCCTGCAACATAAAGGTCAATTGAATTCATTACGGTGTTAAATGAAGTTCTGAGATTGATTGAGGGCTCCTTTTTAACGTTTGAAATAAATGAGTTGGTTTCTGCTTGACAAAATGCTGTAAAGGTCTCATATAAACTTCCCATTTAATATCCAAACTAATTTCTTTACATCATTTCCCCCTCAGTCTTTAATTTTGTGGCACTTAATTACCCTTCCCACCTTAAGAGAAAAAACCCACTTTCCCTCCAATATAATGCAGTCAGTGTTAATTTGAAAAAGGGAGATCAACAATCTGAAAAAAAGTTGAGTGTGGTGAGATGCAGAAAATGTTGCAGCTGGGCCAGATGAAAATATAAGCACAAAGGCACCAATCCTGGGGACCACAGGATAGATGCTATGGGCATCCCAGGGGAAATAGGATAGAGAAGGGGCGAGGAACCTCAGGCCTGAGGGTCAGATGTAGCCTTCCAGGTCTCTTTGCCTGGCCTTTGCCAGGACACACACCCTCAACATGAATGTGTGAAGGGTGCCTCGCTCTCTGGCTACGAAGGACGGAGCTGAACTGCTTCTCTCTCAGAGGAAGTGCCGCTGCCATCTGCTGGCTTTTCTCAATGACTTTGTGGGTGCTTGGCACTCACAATTATATTATTGTGGGTGCCCAGGCACCCACGACCCCCTGGAGTTGGCTCCTATTCTGTTACATAAAGAGAACACATGAAAGGAAAGATGAGACCTTCTTAAAATATTGGGAACTGATAAGGAAGCGACTGTGGCTGAGTTCAAACAAGTGCATCGGTTTCTGGAGGATGAAGAGAAGTACCTGGTGAATGAGGGGAAAGAGATAGAGAAGGAGAATGTGAAGAACATGGATGAACATTTGGCCAGACTCTCTGAGGAGCTCTCCTCTCCTGAACGTATCATCCAGGAATCAGAGAAGTATCAGCAGCAACCAAGTAAACACCTGCAGACTTGTCATAAGTATGTTGCAAAGGTATGAGTAGGTAGAGAAATTTGAAAATCCAGTGGTTTTCCCTCCTTCTGTGCGATGGCAAATATGGGAACTTTGTGGTATAAATCCCATTCTGAAGGGTGCCACAAGTCAATACAAAGACACTCTCGCAGACAGATATTGGCTACATTAAACGACTCAACAGCTTTAGACCCAGAACTGGAACCCCCTGAAACACTTGCAGATCTCTCCATGGAGACTAAAGATGTGGACAAAACTGGAAAGAGGAACTGACCCCAAAAAAGATTGGCAACTAAAACTGATGGAATATGCAGAGATGGCGGAATTTACCAGAAGATTAAGAGATCAAGATGATAAATGTTTTGTAGCAGAATGGGGGAAATTTATTGAATATATGAAAACAAACTGTGAACAATTAAAAACATTGATATAAACACAATCTGTAAGAAATCTAAGGGAATTAAAAAGGATAAACTGGTAAAAAGTGTAAATTTGGATATGCAGTAAGAATATGATAGAAAAATAAGAAACCGCAGAACGGGAGAGAGGAAAGTCACAGAAAACATTATTGAATTTGTGTGTATCTACATTCATTTTTGAGTATTCTAAAATAGAAAAACAGAAAAGAAAATACATATTTTTAAAGGAAAGATGAGAAACTGAAACTGACACATTTGCCCCTCCCTGTTCAGAATAAAGACCTGCATGGGTTTCTCAGGAAGCAAGGGTGGTGTCTGTCATTTCTAGGTTTTGTTTTGTGAATGCCTTGGTTGACCACTCTTCCCCTGTAGGGAAGAGCAGGAGGGAAGCGATCTTTAGGGCCTTTCAAGTTTGACAATGTGCCAGTACTAATGCAACACAAATAATGTTCCCTGTCAGCTCTGATAAAATTTGGAATCTATCACTTTCTTTTTCTTCAGAAGCTCTCGTTACCAACAAAAGTAATTACAATTTGTCCTTAATTCCAAATGTATTGCCTGGGAAAAGATACCAGGAAATGGGCAGGGAGGGTGAACACGAGTCCGATCAAATGGACTGCCGGGCGATCTCGATAATTGCTCCCGAGCTCACTGCCTCACCTTGCATTCTTTTTCATTATACTCTGCTGTCTGCAAAGCGATTGCAACCAGAAATATTCCCAACAGGAAGGCCAGAGGATGCATCCTTCTCCTTGGCTGTTAAAAGTTTAGTTGTCTATGTAGTTTCTGAGCCAAAATTTAAGTGGTAGTAGTCGAAGAAGAGACGGAGCCAAATCCCTAAACTTGAAACACACTGATCCGTTTCTGAAGTCAAGAAGACCAGCTTTGGACCTGGAAACTTCACCTGGGCATGCTGGGGTTTGGACCTGGGATCTTTGACATGCAAAACAGATGCTGTGCTACTGAGCCACATCCCTTCCCCTGAAAATAATAATGTTGGGTTGAGGTTCTTGTAATTGTCCAGTGAAACCCAATATTTTCAAGATGCATTCCTTCATAACCTTAACCTTCTGGGAAGGTTTGCTGGCACAATGGGCAAGGATTTAGGAATGAGTGTGAAATAGGAATTCTTTCTTTGCAAATTCTAAACTGACCTGGTCTACAGCTCACGGACAGATGTGTGGAGGTTTTGAAACAAAGATTGGCTGGCCATCTGCCAGGGATTCCTTAGGTGTGGTTTTTGCATTGCAGGGCATTGGACTAGCCCCCCTTCCAAATCTACAATTCTATGACTATGATGTCAGGTGCCGGGCAGTGCCTGAAGAGCCCTATTGAACGTGCTCTGCAAGGCAGCACTCTGAAAGGGGCTAATGAACCCCACTCATCCAGGAGCTTTTTGAAACTACGTTTGCCAAGTGCTTTCCACAGCAACAATCTACTTCCCTTTGCAGCTTGGCACAACAATCACATTATATCAATAGTTATTAGTCCTTCTTCAAGGTAATGGAGAGTGCCCAGTATTACAAGACCGCATATTAAATTTGACTTTAAAGTGAGTAGGATTAGTGGCTACTTCCTCTAATATCTTCGTTCAGACTCCCAAGGGTTTATAATGCATCACTTTCGAGTTTGCTTCATTTATTTTTAAAATTTATTTTAAAATACAAGATTTTTCATATGATTTGGGTAAACCTGATCACTTGCTAATTATTCAGTTAATCAAATGGCTCTTAAAGGGCTGGTTATAGGAGAACTATCCCAGTGGCCACAAGTTTATAGCTCTGTGACAGTTAAGCGTCTCCATAATATAGCCTTCCAAATGGCACACAATTGTCACAGGAAAGCAGTGCTCACCCCTGCAAAACACAGGAATGTCAACTAAAGCACCCATGACAGATAGCCATCCAATGTCTGCTTTAAAACATCCAAAGAAAAAGAGTCCACCACTTATGCCTACTTAGAAGTAAGTCTTACTGTGTTCAATGGAACTTACTGCCAAGTATGTAGAGGACTGCAGCTTTAATTTCTGTATTTAAAAGAAATATATCCTGACTTAAAATTACAAGACCTCCTATGTTTACAAGGTAGATTTTTAAAAATAAAAAATGCAAATATAATCAATAAAATTGCAATTATATCACAAATAACCAAGTGGTCAGTGTGCACATTACTTGCATTTCAGTTTGCATTCCTACAAATGTGTATTGTCTCTCATTCAATGTGCTATTGCACTGCTGTCTCTTGTTGTTGTTCAGTCATTCAGTCGTGTCCGGCTCTTCATGACCCCATGGACCAGAGCATGCCAGGCATGCCTATCTTTCACTGCCCCCCGCAGTTTGGCCAAACTCATGCTAGTCATTTCGAGAACACTGTCCAACCATCTCGTCCTCTGTCGTCCCCTTCTCCTTGTGCCCTCCATCTTTCCCAACATCAGGGTCTTTTCTAGGGAGTCTTCTCTTCTCACGAGGTGGCCAAAGTACTGGAGCCTCAACTTCAGGATCTGTCCTTCCAGTGAGCACTCAGGGCGGATTTCTTTAAGAATGGATAAGTTTGATCTTTTTGCAGTCCATGGGACTCTCAAGAGTCTCCTCCAGCACCATAATTCAAAAGCATCAATTCTTTGGTGATCAGTCTTCTTTATGGTCCAGCTCTCACTTCCATACATTACTATTGGGAAAACCATAGCTTTAACTATACGGACCTTTGTCGGCAAGGTGATTTTTAAGATGCTGGCCAGGTTTGGCATTGCTTTAAGATGCTGGCCAGGTTTGTCACGCCAAGAAGCAGGCGTCTTTTAAATTCGTGACTGCTGTCACTATCTGCAGTGATCATGGAGCCCAAGAAAGTAAAATCTCTCACTGCCTCCATTTCTTCCCCTTCTGTTTGCCAGGAGGTGATGGGACCAGTGGCCATGATCTTAGTTTTTTTGATGTCGAGCTTCGGACCATTTTTTGCGCTCTCCTCTTTCACCCTCATTAAAAGGTTCTTTAATTCCTCCTCACTTTCTGCCATCAAGGTTGTGTCATCAGCATATCTGAGGTTGTTGATATTTCTTCCAGCAATCTTAATTCCAGCTTGGGATTCATCCAGTCCAGCCTTTCGCATGATGAATTCTGCATATAAGTTAAATAAGCAGGGAGACAATATACAGCCTTGTCGTACTCCTTTCCTAATTTTGAACCAATCAGTTGTTCCATATCCAGTTCTAACTGTAGCTTCTTGTCCCACATAGAGATTTCTCAGGAGACAAATGAGGTAATCCGGCACTCCCATTTCTTTAAGAACTTGCCATAGTTTGCTGTGGTCAACACAGTCAAATGCTTTTGCATAGTCAATGAAGAAGAAGTAGATGTTTTTCTGGAACTCTCTAGCTTTCTCCATAATCCAGCACATGTTCGCAATTTGGTCTCTGGTTCCTCTGCCCCTTTGAAATCCAGCTTGCACTTCTGGGAGTTCTCGGTCCACATACTGCTTAAGCCTGCCTTGTAGAATTTTAAGCATAACCTTGCTAGCATGTGAAATGAGCACAATTGTGCAGTAGTTGGAACATTCTTTGGCACTGCCCTTTTTTGGGATTGGGATGTATACTGATCCTCTCCAGTCCTCTGGCCACTACTGAGGTTTCCAAACTTGCTGGCATATTGAGTGTAGCACCTTAACAGCATCATCCTTTAAAAAAAATTAAAACTCAGCTGGAATATGGCTTGTTATTAGCAGTGCTTTCTAAGGCCCATTTGACTTCACTCTCCAGGATGTCTGGCTCAAGGTCAGTAACCACACTACCTAGGGTGTATGAGACCTCCATATCTTTCTGGTATAATTCCTCTGGTATAATTCCTCCATATCTTTCTGGTATAATTCCTCTGGTATAATTCCTCTCTTAGGTCCTTCCCACTTTTGTCCTTTATTATGGTAATCTTTGGAAGAAATGTTCCTTTCATATCTCCGATTTTCTTGAACAGATCTCTGGTTTTTCCCATTCTGTTATTTTCCTCTATTTCTTTGCATTGCTCGTTTAGAGATGCCCTCTTGTCTCTCCTTGCTATTTTTTGGAAATCTGCATTCAGTTTCCTGCATCTTTCACTATCTCCCTCACATTTTGCTTGCCTTCTCTACCCCGCTATTTGTAAGGCCTCATGGGACAGCCACTTTGCTTTCTTGCATTTCTTTTTCATTGGGATGGTTTTCATTGCTGCCTCCTGTATAATGTTACGAGCCTCCATCCATAGTTCTTCAGGCATTCTATCCACCAAATCTAAATCCTTAAACCTGTTCCTAACTTCCACTGTGTATTCATAAGGGATTTTAGATTGTGTCTTACTGGCCCAGTGGTTTTTCCTACTTTCTTCAGTTTAAGCTGGAATTTTGCTATAAGAAGCTGATGGGCTGAGCCACAGTCAGCTCCAGGTCTTGTTTTTGCTGACTGTATAGAGCTGTCTCTTATTCAACTTGTAATATCACAATGTGCCAGGCTGTTGCTTATCATTGTTTTACCCATCAAGGTGGAGACCACACTTTTGCCTTCTGTAGTTATCGGTCAAATTGCTGACTGGCTAGCTACTTTCTGTCATCAAAGCATTGACTAACTTCCTGTTTAACATATGTCAGATAATTGATGAAGAGTCTTGACTATTATACTTCTTTCCATCCAGAGAAATAGGCTTAATTTGGAAATGCTGTACAGAACAATCTACTTTTTTAAAGGAGGGGTATGTGCGGGGTTCCTAATGGATAGCTCAGTCGGTTAGAGCATGGTGCTGATAACACCAAGGTCACAGGTTTGATCCCCGCATGGGACAGCTGCATATTCCTGCATCGCAGGGGGTTAGCCCCCCAGAGTGGCTGGGGAAACCCAACCAGATGGGTGGGATATAAATAAAATTATTATTATTATTATTATTATTATTATTATTATTATTATTATTATTAGATTAGATGATCCTCAGGGTCCCTTCCAACTCAAGATTTCTATGATTCCATCACCTCACTGAATGAATTTTGTGTATGTGTGGATGCATTAAACCTTTTTGGAAACTACTTGCCTTATTCTGAACAACCAACTTCAAATACATGATTTTCACTTCAGGAGTCAAAAGGGCCAAGGATGCATGGTACCTCCCTACCTAATATTTCATGAGCACAGGCTACTATTGATCCTCAATCAATGTTGATTCCTAGTAGATGAGAGAGAGGGAGAGAGGAATAGAGGAAAAGTGAGCCAAAACTATTTACCTAATTTCATGTTTGCTTCATGAGTGAAAGTTGACCCAAATAGGGGTGTCAGAGATGAAAACAAAAAATAGGAGCAGAAGTTTCTGGAGTTCAGTTTTTCAGCCCATTTCAAATCCATCCAGCGAATATAATCAGCATTCACAGTTGTTATTCCTTTCAGTCTGCAAATGATACATAGTTTATTAAGCCCCCTGCCATTCTCATTGTGTTTCCTTCACATTGAAATGAATGGAATAGAATAATACCAATGTAACTTAGGTAATTTATATACACGCAGGTCCTGCTTTCCAAACACAATGTGTTCCCAGAGAATCATTCGTTAGATGAACATTCACATAACAAGATGATGATTCACATTATTTCCTATGGAAACATTTCTTTTTTTTTTTTTTTTTTTGAGTGTTTTGTTTTAGTGGATAGATAAAGCCAGGAGCCTGATGGAAGGTAAGGGCACACTTTTAATTTAAGAATTCTGCAATTAAAGCGACATTAGACTATTCCAACATTCAGGAAGCATTCAAATGGGCAACGGGCTATATTTTCGACATTCAGCAGGTAAACCTGTAATCATAAACACACTTACAAGGCAACAATCCCCTTTGAACAACAGTGGGACCTACTTCCAAGAAAAGTAGCCTGGGACAAAGGATTTTTTAATACCCCCACGCCCCGAGGCTACATGCACACAGCCCCTGCTGCTAGATTAGGTTTAATAATATTCTTATACATACCAGCCAATAAGAGATTCACGGAAACTATTGGAGGGACTAGATATCCTATCTATCTGTGGAGTGATTTTGAAAACACAGCACTGGGTGACTGAAGGTGTGTCATGGGACTAGAGTAGGTCATGTGTTACTCATGGACAGTCTCACTCTCTGAGTAGGGGTGACTGGCTAGTGCAAAAAGGGAGAATGACCTCTTTGAAGCTGGAAGTTGTAAAATTTCATGCAACCCCTGGAGAACCCTGATTGAATGATCTATATCTATCTATCTATCTATCTATCTATCTAATCTAATCTAATCTACAGTAAGCATTTCTAATCCATGCTTTCTGTCTGAAACTGCTGCAGCCAATCAGCAAATGCCAAGCAAAGGGAAAACTGATTTGTCCAATCTCTCCTGATCCCTGATTTGTCAGACCTCTCTCCCTCCCTCCATGGTTTCTGCCTAACATGGCTGCTGCTGACCAACAAAATACAAACATGCAAGGAAGTGGGCAAACTCTGGCTATTTGGATATCTAAATCAGCTGTTTGTATAGCAAGATTTGGGTAGAATTCTGATATTTTGGATAATGAGTGTTCCAATAGGAGTTGTGTGTAATTATGTAAATTATGGAAGTTATAGAATTTCACCACAGCAGAGAGACGAAAAATGTAGTTGTTGGCAGGAGATGAACAGAAACAGTGTCTCATGTGCTAAATACACAGCTGAATGGAAAGCAATGCCTTCTTACTCCCCGTATCCCAAATCGCTGTTGCTGCGGCTTCCAGTCCACAAATGATATGTAAATGATTACTTTTTTCTCCTTTTTGCATAGTATTTCCTTTGCACTGAAGTGAATGGGGTGGAATAACATGGCGACAGCTTAAACTAATTGTGTAAATTAATTGTGTGAATTATGTAAATTAATTACTTATGTAAATTAATTGTGTGAATTAATTACTAATTATGTAAATTAGTTTACATAAACTAATTTATGTGATTTACATACACGTGCTCTGGTCCATGGGGTCACAAAGAGTCGGGCACGACTGAACAACAACAATTATGTAAATTACATAAGTTAAGTAAATCTGCCAGTGCAGACAGCACACTGGAGTTGTTGCCAGAAGTAAAACTGCAGCAGAATGGAAGTGTTGCTGCATGCCAGGAATTCAAGGCAGAATGGAAAATGATGTCTCCTTAACAGCCTTACACATGGAAGTGATGGCTATGGCAAGAGGCAAAAGTGGGGGAAGTCAGAGGCCAAACTGCATTGGACCAGAACCAGAAGTGGGTGGAGCAATGGATGTGCCTCTTACTTTTATGCAGTAGCTTCCATTCCATCTACCCCAAACTGTTTCTACATATGTGCACGCACACACACACACACACACACACACACACACACCATGCACACACCACTCAATCCACAGAAGCACAAGGCATGAACACAATTCAAGAAGACAGGTCCAACCAAGCAAAAGCACTTCAAACGGGTGTGAAGCATGGCTGGAGAGGGGTGTGGCCTGTGGCATGGAGATAGTGCCAAAAGCCAAATAGAGAAAACTGGAGGGCCACATTCAGCCCACAGTAGAGAAGTTCCCCATCCCTGGAACATGATGAGTATGCTGGTTTGGAAGCAAATGCCAGAATAAGAGAATATTCTGTGCAGGTTGAAAAGGAATAAGTTACATGCATTCACTGAATGATTAATGGTTTTCTCAAGCCCCATTTCCAGATGGGCCGGCTCCCCTCCACAGATGTCCCTATCATTGTCACAGTAGCCCCACTGTCTTCCTGACGGGTTCCCAGGTATGTTGCAGCTGTTCTTCTCACTGAAGAGCGATGGCAATCAGGGCATGAGGGGGTGTTGACTGTCAGGTCTTTGTTATTCCACCTGACTCATGGAACATAAACAAAGATTTTATGATGAATTCCACCAACACCAGGAGTCAGCAGGGCTTTGATGTTTTGCAATTGCTTTCTCTAAACACACACACACACACACACACACACACACACACACACTAAAGCAATGTGAAGGCACCATGCTGGTGTTAATGTATTCTGTCACTCTGCCTGGAAAAAAACACACAACGCCAAGATGTGTCATTCTGTCACATGTCGGGAATAGAAAGAAGTCACCCATGTCTAAGCTGCCCACAAATACCACCACTGGGAGGGAGTGGAAGGGGCTGTGTTTCAGGAACTTACACAAAGCTGAGAGAAATATGCAGAGCAGAAAAAAGTAGCTTCCATGAGCAGCATCGAGAGCCAGTGTGCAGAACTCTTGATCTTTGGTGAGCCTCCAGGGATAGAGGTTGCAGGAGGTAGAAGGTCCCAGGGTCCATCTCTGGCATCCCGCAGGAAGGCAGGAAGAGTCTCCTGCCTCAAAGCCTGGAGATGTGCTACCACCAATGTCAACCAAATGTAGCCAACACTGGTGCCCTCCAGGTGTTTTGGACCACAACTCCCATCCAACAGCCAGTGTGGTGTAGTGGTTAAAGTGCTGGACTCTGACTTGGGTGACTGGGGTTCAAATCCCCACTCAGCCATGAAGCTCTCTTGGTGACCTTGCGCCACTCACTTGTCTCTCAGAGTTGCTATGAGAATAAAATGGGGAGAGGGAGAGCTCCTTGGAAGAAATGGTTGTCTGTAAATGCAATAAATACATACAAATACATTTCTACAGTTTCCATGCATCCCCAACGTTTGGTGAGCATTTCACTTCTTATCATGAGCAGATGATTTCAGCAGTCGCTACAGGTACGCTTAGCAGGATGATAATGTAATTGAAAGAGCTTGGATTGTTCCTACCTGTTGATCAGGAAATGATTATTACTGAATGACAAACTGAAACCCAGCAGGATCAATTCTATTTCCTTTGAATTACAGAAGAAAAAAACCCCCCATCACCCATTCTCTCTGCTTATTACGCTTTCTTATTTAACTTCCCTTCCATTACAGATGATTCTATTTAATACTTGAGTGAGAATGCTGGCGGCTTGGCTTCTTTATGGGCTTTTCCTCCAGCACATTACTTACCCACCCCCCTCCACCTCTTGCTGAGAGCTCTAAAACTTTTCCAATTAATTCTGAGAATCTAATTGCCCAAAGTGGGAAGTCCCATTTTACAATGTTACAGCAATGGAATAGTGATATACAACCCATTCCCCTTATCCAACCCTCTACTTTCCACAAGCTGTTTCCTGAGATCCATTCTAATTCGATCCACTTTTGCATTTGGAGGCAAACTTTGCTAATGCACACTTTCCGATATGATAGGCAAGAACTTCCATGTCTCCAAAGTTTGCAATGCAGTTCCCTAGCCACGTAATGTGTACAAAAATGCCTTAAAAATGCCTTAAAAATGCATATATGGGTGAAAATAACAGACAGACATGAATTGTTCTAGGGGTAATTGCTTTGCAAAAGTGTGTTCATTAGGCAAAATGCAAGCGTGCCTATCAGGAGAAAATGGCACTAAGATCCTGATGAATTTTCATGAGGACCTTTTTTTTATTCCAAGCTGATATTGAAATGTAGAGAACTGAACTTAAGACTGGAAAGAATGTGAAGCTGAAATGGACAGATTTGCCCCCCACACACACACACACTTCCCATGAACTGTATCTCTAGTCCCATTCAAATTCTTCGCCTCAATATATGCCAGTTTTCCAGGAGACACTGCACATCTGAAAGATCCTGGCAGGTATGTTAGGCTATGATAGAATGACTTCTCCAAGGTCAGCAAACAAGCTTCATAGTTTAGCAGGGAATTTAGCAGTTACTTTATTCAGGTATACTAGACCTGCATTACTTGCATGTACAAAGGTACAAAGAAACTCCAATTTCACTACATTCTTCTGCACTCTTTATCTTCCAAATTATCTCTTTAGGATATTGACCTCCCTCCCTCTTCTTTCCTTTCCCTCCTTTCTCTCTCTCTCTTGCTGTCTTTCGGGTCCATTCCTAATGACATCCTCGCTTTCCCCTTCATTTCCGCTTCTGAAAAATATGCATTCATCTGTCTTTCCTATCAATTGATTTTCATGTTAAAGCTGCTCTTTGTCTGCCCTTGATTCATGCCTTGCAGGGAAACGAAATGCCCGTAAATGAAATGGCTACTCTGCTGCTTAAGAAACTAAAATTTACTGACAGCTCATACGCTCCAAATCCCCCAAAGCAGGGGTGGGTGGGGAGGGGGCATGATTGGCTCAATTAATTATAAATGTTTTAATTTAAATGGCTAATGTAGGAGATAGTCAGATATAAAAACCTCAAACGACCAAAGTGTTTTATGAGTCCTGAAAGATCGCTCACTTCTTGCTCAAAATCATCCTGCAATCAATGGAGAATTGGTGCCCAGCTGATGGCCTGGGAGGCAGCAGAGGTCTTTTCTTTTAAATCAGCACTCTGTGGTACACACTGGGCAGTCCATTTTCTGGGTCAGAAATGCTTTCAATAGAGGACAGATGCTGCTAAGAATGGTGGATAAATTTGGTTCAGTTCACATTTAAAGGCGAATATACCAAAATTGCATTCCCTAAAACAAGGTGGGAACCACAGCACAACCTTCCTTCAAAATTCACACTTCTCTGAATTTTGCAATGCAGTTCCCCAGCCCAAAGAATGTGACCAAAAATGCTTGCGTAAACATTGCTGAAGATAACATTAGAAATGCACTATATTAAATTGAATTGCTTGCAAATATTTTGTGTTTGTGTGTGCAGAATTGCATGCAAAAAGGTGTATATTAGGAGAAATTCATACGGAAGTGTCGATGAATTTTCCTGAGGACTTTTACAAAAATCACAAACTGATCAGGAAATGTGGAGAACTGAAGATGGAAAAACGAGAAACAGATTTGCCCATCCATGTATGCTACAGCATAGAAATATAAAGAGAACCATTGAATGTAATGATTTTGGAATTGTGCTCATGGGAGCTCTGTGGGTTCCTCCAAGCAGTGGCAGAGGAAGCCTCCATGCTGGCCGGGGCTGCGACCGGGCAACCTGCCATGCAAGCGGTGGCTCGTGGGGCTGCCCCGTCCATCCGTGGAGCAGCACGGATGGAGTGCAGGGCGGTGGGGAGTGGCGGAAAGGGCCGGGGAGTATCACTCCCCTCCCATGGAACCCGGGGTGAAGTGCCCCCTACGCCCCGCCCTTCCTACACCACTGCCTCCAAGAGAAGATCAGTAATGGCAGATATGCTTCCCTATGTTAGCATATAGAGCTTATATGCAGAAGAAGTAGTTAACTTCAGTCAAATTAATCCTTGCTTGGAGCACAGCTTTAGTTGAAAAGTATTCAGATTGAGACTTGGTATAAAGTAAGAAAGCTTATGTTTTTTAAGCAAGGACATTCTTGATAGGAAAGAGTTCTGTAGTTCTAGCTGTCTAGTTGGAGAAGCAAAGAAGCCATGCTTATCCCTCTGTTCTCAGAAGCCAGATGCAAGATAACCCCTCGCCTCAAGGTCCAGAAAAAAGACTGTGAGAAGGAGCAGGAAATTGCAAACTGGATGCAACTAAGATTTATCAGTCTAGACATCAAAGACATAGAAGTCAGCAAAGCAATAAAAGAACAGGGATAGTTTGGGAATCTGGAGGTCCCCCACTCTGTCTGTCTTAGCCTATGCAAACCTCTCTCAGAAAGCTGAGTTAACACCCAAATTTCCAACACCCTAAAGGACTTTGATCCTTTACAATGGGGGTCAGAATCCTCAGGCCCTAGGGCCAAATGCAGTCCTCCAGGCCTCTCTCTCTGGCCCTTGGGACACTCCCCAGGCAACTCACAACCCCCTGCCACACCCTCTTCCCCCAGGCTGCACCTCTCACTAGCCTAATTTAACATCCTCCTTGAGTGATTTTGCTTGGTTGGAAATGTGTCTTTCAACTGCAGGGATTGGCACGTGCCAACCAAATTCAACATCAGAGGGAGCGATAAATCCATTCACCTCATCTGGTGAGCGGAGTTGTGGCCAGGCATCCGGGATTCTGCAGTGATCTGACAGGGAGGTGGAGAGTTGACACCCCCTTCCATGTCATCCTGGCCAGTTTGCTGGTCCTGGGAGGGGCCACGCTGAGTGTGGCCCCACTGGCCAATCAGTGCCAGGAGGGGGCGTGGCCATGGGAGAGTTAAACCATGGCACGGCCAGGCAGGCCCTCCTCTCTCAACAGGTAAAATAGGCGTCTTCAATGCCTTGTTTCTCTGCTGTGAATTTTGAGGGTCCCTTCCCCAGCTCATTTCAGGCTGTCTGGAAATGGCATTACTTCTGTTTTCTTCTCCTCCATCTCATCCAGCCCACTCACCCAAGCCCTTGTAAGCAGCTTAGCTGTTGAGAAAAGCCATCTGACAGTTCCCAGCCATCCGTTATTCTTTAGCTGAGCAGCTTTGTGATTGAAAAGTATCCCACAGCATTGCCAGGACCCCAGCTTGGTTCTTCCAGCAGTAAATGAATGCTTAGATCCGCAACCAGTTTTCTCCACCCAGTATCTGTGAGGAAATCTGTATTGAAAGAGTTCCAACATAATTCAGGACTGGACTGGGTGATCCCTGCTTCTGATCCAGCCTATACCTGTGAAGGAGTAGATTACAACTCCCATCACACCCTGTGTCTTAAACACAGAGTTTAGGGAATGGCATAAGCATTGGAAAGGGTGGGGCGCAGATAGGAATGTCTGAAGGAAATTAAATGCATACAGTACCAACTGGCAATTGCATCATTAACACTGGCTGTTCACAACAGCAGTTCACAACAAGCTGTGGATAACTTTGGAGCGGATCCCTGGTCAAGCCTTACCAATAGCACAATCCAAACCATATCTATGGAGAAGTAAGTCCAATTGAGTGCTGCTGTCATTGGTGAGTGTGTTTAGAATTGCAGACGTCAGAGGCATCAGTCTGTCCTCCTGACTGTGTGTTTCCCCAGCTGAAATCTCCACACTAGGCACCCCTCTTCTTACAATAGCCTTGTCATGAGGTGCCTGGCCTGTGGGTACTTAACCCTTCTGGCCAGAAGCAAGAAGGATAGATTAAATGTTCCTTGCCCAGATTCCCAAAGTAGATGTGAAGGAATGGTCCCTTACCTTCAGCTAGACCTGGGAACACCACTTTAGTTAAGGTTTCCATCTTAAATCACAACCAGTGAAATATTTGCTCATTTGTTAGACATTGTTTTTATTTGAGTGGCATGCTCTCACCAGGGACTGCCCTGAGCAGTACCTGTTTATCTACTTGCACTGGCATCCTTTCAAACTGCTAGGTTGGCAGGAGCTGGGACAGAGCAACGAGAGCTCACTCCATTGCAGGGATTCAAACTGCCAACCTTCTGATCAGTAAGCCCAAGAGGCTCAGTGGCCCTCAGATTGAAACCTCAGTCTGTTATCGTAACTGCAGTTCATATAACAGACCTATTGTAGATGGACGAGTGGTCTAGGCAGCTTCCTACGCTATCAAAATTACAACCCTCTTTCTTTCTTTCTTTCTTTGCCAAAGTGGCTGAAATTTACAGGCACAGGATCCCCGTCTCAGTGTATGATTTTTTTCAAATTATGGACAAATAGCTCCAGGGCCTTTTTGTAAGGGAAGTAAAAGGGAATCACTTTCCTCTGTAAACTCTTATGAGGATGGGGTTCCCTCTGCTCTTTCTTGCCTTAAGAAACTTAAGAGATGGCTGAATTGTGTGTGTTTTCTTGTTTGTGTCCTCCAGTGGGCCTTACAGCAAGAGGCTGTCTAGACTGCTGCCTGTGGAGTTATGAAGAGCTCTGTATCTTTCCCATTTTTCTTAAAGCAGGGAAACATGTGATGGTGGTGGTTTTTAATTTAGAAACTTAAATGAAGCTCTTACTTAAAAAAAAAAATTAATATCCACTGTTGATGAATGTTAACAACATTTTGGGCAATCTCACTTCTTGCAAAGCCTATGGATCTAGATAAACATAAAGACAAGGAAAACATAGAGCTGTAAGGTATATAAAAGTACAGAAGCAACAGAGTGACATGAAGCTATGTGGAGGCCCTGATCCAACTCAGTGTGTGGAGGGGATAGGCAGTATTAAATTGTACTTCAACTCGGAAGGGTCATAAAGGCCTCCACATCACCCTGATTCACCTCATTATTTGGCTCCCACACAGAGCTGATGCACACCCCTAATAAATACTGTATGCTTGACAGGTAACTATTTCATGATTCAGTGGCTCAAGGAATGGCATGTACAGAAAGCTTGCTGTTCTAGTAGTGCACTGATGACTGGTAAACCTAATAGCAATCCAGAGCTTAGTGCATTGTAATCAGATGTAAGCAAAGTGCACCACATCATCATGCTATCTCAGCAAAGATCTCAATAAGTCTGAGAGGAGTTTCGATTGGATTATCTCAAGCATGTTCTTCATTTTGCCCCTGTGTCATCTGCAAGGAACACATTCGTCTCTCAAAGCAAACTGAAACTCTAGGAGGGAACTGCAATTGTTCCAAGTGGTGCTGTCTCCACACACACTATCAAACAGTGCCCTCTGCTTTATCTGACTTGGCAAAACCTACTCCCTGTCAATTCGGCCAGAAGCAAATTGTGGCAAATGCAGAAAGATATTGACAAAGCCAGCTCCAATAATGGCCATTTCAAGAGGCAGCCAGCATTTTGTCCTCCTCCCGCAGATGGGACTTGCCAGCAGTTGAAGACAAAAACTATCAGATCAGGGCGTTGGTGGGGAGGGGAGTGCGGAATGGTGTCTGCGCGAGCGCCAAACTCTTTAGCCTAATTGCAGGCTGGAAGGTAGTATGTTCACGTGCCAGCCATCTGGAAGGGTTATTAGCAATTTGCTTCACTTCTGTAGCAAATTAGAGAGAGGAGAAAGTCGAGGGCTGAGCTCAGTCAGGCTACCTGCCTGGACTGCTAATTGGAGTGGCTGGCAAGATGTTCTGTGAGTTCTGGAGCATGAAGGGTGTGGCTTTCTCTCCCGGTGGAGCAGTTGCAAAGCGGAACCCAAAGATATCAGACATGTTTATTTTGGGACAGCAGAGGCAGGGAACCTTGACAGGCCAAGGGCCGCATGCCATTGGTGGGTGGGGCCAGAGACAAAACTGGGCTCAGCAATGGATATACATATTAACTTTTTGCAGTAGGCTGTTTTCTCAACAAGATCCCACTTTAATGCCAATAACAGACCTTATCGGAGTTCAGGGACATGTCCTAGCCAGGCAAAAACACTTGAAGATGTGAAGCAAGGCGAATGAGTGGAGTGTCTGGGGAGGGGGTGTGGCCTGAGAAAAGCCCCAAAAGCTCAATAGAGAGGTGGGGGGGGCATTTTGGGGCCCTGTCCCTGAGCTTACCCACTTCTGTGTTGGGAAATGGAGAGGTCAGGATTCCAGATTAACAAGAAACAACACCTGTACTGTTAGTCCTTCATGTGTTCCCAGACTCTGCAACAATTGCTTTTTCCCTTTAAGGAGGGCAAAGGATGGACCCTGCGAGTTACTACGCAGTAATAGGAATACACATTATGTATTTATTTCACTTATGTATGAGGCACCCCTAAGGCTTCCCACAGCGATGTACAATAACATCTAGAAAACAATTATGTATAGAACAAATGTTAAAGGAATTTCATATATTTAAAAATTAGAATATCAATTCAAAATATGAAAGCAGTTTAAAACAATAACCGGGTGACTTTAAGGAAAGTGTAAGGTGATATACTACACAACTACCAGTTGTGTAGAACTCCCCCTGCTGAAAGATGTAGGAAAGGTCTTCTTTTTCACCTGCCTTCTCTATTATGGAAGAATGAGGGGAAAAGTTATTCTCTCCACACTATTCATGTTCATATTACTCTATGTCAGGTCCCTCCCCACCTATTAGTAAGCTTAATTGCTTTTGCAGCCTGTTTTGCAAATTCATTTCTTCCCCCATCCTCAAGTGACCCCTTTAAACATTGTGGGAACTCCAAAATGATACCTTTTGGCTTCTGTTGCCTTAGTAACAGACTACCCTGAAAAACAGAAATGGGGCATCAGGAGGGGGGGCAGGGTAAGGCCTTGGCAGGTTTATGGCAGAGTAGCTTCCCTGTGACTCCCTCGGCATTTTAGCTTCTAGGACCAACCTGGTTAAATGGGAATATGCTGAAAATAACATCATATCACACCCTCTCAGAAGCAACACGGATGGATTTCCGATTCACCCACCACCTGCTCAGTGCGGAAGAGTTATTCCTTGCCTCATAATTACTTAGAGGTGCTTACAAGCATTGGTTTCTAGGCAACCAGAGCTATCTTTATTTTTATTTTTTATTTTTTAAAAAAACCTTCTTCCCCCTCTCCTTGTTCATTATAAATGTTGGAACAATGTCACGCAGCTTCTAAGCAGAGACAATATTTGTTTAGTGTTTCTTTTAATCAGTGGCCTACCTGCTGGCTTCCATCCCTTAAATTCACGGCCTGCTATTGTACAAGCATTTTAAAAAATGACAATAAAAGGAAGTTGTTATGACGGTGGCCTAGTTCTCACTGAAGGGGTAAACCCGTGTTGGGCCAAATCACTTGAGATTGCACGTGGATGCTGCTTACATTATCCCCAACTAAGGATACAAGGGTTGTTGGAGTATTTGCACAAAACAGAGACTCAGAAATAGAAGCCCACCCACCACCCTCAGTCTTCTCACAATAATAAGGTCAGTTCAAATCCAGTACCTACTACATTTCTAAAGAAATTCTCAAGTGCCCTGAGAATGAGGCAGGGGGGGGGGGAATGAAGCTTCTTTCACAGGGAAAGAAAACCTGTGAAATACAGGAGGGTGGATTTTGGCACGGCACTAATTTAGGTGACCTCCTGGCTTAAACCACGGCCAGGCACTTGAGTGCCAATTCAACCCCCACCCACCCCTCCACACCCAGAGACATCAAAGCACCTCTCCAGACTTTCAGGTGATTGATGCAAAGGTCTAAAGAGGGTTTCTAACTGCATTTAGTTGGACATGCTTAGAAACATTCCCATGATCATCCTTGATAAGACAGAATTCCCAAGGGCAGGGAAGTTTTCAAAGCATGTTCAACAAAGCACTGTTTGAAGAAACCCTCTTCAGAACTTAGGTTATGCCCCTATGGTTGGAGGCAATAATGGTTCTGAAATGTCACTGGAAGCCACAGGAGGACAGAGTCGCGTTTGCCCGCTTCCCACAGAAATCTGGTTGGCTGCTGTAAGAACAGAAGCTGGATTAGACGGACATTGGCTTGATCCAGCAGGCTCTTTTGTTCTTCATACAAAACCCTTGTGTTTTCAAGGAATTCAGAATCCTAAAAACTAGGGAGGAAACTGACAAAAATGTAGAGAATTTGGGAAAGAGACCTGCTCCTGTTCCAAGACAGGCTATCCTGACTAATACTTCTCTAAGCCATAGAGGGTTGCTGTCATTACACAGAGGTTACTGGGTGCAATGGTAACATGTTCCTGCCCACCTCATTGTCCTACACTATCTTTCTGCATGGTGCTGGAGGAGACTCTTGAGAGTCCCATGGACTGCAAGAAGATCAAACCTATCCATTCTCAAGGAAATCGGCCCTGAGTGCTCACTAGAAGGACAGATCCTGAAGTTGAGGCTCCAGTACTTTGGCCACCTCATGAGAAGAGAAGACTCCCTGGAAAAGACCCTGATGTTGGGAAAGATGGAGGGCACAAGGAGAAGGGGACGACAGAGGATGAGATGGCTGGACAGTGTTCTTGAAGCTACTAACATGAGTTTGGCCAAACTACGAGAGGCAGTAAAGGATAGGCGTGCCTGGCGTGCTCTGGTCCATGGGGTCATGAAGAGTCGGACACGACTGAACGACTGAACAACAACAACATCTTTCTGCAGGTTGCTGTCCCAAGCAGAAGGCTAAAGGTCCCCCATCAATTCACGTTCAAAGACTGCGACCTCTCTGTAAGATAAAGTGTAATCTAATTAACTTTTGCTTGGCTGCTCAGATCCCAGAATAATTTGGAGGTATCTATGTAGGTCACATTGCGAACTCCATGCTAGATGGCTCTCTACCACCCTGCCCCCAGCAATTTGTCTCCCAGGCATCCCTGATCACTTCTCCCCTCTTCATCCTACAGTCTGTAGCTGTCCTTTTGCTCCCAGCTCTTGGAGTTAAGACTATCATTACTGGTCAAAGTAGCAACGATTAGGCTATCAATCAATAGGGTAATTAGTGTATTGGAAGTCATTAGGGATTCGAGGTCCACACATTGGCTCCAGCTAATGACCTTAAAAGTCAGTGGAAGAGGGCTGAGCTGCTCCACGGAAGAAGCAAAAGGGAATTAGATTTTGAAATGGCCTCTTATGAGCATGCCGAGGGCTGTTCTTTTATATTCCCTCATTCCCCCCCCCTTTGTTCTTTTTTGTGATTCCCTGGAATTCAAATAGAGGGCAGCAGCTGATGCAATGAATGGACCATCAGGGCAAGCACTTCCTCTGGACATAGATTTCATAAAAGGAGTAATGATTGCCTGGCTTCCAACTCTCACAGACTCAGCTGTGCTGCGATGCTGAAAGGTAAAAAGACCAAGAGGTGCATGAGAAGGCCAGTCTACAAAGAGCAGTCCATCTGGCATCCTGTTCTCATAGTGGCCAACCAGATGCCTGTGGAAGCCCACAAGCAAGACCTGAACACACAGCCACTCTCCCTTCCTATGGTTCCCAGCTACTGGTATTCATATCTCCATTACTGGAGGGACTGACAGCCTTTTCTTCTATGAATTTGTCTAATCCCCTTTAAAAGCCATCCAAGTTGGGAGCCCTCACAGCATCTTGTGGTCGTAAATTCCAGGCTTTTCTCAGGATGTTGGATTTTCAGTATTGCGCTAGACTGGAAGAGAGGAATTGGGTGCTGCATCTGTGTGCATTTTCCACATGTGAAGAATCTGCTTCAGCAGATGCAGAAAGTGTTGCTGGGAATCCAGCCCCCCATATACATCCATTGGCTGGCTGATGGAACTACAATGCTGGATTATACAGAATTTAGGCAGGGGTCTTTTGAAATTATCAGCACTAGCCAAGACACCTTGACTGCAGGATTCTTAGCTTGGGTTGAATTGCCCAGCTACAGGAAAGGCATGCTCAGCACCCTTAAAAAAAAAAAAAATTTACAGCATTTATACCCTGAGGGGAAAAGGTCTCAGGAATGACTTACAAAAGTCCTTTCTAAGACAGTACCTGTCTCAGGCTTCCAATCTAAGAAGAAATGGCATATGAGGGGGGAAATGAGGAGAGAGGGAGGAAAGAAAGGCAAACTCAAACCTAAGTTTTCAAACTTTCCTAGAAAGTTTAACAATTTATAGTAAAATAAATAAGTTTTTACCTGGCCAGTGACATTCCTCATGAGAGATCACACATTGCTTAGCCAGAGCCCCACACAAAATGTTGGTCATTGATCTCTATGTTCGATCCTATGTTATAGAGCAGGGGTCAGCAAACTTTACTGTCCCTCAGACCTTGTGTGGGGCTGGACTATATTTTTTTTTCTTGGGGGGAAAATATGAACAAATGCATGCCTGTAATTTAGGTTTTGATTTTGTATACAATAAGTATGGCATCCATTGGAAAAGATGGAAGTTTAGTTGCTGGGTGTCATGTGGTATACTTTGGGAAGGAAGGAAGGAAAGAAGGAAGGAAGGAAGGATAATTTTCACTTTGAAAATGCCTTTTCTATTGTATACTTTTATCTTAAGAGAAAAGTAAAAGGAGAAAGCCAGGTCAGAACAAATCTTTTGATGTGTAAATTAAATGCATCATCTAATGGGTCCTATTCCAAGAGCCACCTTTTTTTTAAAAAAAAAAATGCTGGCCTGAATAGAAATGGTCATTGTAATGTCCTTTCTTATTTAAATGCATATTCCCCCCTGTTGAGAAAAATTGTTTCTCTTCTCTCTGGCAAAGTGGAGAGATTTTAGGGCAAAGCCATTTCTGTCTAAAAGCAAAAGACCTCGAAAGTAGTTGCCATCCGTTTGATGTGGAATTTTCTTCCTCCCCTCCCCTCCCCTCTTCACCATCATCCCGTTAATCTACTTGCCTTCTCCACCTTGAACCAAACTTTACTTGCCTCTGAGCCATGCAGAGCACAGAGGAGGCAGAACTATGGGGAAAGAGCTTTAAAATTTATCATCATACACTTCATCTCGGCTCCGGGGAACTTTTACTGAGAGCATTAAAAGTAAGGAAAATTGCTCACACTTTATAATGTGATACATTAACTTAAGCGACCGCACCGATAAGAGTGCATTTAATTACTGCTGCACTAGTGTGTTCTGTGACAGTCAGTGTGCTACCCATTAGCTCCTGCATCCTGCTACGAGCCAGGACAGCTTGCAAAACTGCTGAGGACCAATAAGGCTGTAATTGCTAAACTGCTTCCTTGTGCTAACTCCCTCTTTTTTTCTTTCTTTCAACGCTGCATAAAAATGTAAGAAGAGCGCCCGCTGCATCAGACCAAAGGCCCATCTACTCCAACATGCTGTTCCCACAGTGGCCAACAACCAGACCCTATGGGAACCCCACAAGCAGGACCTGAGCATAGCAGAACTCTCTGCACTCGTGATTCGCGGCAACTAGCATTCAGAGGCAGACGGTCTCTGATCCTGACAGTAGCACATTGCCAGCAATCAGAGCTATTGATGCCTTTCTCCTCCATGAATTTGTCATTTGGCAGTCATTGGCAACATGTTGCGGTTGTGAATTCCACAGTTCGACAATCGTAGAATCGTAGAATTGTAGAGTTGGAAGGGACCCCAAGGGTCATCTCGTCCAACCCCCTGCAATGCAGGAATCTCAACTAAAACATCCATGACAGATGGCCAACCAAAGTCTGCTTTAAAACCTCCAATGAAGGAGAGTCCAATTGTCTTTAACTTCTTTACTTTTTTAGTTTAAAAAAATACAAATAAGAACCATATACACCCACCTCCCAAGAAACATTCCATTTAAAGTTTAAATGTTAATTGAGTAGCCAGCTGCTTTAATGATTGTTCTGTGCTGCTTTTAGTACTTTTTTAAAAAAATGTTTCTATATTGCTATGCACCATCCTAATAATTTGTGAGAGGATTGCAAATAAAAACTGTTATATGCCCTTCCGTACACATTACTTGGCTGGAGAACCACACTGCAAAATTCAGAGAAGTGCAGGTTTCGAAGGATTGATGTGTTTTGAATCATGTATTGTTTCAAAAACTGCAGATTAGCTAGATTTGCTTTTAAATGCAAATTGAACCCAACACACTCTCCCCGCTCAGGTCACCTGAATCAAGTCAAAGTGTCCTCAATGAAAAAGTCACCGCCAGACCCCAAACAGCCTTTTACAGTTTCCACAACATGTTGCCAGTTGCTTCCCTGCTTCCTGGAGCTTTGGCAGCAGTTTAAAACCCAGCCAGCGCTAATCCATATAAATTCTGTTAATCATAGATATAATCTTTTAAGCATGCTGTAATTAAATTACACGCCAGCCAGCTCCAGCTACATTAACTTAGCATGTGAGTTTTTCTGACTTCCCAGCATACATAGGTAGTGATGGGGGGGAGGGAAAATAGAAGAAAACAAGACAGAAAGAGGCCGGGCAGGAGAGAGAGAGAGAGAGAGAGAGAGTGAGTTAGAGTTTTCGGGCAGCTTGGGCAACCTCTGGGTTTGGCACACAAAAAATCTTTGATACAGACTCCTTGTGTTTGGGGTGGGGCATGTGACTTAATCCCAATTTGCATTCCACTCAGAAGCAAAATAGACATAACAAGATTGTATACCATATATATATTCTCCCCAGCCCAAAGATACTTCAGGAGGTGGGGCACTCTGAATTGGACCTGTGGTATGTGAATCTAATCCAAGCTTTTGCCCACCTGCCAACCAGATGTTTTGGACTACATCACCCATCAGCCACACTGGCTGGGGTGTTTCGGAGTTGTTCTCCAAAACATCTGGAGAGCACCAGGTTTGGTTGAAAGCTGGTTGAACCCTTGCTCCAGCACTATTGGAGCAAACAGAATTGTCACCAGAGCATGGGGCAAAGAGTTAGCTTTCAACCTTCCTGCCCCCCCCATATGCAGTTTTAACTCAATTTGTTTGTTTGTTTGTTTGTTTCGTAGCCTAGAAGTGTACCACAAAATTCCTAAGGGTGTGATAGCCATTGGATAGCTATGTTCTGATCCACAAATTAAAAATGTGAACCAAATGAAATCCTCCAGTCTCCAGAGGTGGCTGATGGGGCAGAAGGCAGGGAAGCAAACTGGAGGTGGGGCCACAGCAAATGGCTGCCGGAGACAACTATAACTCTAGTTTTGTCTCCCATCCTTCTCCCTGCTTAGTTCCACAGGAGCAACACTGAGATTGAGAAGGAAGAAGCTGACAGTCAGGGCCACACATGGAATGGTTGTAAGTAAGAAAGCGGGTGGCGCTGTGGGTTAAACCACAGAGCCTAGGGCTTGCTGATCAGAAGGTCGGCGGTTCGTCTCCCCGTGATGGGGTAAGTTCCCATTGCTCGGTCCCAGCTCCTGCCCACCTAGCAGTTCGAAAGCACGTCAAAGTGCAAGTAGATAAATAGGTACTGCTCTGGCAGGAAGGTAAACAGCATTTCCGTGTGCTGCTCTGGTTCGCCAGAAGTGGCTTTGTCATGCTGGCCACATGACCCAGAAGCTGTACGCTGGCTCCCTCGGCCAGTAATGCAAGATGAGTACCACAACCCCAGAGTCGTCCGTGGCTGGACCTAATGGTCAGGGGTCCCTTTACCTTTACCTTTAAGAAAGCTGGCAGGTGGGGCGGGGCTGGATAGGGGCAGACTGAGGTGGTGAGGCAATGCCCCATTCTCTCTAGTGAACCAGCCTCCACTACCTCCATCCCTAACTGCTTCTCAAAAAACACACACACACTGTGTTTATGTTACTGCAGCCAGTTAAATCCCCTCATGCCATGCCTTCTTACATTGAACAGGAGGATTTGAACCGGCTGCACCTGCAAAAAAAGGAAAAGAAACCGCAAAGACTCCTTAGGGCAAAAGATTCAGGAATGGAGGTGTCAGTGGAGCAGGTGAACTTCCTCTCCTTGCTCCCACCAGTAGTATTGCAGGTGCATGTCAGGATCCATGGCTGCTTTTTAACAGCATTGGGTAGCCAGGAGAGGTTCAGGCAAGCCTTCTCCTAGCTGCATGAGCCTGCCATTTTGGAAGTTTACTTTGCAGGATGTAAAAAGGAATTTATTTATTTTTGTTCTGCCCTGTATGCACATCCCTTTGTCTCACTGCCCACTGGGGCAAACTTACATAACTTACTCCATAATTTATGTGCATTGGGTAAATTATGTAAGTCACACTGTATTTATGTTATTCCACCATATTCATTTCAATGCAAAGGAAACACAGTGCCAGTCAGACGGAGGAGGGCATAATAATTTGTGTATCATTTGCAGACTGAGAGCAACAATGATGACAGACACGGATAGTATTTACTGGCTTGATTCCCATTCCAGACATGGGGCAAATAAGCCACTTCTGCTCCTGTTCTCCCTGGAGTTCTCTGACACCCCTATTTGCTTCAGAGGTGTGTGGGTGAGTTTGAGAGAAGTAATCCATCTAACCTAGACTGACAGGGAGATCCTCCAATATCCCAATCCAAGGTCTTTCCAGGAATCCCAGCACAGTTTGCTAAGGCACTCACATGCCCCTGCCTAGGCCATACCGGTAATTACCTCTTTTTGCCACAGGTAAGGGGTGAAATGTTGGGTGTGCAAATGTCTTTGCAACAAAAGAAAATGAAATAAAGAAGGGGGAAAGATTAAACCCTTCCCTAGAAGCCAGCAACAAATGAGGGGGGTTTTTTTTTTTTAAGCTATGAGCCTGGAACGGCTTAATAAAGAGACTTATTGTTTCATCAAATTCTAATTTGCAGTGATTGCTTTCTAATTCACCAGAGATTCTTCTTCCAAAAAAAAAAAAATTCTTTGTAGTTTTCACCAGTGTGGAGGGAAATGAATAAAAAGAATGAGCTAGTGGTTGATTCTGGGTGTATAATAACTTGAAAAACTTACAGGGAGGTCACTGCCTATAAAAGATAGAAGGGTAGCCTGAGGACTTGGGGTGGGGGGGGCAGATTGAGGTGGGAGCTGACTCCCCTTCTTCCAGATCACCAGCGAATGAAAATAAATTCCACTGCTGTAGCTGAGATTGATTGCATAAGTGTTCTATCATTCCTTCTTTGATCAATTACTAGTTCTCATATTTCTCTTTTATTTACATGCATGCACTATTGCCATTTATATGAGGCTGAAACCCACTTGCTTGTTTTCCCCACTACATTCTCCTCTCCCTGCAAAAACAGGACTTATTTCTTTGCACCTTTCACAGGGAGTGGGAGAACTTCACACACAAGCACACAAATGTCAAGGGACAGGGTGTTGTGTGTGCATACACCTTGGGAACTGAGCACGACAGCTGAAGGTTCTTTTCAGTTAGTACAAACCTTTCTTTAAGTCCCATCGTTGCTCAAAGTGGTGCAGGACTCTTTGCAGACACAATCCCAGCCTGGCAAGACTTCTTGGAGTGACCATGCAACATCACATGGTCTCTCCAGGAAGCCCAGACAGGCTGTAAGGCTGCTCAGGCCATTTATTAACAATTTTAGATGTGCAAGTCCCAATATTGATTCTTGAGGAATGCCATTTCACACATCTCTCCACTGAGAGAACTGCCCACTCTCTGCTTCCTGTTTCTTAACTAGTTGCCTGTTCACAAGAGGACCAGTCTCCTTATTCCATGACAGCTAAGCTCTCTCTTGGGAGTCTTTTGTGAAGGACTTTATCAAAAGCATTTCAAAAATCAAAGCACATAGTGTCGACTAGACCACCTGCATCCATGTGCTTTATTGACATTTGTAAAAGAGCTCTGAAAGGTTAGTTAGACAGGACTGTTATGTACTGAGTTGAATAGGATCCAAAATGCAGCAGTCTGATTGGTCCTAGGACAATAGGATTCAGAATGCAGCAGTCTGATTGGTCCTAGAACAATAGGATCCAGAACGCAGCAGTCTGATTGGTCCGCAGGAGCCACCCAATCCAGCTCCAGGTGGAAGTGAATCCGCAACCTGATTGGCATACGGGAGTATCCCGGAATTAGCCAATCACGTGGGGCCCATTGTGTAAATAATATATATAAAACAGGCGTTTTGGGGGAACTTCCATTCCTTGCTACTATGAGCTGAATAAAGAGCATGAAATCCACACCTGACTCCGAGTATATTTCAAGGACTTTGTGGAAACCCTACTGGTTCTGCTTCAGCAAAACTTGCTTTTTCATATGCTTTACACCAGTTTTGCTGGAACAGTTGTTAAGCTAACTGGCCTTTAGTTTCCAGGATTGCCTCTCCCCCAGTCCCTTTTTAAATTTGGTGTTACATTGGCTAATTTCCAGGCCTCGGGAATGGAGCCTGATCTTAGGTCTATTATGATACAAACAGAGGGGAAATTAATTACGGCGCTCTGCCCTCTTTGAATACGTGAAGGATCTAACCTCAAAATATGAAGCTGATGTTAGATATCTGAGCCAATTTTCTCCTGCATAAATTTCTGATATTAGAGTGCTTTCTGGAAGGCAATGTTTTCCTTTCCTTTCCTTTCCTTTTTCTTCAAGAAATAAACTAAAAGGAAAGGAAAGGAAATAAAGTGGGCAGTGGGGTCTTTAATCACTATTTTAAAACATAATCTAGAATTTTAGAAGTGTGTTGCTTCCTTGAGTGCTGGTGTTCCCGCTGCAAGGCAACATAAAAATAAATTAATAACTCAAAACACTTCTCTGCTGCAGTTTCCTCACTTGTGGAATGCCCTCCCTGGTGAGGTGTGCCTGCCTCCCTCATTATTGGCTTTCAGGGGGAAGTTAAAAAGATTCCTGTTGGTTTGAAGACACTGTTCCTGGCAATCCTGAAATCACTGGCAGAGAGATTTTTTAAAACAATTTTTATAATGTTGTTCTTCATAAATTAGCCACCCAGGGCTCCTTTGGGAGGAGGGGTGGGATATGAATTGAATCAATCATCATAATCATCATCTATTTTTGGGTAAAAAGACCACCACCACCACCTAAATTATCTTTTATGGCTGGAAGATGACCAGAGTGGAATCCACAACAGGACAGAATAATTATTTTGCAGAACTAAGTGTACCTAGACATTTCTGATATTTTGCTTAACAGCAGAGAAATCAAATTATCAAAAACAAAAGGAGGTAGTTTGACTCTCATATCTCAGAACTGGCATTGCTGGATCAAGACAGAACTGTTGCACAAATTCCTCCTGAATTCGTGAAAATCAATTTTGCCAAACCTCAGCTGCCAGGTATCTCAGAGAGGTTATAGTGCATCAAGGTTTCAGATGCCTGACAGACAGGACACATGCCTGCAGATATGATGGAGGGAGATGAACCTGCCAAAATGTTCCCTTCTGTGCAGCTATCCTGGAATCCTATCCTGGATCACGGTTGCTTCTTCTGCGTGCTCACTTGAGAATCAATCCCAGTGAACTGAGTGGGACTGAGTTCTGTGTAAACATGAACTGAATCAGGATGCAGATGTAGCAATCATCCTCTTGATGGAAACAAAACATTCTTTTTTAATTTCACCTACCGGTATCTTGCAAGTTACTCTGGATGGTGAGCCTAGCTCTCCTCATCCCCCTACCCCCCATTTTCAACACTCTGGTAAGCCAGGTTAGTTTGAGAAACTGACCGGCCCTAGGTCAGGACTGTGCAGGTTTTGCATCCAAATATCTCCAGTCGTAATATGAAGTTCTAACTACTATAGCAAAGCAAAAAAAAAAGAGAGAGAGAGAGAAGGAAATGTTCTCTTTCATCCGATAACACTCTCCACACCCCGTGATCATGGTAATTTCTGATCCCAAGCTGCAGGACGTGTTCCGGAATTAATGAAACTGACAAGGCTCCTTCTTTCTCTCTCTCATTCTATTTCTGTCCCACTTCCGATGACAGATTGAAGTCTTCAAAAACAGTTTCCCCCCCCCACCCACCGCCATGCATCCTTCTCAGTTTCCCAAGCCGTGAAAATTAACACATAGCTGCTCCAAATGGGCAAGCAATTTGCAAAACAAGTAACTCCTCTATTAGCTAATGAGCAGTGGGCTGACCTTCCAGAGACCCATTCATTAGGCGACACTTAAGCCCCCACCATCTTTTTCCGTTCCTTCTATTGAGCATCGATTAAAAGGTGCAGGCTGACAGGCACTGCTTCTTGCTGTTTGAATGAATTAAAACGAATCTCCCATTTGGCTCTCAGCATTCGGAGGGGGGAAATTAAATACAGTAATTGTCACGATCCCCAAAGCCCCATTCTTTCAACCTAATAGTTTGCCATGTTATGCTTTTTACACGACTCAAAAACCACTGCCCCCCCTCGCAATCCACTTCTCTCTCTCTCTCTCTCTCTCTCTCTCTCTCACACACACACACACACACAAACAGAGAGAGGGAGGGAGGGAGGGAGAGAGATCTGCTTCTGGTGCAATTTTGCCTTGGTGACACCATCCAAGCTATACTGGATAGGCAAGAAAAGAATGAGAATAAACAGAAAGGAGCTCTGGGTCAGGGTTTGAAGGCCTACCATGAAGCAGTTGCTCTGGACCTAAGCCTTTTTGGCCCCAAGGGACCATTTGTAAATCTAAGGAACTGTCAAGGGCACACAAAATACCCATTTCACAGAAGAAAAACAGGCAATGCTCAGACCATCACCCCCTTCAAAAAAGAAAAGAAACAGGAGGAAAACCTGTAAGGGACTAATGGATCAGTTCCACATCCACTCCAGCATCCTGTTCTCGCAGTGGTCGGTCAGATGCCTATGGGAAACCTGCAAGCCCAAGAACACTCTCCAGCAACTGTAGCTTCCAGCAACTGGTATTCAGAAGCATTACTACCATTGATCCTGGAGGCAGAGCATAGTCGTCATCATGGCTATTAGCCATTGTTTAGTCTTATCCTCCATGAATTTGTCCAATCCTGTTTTAAAGCCATCCTAGTTGGTGGTGATCACTGCCTCCTGTGGGAGCAAGTTCTATAGTTTAACCATGCCATAATTTTCTAATCTTTTACCAAGTCACCTTTTATTCATATTTCCTCTAAAATGAAAAAGTCCCAGACTCTGCAACTTTTCCTCATAGCGGAGTCGCTTTCATTTCTTTGATCATTTTGGCTGTCCTTCTACACACTAGGAGTGTGTGTGGTCTCTGGGTTCATATCTTGAATAATGAGGCAAATTGGTGTGATTTGGGTCATGATTTCATGTTTCCAAAGCAGATTGTCTTAAGGCAGACCAATGACCCCACTAAGCTTCCCAAGCCGAAACATTAAAGTCATGGCTCTTTTCTCTGAGAAATGAAACCAAGCTGACCAGGGAAATGCCTAGACCCCAAGAGGGGTGGAGAGGTGGGGAATCTTTTGTTTTGACCGATGAGTCTGACTTTCCATAACAATTAATTATTTTCTGAGTCCCTCCCATCATAGTGTTTTGAGGGAGGCATATTGAAGTCAATAAAAAGAGGTTTAATTCACATGGGTCATCATTATCCTCTGCGTTTTGGCTGTCATAGGAGGGCGTAAGTGGACTATTAGGGCAACCTGTTTCTTTCCCAATATTTATGTTTTCCTAACAAGTAAAAATCATAGATCTTTCACTTTTGTGTCATGACGGGTGCTTCCAGGATGTGAAAAGTAAGGGATTTATTATTTTTAAGAAATTTGACAGACTTATTCCACCCAGGAGGATGGAGTCCATCCACGTATGCAGAAAAAAGTTATAACTGATTTTAGATTCCTCACTATAGCCAATTGGGGGGGGGGGTGAAACAGCAGCACATAAATACATACCAAAAACCCAGAAAAGTTTGGAGAGAAAAATGAAAGAGCTTTACAGTGGGGAGGCGAAAGAGGTGAACGACAGAAGAAATTTGGACTGCCTCTGTGAGGACAACAAAGAAGTTTAATACGACAGAAGGTTCTAGGGTTGTCATCCCTAATGGTACTATATAAGGGAAGAGAAAACAGTGTATATAAAGCAAAAACAAGCTGGAGTCCGGTAATTAAAGAGTATGAAGGTTTGTTTGGCTGAACATAGAATTTTTGTGTGTTTGCTATGTTTAAGCAGCGACTTTCTGCCATTGCACTCAAGGCAGCTGCAGTGCCAAACCCCTGGTGGCCTCTTGTTCTCTGAGCACCTCCTGGTGGGGAACTTACTCAAAGAGTTTGGTTGCCCTCTTTCATTACAGGATCCACCCTGTCCAATAGAAGTCGGGAAAAGAACTCTATAAGGGAAGAGAAAACAGTATATATAAAGCAAAAACAGGGCGCATAAATGTAGCAAACACACAAAAATGCTGTGCTCATCTTCCCAAGCCTTCATATTAGTGATGTATGATGCCATCTGGGAAAGAATAGCTACACATTGGTTATGTGAAACACCCTCAGAAGGCCGTGGGACCCATTAAAGGGATGGGGCAAGGGAGTTTTCCTGCATTGGAAGTCCTCATGCAGAGACTGGGCAGACATTGGCTAGGGGTGCTCCAGTTCTCAATTTCCTGCATCAAGCAGGGGTGTTCAACTAGAAGGTTCTATTATTCCTAAGATGCTGCTGACAGTTACATGTGTTGTAAAACCAGTGGCCTGCTTTGTCCTTGTGAGCATGTGGCTGGTTGATGCCTACTACTTCCTTGATGATGCCTCGTGGAATCATCAGGCTCTCTGTGCAGTATGAAAAGACAATAACCCAGTTCTACTGGCAGGAAGTTCAGTCATCAATCTTGTCTTCCATTTGGTATTTTTCTGTTGGGGCCATCCCTTATCTGGTTAGCAAACAGCTTGCACCTTCTGCTTTTTGAATATATATCTTCATCTGCTTAATAAGCCACCACTGACACTAGCCCGGCAGTAGCCCAATAAGCTTACATCTGACAGCTGTGAGCTCATCAGGGGCAGGCACCTGATTTGTAAGGAATAAAGGAGTTTAAAGTCCAGGCAGATGTTCCTCTCAAAGGCACCAGTGATTCCCAACTGATGGATGCCCCTGTAACTCTGCCACAATAAATTTCTTTGTAGCAGCACAGAAAGCCTTCCTGTCTGTGTTGGTCCTGCTGGTGCCTCTGAAAACACTAATGATATGCCATGGAGATAATGCAGACCAGTGGTGTTCTAGGGAGCCCCAGAGTTCATCTGAAGTTCTCCAGGAATTTCACAATAAGAATATCAGTAGTGGTGGCAAAACTTCCAAAAGGCAGCTTACCCAGGTACCAACCTTCCCCCTTCAATTAGCAGCACCAGAATCAATATTTCCCAGACTCAGAGATGGATGGACCCACTGAAGTCCAGTTCTCAGGGAAGATAGAACTGGGACTGCCCCATCCCATCCCATCCCATTTCCAGGTGGATGTTTAATGGAAACTTGTGATAAATCCACCCAGAAATATGTTTAAATACTTACAAGCTATGATGTGGTCCAAGGGTTCCATGCTGTCTGTGTTCTTCCTCCCCCCCCCAAAAAAAAAAAGAACCCCCAAACAAACCATGTTTTCAAAACTTCTGAAAGTGTCTTCTTTTTCTTGGGCGATCACTCAAAGCTAAGTAAGATTGTCTTCCATAAACACGGTTTTAACAGTGAGTCCCTAAGTGGCTGTGGAGGCCAATTCTGGATCCACACGTCCTTCCGCAGTGGGGACAGGTTTCCGGGCGGGAGTTGATCACGGTGAGGGTTGCCAAGCATGCCTTCCTCTTAGCACATTTCTCCCTTTCACCCTGAGTTCGAACGTCTTTAAAGCCCATGACACTTTCGGTATAGGCTGTTCTTGAATTGGAGCGCTCACAGGCCAATGTTTCCCAGTTGTTGCTGTTTATACTACATTTATTTTTTTTAGATTTGCCTTGAGAGAATCTTTAAACCTCTTTTGTTGACCACCAGCATTGTGCTTTCCATTTTTAAGTTCGGCCACCGACAGCCTGAGCAACTATTGGGCCACCTGCTTTTCACCTCTTGATGTTCCCACCACTGGCATTCAGTTCATGAGGGAATGTGGCCCTCGGACTGAAAAAAGTTTTCCCACTCCTGAGCTGAAACATCCACTAATGGCTGAGGATTTTTTCAGTAGATCCCTTTCAAAAGCATCCTACACTAACTGCATATAAAGCTAACTTACAGCTGTAATAATTATTCTTCCCTTCTACACCATGAATTAACCTCTCCTTTCTTCCTGCAGTTGCCAGAGTTTCAATATATATGTTAAATAACTCACTCTTCATTTGCTCAGCATGACAGTGAGCACCAACAAGCCCAGCCATTTCCTCACTTACACTGGCCGTGAGGAGGGATACCTGGGGAATTCAATCTTCATGAATCCTGAAATGAACCGACCTCATGAGCACCTCCTGGAGTCACATACAATTTAGAACTTAGTTACCCACTGCAGCTCTCTGCTCAAAAAAGAAATAAATAAATAATACAGATGGGACTATTCTGGTGCAGTTTTCTGCTCAAAAGAAGTATGAGCACATTTTTTAAAATGTGTATTTTGAGAAACTGCCATCCCTGTCCTAATTATGGACTCATATCTGTGCCACCTCTCAGAGGAGCAAGTCTCAAGAGACTGTCTCCTGGAGGGAGGACAGCAAGAACTTCCTCTTGGAGTTCAGAACTGGCATTTTCCTGTAGGGCTTGTGCCTACCTGAATACTTGTTTGCTCTGCATGGGAGTCCTACCCACATAACCAGTGTTTTGCCACGTAGGTTTGCTGTATGTTTCAGGTTGCCGTTTAGTGGAAGCAGGTAAATAGATTAGACTGAGCCCCACTTGTCAGCACCCTGGGGCACACTTGTTCAAAGGACACTTCTCCAACCACCTTCCACTGTCAACTGGGTTGGAAGGCAACTTGGTACGTCCCCTGCTGAGTGCTGAACAGTGGGAGTGGTTTCCACAGATCAGGATTTATATATATATCCACGGCGTGCCTGTAAAAATATTTGCCCTTCATCACACAGTTCGTAAAGGAGCCAGACTTTGGACACTCAAATTTCATTGGTGCCCTGTGCGATGCTAAAATTCAGTGGCCCCCGTCTCTCATGCTCCATTCTACAGCATTGTTTCACTGCCCCCTGCAGCATGGCACCCAACGCCTCTGGTTTTTGGAGATGTTCCAGAATCTCTATGATGCATGAGCGTCCCAATGCCAACTCAAGAGGTTCTTCCAGGCAGACAAGTTAATGCGGAATGTAGTCTCTGAAAGCAGAAAGTCTAAAAGCTACTGATGTTTCGTGCAGGGAAGGCAGTGAACTGGATCCAAGCAGTGGTCTGATTCTTAACTCCTTAGATCCTCAGGGCAACGGTGACAGGTGGGTGGGGCTTAATGCTGCCCATCCCAGTGGGGTATGCTGTCAGTGAGCTCCACTTGCCAAGGAACAATTTGGAGCTCACTACAAGTCCCCAAATGTTCCTTTGCAGCCATGTCCTTACTTGTCCCACACCTGACATCACAGATGACACCTGGTGCTGGGCAGGTGGGTGTGCTTTGGGGGAAAGTCCCTCATAGACCCTGATTGGGCCCTCGGGCCAGTAGTTCCCCACCCTGGCAGCTTAGTTGATCTTGTTTTAATACACTGTATAATAAAGAAAGAAATAATATCCAGGTCTTCATGCACAGTGCTAATCCTCAGGAGAAAAGCCACAAGGTTGAGCATCTTCAGGAAGTCAACTTTTTTGTTCTCCCTAGGTCCTACTTTCACTGTAGCCATATTTAAGCCCCATTTGCTATACAAGGTGGGCAAAGAAGGTGAGTGAAAGGACTGGAGGAAGGACAGACTGGAGGCTACAAAACCTCCAGATGCAACGTTAAAGTTAATGGGCTGCAACCTGGCTACCCTAGAGGGAGGGCTGAAAGATGTTTCACCCCACCCAGAAGCCAGCCAGCCAGCCAGCCAGCCAGCCAGCCAGCCAGCCAGCCAGCAGCTACCAGTTTTATCTCGCTGCATTGTGAACACTGAAGTTAGCAAGTTGTGACAGTTAAGAACACAGGGAGCTGCCTTATACTTAGGCACGTCAGACAATCCCTATGGAAGCAGAAGAGGAAATTGCCGATGTTCACTTATTTCTCCCACGTCTGGAACAGAAATCAATCCAATTTTTATCTGTTGTTGTTGCTTTCGCTCTACAAATGGTCCACAAATGGTATGTAACGGATTGTGTTTTGCCCATATCTGCATTGTATTTATTTTGCATTGAAATGAACGGGGTGGAATAACATGATGACAATGTAATTTACACAATTAATTGCATATATTGCATAATTTTCCCACAGTGGACACAGACAGGACTAACATGGTTTTTGGCAGAAAATGAACTGCAGCGGAATGGAAACAGTGCTGTGTGTGATGAATATACGGTGGAATGGTGAATGATACGGCTTCTTGCATCCTTCAGGCCAGGACATTTGCCCATCTAGGCCAGCACTGCCGACTTTGACTGGTAGCAGCTCTCCAAGGTCATAGGCAGATGGAGGTATTTCCCACCAGCAGCTATTTGTTCATTATTCAACTGGAGGTGCCTGTGGTTAAATTTGCAATCTTCTGCTGGTAACACATATTTTCTTCCAGTGAGCTATGCTTGCTCCTTGGTTGCAACAGAAAACCCAGGAAGACGGAATGAGAAGCCAACAAGCAGTTGCAGCTATTCCAAGAAGGGTTGAAGGGAAATCCCCTCCACTATTTTGCAGTGCAGAGGTAGAGCAAAGGAAGGACTTCTGGCTGAGAGCTGCTGCCAGTCAGTCTAGACAAATGGACTGACACTGTAGAAGGTGGCTTCTTTTGTTCCTATGTTTGCAGATGGTTAAGTGGAAGCTCATCTCAGTGATTTTGTAGCAGATGGGAGGGATTTACCAGAGCTAAAAAGGAAACCACCATAAAATGAGTCAGACCATTGGTCCATCTAGCTCATTATTACCAACACTGATCAGCAGTGGCTCTCTACTGGGTTTCAGGCAGGGGTCTTTCCAAACATTATCTGGAGATGCCAGGAATTGAACGTGGGACCTTCTGCATGCAAAGGAGATGCATCACTACTGAGTTACAAACCTTCCCCTAAACTTATTTCATAACTACTGGTGTTATTTTTTCCTTTCTCTTCAATATCTCAACTGTTTTAACTTCACAGTGTAAGAACACAACTTTCTAGACCGTTTCTTGCAGCTGCTGCCTGTTCCATGAATGCTTGTGCTGCAATGACTTCGTTAGTCTTATGAGTCTTGAGTTGCCAGCAACATTTCACTAACAGTGAAATTTGAATTTAGAACATTTATCAGGGGTGTTCTGGAGATTCGTTGATTGCCACAAGGTTTTACCTAAAGTGAAATTTGAAAGCTCAAAATTTGATGCATGTGAAGAACATTGAAGGAAACTGACAGAAGCACAAACCTACTAATCTGGAAATGATTGGCCAGGCTAGAGGCCATCTATGGCGTTGGGGGACATTGATGAAGTGCTGGTCAGTAGCTTTCTGGAGATGACATGTCATCCACTCTTCTCGTATTCTATTGGAATAAGCAATTAATCTTTGCAGAGGCTGTGCCAAAGAGGTACCACCTGCTTTCCTCAGCTCCCAGGCATGAACAGGTGGTACAGGGTGTGTGGTCTCCCTTGTTCAGGATAAGCACAGCTGTTTCCATATTGTGATGGGCAGCTGTGGCTCTCGCATCATCTCACTCAAACCTCTACCTTTTTCAAAAGGCATGCTTTTAAGCATCACTCCTGTGACATCCACTCATAAGGCAAGAGGTACTCAATCTGATTTTTGAGGAGAGAATGAGCAATGCGGAAGTCTGACGGATGGTTGCTCTTATGGTTGCTGTCCAGACTGATCATGTCTAGTCAAGTCCTTTCCTCCAGCAAATGGTACAGGAAAAAGGTCACAAGGATTATATCTCCTTAAAAACTTTTTTTTTCTGGATCCAGTGGAGGCTGAAGAGGGCATCCCACATTTCTGGCTGGATGGAACAGAGGAACAAAGACTTTTCACCTTCAGTTCCATTGCTACCCAATTAAGGGATGAGGGAGAGATTCTATTCAGTCTGCATTTACTTTGCATTTACTTTGCACTTTCTGAAACAATATGTGAACACAGCTGTTCTTTGAAGTTTGCACCTCTCCGAATTTTGCAATATAATAAAATATTAGGAGAAATTCACAAAAAAATGCTGCTGAATTTTCACGAGACCTTTGTTTTTTAAAATATCACAAACAGATGCGAAATGTGGAGAAGTGAACTTGGAAAACTAGAAACTGAGAGAAACTGAAATTGACAGACTCTCACGTCTCTAAATCTGGTCAAGGAGAGCTTGGCAATGGGCTGTGGGTGGCAATACTCCAATTTGAACCCATTTAAACAACAGCTGATTTTTTAGAATAAAAAAATTCAAACGAAAGATTGCAAATTGATGTGGAACTGAAGATTGGGAAAAATGAGAAATGGGAAAATGGAAATTGGCAGATTTGTCCATCCCTAGCTTCCTCTTGCACCCTTATTGTTGTACCTCTATGTGCTTACCTAGCAATTCCCTTCCCTTCCAGAGGGACCTAGGAAATCCTTAAACCTCTATCATTGCTGTTGATCATTTCTCCATGTCTTAACTCCTTTTTACATCGAGTTTTATCTAAAATTGAGTTTATGTGTACATCATTCTTTTCTTTTCTTTTTGCTTTTAATTTTTTATTGAATTTACTTGATAACATAACATAATTATATATGGTCTTTTTTGGGGGGGGAGATTACAAAACAATGTCAATTCAAAATACAATACAATTCACCATACACTCCTACATATATACACATAAGACTTCCCACCCCAAATGCTTTAACCTTTTCCTGTTGTATAAAACTTAACATTATACTAATGTTTCCTACCAATTTTTAGAACCTCTTTATTCACATATACAGCAATCATTCATGTGTACACCATTCATTGAAATATTTTAACAAACAATCAAACATAAAAGCCTCCACCACTCGCCCACTTCTGTGTGCGTGCTTGCGTGCGTGCGTGCGTGCGTGTGCCCCCGTGTGTATGTAAAACACTTTGACGCAAAGGTATGAAAGAAACAGGAAGCATACAGTCCTTTAGAGGATAGGGTAGTATAGTTAAATTTAACAATAGCAGTATGGCTTCTGAACCTGAAAAGATCTCCACCCTTGAGTTGAACCAAAGATAAAACACAACCGTCAGAAATTAGTGTTTATTCTAATTGCATGTGGCTACTTGGTGGATAGTTTTAAGAGAATTCCCCAAGGCCATGATCCTTCAAAGCAAGGGTGGACAGAAGGCATATTGGGATCTAGTAGTAGATATTTGGGTGATAGGCAGTAGGTCATTAAGCATTTTTTTATTACTGTTTGTTTTAACAATAGCTACAACAAAAATGTGAGGATTTTTCTTCTTAAAATCAAGCCGCCAAGATGAAAGCTAAGGAAAAACCCAAGAATGGGGGGGGGGGTTGACAGAAAGGTTTGTCAGATTCCTGGGCTAAACATGTGATCAGAGGTGCCTTGTTCCTAAATTATAATGACTTTGTTGTCTTCTCCACTACCAGCCTGCCTTTCTTTTGCACCGGGGTCCTATTCGTAGACTTCAGGTTTGTAGTAGAAAACAAAGGAAATTTTGCAAGCCTGAATTCTTGAATTCTGCTTTCAGCATCCCAAGCAACTGTAGATTGGGTTTTTTATAATACCTTCTGGGTCTTTGGGTCCGAGTCATCATTATTCTGTTACTTAAGTAAGAAGCTAATTAGGAATCCATTCCTTTGTGGGCTCAGGGACAGCAAAACCGGTCGATGGAAATGATCTAATGCACAGGAGCTTTCCTGTTAGCCATGCTCTGTGTTTGCTTTCAGGTGGTCAGGAAAAGTGGAATTACTCTTATTTAAGCCATGGTCAGAGTTCACACGGGGTTCACTAGGGGTCAAGCCTCCAGGGTCCATGAGCCAGGTGAGGGGCAGGGATCGTGGGGAGGCAGGAAGCCAAGTCCAGGCAGGGATACAATAAGGTTTCAGAGACATCAGTTACTAAATGGAAAGGGTGAAGAACAGGAGCTCATTCTGGTAGGGTCTTCTCACTTGAGCAGAGTAGAGAACTCACTCATGGCCCTTCAGGTGTTGTTGGACTCCAACTCCTCTCAGTCCCAGCCAGCATAGCCAATGCTGAGAAATGAGAGTTAGCATCTAGCAACATCTGGAATGCCAAAGTTTCCCAACTAGGGAAATGCAACTGTGATACACTTGCCTGAACACCATTTGATTTTAGTCTAGGGTTGCCTTCTCCCAATCATCCAACCCATTCATGTGGGGTAGGATTTAGGGAAGGCATTCAACCAGTTATTGGGGGGATATTTGAAGTGGTTGGGGGGGGAGGCTGCATATTCCAAGCTGTATGGAGCTTGCAAACCAGTGGTTTCCTTTTTGAAGTAGTTTAGCCAGTTCAAGAGCACTTCTGTTCAAAAGCTCTTCTGACAGGCATCTATGCATGGACAAATCTCCCAATTTGGTTTCTCTCACTTTCACATTTTTCTTGAGAGAGGACAGAGACGTGGGAGAGAGAATGAGTAGAAAGGTAATCCAGGGGTGGCTGGAACTCACTGGGACTGGTGGGGCAGAAGGCAGGGAAACCAACAGTATCTGGAGCCAGGTAGTGAATGACAGGCGGAGCCAACCATTCCTAATTTTATCCCCATCCTCCCCTTGTTGAGATCTACATGGACAACATTGGGGCTAAGGAGGAGGAAGCTGACCAGCAATCTTAGCCTCTGGAGCAGGTTGTAAGTAAGAAGGCAGGCAGGTGTGGGCTGGCAGAGGTTGGTGGGGCAATGCCCCATTCACCCTAATGGATCAGCCTCCAATGCAGTAATCTGAGTGGGCCCTTTTGTGTGTTCTACCACCTTCTAAGTTGCAGTATGAGAGGGCCATTTTGGCTGTGGCATCCAGAATATAGAACTCCTTTCTGCAGGAGCTTTGTTTGTCTCCTCCTACACTGGTATTCTGCTGGTGACCATGGTTTCTCACCAAGCTTTTAATTTATTTACTTACTGCTTAACGATGTTCAATATTTTCTGCCTCTCAGATTCTCTATTGGCTTTTAACTACAGCCTTCATTTGTTTTATTCGTACTCATTAAAGATAGTTTATATCCCACTGCCACTCCCAGAATCCCTGACTATTAAAACTTGGTAGCTTCCAGAATGCTCTGAAGGATTTTTGAAGAGCCGATGATCCTATCATGGCTTTGGTCTCACTATGGGATGGTGAGATTAGGAGAACTATTGACACAATCACTGCCAAGGTTCCTCCCTGGTGCTGCAGAGCATGCAGACAATGAAGCAGGCTGAGAGAAAATATGCTTTGAAGCTGACCAGAGGTTGTATCTGCTCAGAGTAGACCCACTGAAATGAATGCACCCAAGTTAGTCAAGTTTTGGTGGGTTCTCCTCTAAGTAGAACTTAGTTGGATACCAGATGTTATATCACTCTACCATCATGTCCACAAAGAGTCATCCAGCAGAGTTGTTTTAGGTGGTCCAGAGGCTGGTCATACCAGAAGTGATGGATGGGTCTCTGGAGCACTCAGCAGCATGCTGTGGGCAATTAGCACTCATTTATGTGGTGCCCAGGATGCCACTGTTGTAGCAGCTCCAACTGAGGTGCCCAGTCCAGTGCTTTGACATACTCTGTCAGATCAGTTGCAGTTTATGCAGCCCGATGGTGCAGATAGCACTCTTGCAATGATGCATTTTGCTTCTTGCTCTCTTGGCTCCTATTCACCCCCATTGCTGAAAGCCATTTGGGGGTTTGGGTAGACTGGATGAGCCCAGGGTGCAGTGTACATGACTTTAGGTGACGGAGTGGTGCTTTCTGCCTTTAAACAAGGTTAGTGCAGCTACTCCAGAATGAGCCCACCCTGGATACTATGGTTTATAACAACTACAGCCCAGTTGATCCCTAATATTCCCGCCTGATCACTGATGTTTTCAGTGGAGTTCCTGTTAGTAATCTCCCAGTGCTTAGATACATGGCTCATGTTGTTGTTGTTGTTCAGTCGTTCAGTCGTGTCCGACTCTTCGTGACCCCATGGACCAGAGCACGCCAAGCACGCCTATCCTTCACTGCCTCTCGCAGTTTGGCCAAACCCATGCCAATAGCCTCGAGAACACTGTCCAACCATCTCATCCTCTGTCGTCCCCTTCTCCTTGTGCCCTCCATCTTTCCCAACATCAGGATCTTTTCCGGGGAGTCTTCTCTTCTCATGAGGTGGCCAAAGCCTCAACTTCAGGATCTGTCCGTCTAGTGAGCACTCTGGGCTGATTTCTTTAAGAATGGATAGGTTTGATCTTCTTGCAGTCCATGGGACTCTCAAGAGTCTCCTCCAGCACCATAATTCAAAAGCATCAATTCTTCGGCGATCAGCCTTCTTGATGGTCCAGCTCTCACTTCCGTACATTACTACTGGGAAAACCATAGCTCTAACTATACGGACCTTTGTTGGCAAGGTGATACCTTTGCTTTTTCTTTTTTTGCCCATAGCCACAAGGATTGTGGTATTCAGTATTGTGGGCCCAGTTTTGTGGAATTCCCATCGAGTTCAGGCCAGGCAGGTCCCCCTCTCTGTGGAACTTCCAGCTCCTGCTAAATATTTGTTTTCAATTCCAGCTGGCATTTGAACTGAATTCTGATTTCCCCCCCCCCATAGTATTCTGCTACTTGTAAACCACTCAGAGCCAATTGTAATTAAGCAGTATGTAAATTGCCAGAATAAAAATAATACAAGAAATAAAATCAGCTACCCTGGCTAGGGCTGATGGGAGTTGGAGTCCTGAGAGATCTGCATTGGCTCCCAGTACGTTTCCGAGCACAATTCAAAGTGTTGGTGTTGACCTTTAAAGCCCTAAATGGCCTCAGTCCTGTATACCTGAAGGAGCATCTCCACCCCCACCGTTCAGCCCGGACACTGAGATCCAGCACCAAGGGCCTTCTGGCGGTTCCCTCACTGCGAGAAGCAAAGCTACAGGGAACCAGGCAGAGGGCCTTCTCGGTAGTGGCGCCCGCCCTGTGGAACGCCCTCCCATCAGGGGTCAGAGAGATAAACAACTACCTGTCATTTAGAAAATACCTGAAGGCAGCCATGTTTAGGGAAGTTTTTAATTTGTGACTTTGTATTGCATTTTTGTATTTGTTGGAGGCTGCCCAGAGTGGCCGGGGAGACCCAGCCAGATGGGCGGGGTATAAATAAATATTATTATTATTATTATTATTATTATTATTATTATTATTATCATCATCATCATCATCATCATCATCATCATAACCTGTCGGAATACGTTTCACGGATCCGCCATAGATTCATATTTATTTGGTTATTTCATAAGTTTTTCGAGGTCTACTTTTGGTATAATTGCGCGTAAAAGCGAAAGTGAAAGCATGAATGAATAGTGTGGTTCACTTATGAGATTAATCCGCCTTTATTTTGTAGATCCGGTCATGTTCAAAGTTGTTAATGAGCGTTAAACTTGCTTCCCGCCTTTTTGGAGGGCAGCAACAGTGATTTTATTGGTTAAAGTACTAATGATGATGTCACGTTTGTTCCCTAATAAAAGGCAGAGGCACCCCGCTTAGGCACGAGACCGCACGTTCTTTTAGAGGAGTTCGTTCATGTTCTTTTAGTTGGGTTTTAGTTGAAGTCAAGTTTAGTTTAAGGGACTAGGAGCGGGCTGGATGGGTTGGATGGGTTTTTCTTTAGTTAGAGTTAGATCGCGGAAGATTATTCGGTTTTAGTTTTAGATAGGTTCTTTTAGGTTAGCCTAGGGTTAGGCCCGCGGAAGATATTTCGGTTTTAGTTTATTTAGTTAGCCTCGCGGAAGATTGGGCGCGCAGGGTCTTTAAGCTTAGGAGAACTTAGCTTAGGGGACGAGCCTACGCGGGTTCTGCCGAAGCCACTAAAGATACAACCGGTGTCTGTCTTCCTTTGGGGTTAAAGGGGGGAGTAAAGTAAAATTTTTAATTTTCAGTAAATTGGTCCGCCTATTCAGAGTCAGGGTATATATTTTATTTCACGAGGCAACTGTTCATTAAAGAAGGCAATTAGGAACTCACACTTCATCGGAGTCGTCAATTGGCTTACTCAACATCCTTCAGACTGTGAGGCTTGGCCGGCGACCGTGCTCAAAAGCACGCGGAACGCTGGCCACTTTCCCCGCAACTGGTACCTCGTGCATAACCAATCCAAGGCCGTGCACGAGGAGCTCCAGCACCCAAACCCCGACAATAACCACATTTGGAGGGAGCCACATTGGCTACCCCTGCCTTGTCCCTGATGGAGCTCTGTAGTTCACTTTCACTATCAAAAGTTTCCACTGGGCCATATTTTATTTATCATTGGTCCCTAACATACTTTATGGGCAGGAACGACACTGCTGTTATTGTATGTGCTATAGAAACTGGCTTGTGTGTGTGCTCTGATTATTTTGTTACTGACCACATTTTTTTTTGCTATGCTATGTTTGCTTCTTAGGAGTGGGGAAATAGGTGGAATGTGGTTGAACATTATTTACAAATAGAAAGTTTTTTAGAAAAATAAAAATAATTTTAAAATGATGGTAAATCAACACTGATAAAACCTTCCAGTGACTCCCAAGCACCAGAGTCAGCATAAAGTCATGCCGCTAGCTAATAAAAAGGCTGGCCTAAACAGGACCATCTTATTCTCTCTGCTGGTTGCAGGTTTTATTGTGGAGCTTTATGTATTTTTGTCTTTTAAGATTCATTTCAAATTCCCTGCACATTGCCCATAGGACTGAGTTATGGGGTGAATAATAAATATAATAAATAAGTAAATAGAAGCAGACGGTAGAAAGTAAAAAGCCGAAGAGACCAGATGTAGCTTGCAGGGAGGGGATTTCCACAGTTGGGGTTAAGGTGGTTATTTATGCACCACCAAAAAAGAATGCCCATAAAATTCATTAAAATTCATAAAATTGTGTGTTTTAATATAGATGGCAATCTATATTAAAATACTTAGTATTTTAGTACTTAGAAGTAAGTACTATGGGTTCTACTCCATACTCTACGATAGAGCACTATTTTATGCCTTTAAATAAAGTATTAGGGTTAGCACATGGGCTCGCAAAGAAAGTATTGGAGACCCCTGGGAACTGTCGTTGGTTAAGAATGCTGATCTCTCGCGGAGCTACAATTCCCAACACTCTTAAACTACAATTCCCAGGAGTCACTGTGAATGCTAAAAGTGCTTTAAATGTATAGTGTGGGTGTGACCTAAGTAAGTTCTACTCAAAGTAGACCCACTGAAATGAATGGAAGAATGAATTTAAATGGAAATACAATGCCTCCCATCATAGTGTGGGAAACTGCAACCAAGTGACCTGCCTGTCATAGCTGCGCCTTGTCCTTGGTTTGATTCGGATAGCGCCTTGATAACTTTTTGATCAAGTGGTTCATACATTTCCCAAAATTGGAAGGCTTTCCTTTTTTTCTTTCTTTTGGCTTGGACGGTTGTTTGGTGGGTAGCATTAAGCTGCCACAGTGATAGAATTTTCATATTGAATTCATTTACTTTATTTAACTAACCTATTAGTCTTGCCTGCTTTGAGCTTTAGGGACGAGACAGGCTACAAATCCCAATAAATTTCAAAATTGCATTTTCTCCCTAGAATTTCGACAGCTATATTTATGTGCATGCCTGTGTGCATGGGAGACGGAGAGAGAGAAGTGGGGGCATGGGGAGGGGGGGGCAGAAACAAGATTAATTTTAAAAAGGTTATATAGATTGCAGTCAAGCATAAACTTCAGGCAAGGGGGGTGTTATGTAATTACGCACTCCAAGCAGTGCCGGACGATGGAGACAGCTGCTTTCCTCCCCATGTAGCCTTTCCGTTTTAGCAGCTCCTTGATGCAGTGAACCATCCCAAGCAAAAGAGATTAGAGGCTTGCTCAGAGTAGCCCATCTGTGGAGCCATAAATTTTTAACTCTAAAAGGGAGATGAAGAGGGCAGAGTCTATGATCCCAGACATTTATGAACTAAGGCAGTGTTCTTGAAGAGACTGCACTGTTGCAGGAGGCCAACACTAACGTCTCTTGGAACCAAATTAACATGTGCAAGCTTTTATTTATTTAGGAACCCTTGGAAAAAGCTACAGCTACATCTTCTTCCAGGGTGCCTAGAGGACTTCCAAGTGTGTCAATGAAACGTACGCCAAGTGCTTGTAGCAGATTCAGACCACCTGAGCAAGCAGCCTGGGAGAGGTAGAGAGTCCCACTGTCTTAGCCAATCAATCGGGTCGGTCCTTGTTTCCTTCATCCCAGTTGAACTTTAACCTGTGTGTTGCAGAGGATGGAAGCAACATACAGTATCTTCAGTCCTCTTTTTTTCAGAAGCAGAAAGTGGTGAAAGGGTTCACAAAGGCCTACTAAGCTATCACACTCCAACTGTAAGGTGCACTCCCCTCGGAGATTCAGCTGGTGACAATTTTGCTCAGTTTTAGATGGCAACTGAAAACCTCTTCTTTTCTTCTTCTTGGCTGTTTTTCACCAGGTCTTTTTATATATGTTGTCCCTGGGACATGGGCCTTCAGTAACTAAAAAGGTGTGGTTTTTAAATTTGATTTTAATATTTGATTATTATGCATTTTATTGTTGTAACCCACCCTGGGGTCTGCTGATGAACAGCAAAAAATATAGGTTTTAAGAATAAATATGTGAATGAGGAAAGCAGATTCATTTTGTTCTTTTATGGATTTACTAAGGTCAAATGAAACAGGGGGCAGGGAGAGAAATGAAGGGCCCATTTAGTAGATTGGTTTCACTCTCCAGCATTTTTACTTTAAATGGTTTATAGCGATGGTTTCATTACCCCAAGCGTTTTAATTACTAAACAGCACATTTGCTTTTTTAATAAAATTGTGACGATTTGTGTGTGTGTCCGTGTGACATCCTGTTTTGTTATTGATCAATGAAAAATATATTCATCTTCACCCTGGTAATGGCACTTGACTAAACCAGGGATGCCCCCACCTATATGTGACTGGGGCTCTAACTCCTCTTAGTCCCTACCAGTATGGCCATGAGTCAAGGATTATGAGAGTTGTAGTCCAACATCAACTGAAGGACTGCAAGTTCCTCATCCTTGCCTTCAATTATTTTGTACCAGTTTATTTGCACCCATATGAACCTGCCTGGAACCTGAGATCAGCTTTGGAGAGCTTGCTCACAAGCCCACTTTCAAGATCTATTTGATTGGCAGGCCTAGGAAATGGGCTTTTCCATGGTGGCCCCATTCTCCTACCCATCACAAATAAACCCCACATAGATACATTAAATACTTCAAGAGGCTCACCTGGAAGCTATATATAAAAAAATAAATAGTTGACGAAAAAGCTCCACAGTCACCAGAGTAAAGTAACAGCCCAATCCCTAAATGGAACAAAGAACTACAAATGGCACATGCCCACACACCCATTTGTACCGCTCATTTCTAAATGCATTTGCTTTGGGGTGGCTGAAAACTGAATACTAGTTCCAATTGATTCAATTTTCCATTAGTTCCAAAATGAATGCACACTGCTAATCTTTCAGAAGTGGAAGCTCTGCATTTTGCACTGTGGGCACCTGCTGAAATCAATGCATCCAACTATTCATCTAAATCCCATTGATTTCAACCAGGCTAAGTCTGTTTGCAGACAATAATTTCTAACTGGAAGCCTGCAGGCAAAGGACTGACTTTTCAATTTAGCCCGACTGCCCTCTTCTTCCTAGTCCTTGTTGCTGTCTTTGGATTTCTGGGTCACTGTGTTGTCTGGGAACTGGGAAAAGTGAAGAAAATGCCAAGCCAAATGAGAATAGGGATGGAGTCCCATTTCAACAAGGAAAGGCATTGGGGGCTTTTTTTTTTTGTTTAGACCAGCCTTTCCTAACCTGGTACCATTCATATGTTGCTGGACTCCCATCAGCCCCAGCCAGCATGGAACATCTGGATGGCTCAGGTTATTGGCACAATTGCCCATGAGCACCCTCTCCCACTTTATGGAGCCTATTTGGCTCCCTGGAGTACCCTAGAGCTTAGGGAGAGGAAACAAGCTGGCAGATGGCTCAAACACGAGTGAAGGAAAACTCCAGCCCAATGCAATCAAACTTTGGTGAGGACTCATCATCAAGTCTACCCAGTGGCAGTGAAGGCTGCCTCCATTGCATCCTCATTGTGCAATCCAGCAGAGATTTTCTGGGTAGTGTTGTGCCTCTTACACTCGGCCTGAAGGAGGTGGTGTAACACCAATAGTAGCTTGCTGTGACCTGTTTGCAAAGCATTTTGAGAATTCAGTTGCTTGCATCTTCCATGACCTTGGCTCCCCTGTTACAGCAAATGAATCTCGAGAGGTGTCCAGAGCACACTCTAGTCCTGTTATGTTGGATAAGTCTCAGGTAGTAAGGCTCGAGGATGTGGACAAGGTTCTTGGGTCACTCTGGACCCTTGCCCCTCTTAGCTGATAAAAAATAGCAGGGAGGGGACAGCAGATTGGGCCAGGGAGGTGACTGATGCCTCCTTACAAGGGGGGGGGGCGTCCCTGCCTGCTTGAAGGAGACAGTTGCAAAACCACTCTTCCAGAAACCCTCGCTGAATTCAAAAAAATCTAAATTCAGGTAGGTAGCTGTGTTCGTCTGATGCAGTCAATATATATATAATGTCCAGTAGCACCTTAGAGACCAACTAAGTTTGGTATCTGAAGAAGTGTGCATGCACACGAAAGCTTACACCAAGAACAAACTTAGCTGGTCTCTAAGGCACTACTGGACAATTTTTATATTTTTTATTTTAAAATTCTAAGTATTTACTGGCTATTTGCCAAACTCTTCTTCTTCTTCTTCTTCTTCTTCTTCTTCTTCTTCTTCTTCTTCTTCTTCTTCTTCTTCTTTTGATAAATATTTTTTATTGATTTTCCAATATCGTTCCAATAATAGCCTCATTATAACAATGCCAATTTTATCCAATTAATACAGTTATTAAAGCCAATTATTTATATACCAAATTATACAATTTAGTTAAAGTGCTAGTTTTGATGGGTTCCTTTTTGTTTGTTTTTTTTATTTTCTGCATTCCAAAATCTTAATAATTCCAATTACATTCTCTTCAAGATAGTTGCTCCAACCATATATGCTATTGTGTCCTTCATTCTTCCAACTGTTGATATTTCCTGTTGTGACTCAGGGGAATAATAATAATAATAATAATAATAATAATAATAATAATAATAATAATAATAATAATAATTTTGTACCCCCGCCCTCCCCAGCCGGGCTCAGGGTGGCTAACATCATAAAACTAACACAGTATACAAAGAACATAAAAACATAAAAAGGCAGTCAATTAATTGAAATACACCTGCGTTTGTCTCAGTTTTCCAAAAGCCTCTGTATCACTTCATCCCGTGATTCAAGAGCTTGTTAGAGACCCCTCTGTTCCAACAAATAAACTGTCCTCGCCATTTTTTCCCCAACCTAGGAAGAGCAGTCTGATTCCAAACTGCCAATAATTAATAGGAAAACCTCTGACCTTGCGGCTGGCAGACTCCTTTCCTCCTTACAACTGAAAAATGTAGTCAGTTATCTTTCCGATTAGATTACATTCCAAATTGTCTCAGTCTCCTTTGCATTCCTTTGAAAATAATGAAGAGTGGGGTGGTTTCTAAATCCCAACATCGCCCTTTCAAAGAGTCAAACTCCCCCCGTCTTCTCTCTCTCTCCATTCCATTCCATTCCTCTCACACATGCAGTTCCAGTTTGATGTTGAATTTCATGTTATTAATCCAGTTTCTTCCACCCTCACTTTTTATATTATATTCTAACCTTGCATTTTGAGGAGGGTTGCTGAATCAGAAATGAAGTAGAAAAACTGGGGGGGGGACTGTAGGCTATCTTCCCCCCCACCATCTCTGGAACAGAATGAAACCTTATCTCAATTCCAACCTTTAAATCCTTGTAGCTGAGATGATCCACAGTTTGTCGTCTCATTGCGTCTCACATGTGCCTGTACTTTACTCCAATTAAAGCCCAATTAGCAGGATATCATCTGCTTCCAGGAACAGATATGGGGGGTTGCGACAGTAGGAGTGCTCCATACACCCAGTGCCTTTGCCTACCCTTGCATTCCACAGGGTAGCGAGTGCCAGATCGCAGGGCAATCTGCAAGTGAGAGCCCGTTCCTCTCCCACCCAGAGAGGAATTCAAAGAATGAGTTTCTCCCATCATTCTTTGTTTATCTCTGTCTGTCTCTCCCTGCGGTGTCGAGGGAGACCTCCATTCCTGGCGCAGGCGGAAGCAGGAAGTGCCAAACTCTTCTTGGGCAAGGTTCATTGGATCTAATTTTTTGCAGCAGACTGATCTGCTCCAACAAACCCAAAGGTTCTTGAGGAGCAGAACTCACAGCTTAATTATGCTGTTCTATGATTTTGAGATGCGTAAAAAGTTCACACGAAGTATGTATTTTGCACAAACAATGTGAAAGGGCAGCCATAGCTCAGCGGGAGAAGATCTGCCTTTGTATGCAGAAGGTCCTGGGTCAATTTCTAGCATCTCCAGGTAAGGCTGGGAATGCCCCTTGTTCAGAACCCTGGACAACCCCTGCCAGTCAGTGTAGGCGATACTAAGTTAGGTGAACCAACAGTTTCAGTATAAAGCAGCTTCTTATATTCCTTTTTTTGTTGGTGAATGGATTGTGTCTTTTATGGGGGGAAATATGCAAAAAGTGCCCAACAGGATGGAACGGCACACAATGTAAGGAAAGAAATCTATGACCACTGACAGGTTATGTACACATTTAAAGCACATCTCCCCCCCCCCCCAAAAAAAGTAAGTTGGGAACTGTAGTTTGTTAAGGGTGCTGGAAATTGTAGCACTTTGAGAGTAAACTAAAGTTCCCAGGATTCTTTGGGAAGAGGGGAAAGTGCTTTAAATATATGGTGTGTATGCATCAAGCAACACCAAACAGGACAGAATTGGCTGATCAGCTTAATGTAGGGTGCGTGGGGGTATCCATTCCAGTAGCACGGCTTCATTCACAATATTCCAGATTTTCTCATTTTTTTTCTTTTTGGCATCTCTTGATTGTTTGAGCAGGCATCCAATGTGAAATATTACAACCTGCAATCTATTTAATTCAGGCGACAAACAGCACTCCACATCACCTTTGAAATACTGTCATTAATAGCAGCACCTGCCAGTAATCAAACACCATTGAATTTCAAAAAATGCAATCAAATAACAATGGACAACAAATGATAGGAGAGGAATGTTTGCAAACGTTAGTGAAGTTTCCCTATCTTCAGTATAGTCAACATCAAACTCCACAAGGGAGAACTTTGGGGAAATGCTCAGCGGGTGCTCATTGAGACTGGTAGGGCAGAAGGCAGCGAACCAAGCAATAGGTGGAGCCAGAGAGCCAATGACAAAGCCAACAAGTTCTAGTTTTGTCCTCCTCCTCCTCCCTGATGAGTTTTACAAGTGACAACACTGAGACTATGGCAGAAGAAGCTGACAGCTAGGGGCACTCTCTGTGTTCAGTGTAAGTAAAAGCCAGGCAGATGGGGCTTGACTGAGCACAGACAGTGGGGCTGGTGGATCAGTGCCCCATTCACCCTAATAGACCAACCTCCTTTGGTCCTAGCCATTTGCCACCAATCCGAAAGCTGGACTATCCATGGAACACCCTGAGATACAAGGAGACAATCTCTCCAGCTTTGGTCCTGTTTGATAGGCAGGGTAGCAAATCATGGTGAAAACAAATATTCAATGTTCCTGGATCATATACTGCTTGCCACCTACTGTGATTAAATCATTTAACAGATTATTCTTAGAGTTATGCTTCTTGCAGATTTATGCACTAGAAGGCTGTTAAATTATGATTATGAGATTCTTCTTATTCTTCATTTTATTTTATTTTTTTGCAGTGGCATTTCCCGTTCAGTTACAGCCCAGCCATGTTTGCAAGGTGCCCGAGAAGATCTCATTTTCTACACACATGCGATCATTCTCTTGATGGGGTCAACATTTCCAGCGTGTGTCAAGGAAGAAGGCGTCTTTCTCCTCCCTCTCCATTGTCTCTGGCTCATTGGAGTTTCCTGAGACATACTCACTCAGTATCTGGTGTCAATGTGCCCCCGGATCTGGAGGTCTCGACGACTGGAGGAACAAAGTGCTATGCACTGTATCATAATGGAGTAGGAACAGAAAGAGTTGCAAGCGGTTAACTGCGGGCCAGGGATGAAAGGCACCGTTGGCCTCTAGTTCTCTCCCGCCACTGCGTAATTGGAACAACGCACAGCCGAGCAACGGTGAAACTCAACCAAAGCGAAGAGCATCGCAAGGCCACAACTTTGCATCAATGAGCTCAGGGTCAGGGAGCATTGGTTTTCATCCCCTTTCGCTTTCCTCTGAGACCCTGGAGAACAACTGGTTGATTCTCTTGAAAGCTCTGTTCAGGTTTTACTCTGTCCACCAAAGGAATATGTAGAAGGCTATATGCCAGAGAAAAGAGGTAAAGATCTCTGCTGTTTTGGTTTTGCACACAGAACCTGAACAATGTAGCGGCACTTCCAGCTTTCTCTCCACCAAAATTTCATCCTGGATGTTGGAGTTCTGAATGACCTGGACTTGATTTCAGAGTGCTAAGGACATCTGAGGATTTCAGAGAGATAAAGACAAGGGCTGGGCAAAAGACAGGACAAGATCAAATGGTAGATCTCTGGATGATTTCCAGTACATTAGCAAGGATTTCTGACTTCCTGTTGTTTTCTAACAAAATAACTCCTCTAGCCTGCAATGGTTCTGCTGGATTAAGAAATAAAACAGTTGCCCAGGAGTCGACCAGCTGCCCAGTTGAACCAGGAGTGGATTTTTGTTTGGAAGAAATGTGAGCCCAGTTAAGTCTTGGTACTCAAAGCAAATTCCTAGGTTCAGTTTTAATTGTCATCATCTAGGGGTATGTCTTTTGCACCTGACTCCAGCTGGTGGATCTCAGGTTTGTGATAAAATAAAGAAAAAGTAGGTCTGCAAACGTAAAGTCAGCCCACCTCTGCATTAGGAATTCTCAACTGTACCTCTGTGCAAAATTTATTTTAACATGCAAGAAGTGTATTGTTGTGTGCATCCTGGTTGGGTGTTGTGTTCTGATCTGCTAGTGTTGGATTGAGCTGCTCTGCTGCAAAAAGCGGACTGAATTGATCCCCACCCCATACAGTGAACTGGCCGTTAACATCCCTTATGACCTGGCGGCTCTGTTGAAGCAAGGTCCTTCCTCCATTGTAGGAGGCAGTGTTGAAATATTGGTTGCTGGGAATCACGAGGTGGGAAGAGCGCTGGTGCTCCACTCAGGTCTGACTTGCAGGTTTCCCACAAGAACATCGGAATGGCCACTGTGAGACTCTGGTGTCGCAGTAGAAGGGCCCTGATCCAGCAGCAAGCCTCTTCTTATGGTCTTATGTGTATGCTGTCACCCCACCCACATTGGGATTTGGCCCCATCATTGTGATGCCTCCGAACACTTTTCCTCTTGGAGGGGGTTGTGTAGAGGGCATCTTCTCCACCCCCTTCTTGATTTCTATCTGAAGTCTCCTTTTCATACCACACTTTTAATGGCACTCAATTCTGGTGCTTCTCCTCAGCCAACGGTACAAAAAAAAAAGAAAGACGAAGAAAGAAAAGAATCATTTTCTTACACAGAGAAAGAAAAAGGAAAGATTATACTGGGACTTAAAAGCTCTGAGTTATGGCTCTTGCTTTAGGGGTAAAAAAAAGAAAGAAAGAAGACAAAATGAAAAGCAAGGCTGAGCTTGGAGATTTAATTGATGTCGTAAAAAACCTTGAGTAGTGACATTGAGATGCAAGATAACATTAACCCGGGTTTTTATTTTCAGTCAAACACAACTTGACAGGAGGGCACTAAAAGGAAATGAAAGGAAAACAAATGTAAGCGGGTAGTAATGACACACCACTTTGCAATTGCCCCCGAGGGAAATGAGATGCACTAGGGATGTCCAGATTAGAAGAAAGGTGCCAGGCGCAGGGGATGGCTGAAAGAGAAAGAAAAGCAGCATTATCCTTAACAGTGCGATTGCTTCAAGGTTTGACCTGTACAAGTGAAATAAGGACATTTTGGACTAATACATATCCGCACACCTTTGTAAGCGCTGCAGCAGAGGCAAAGAAGCACAGCACTAGAATTCAAGAGGTGCCGATATCGTAACACGAGACCTTTGGGGCAACCGACAAAGGTGACTGGCAGATGGTTCGTGACTTGATGAAAAGAGGAACTTATTCATACCGAGCTTTTCTTATACTGAGCTTAGGGTTGGCTACACTTAAGGTGGGGCAGCTTTTTTAGCCCAAGGGCAACATTCCCTCATTGGTAACCTTCTGGGGGCCGCATGCCGGTGGTGGGTGGAGCCAGAGGAAAAAGTGGGTGGAGCAATGGATGTGACTTGTGCCTTTGTACAGCAGGCTACGTTCCAACCATGCACAAGCAGGAGGTTTCTACAAACCCATCTTCACACCCTCCAGCCAGGCATGCAAGAGGCATTATCAGAGTTCAAGGATACATTCCAGCCTGACAAAGGTGCTCAAGAAGAACGAGGAGCAGGAGTGTTGAGGGGAACAAGCTGGAGAGAGCAAGAGTGACATAGGGAGGAAGCATGGCTTTGGGGGGGAGTGAAATAGAGAGGTTGGAGGGTAACTCCATTTGTTCCTGTATGTCCCTTGTTATGCTTGTCTCTCCCTTCCCCTCCTCTCTCTTTGGCTTCATTTAAATGGGGTGCCCCATGAGTGCTTAACTGTTCCTCATGGCCGACTTCACACTGAAATCAGGCCCTCATGGACCATGCATGCAGCAGAGCGGCCACAGCAAGAAGTGGGGCAGAACACGAATCACCTGGAGAAAGTTGCTTGGATTCAAATCAGACACTAGGAGGAACAACGGAGGATGGAAATAGAACTGGACAAATCTGTAAATTTTAGTTTCTTTCCATTTCTCATTTCTCCATGCCTCATTTCTGCATCAGATTATGAATACATGCTACTTTCTATAGTATAGATTTTTTTTAATGCACACTTTCCTGTAACATATACACTTTTGTACACATTATTTGGTTGGAGACAGCTGTATTTCAGATCTGTTTCAAGAATCAACTCTCACACAGCTAGATTACTTGCTGTGGCCTATCTTTCGCCCTCCAGTACATTTCCCCCCTCCCCTTATTTCTTGGGATTTTTATAATGGGGGGGGAGTGGGGAAGCTATATAATGTGCAATGTGACATGAATTCTTCTCCATCCATCAATGCAAGGCCACAGGGAGGAAATCACTCATGTCCATCACTCAGCAGTCACCTCAGCAATCTCATCTTACTGCACAATTCACAAATAGGTTTTATCCATGTGTCTATTTGATGCCACCACACAAACACCTTCCACCACTTCCCCCTGCCTCGTTTCTGCTAAAAGAAAGTGTGCCCAAGTAAAACTGAGAAATGTGCAACTTTTGTACAGGAAAGACCTGGAAATAAATCTATATTACAGCTCCAGAACTACCCCGTAAACCTGGCAATAGTGTGAGGTCATGTGACAATGCACAGGGCTTAAACCAAAAGACAATAAACCAAAATATCAAAGCAGACACCACCTCCCACCTGCCAACTCATAAAAGCAGCTCTTTAAAAATGTCTGCTCCAGTTGAGTATGGAATACAACCAGCTACTTGCTTTTCAGAACCAATCCACTCCAGGACACGCAAACGTCCACTGAAAAGTTGGGCAAATGATACATAAATTCTTTTGCCTTTGTGTAAAATTTGGGGGACCAACTCCCAAATTCACTCTGGATTTTGTTTTGGTCTTCTTCATAGTGGTTCCCATGCTATGGAATGACTTTCCTCTAGTCCATGGACAAATCCTTACCTGCAACACACACATCCCACCCAAACAACTTTGGCAGGTGCATGGGGTCACCCACCTGTCAATCATCTGACATCACAATAGCATCATGTAACCAACCCCCTTTTTCATCCTTTGCTGAAGAAGCCTGGTGGGCCAAATGAAGAGGCCTAGAAGGTCTAATGACACCTGTGGGCTAGAGGTTCCCTACCACTGCCATAGAGATACAGCATACTGCTGGGGTGTAGCCATCCCACCTGCTTGGTGAAAAATAGCTACTCCCAAGGGCATCCCCCAAGCCCTGGTTTGTTGTACTAGCTCTGCTAGAAATTCTGGAAATCTGCTGTATTTGTGTTTTTAATACATTATTATTTTATTGTATTGATTTCATCCTGCACACCGCTTTGCTATTTTAAAATGAAAGGGTGTCTATAAATGTTCAAAGAAGTAAATAATAAAATGTTGATGGCAACTCTCCAACCCTTCCAGTTCACTGGTGGGGCAGATGCTTCACATGGAGAATGTGTCGTGATTGACCAATTGTATTTAAACCTAAAAGAATCTCTCTCTAGCAACAGGTCCAGGAGAGACCTCAAGTTGAAACCGAGGGGAGCAGTCAGTCCCAAACTATTTGGGGCAATATAGTCTAGCAATATAAAGTATTGATTCATGTCTTTTCAAAGATACACCATCAACAGCTAGGTGCTACTTATCCTGACAGGAGAACAGGGGGATCCTGTAGCTACTACCCTGATGCAACACATTGGAAGGACATGGCAACTCAGCCTTCGCCAACCTGGTGCCTTCCAGATGTTTTGAAGTATAATTCCCATTAGCGCCAGCAGCATATGTCCATGCTCGCTGGGACTGATAGGAGCTGCAGTCCGAAACAAATGGAGGACACCAGTTTGGTGAGGGCGGCAATAACTGGTGGAAGTAACATTGCAATCTTACATGGGTTGGTTTATAGCAATGGTTTCCCCGGTATGTTCCCTGGCAAGCTTGGGATTCTTTTAAAGCTTACCAGGCATTCTTCAAAGAGGAGATCACACATGGCAGATCAACCGAAAGACAGCTGGTCCACCACTACAGATAGTAATTATCATAATTTGCTCTGTTCTTTGTTAATCTTCAAAAAAAAAAACCCAACATTTAAAATGTTTGACTATTGTTTGATCAGTATTAGATGAGTGAATTGAACATGCCACTTCTCTCACTTTTTATCAAGGTCCCTCTTTTAAAAAATCAGGTGTCAAATAATAGATCAACAAGTGGCAATGGACCCCAAAATTGGTCTTCTTTCCATACTTGAAGGGGAAGCCTTCAAGGATTTTATCATTCACTTATGATACCTGCAAGACTTATTATCACCAGATTTGGGGGAACTTTAAGAGCAGAGTTATTTGAAGTCTGGCATTTGCAGCTTTGGGACCTGGCATTTAATGGACAAATTAACAGACGGAATATGCAAGTGAAAGAATAACACCCCCCCAAAAAAAAGCCCAGACAAATTTCATAAAAGGTGGCTTAGCTTAGGATTTTTAAAAAAATTAAATGAAGCTTTTAGCTTTTTAAATAATAATTTTAAAACCTCTGTTGCTGTGCTTTTTTTTTTTTAGAAAAAAGAAAAAAGACCTTGCGCTGTTTAGAGCTAAATAGGCAACATTTTGGACAGCTTCACTTCTTACAAAGCCCATAGACCTAGAGAAGCACAAATATATAGGAAACATAGAGCTAGAGGACTACTGAAATTACAGACCAGCACAGGACTCTGTGTCTGACTCTGGCGCAGAGTATTGGCTTCAAGCTTGGACTTGGGAAGGGAAAGGAGACACCTGAATCATCCAGATCTGCTTTGTTATTCAGTCCACAAACTCAGCCAATGCTCAGCCAAGGTAAATATTCTGCTCATTGCTGAACCAGGTAACTACCGACTGGTCATCTTGATGTCGATACCAGGAAAGGTCCTATAACAGATCACAGATAATTGAACGGTCAGTCCGTGAGCACTTAGAAAAGGATGCTGTGATTACTAAGGCCCAGCATGGGTTTCTCAAAAACAAGTCAAGCCAGACAAAACTCATTCATTCATTTGAGTTACAAGCTTGGTGGAGCAGGGGGATGCTGTCCGCGTAGTGTAGCTTGATTTCATTAAGGCTTTTGGCAAAGTCCCCCATGATAGTCTTGTGGGGAAGCGAGTGAAATGTGGGCTAGATGGGGTAAGTGTTAGGTGGGTTTGTAGCTGGTTGACTGACAGGACCCAAAGAGTGCTCACTAATGGTTCCTCATAATCCTGGAAAAAGGTAACAAGTGGGGCACCTAACAAGTGGGGCACCTCAGGGTTCTTTCCTAGGCCCATTGTTCAACCTCTTTATACATGACTTGGATAAAGGAATTGAGGGGATGCTCATCAAATCTGCAGATGACACCAACCTCGGATTCCAATGGGGAGAAATATAAGGTTCTACACTCGGGTAGGAAGAACCAGCTGCACAAATATGAGATGGGGGATACCTGGCTTGCCAGTAGTACACGTGAAAAGGACCTAGGGGTCTTAGTAGACCACAAGCTTCACATAAGTCAACAGTGTGATACAGCAGCAAAAAAGCTAATGCTATTCCAGCCTGCATCAACAGAAGTATAGTGTCCAGATCAAGGGAAGTAATAGTACTGCTCTATTCTGCCTTGGTCAGACTACACCTAGAATACTGTGTCCAGTTCTGGGCACCACAATTTAAGGAAGATGTTGACAAGTTGAACACGTGGATATGGAAAATAAGTTTCATGAGGAAGAGTTGAGGGAGCTGGGCATGTTTAGCCTGCATAAGAGGAGAATGAGAGGAGATAGCCACCTCAAATATCTAAAGGGCTGTTGTTTTCGCCTACTCCAGAGGCTAGGACCTCAAACAATGGCTTCAAGTTACAAGAAAGGAGATTCTAAACATCAGGAAGAGCTTTCTGAGAGTGAGAGCTTTTCAACAGTGGAACAGATTCCTATGGCTTTGATAGGGACCAGGGGTGCCAACTTGAATAAAATATTGGGCAGGTAAGCCCTGCCCCACATCACAAGAAGTTATTGTATAGTGGTTAGTACTCTGTGTTCTGTGTGTAGATCACAAGAAGTGATCTACACACACCATTCAAATGGCAATGCCCATGAACTTGGGAGAGCAATCCCCTCAAATATTTTATTGGGGAGGCTGAAGGGACCTTTGCCGCTAGGAGTTGGCTCCTATAATAAGAACTGTGTTGAAGAGCGGACACTGGAGAAACTGAATGTGGAAGTCAAAAGCCACAGGCTTTGATTTTATTCTGATCTGGAGAAGAATTTGGGGGCTTCTGGCGCACATTTCCGGCCCTGACCTGGTGTGGTTCACTGTCATCTGCACAATGTTGGCCCCACTGTCCCACTAGAAGTTCCCAGTGAGTTCTGCTACCTCTCAGGAAGTGGCCAAAATCCAACAGTGTGTAAAGACAGGAAATAATCTGCATGAATAATCCTGGCACCACACAGACACCATGTCATTTCATTTTCTGATACGAGACTTGAATGTGAACTTATTGTGAGAACCTTTTGTCAGCCGCTCTGAGAATCTCTTGAGGCGATAAAGTGGGATATTAGAATCTGAGAATTAAAAAAATAAAATAAACCTGCAGTGATATTTACAGGCAGGAGAGGAAATACCAGCGAGGGCCATTCCTTTCCGATTGTGCGGGCATGACAATCTCATCCATCTCTGCTACCGTTGCCTCTGTGGAAAAAGCTGCGCTACCGATACGTGCCAGAGTTTGCTGCTGCAGAAGCCACTGGAGGGCACATCCCAGGGACTGAGGTGCAAACAGCTTCTCACAGTCAGATCCATTAAGGCTGGCGAGTAGCAGTCTCACTTGCATGCCAGCCTTGAATGAGAAATGAAAACGGGGAAAGCAAAACCTGGCAGGTCCTGTAGGTAGCACAGAGGTTTTACTGGAGGAAAAGAATAGATTTATTACAGTCTGTTGCTGCTATACAACCCTGTCCTGCCACAAAGGCTTCTAGCCAGGAGAAGAAGATAACTACGCACATGTGAAACCAGCCCCTCTAATTTTTTTGCAGATAAATCTGCATTGGCATGCACTGGCATCACATGCTTGGACACTAACTAATCCACAAAAGCACAGTCCTATTGTTGCATCCATGATGTTGCCCATAGAATCATAGAATTGTAGAGTTGGAAGGTGCCCCAAGGGTCATCCAGTCCAACCCCTTGCAATGCAGGAATATCAATTAGATCATACATGACAGATGGTCATCCAACCTCTGCTTTAAAACTTCCAAGGCAGAGTCCACCACCTCTTGTGGGAGCCTGTCTCACTGTCAAACAGCTCTTACTATCAGAAAGTTCTTCCTGATGCTTAGTTGGAATCTCCTCTCCTATAACATGAAGCCATTGGTTCTGGTCCTAGCCTCTGGAGCAGGAGAATTTAGAATCTGTCAAATTTGTTTTTTCTAATGATTTTATATTTATTTCAAGTAGCCCAGAAAGGGGGTGGGCTACTCCGCCAGATTTCCAGTAGCCAGGGCAGTAGTTCCTTTGAAAGGGACGCGTGTGGTGCTGTGGTCTAAACCACTGAGCCTCTTGGGCTTGCCGATTGGAAGGTTGGTGGTTCGAATCCACGCAGTGGTTGTGAGCTTCCATTGCTTTGTTCCAGCTCCTGCCAACCTAGCAGTTTGAAAGCACTCCAGTGCAAGTAGATAAATAGGTACCGCTGCAGCAGGAAGCTAAACAGCATTTCCTTGCACTTTGGCACTTGTCACTGTGTCCCCTTGTGCGAGAAGTGGTTTAGTCATGCTGGCCACATGACCTGGAAAGAAAGAAAGTTGGTTGTAATTTTGACAGTGTAGGAAGCTGCCTAGACCACTCATCCATCTACAATAGGTCTGTTATATGAACTGCAATCACTATAAGACTGAGGTTTCAATCTGAGGTCATCCCAGCACCAAATGGAAATGTTCAAAAATGAACGCAAGGCTTTCTGCATGCAGAGCTTGTGCTCTGACCCGGAGAGCTGTGAGTGGACAAACGTTGGCTCCCTCGGCCTGAAAGCGAGATGAGCGCTGTACCCCATAGTCACCTTTGACTGGACTTAGCCGTCCAGGGGTCCTTTGCCTTTACCTTTTACCTAGTTCCTTTGATAGTTCTTTGGCCTTCCTTCTTAGCAGACAGTCAATAAATTATGCAGATAGACAAATCTTATACACCTTAGGAAATTCACTTTTTTGGTGAAGAAATTTGATTTTGTTTTTATTTTTTAATGCACAGATATGGGCCAATGGCCGTAATAAATTTTACTTACTGCACAGAATATTCACAGACTTTCTTCGTTCTGACAGGCTTGAAGCAAGAAGCAATAGTGCCTGGTGTGTGTTTTGCCTCCATCGCTGCAGCCACCCAAACCCATTGGTGAATTTTTACTTCCACTCCTGATCATTGCCAAAATCCCCCCCCCCCAAAAAATTAACTCCTGTAAATTGGTTGGCTTATTGAGGGAGGGCATTTAGCAATAGCCCAAGTTGATCTGGGTCTGCTGAAGACCAAGGTAGAAGATGAACAGTTGCCAATGCCCCCCTTGTGATATTTTGCTTTCAGCAGGAAGCCTAGGGGTGTGAGAAGGCATCGTTTCACGTTCCTCTCTGCATTTGTTGACTGTGGCGTTGTTTCCGTTCCACTGCAGTTTGTCTTCTGCCAAAAACTATGTTATTCACCTCACTGACCACTGTGGCAAAATGACATAACTTGCATGATTTACATCATTTAATTACATGGTTGTTTTGTGATTCCACCCTGTTCATTTCAATGCACAGGAAACGCAATGCAAATTGGTGTGGGGGGGATGTAATCAACTATGTATCTTTTGCTGGCTGAAAACAACACTAATAATGAAGACCGATTGTGTTTGCTGGATTGATTTCTGTCCTAGACATGGGCCGAGTAAGTGAGCACCAGCAATTTCCACTCCCATTTCTATTTTTGTTGGAATTATCAGACATACCTAATTAAGCCCCTGTCTGGAAGCACTCAGGATCTCCCATGAACTCCTCCCTCCACATTATGGCTTTTCTTCACAAGGGAATCAGAACATTTCCCTTTGGTTGATCCAGGAAGCAAAAGCCTACCAAGTGATTAGGAATCCTGTGGCTTTACTGCAACCGATATGCCAAACTGCTGTGTGCAATGTACTTGCTAGCCTTTCCCATCTGCCCCCCCCCAACTTCCCCGGCCAGCTGCAATTGAGACATCTGGAGACCAGGACAGATTGTAAGACAGAATGGGGCACTCCTTGCTAAAGGGATGAATCCGGACAGTGAGTCTTCCTTGCGCAAAGGCTTTTTTCTGCTCTGTCATCCTGACTCTACCAAAATTGTTTGGAGACAGGAAGGGCATGCCGAGAAGTCCCCTCGATGTGTCTCCGCTGCCACCTAGCGCCCATTCGGAGAACAGCTCCTCGTTGCTACTCTGCAGACATGTGAGGAAGTGGGTACATATCAAAATCCCGGCCATCACTTCTTGTTTATTGCAAGATGGCTTAAGAGGACCAGCGGTCCTGCCCAGATGCTTATTAGAAATAGCACAAGCGCTGCAAGCAGTGGGAATCCCTGCTTTGACTTGATTGCTTGCTCTAAATATCAAGATGGGATCTAGACCTTTTGAATGGTAGGTGGTACGAATTGCTCAGAACTATAGCGTGTCTTCGGTGATTATAATCATTCTGCCTTCACCACTCCAGGCTAAATCACTCAGCAATGTCCTGTTGCTGGGGGATTAGGAGCACGGCCTCTATCTAGTTTAGACACCGTTTCAAGCTAATATGACTTGCTAGGGGATGGGGGATTATGATCTGGGGAGAAAGGGCTGGTAATGGGATATAAGCACTTCGACTGGCAAGGTTAGTGATTTGATTTCAACCTGGATCAATAACAAATGCACAAGTACAGATAGCTCTTCATCCTTGACTTCTAGTGAAGCAATCATTCCCGGCGCTTTAACAGGCGGGTATTACTTGCCACAGCTCATCTCTTCTCCTTCACAGTGGCCTAAACAAGACTTTCAGAATACAGAGAACGTACCTACCCTCTGACAGATAAAGTAAGGTATGAATCACGATACTTCCATTGCACTTGGAGCTGGTTTGATTTTAAGGTAGTGTGCTCTGCAAAAAAATAAGGCTTTGGATCCTATTCAACTCAGTACATAACACTAGGTTTGCCATTTCGCAAAAGCAGAAGAAATTTTGTTTATTCTATGTACAGTCAGATTAGTGATGACTTGAACTTATTTAGGCTCAGAATTGGTTTTGGTAAATTATGAACTTTCAACGTGATCATTTGCAAAACAAAAAACAGAAAAAGCTTTCATCTGCCACCTGAGAGTTATTCTTGTTAACTAACTAAAGTTCTATATCGCTCTTCATCCACAGGACGGTTTACAATATAACCCGTGCTCTCTCTCTCAGCTCATTATGTTGGCATGTGTGTGCTAATTATGCCTTAATGCATCATTCCACCACCACCTCCCTAGCACTCCCTAGACCTTTAGTCCATCTAAATGCTCAACTATCTACACCAGGGGTGAGGAAACTGTGGCCTTGCAAAGGTTGTCATACCACAGATCCCATTATCCCGCACCATTATCCATGCTGGCTGGGGCTGATGGGAGTTGGAGTCCAATAACATCTGGAGAGACACATGTTTCCTACTCCTGAACTACAATGACCCTTCAGGATTTCAGAGAAGATTCTTCTGCAGCCCTCCCTTGAGATACCAGGGATTGAAGCCAGGTACTCCACCAAGGAGCTATGACCTTTCTCCTGCACCAATCATAATGGAGATCCAGAGGGAAGCGGGTGGCACTGTGATCTAAACCACTAAGTCTCTTTGGTTTGCCAATCAGAAGGTCGTCGGTTTGAATCCCCGCTATGGGGTAAGCACCCGTCGCTCTGTCCCAGCTCCTGCCAACCAAGCAGTTCGAAAGCATGCCAGTGCAAGCAGATAAATAGGTACCGCTGCGGCAGGAAGGTAAACGGCGTTTCCATGCGCTCTGGCTTCTGCCACAGTGTCCCGCTGTGCCAGAAGCAGTTTAGTCATGCCACAGTTTAGTTTGTGGACAAACGCTGGCTCCCTCAGCCTGAAAGCGAGATGAGCGCCGCAACCCCATAGTCACCTTTGACTGGACTTAATCGTCCAAGGGTCCTTCACCTTTACCTTTTTTTTCTTTTTTACTGGAGATCCACTTTGAAATTCATCCTCCTCAACTTCCCAAAAGCAAACCAGTTCAAGAACAAGCTACAAACTCTCTGAAATACTTGAGAAATAAGAAGTCCAACCCTTCTCCCCCATTGTCATCCCATCTCCGTTTGGAACTCAAGGCATGCTCTCATGTTGCTGCTATTTATTTCTGATGGATGACTTCACCTTCGCCTATTGTCCTCTCTGTGGCGAGTTCATGTGAGCTTTTGGCTGGCACTGGCATCTGTGATATAGGATCCTCCCGACCCAGGCTGCTCCACTTCCTCCCGCCAGCTGAACAAATTTATCTTCTCTTTAGTGAAACCTTCTTCCTGAGTCATTTTGATTCCATGATTAATTAAGCTCTGAACAGAAATGAGGTTATTCCCTGCAGCCACAATTATAAATATTAGCAGATTAATAGGGTCCTGGGTATTTTTCAGATGGTAGATCCCAACTGTCGGTGGAGGAATGTTTGGCGTAACTGTAATCAGGTGAGCACTGACAATTGGATAGTATCAGGGGCTGTGTGATGTTTTGAACCCAAGTCTTCTTCCCTCAAGGCAGGATTGCAGCAGAATTTGCATTCTGAAGCAGGATCTGCTAATAGACAGGGGTGAAATGTTTGGCACAAGAGATAGGCAGATGCTAAAAAAAAAGTGAATATTCTGTAAATACAAGACCTGGGTGAATACACAAAAGCAATGGTGGGGAGGGAATCACCTATTCTGATTTAGCGAATATCAGGATGAACTAAGGCTGTGTACACATTGCCACAGTGCACTTCCGCTCAGTGGTGAAGCTACTTGCTCAGGGACCAGGAGCGGCGTACATCCAGGGGCGTGACTGGCGTGCATCCCAGGGGGCGTAGCAAACTGCTTGCAGGGGCCGTAGTGCGCATCAGAGGCGTGCACGGCGAGCGGCGAGCATCCGGGGGTGGGGGTTGGGGTGGCAGCGATGTCACACCCCCCCCCCCGATGGCACCAGGGACAGACCACTCCCCCACCCCCCTTCATCCACCAGTGCTTCTGCTGCTGACTTTTGGATAGTGTACACATGACATTACCCAGATGCAGAGCTATGCTGTAGTTTATTGAGAAATACTGCTGTTTGATGCATTTCCCTCAAGCCAGCTTCAGAATGGAAACTTAAGCCATATTCTCTTTGCAGTTCAGCTGATGTGTGTATATTTCAGACAGACATTGCACATGTGCAGGTGATAGCTTCATGAGTAGGAGATTATTATTTTTTTGAGGGGGGTGAGGATTGCAGAGGTGGGAAAACCAAACAGGTAATACACATCAGGTGAAGGCATCCCTGCCTCCTCTCTAGTGTGTACAGCAATCTGCAATTGTAACTCTAAACACATTTTTAAATGCATTTTGAATTATTTGGTGCAATTTTAAATAAAAACAGAGACCTCTACAACTCAGTCAGTAGAGCATGACGTGGGTTCAAGACCTACATTGGGCAAAAGATTCCTGCATTGCAAGGGGTTGGACTAGATAACCCTCATGGTCCCTTCCAATCCCTCAATTCTATTATTCCTCTATGATTATGTTTGATCCAGCGTCAGAACATGTAGGAAGAGCAAAAGTGGATAACTTTTATTTGAGTTTTCTCATTAATCTGGGTAGTAAAGTTGATCAGGTCAGTTCCTATGGGAATGTGCAAAGACTGAATTCCTCTGACAATTGTGTGTTGTGTTGTTTATTGTCGTTTATTGAATAATTTCTGATCTCATTCTCTATTGGGGCAGTGCAGACCTGTAACCAGGGTGGATTCAGTGGGTGCCCCATCCCATTAGGAGCAACAATCTGCCCTTAACAGCACAATTAAAATCCAAAATCTGCCAGGATGAGTGAGTTTGGAATAGGCGTGTCTTGGGCTGTCCCATCTGAACTGGGACGCATTCAGGGTTCTGCCAGCATAATTGAGGTTCCCCATCCCTCCTTTTGGCCGTTAACTATGCTGATGAGCTGATCAAAGCTTGCAGCCCCACCTAAGAAATGCCATGTTGAGAAAAGTCTGCATTTGATTTCAGAGCGACAAAGACAATGGCATTCTCTTGTCTGTCATCACCATGCCCCAGCATTGCCCTTCCTTATCCTTCAAGGCTTAGGTTTCTCTTGGCTTGTGAAGTAGCAAGTCCCTCCTTAATTATCACTCTTCCTTCACCGGGCTGTTGCTAGCAGAGGGCTCGCTTAATTGATGTCACCTTCATTAGCACCCTGCCCCCTGCCTTTCACTGCAGCCCAGACCTTGTCATGTTCACTTCCCAGCAATCACTGCCTGGCAACAGAAAAGGACAGGAAGTTCCTAAACTCAGTGCCAGATTACCAAATAAGGTGCCAAACTATGGGCCCCACACCTTTTAGGGGCCCGGAGACAGTGCATCAAAATAATATTGATTTGATCTTGAAATAAAATTACAAAAACATATTAGAAGATAATCTACAAGGGCCCCCCCCAAGATTTCAACTGCCTAGGGGCCCCCACAGGGTTTAATCTAGCACTGCCTAAGACTGTATGGCCCATGTGACTTTACAAAAAGGACAGAGGCTGCTCTCTCTCTTGGGTCTCAAGATTTATGAAAATGCCCCTCCGCAGGCTCAAGCAGGAACGTGTGTCACCTTGTTTCCCATATTATGCACTGGAGCACCTACTAGTGTGCCACAGAAGAGCTGCAGGAAGCCAGTTGATTCAATTGCACCCATAGCAGCCACTCACAGCTTGTTGCCTCTCTGTGTGAGGCACTGTAGTGTTGCTCCCAGGCATTGTGGGAAAGTTAAATGGCAGGACAATGCTCCCAGCTAACCCCAGCAGCCCACCACCACCACTTCTACCAGAGGACACGTTTCTCAGGGCTTCCTCAAATCCTCAGATCTCTGTCCCCACATCACTGATTGTGGAGGCAGACTCATTTATGCATGCAAAGACTCGTGGGTGGCCCTTGCATGATGCGGAGTGACACACCTTGCTTTGGGCAATGGATCTGGACCCCCTGGGTGTTGGATCAGCCTGCTGCTGCCTCTGCCATCATTGCCTCCTCTTCTGTCCGCCAGCTCTCCTCTTGCACTGTATACACCCTCTGTCCCCACCTTGTCCCCACATGTCAGCCACCTTTATTGTTGGTCAAGGGAGTGAAATAGTTGATAGAAAGGGTGCTCAAACCCATCCACTTCTTCCTCCTGCCCCCCATCACCTTGCCTTTTATTGCAGCTGCTCTGAAGGGTGGCAGTTCCATGGTTCATCTCAGGTGCCAAAATACAGTGACGTAGCATGGGGGGTTACACGGGGGGTTGCCCAGGGCACTAAAGTGTTTGGGGTGCAAAATTTCAACACCCGGTGCTGCTTCAGTATAGCTGTGCACTTCCATTGCTAGGCTCTGTTGAAAATGGCTTCTCCATGCAAACCAGGAAGTGACCTCTCCAGACAACGGAATGACTGCTTTTATTATCCAGGCAGCTGCAATTTCCTGTGTGACATGGACACAATTAGGCAGTGGAATGCTCATGCTTACTCTGTCTGTTTCCCTCCCTCCACACTGCCCGGGCTCTGGCAACCCATGCTACGCCACTGCCAAAATGTCTTGGGTCAGCCCTGCAAAGACTGTTACATTGTCTAGCGCTCAAGGTTCAAATTTCTCCTGTGACATTGTTATGAGAGCGTGAGAGCACTGGCGGAGGAAGAGGAGTGTGAGGGGAGCACACCGCCCCGGCAGCGTGATCGTGGTGGGGTGCCATCACAGCTGTCCCCCTGCCCACGCTGGGCACCATGCCCCCATAGGTGGCTCACCACACCCTCTGGACATGTGCGGTGCCCCTGTGGGCAGTGCATCACACCCCCAGGATGCATGCCAGCCCCGCCCCGCTCTTGGGCTAAAAAGTTTCCCCATCCCTCTCTACTTAGACACAAGGGGCCTGAGTTCAAGTCCTCATTCTAAAACAGAGCAGAGCAGCAGCATGAATTCCCTTAATGTATTTTGAGAAGACATTGACTCTCTATCCTCAGCCCAACCACAGCAATCTTTAAAATGTTAATATTAGTGGCCTCTTTCATGAGGTGATTATGACGGCGAAAACGGCATAAAGATAATCTAAAAAGTCACAACGGGCTCATTTTTATTTTTTTATTTTTTAAGAATTATCATTTTATTTGAATTAACAAGGAGAGGGGGAATTGGCTAGATTATTAGAGAAAATAACTGAATTGGCACAACAGCATAAAACAAAAAGTTGCTAAATAGAGTGTATTAAAACTTAATGAAATTAAAACAATGTAATATAAAAATGTGATATAAGCATTACTGAATTATATGAAATAAAATTACATTGAATTTGGGAATAAGCCAAGTGAACTGTCAGTTAACTAGATAACACATAAAAAGAAGAGAGTATTGCTATTGTGCAAAAAAAAGAGAGGCAAGGATATCAGTCTACTGTCTCTACCAGTTGCACTATGGATGGAGGAGGAATTAGTTTTAAACAGATTTACGCATGGAATCTGGTGGTTCTGACCCAAATGAGCTTTACTTGCATTCAGCTGCCTTTTGTACCAACTGCCCACCTATATCTGAGTCACTTGTACATTGTTGGGTTTTATTTCATTTTTTAAGAAACCAAGTAATTATATGCAAAATCCTTCTTCTTCTTTGGCGATCATTCATAGCCAAATAAGATTGTCTTCCATGGAACTTCCGGCGGCAACGCCATTGCGGGTGGTCGTGGGCTGCTTCGGCTGCGAAGCACCCAGTCCATCCCGGGGGTTAGGAGCCCTGCTACCGCAAAGCGGGGCTCCGGTTGGGGTGCGGGAAGAGCGTCCCGCACCCTGGGCTCCCCGGCTGTGCCCGTTGTGGCTCCGAACCCTTCCCCCGCTCCCCCTGTAAAGGGGGAGTGGGGGTGAAGGGACGACGGAGCCGGGCTATAGGGGACATGCCCCAACCGGGATGTAAATGCGGTGACAAAGCCTGTGATGAGCGTCTAAGTTCTACCTGTCTTTAACGAGCTGATAAGAACCCAGTGGCTGTGAGTATCTGATTGACTCTTTGTATTCTTGGAACGATCTGGGGGAAAGAAGAAAGGCAGCCCGCCTCCCTCCCTTCGGGAGATGAAAGAAATTAACCGTTTAAGTGACTGCTGCTACAACAATCGATAGAAAGTATCTGGAATTTGAAAACTGAGACTGCTGAGATTTCCCTTCGGGGGTTAACTGGGGAAAAAATATCTCCATTTGAAGTTTTGGTCTTTATACTCCGGCTTCGGAGAAATGGCGACGACTTGGACTGTCGTGGGAAAAAATTGAAACAAAGGAAGGAAGAGACAGGAACTGAAATCTGACACTCACCCTCCCTTCTAAAATGCTGGACTTTGTGTTTGCACTGGTATTGAACTCTGGTTTAAAGGATGAGGAAATGCTCACTGTCTTGAAGCTGGAACTGCTTAATCGGAAACTGCAAGTTTTGAGTGGAATTATAAATAAAAAGGACTCACTTTCCACAGAGGAGGCTTTTCAAAAGTTTTATACAATGGAATCAAACCTTGGCAAAGAGCTGGGAGGGGTGCTTGAAGGATGGTTCGAAATGGCTGGGCAACTCCGGGAAAAGGAACCGATTTCTGGGGGTGGCAGCCCTGGAACGGGAAAATTTATAATATCCAGACTCCGAGGTGGCAGCTCGGGGGCAAGGGACATGGAATTAAGATTTCTACAAGAAGAAGAAGTATGGTACAAAGGTACGGAGGAGCCTAGAAAGGAAGTGATGAACACCCTGAAGCTCGATGCTAGGTTTGTTGTGAATGCCTGGATCTGTGGACACTCAGAAGAAGATAATTGGAGATCCGGTTCTGGTGAAAGACAGAAAAAGACAATGGACAGAGGGGGAGTGGGTTGAAGTATTAAATGTATAATCCAAATGGTCTGTCATGGTATCCGAAATCGGAGTGTGAAGTCTGTTAATTATAAGTTTATTTTAAATAAGTAAGGAGATATTGAATCTTAAGTCAAAAGCAGCATGATAAAGGATAGAAGAAATAAGTTTAGTTATAAGAATATATGGTTAAGATTTAGGTTATAATAAAAAGATCAAGATAATTGTGTTATTTTTAAGTAAAGTTAAATTTTTTTATAGAGAAAAGTTGTTAAGGAAATAGTATATTGATTTAAAACCGAAGGTGAAAAGGCGGGGGGAGTCAAACGTCAAGATTCAGAAGTAGAATTTTTTTTTTGTAAGATATACAAATAAGAAGAAGAATCCTGACATTATGTGTATTTGTATTTGTTTTTGTATCTGTAGGTGTGGGGTTGGGTTTGTGTTATATTACGAAAATGCTAATAAATTCTGTTTAAAAAAAGAAAAAGAAAAAAAAGATTGTCTTCCATGAACATGGTTTTAACGGAGTGTCTGTAGGTGACTGTGGAGGCCAGTTCTGGATCCACACTTCCTTCCACAGTGGGGACATAGGTTTCCGGGCAGGAGTTGATCATGGTGAGGTTTTGCCAAACATGCCTTTCTCTTAGGTCGTTTCTCTCTTTCACAGACCAGTGTGTCCCAATTGTCGGTGTTTATGCTACATTTTTTTATATTTGCCTTGAGAGAACCTTTAAACCTCTTCTGTTGACCACCAGCATTACACTTTTCATTTTTAAGTTTGGAATAGAGTAGTTGCTTTGGAAGACGATAATCAGGCATCTGAACAATATGACCAGTCCAACAACGTTAATGTTGAAGAATCATTGCTTCGACACTGGTGATCTTTGCTTCTTCCAGTACACTGGCATTAGTTCACCTGCCTTCCCAAGTGACATTAAAAAAAATTCAGAAACACCATTGATGGACTATTTTGAGAAGTTGAGATGCCCTTTATAAGTGGTCCCATATCACGACGACTGGTAGATTCTTATCTGTTGCAGCCTTCATCCGCCTTCACAGCTGTTGTAACGTAACACTTGTTATCTTCTGCCTGTTCTGCCGCTGAGGACTTCTTGGATCATTCCTTGTCTAGCTCCTCCCCCTTGACCTTGCTGCCTTGGGTGACCCTCCTGGGAGTACAAGACTCCCGACGGCTTCGCTCACAAGGATCATAGGAACATGCTGTACATTATGTATGACACATTTAAAAGAGAAAAAGTTGTTTATTATCAATAATTTCATTAAAAACTTGCCATTTTACAATCCATGTTAAGGATAACTCATGCTGGCTCAAGTTCCACAAAGCTGAGGATAGACAGACTAAGACTGATACCTTAACAGACACACCCCATGATCAGCAATGATGTTGTGTGATATCACAAATTGTGCTTGCATGCAACTTACTCTCCATGCGCCCACAGACATACAGACAGACAGACCACTTTCAAAATTATATAGAAGATAAGATGGCTTTCTAGCTTAGTATTGTCTACACTGACTGGCAGCAGATCTCCAGGAATTCAGACTCCCAACACTACCTGGAGATGCCAGGGATTGAACCTGGGGCCTTCTGCATACAAAGCAGCTGTTCTACCGCTGAGCTGCAGCCCTTTTCCTAATGAAGAAAAGCTAATATGTAACAGCAAAGCATCACGCAATATCGAATACCTTATAAAGCCCTATGTTACTGAAAACCTTTAGAACTAATGTCAAGTACATTGCAGCTACTGTATGTTCAGATGTTCACCTGAACATGTGTCAGCTGTTTTTCAGGACTTCACAGAATTAGTGCAAAGGTCTGGGGGCCATTTTTTAAAGAAGGATGTTAAATTTTGCATCTCCCAATCGCCTTGCAAAAAAAGCCCCCACATCAAATGTGCCTTCCAGCATAGCTTTTGGGGACTTAGTTTAATAAAGCAAAGCCCAGCTCATGGGACAATTCATTATGCACAGAATCCAGAAATCTTCCAATATGTGTGGAAGTAGAGTGATTGCATTTGCATGTGACATGAAAGGATATCCATGCACATTCAACACACTTAAATGTGTTATGTGTGAATAAAGCGCTGGTTGTTTAGCACCAATGTATGCATGTGCGAGTGACAAAGAAAGCATCTGTGCCTGGAAGCTCTCTGCAGACTTTGTCCATTGCACACATAAACACACACACACTATCTTGGCTCACTGAAGACACCGCACACCTGGCTGTCAGATGCATCCGCCAAGGGCGGGAGTGGGGTGTATTCCACCTGGAGTCATGCACTGATAAAAAATGTCCATCACCGCTGACAGCTCCACTCGCTTCCACGGGCCCAGCTGTCAAGCAATGCCAAGACAAAGGCCATGAGAGGTGGGCATGGGGGAAATGGGGAATGAAAGATCACAGTTATATTATCTCAGGCAGGAAGCTTGGTGAATATAGGCACCATGCTCCTGCATATATAAAGAGATATACAGATATAGAGAGAGATATTGCTGATTAGGGATGTGTTGAAATCCCTTTTGAGAAATGTTCCTAGTCATAAAAATGTCCTTCGGAATGCATTAGTAGTGGTGAAGAGGGCATAGCTAGACTGGGCTCTCATTATTGCCAGTCATGGTTAATTATTCTCTCTCTCTCTCTCTCTCTCTTTCTTTTTCTTTTTTCTTGTATTACTGATTAAATGGGTTGGGGACTGGTGGTGATTGGGAAAGGTTCAGTGAACCAGATCAGGCCTGCAGGCCAATGGTTTGCCACCCTGTCCTTAGATCAGGGGTGAACATGCGTGAGGGCCAACCAAGGGACCAACCAAAGTTGTTGACCTTTTCTTAGGATTGAAGTTGTCGAGCTTTTTTTAGGATTGAAATTGTTGAGCTTTTTAAGATTTTACCCCAGGAAATAAACTGCTATAGGGGCCAGATTAGACCGACTGGCGCACCGGTTTACGCCCCCGAAACGGACTTTGGACATGCCTGCCTTAGATTATTTGCCTGAGGACAAAAAAATTAATAATAATCCATTCCAAATTTCACACACTATCTGGTGCCATCTTGGGGTTACATGGAATCCCACCCTTCTCTGAGAAAAATCTCATGGGATCCCTCAGAATTTCTCAGGTGTTTTACATGAAGAGGGACCATTTGCCCAAATCCCATTTGAACTAAAGCCATCAACACAGAGCACACAAGGAGGTGCCGGCTGGTCCTCTCAAAGATATTCTCAGTCTCTTATTTTATTTGTCCAGCTTTTGTGTCCTGTTGCTTACTGGGTAGGTGCCTCCAGCAGTGGACCTACCATAAGGCAAAGTGACTGCCTCAGGCAGGAGATGCTGCAGAAGGTGGTCGTGCAGCGGCAACCGCCTTCTGGCTGTTCCTCATAACACATACACACCATTTCCTACTATCAGAGAACAGATTTGTGTGTGCCCCACAAACACCCTGTGTCCCCTAAGGTAGCCTACTGACCTCAGATGTAGTGGAGGACACTGGTCCCACCACTATTGTAAGCATAAGATTCAACTGTCGATCCAGTCGACAACTGTATGTGGAATTGGGAATTGGTGTCATCTTGACTTTCACCTCAGACAGCGAATGTCAAGGGCCAGCTCTGGGAACCTCTCCTACTTGTCTCTTTCAGAACCATTTCTGAGACAGCATGAAATCCAGCATGAAATTTCTTTCTTCCTCTCTCTCTTTTCTCTCTTTTCTTATCCCAAAAATTACAAAGCCAAAAGCACAACTAGAACAGTAGAATTTGAAAAGCCAATTACAAATCTAAAAAAAGAAGACGGAATAGATAACAATCCACAAATTATTTTGAGTATTAATAGCAAATTCACCCAGGAACTTAGCTCCTCGGTTTAATTTCCTTAACAAAGATGATGAACTCTGCCACACTACTTCTGGGAAGCCAGTAAGGGGGGTCCTTTGGGGGACTATCGAGAAGACTGCACCCCGTCCTGCCACACACCCCGGAGCAGCTGGATTAATCAAATTGAAATCCTTGCCTCAGATCCTCAAAAAGCAACCTGCTTTTGCTCAGAAGTCTCATGCTGGAGAGGAGAGAGGAGCTGTAAGCTTATTTATTTATTTATGTAAGGGCTTTATGTACTACAGAGTAAACCATGTATCTGGGTGATGAATGTAACATACCCAAAAAACTTCACAAAGCCGCAAGAGGGGAGGAAGAGTTGTTGCGTTCAGGTCCTACTCTCAGATTTTCCACAGGCATCTGAAAGATCAGGATGCTGGACTAGAAGGATCTTTTTTTTTTACCTGATTCAGCAGGGCTCTTCTTATGGGCTCAAGGTCCTTAGTCAACTTTGAACAGTGATACACAATATCTCAACACCGTGATTGAGATATACACGTTTAGGCCCTCTTTTCCCTCATGGCATCACTGGTAAGTTACTTCACCTCAGGCCTGACCAAGCAGCGTGACTCTCATTAAACATTCCAGGCTACATCCTGCTCCTTCTTTATTTATATGCTACCTTTCCTCTCTCTCTCTCTCTCTCTCTCTCTTTTTTCTTTTTTTTTGAAAATTAATTTTATTGGGTTTTACAAATGTGGCGTTATAACAATACCAAATAGATTTTTCTGAATCTCCAAACTCCCCCCCCCATCCCCTCCTTGGGTCTCATTGTCAACGTTTTCAACTGCATATTATTTCATAGTCCATATTTTAAATCTGTCCATATTGTCCCTAGTACTTGTTACATTACAAGTGTTATTAAAATGCTGCTAATGTTTTCATCCGCCTACGTAAATTATAAATTTCCCCCACTCTTCCTTAAAGTTTTTGTCCTCTTGGTTCCTGAGCTTTCTGGTCAGTTTCCCCATTTTGGCGTAGTCCATCAGCCTGGTTTGCCATTCCTCTCGGGTCGGGACTTTGTCTTCTTTCCATCTCTGGGCTAGTAGCATCCGCGCGGCTGTTGTTGCATACATAAAAAGTCTTTTCTGGCGCTTTGGGAAATCGGTACCTACAATTATATGCTACCTTTCCATAGCAAACCATGCTGAAGGCAGCCTCACAACATAAAAAAGTTTTACATAAGTCACCGTTGCAAAAGAAATTAAATAATCACAAGCAATTAACTAACAAAAACATCTCATGTTGACAAATATACAATAAAATTAAACAATTATGTGTATGTGTATATTTGCAGGGGCTTGGATTAGATGACCCTTTGGGTTCCTTCGAACTCTGCACTTCTACGATTCTAAGATTCGATTCACTGGTCATTCATAATTAAGACTAAAAATGAACATAATCCAGATTAACAGTGAAACGTAATGCATCTCCGCAGCTAAATCTCAACCCCAGGAAACAACCCCTAAACTATATCCCATCCTGGTGGTCTCTAGGCATCCTAAATAGCGTAAGTAGGTTTTTGAGCAGTCAATAAGGGCTTCTGACCTCCCAGGCCAGGGGGAAATAGGCCAGACAAAGCAAGCAGCATGTCTTGCCCCAAGATGCAATCTCTGACATCTTTCAGCGCATTTAGTACATGTTCTGGGCCTCGTCATGTGGAGTGTCCTAAAGGAGCCACCCGCCCAGGGCTCCCCCCCCCCCCGTCTCGCATGCCAAAAACTCAAAACCAAGATCAATATGCAATTCTCTTTCCCCACAGTTGCTGTGGGTAATGTTAACAAATAATAATTTGAGGGGGAGGGAAGGAAACTCACCTGATTGTTCATCCCTTGAGCCATTCCTCAAACAGTAGTAATTTAAATTGCAGCTGTTTAGGAGTGCTTCTCCTCCTCCTCCACTGCCCCCTCCCAACTTAAAACCCTTTGGAATTGCAAATGAACAAACAGAACCGCTTCGAAGAGCGTCTGGCTCGTTTTCTTTCTTTCTTCCCCAAGCGCTGCACCTTATTATTAGAGCGATCGGGCTGTTTAATTAGTCATTATTGCTATCATTGCTTAGCTGTATCATTCAGCTATGCGTCTCCCTGCCTCGCTTTTATGGGTGTTGATTATGATACTCTCCCAGCAACGCTTACATTTCATGCAATGATTTCGACTACAGCTTACCACTTAATGAGAGTAACACCAACTTCTAGGCAGGACACGGCCGACCCTGAGGCAAGGTGAGGCAGTGACCTCAAGCTGCAGATCTGACCTCCTCTGCACCTGCCCTCCCCCTTTGCTGCCACCACGAACATTTCCTCCAAGACCACCCACCTCCTCTCCACCTGCCTCTTCTATGTGGCCACTGGCCACTGCAGCCTCCTGGCGAGGAAGTGGCAGGGGGCAGTGGCAGAGGAGATGGCCGGGAGTGGAGGAGGTAGCTGAAGGGGTGGATGGGGTGGAGGAGGTGTGGGGCAGCAATTTCTGTTTTGCCTGAAGTGGGAAAGCATCCTGTGCCGGCCCTGATTTTAGGGATGTGGGAGAAATTCTATTCAGGCGAGCCCAACTAATCCGATTTCCAAAACAATATGCAAACTGAAACACCCATCTCCAAATTTGCAAATTCTCCAGCCGGCAAATATGTACAAAAATGCATGTGAATTAAAAATGTGCATATTAATATATATTACATACAAAAGTACATTATATTAGGGATAATCCCCCCCAATTATATCCATTAGGCAAAAATGCATACAAAAATGTATATGTTGAGAGAAAATTGCACCAAATTTTGTTGAATGTTCATGAGGACTTAAAAATAATAATAACAAACTAATATGGAAACGTGAGTAGACTTCCGGCTGGCGACGCCATAGCGGGTGGTCGGGGCTGCTTCGGCTGCGAGGCGCCCGATCCATCCCGGGGGTTAGGAGCCCCGCAACCGCAAAGCGGGGCTCCGGTTGGGGTGCGGGAAGAGCGTCCCGCACCCTGGGCTCCCCGGCTGCGCCCACGGAGGCTCCGAACCCTTCCCTTGCCCCCCCTGTAAAGGGGGAGTGGGGGTGAAGGGACAACGGAGCCGGGCTTACGGGGATATGCCCCAACCGGGATGCAAATGCGGCGACAAAGCCCGCGGTGAGCGTCTTAGTTCTACCTTTGAAGAATGGAGCCAAAGGAACCCGGTGGTCGTGAGTAACTAATTTGACCAGAAATCGAGCTTTTGGAACGATCCGGGGGGAAGGAGAAAGGCAGCCTGCCTTCTTCCCTTCGAGTTAAAGAAGCTAACCAATTTGAGCAACTGCTGCTACAGGACTGCTACAATGTGCTTAAAATTGATACATGAGACTGGCAAACTTTTTTCTTGGGAAGTAAATTAGTGGAAAATATCTCCATTTAAAGTTGCGGTATCTGCGCTCCAGTTTAGGAAAATGGCGATGAACAGAGAGGCAGGAGTAGAAATTTGATACCCACTTCCTCCCCCTCTACCAGTATGCTGGGCTTCGTCCTTGAACTGGTACTGAACTCTGGACTAACGGACGAACAGAGGCTCACTGCTTTGAAGGTGGAACTGCTGTACAGGAAAGTCAAAGTCTTGTGTGGGGGTCTGAAAGAGAACCAATTGCCCACAGAGGAGGCTTTTAAAACTTTTAACACTTTGGAAGAAAGTCTTGCCAAAGAGCTGAGAGGATGTCTGGGAAGATGGAGAGAAATGAGTGAGCTACTTCGGAGAAGAAACTCGCCTTTTGGGGGTGGCAGTCCCAAGGCGACGGTAAGATTTGTTATATCCAGTCCCCGAGGTGTGAGCTCGGGGGCCAGGGACAGAGAATTATGGTTTTTACAAGAAGAAAAGGAATGCTACAAAGAACCGGAGAAGCTGAGAGACGACGAGATGGACATCCTGGAGCTCGTGGCAAGGAGAGCTTTGGACTGTGCCTGGATCTGTGGACGCTTGGAGAGGGAAGCCACAGGGAAATTCAGTGTTGAGGCCACCAGGAGAAGAATAATGGACAGAGGGGGTGTGGGGTGAAACACTAAGTAAAATTTGAAGTAGCCTGTCATGGAATTTTGAAATCGGAGGGTGAATACTGTCAACAATCTTTCTGTTTTATTTTTTGTTTGAATATGAAAGGAGATATTTTGAGTTACTATGTTATTAGCAGCAGTTTAAAGGATAGAAGAGATAGATATGATATAAATGATTGGTGAAGATTTCAATGGAAGAAGAATTATGATGAGATATTACTACGATGATGCATTGTTAGTTAAATGTTGAATATATAATTGTGTGTAATTATATAATTGAATTTGAATTTCAGGAGAAATGGTTATAAAATAGATTAAGGATATGAACTCGAAGGAGAAAGGGCAGGGGAAGTCAATGGTCAAGATATGGAAATAGAAATTTTCTTTTTAAAGAAAAGATGCAACAAGAAAACTTGACACTGTTTGTATTTGTTTTATTAATGTATTTGTTTTGTATTTGTTTAATTGTAGGTGTGGGTGTGGGTATATGTTGTTATAAGAAAAAGGTCAATAAATTCTTATAAAAAAAAAAAAAAAGGAAACGTGAGTAACTGAAATGAGGAAATTATGAAACTTAAATGGACGTATTCACCCCCATCCATTCCAGACTGTATATATTTTTCAGCTCAAACCCACTGAAAGCAACTGGAACTCCTGGCTCAAAGCTTTCTTATCAAAATGCCCTTTACTACACAGTTATTAAAGGCAAGTTATTTTTTCCTTTCTTTGGTCATTTTATATATGGTACCATCTGCTTCCTGGGACAGTACCACTTCAGACTGCAAGTGTAAATCATATTTGAATCATTAAAAAAAATAAAAATCCTACACATAGAAAACTAGTACGTATTTCAGGGAGACCGCTTCAGCTAAGAGCCTGACAGGCTTGCTTTCTATAAATTAGGTACCTATATACTTGAGTATAAGCCTAGTTTTTCAGCACACTTTTTGTGCTTTAAAAGCTGCCCTCGGCTTATACTCAAGTCAACCATTCCTTAAGAAGTGTACAAGAACGGTGGTTATTTACTCTCCCCAGGCAGCTTGTTCCATTCCTGAACTGCTCACATAAATGCAAACTTTAGACCCCAGAAGGCAGAAAGCCTATCAGTTAAGGAAGTATTAAAACCCCACAGGTGCTCACTTTCCCTGGCTCCTGCTTAAACAGGACAGGATCCCAGCCTTCTCTGTATAACACAAGGGAACATTGCACTGTGGGTTAAACCACAGAGCCCTAGGGCTTGCTGATCAGAAGAATGGCGGTTCGAAACCCTGCGACGGGGTGAGCTCCACAGCAGCAAAGGAGGAAGAGGAAGGAGCAGCCCAAAGGGCTGCTTGTTCCTCCTCTACCACAGTGGCAAAGGTGAACCGGCTTATACTTGAGTCAATAAGCTTTCCCACATTTTTGTAGGGAAATTAGGTGCCTCGGCTTATGTTTGGGTCGACTTATACTCGAGTATATACGGTATCTTGTTATGTGTAATGTGGGGGAAGATGCAAATTGATGACCCCCACCCCCATCTGAAGTGCTACAGTCCAATGCATGATTTCCACGTGCACCAGAATGAGGAGCTAGAATGGATTGCTCCACTTCATGCTGCAGATGAGGGGCGAGGGGCGCTTTTGTGAAAGCTCCCCATGTCGAAAATTATGCAAACAGAAAAGCAACACAAGTCTGCGTTAGAACCATGTCCCCTGATGTATTAATTTCTAAGAGAAGTTGTTTGTGTGTGTGTTTTAAAAGGGGATAAGTGTAAACCCCCATCTTTCGCCTGAAGTGGCATGTCCCTTCTACCAACAATCTGATCATAGCTGTCCACTTTTCCCTTTTCTTGTGAGGGATCCTATTCGGAATAAGGGAATTTCCCTTTAAAAGGGGGGGGGAGTTGACAGCTATGAATCTGATGCACACAGAGGAAGAACTCTCCATTTCCGGATGTGTATTTTAGCTTTAAGAGCACATCGCCAACTGAGCAAGCTCCCAAGGGTGAGTGTGAAATTAAGTTCCTTTGAGGTTTTAAAAAGCAGATTGGGCAAGCATCTGCCATGGAAGCTTTAAGGTATAGCATATCCCCTCTCAAGAGAATATTGGATGAGATGGTCCACTGGATTTCTTCTAGCCATATGAGTTTATAAACTTTGGGTACAATCCAGGCTCATTAAAATCCATGGTAGGTTTCTTTCTTTATTATTCAGAGGGATGTGGATGGCACAATCTGTGAATAAACCATGCAGCTCAGCCCATTAAATTGATCCCAGATGATCTGATATTACTTAACTCACTAGTGCATATTCATTTTTAGCTGGTTCCTTTATTACATCACATGTCATTGGTTGGCAGTGTCACATGGAACCTTTGACCCAACAAGTTAATGAAGTCAAAAATGCTCATTTGATTAGCTTGATTGCTTAATGAGCTAATTAAACACTGCGTCGGCTTCATTGCTCAAACGTTAATTTTGTTACCAAAAATATATATATATAAATTCCCCAAACTAATTTAACTTAATGAAGTCAAAGTTCACATGAGCATTCACAAGCTCTTAAATCAAAGTTAAAGATTTCTTAATGGGAGCTTCAAATTCAATTGGGGGACCAAAAATAATAATAAAGGAAACATGGAAAAAAATATTATTTGTGAATAAGCTGGTTGAATATTGACATGGACCACCGAGAAGTATAGGCCAGGGTGTGTCACTTTAGAATTCTCTCGTGTGTCATTGTTTTCTCAGGGGAGGGGGGGCACTCCCTGCAATCTGCAAATCAGTGCATCCAGAATAAAGGTTTTCTACAAATGCCAAGTGACTTTTCAATAAGGATGAGTGGGCTCTTCTTCTCTATTCCAAATATCACCAATCACGACAGTGATCGAATTTACTGATTACAGGAGAGCACAGATCAACCTGCCCTGACATATTCATGGGGAAATGGTCAATATTCTGTATGTTTTGCAATGACAAATTCCATGGAAGTGCATAGCCTTACAATGCTTTAAATTTATTGTAATTATCCACATGCCATATCTAAGTGTTCTTTCTTCTTCCTTTGTCTGTTTGTATGTATTGTACAAATTAACTTTTAATTCAAAAGGTGCAAAAAATGAATAAAACATATAATTCATCCCCCCCCCCAGTCTCTAACTTACATTACTTCTGATCTAGTTTTGCCGGCATTGAGATTGCATGATTTATAAGCTGGGAATGAAGAGAGAGAGAGAGAGAGACAGAGAGAGAGAGAGAGAGAGAGAGAGAGAGAGAGAGATTCATTTAGTAGTAAGGAGCCTAAGAATTCTGAACTGGGTGAGTTCATTTCCAAACTTCTCTAATTTTGAAATTCATTGCCATTTACTTGCATTTAAACTGGAGGCCCATAGCCAGAAATATTTTGCGGAGGGGACTAAAATCTGATAAAATCTAAATATTCTACATTAGAGGCCAGAAGCCAGCCATACAAACAAAAATTTGCAATACATTTTCTGAGTTTATTAAACCAGTGGTTTCCATAGCAACTGGTGTTCACTAATGTCTGATATTGCATATTGGCTGTGTAATAATGGGTTTAAAATACAGATCAGCAGCGACTGAATAAATATCATTTGTTGTTGTTGTTGTTCAGTCGTTCAGTCGTGTCCGACTCTTCGTGACCCCATGGACCAGAGTACGCCAGGCACGCCTATCCTTCACTGCCTCTCGCAGTTTGGCCAAACTCATGTTAGTAGCTTCAAGAACACTGTCCAACCATCTCATCCTCTGTCGTCCCCTTCTCCTTGTGCCCTCCATCTTTCCCAACATCAGGGTCTTTTCTAGGGATTCTTCTCTTCTCATGAGGTGGCCAAAGTACTGGAGCCTCAACTTCAGGATCTGTCCTTCTAGTGAGTACTCAGGGCTGATTTCTTTGAGAATGGATAGGTTTGATCTTCTTGCAGTCCACGGGACTCTCAAGAGTCTCCTCCAGCACCATAATTCAAAAGCATCAATTCTACGGCGATCAGCCTTCTTGATGGTCCAGCTCTCACTTCCGTACATTACTACTGGGAAAACCATAGCTTTAACTATACGGACTTTTGTCGGCAAGGTGATGTCTTTGCTTTTTAAGATGCTGTCTAGGTTTGTCATTGCTTTTCTCCCAAGAAGCAGGCGTCTTCTGATTTCGTGACTGCTGTCACCATCTGCAGTGATCATGGAACCCAAGAAAGTGAAATCTCTCACTGCCTCCATTTCTTCCCCTTCTATTTGCCAGGAGGTGATGGGACCAGTGGCCATGATCTTAGTTTTTTTGATGTTGAGCTTCAGACCATATTTTGCGCTCTCTTCTTTCACCCTCATTAAAAGGTTCTTCAATTCTTCCTCACTTTCTGCCATCAAGGTAGTATCATCAGCATATCTGAGGTTGTTGATATTTTTTCCGGCAATCTTAATTCCGGTTGGGGATTCATCCAGTCCAGCCTTTCGCATGATGTATTCTGCATATAAGTTAAATAAGCAGGGAGACAATATACAGCCTTGTCGTACTCCTTTCCCAATTTTGAACCAATCAGTTGTTCCATATCCAGTTCTAACTGTAGCTTCTTGTCCCACATAGAGATTTCTCAGGAGGCAAATGAGGTGATCCGGCACTCCCATTTCTTTAAGAACTTGCCATAGTTTGCTGTGGTCGACACAGTCAAATGCTTTTGCATAATCAATGAAGCAGAAGTAGATGTTTTTCTGGAACTCTCTGGCTTTCTCCATAATCCAGCGCATGTTTGCAATTTGGTCTCTGGTTCCTCTGCCCCTTCGAAATCCAGCTTGCACTTCTGGGAGTTCTCGGTCCACATACTGCTTAAGCCTGCCTTGTAGAATTTTAAGCATAACCTTGCTAGCGTGTGAAATGAGTGCAATTGTGCGGTAGTTGGAGCATTCTTTGGCACTGCCCTTCTTTGGGATTGGGATGTAGACTGATCTTCTCCAATCCTCTGGCCACTGCTGAGTTTTCCAAACTTGCTGGCATATTGAGTGCAGCACCTTAACAGCATCCTCTTTTAAAATTTTAAATAGTTCAGCTGGAATATCATCACTTCCACTGGCCTTGTTGTTAGCAAGGCTTTCTAAGGCCCATTTGACTTCACTCTCCAGGATGTCTGGCTCAAGGTCAGCAACCACATTTCCTGGGGTGTATGAGACCTCCATATCTTTCTGGTATAATTCCTCTGTGTATTCTTGCCACCTCTTCTTGATGTCTTCTGCTTCTGTTAGGTCCTTTCCACTTTTGTCCTTAATTGTGGTAATCTTTGTACGAAATGTTCCTCTCATATCTCCAATTTTCTTGAATAAATCTCTGGTTTTTCCCATTCTGTTATTTTCCTCTATTTCTTTGCATTGCTCGTTTAGAAAGGCCCTCTTGTCTCTCCTTGCTATTCTTTGGAAATCTGCATTCAATTTCCTGTATCTTTCACGATCTCCTTCGCATTTTGCTTGTCTTCTCTCCCCCGCTATTTGTAAGGCCTCATTGGTCAGCCACTTTGCTTTCTTGCATTTCTTTTTCATTGGGATGGTTTTCGTTGCTGTCTCCTGTATAATGTTACGAGCCTCCATCCACAGTTCTTCAGGTACTCTATCCACCAAATCTAAATCCTTGAACCTGTTCTTCACTTCAACTGTGTATTCATAAGGAATTTGATTTAGATTGAATCTTACTGGCCCAGTGGTTTTTCCTACTTTCTTCAGTTTAAGCTGGAATTTTGCTATAAGAAGCTGATGATCTGAGCCACAGTCAGCTCCAGGTCTTGTTTTTGCTGAGTGTATAGAGCTTCTCCATCTTTGGCTGCAGAGAATATAATCAATCTGATTTCGATGTTGCCCATCTGGTGATGTCCATGTGTAGAGTCGTCTCTTGTGTTGTTGGAAAAGAGTGTTTGTGATGACCAGCTTGTTCTCTTGACAGAACTCTATTAGCCTTTGCCCTGCTTCATTTTGATCTCCAAGGCCAAACTTGCCAGTTGTTCCTTTTATCTCTTGACTTCCTACTTTAGCATTCCAATCCCCTATAATGAGAAGAACATCCTTCTTTTGTGTCATTTCTATAAGGTGTTGTAAGTCTTCATAGAATTGATCAATTTCGGTTTCTTCAGCACTGGTAGTTGGTGCATAAACTTGGATTACTGTGATGTTAAAAGGACTGCCTTGGATTCGTATCGAGATCATTCTATCATTTTTGAAGTTGCATCCCAGTACAGCTTTCGCCACTCTTTTGTTGACTATGAGGGCCACTCCATTTCTTTTACGGGATTCCTGCCCACAGTAGTAGATATGATAGTCATCCGAACTGAATTCGCCCATTCCTGTCCATTTTAGTTCACTGATGCCTAGGATGTCAATGTTTATTCTTGCCATCTCATTTTTTACCACATCCAGCTTACCAAGGTTCATGGTTCTTACATTCCAGGTTCCTATGCAATACTTTTCTTTACAGCATTGGACTTTCCTTTCGCTTCATTTGTAGAATAGCTTAATAATAATAATAATAATAATAATAATAATAATAATAATAATAATTTATTTGTACCCCACCCATCTGGCTTATATTTGTGCATATTCAACTGACTATTGAAAATAAAGTATGAGTCACCTATCAGTTAATGCAAGATGGCAAACGTCAAGAACCAAACATCAAAAGGCATACGATGTCAACTCACGCTACAGAATGCCAGCAATAGTTCTCAGATGCTAAATGCCATTGCATACCGTCCCATATCACAGATTGTCAAATATCAGCTATCAAATAATGGCAGCAGACATCAGATACTACAATCAAATACCCATAAAGCAAATTGAATATTAGAATCAAATCACGTTGCATTTCAAATATGAATACTGAATATTTTGGCAGAAGAGGCTGGTCAATAAGAGTGCCCACTCTCCAGTTTACGTTACTTAAATCCTTTCCAGTTACAGTGAGTGAAAATCGAATCCTCCAACTTGTTTCTCCTCACCATCACAAACCAGTTAATCGGCTCTTTTGAACTCCTACCCAATAGTAAACCATCATCATTGCCAGCCAGAGTCCCACCCCATGTCTCCAGGGTAGAAACAAAGCACATGAAGACATCAGCACAGCACGTAACCATTTAGCATTTTGCTATTATCATTATTACAATTTCGCCCTAAGTTCTCGTGGCAGGTTACTACAGTTAAAACGCAACATTAACATTACAACACAATACTATACAATATTAGAAACAGTTTAAAACGAAATTTTGAAATATTTGATATTGCAGTATGAAGAGAATGCTTTTGTGAAAATAACATGAAACAAGAGGGAAATGCTTTGCAAAAAAATGTGTATTATGGGCAAAATTGCACATATAAAGTGTACAACAGGAGAAATTCACACTAAAATGCTGGTGAATTTTCATGAGAATTGTTTTTTTTAAAAAAAAGAACAGAACAGAACAGAATAGAACAAACAACCCTGCAAATTGTTGCAGAAATGTAGAGAACTGAAATTTAAGATTGGAAAAACATGACACTGAGAGAACAAAAATTGCCAGATCCTTCCATTCCTTGTGATGGGTGTCAACATGGATCGCTTTGAAAGATTGGACAAATTCAGGGAAGATAAGCTATCAATGGCTACTAACCACAATGCCTATGTTCTTCCTCCCCTGTTGGAGGCAGTATGCCTCTGGATGCCAGTTGCTGTGAATCCCAAGTAGGAAGTATGGTGTTGCACTCGGGTCCTCCTTGCACGTTTCCTGTAAGCATCTGGTGGGTCACTGTGAGGACAGGGTGATGGACCAGTTGAGTATTTGGTCTGATCCATCTGGGCTCTTCTTGTGTTCTTGAGTTTGTACTGACATATGTTGTGAAACGGGTGGGTAGCTGTAGTCAGTTCCGCATTTCAGTTCATGTATGGTTCTGTGAAATGTGAATTAGATAGCGATCACCAGAATTCAGACCTAACCAAATTCCCCCTCCCATCACCAGAAACAGCAGAGGAAGGGGAAGGGAGGCAGGTGTGAACAGGGAATCAGCATAAGGTTGTTTCAGTGGTACTTGCTTAGCCATGGCTACAGGCTTAGTGGCAGTAGGGACCAGGGCAGTCTTCTCCAACCTTTTGCCCCCCAGGTGTTGCTGAGCTCATGGTAATTGAGCTGGTGCTTATGGGAGTTGCAGACCAATAGCATCTGGAGGGCAGCAGGCTGGGGAAGGGACTGGAGTGCCTAAACTGTGACCCTCCAGATGTCATGGTACTCTGGCAGCCCCAGCCAGAAAAGGCAAGGATGATGGGAGTGTTGTGCAGCAACATTTGGAGGGCCCTGGTTTAGGCACCCCTTAATCAGAGTGTTGTGCCAAAGGCTTCCCCCTTGCTTCTCCCTGAAAGAGCCACACCTATTGACGAGTCAGGATGACGGGAAGGAAGTATGGCATCCTTTTAAAATATGGTTTTTAAAATTTGCTTACGAAAGAGAACATTGCAGATATTTGATGGTGCTATGGTGGCACCCTGTGGCCAGAAAGGGAACACTATCTTCTCTAATGATGTGCTCCTTTTGAGAGGGGGTTCTATATGTTCCATGATGAAAGGTAAAAATAGAAAGGGCATATCTGCACCAGAAACAGCGACTGGGTTTTTCTGCTAAGGTAGCAAACACGTACACATGCATCCTTAGGGATTCTACTTTGGTGAGGGCGCTGAGTGTTCTCTGCTAGAGAGCACACATTTAAGCCCTTGCTGAATTACAGTTCCCAGCATATCCTGGAAAGAAGGAACCACTGCTAAGCTAGTTGAAGTCTGCGGTGTAAATATGTATGTCCACAGAGGCAAGAAATGGACAGGTACTAAGAGACGGCTGTGCCATGGCACTGGAAGAAAGGGACATCTTCTTTTTTTTATAAAAAAAAAAAAAAGGAGGAGGAGGAGGAAGAAGGAGGAGGAGGAGGAGGAGGAGGAGGAGGAGGAGGAGGAGGAGGAGGAGGAGGAGGAAGGAAGGAAGGAGAGACATAGCCTATTGAAAGATCTTGCAACAATTTTAGTACTGAAACAAAACCGGCCTGGCTTCCTGGAGAAAAGCAGGATGCAAGGGTAGCAAACAATAAATCCCCCCCAAATCATTAACTATCAATGGAGATTGGCGGATATGTCTATTTCTGACTCATATCACTGTTGGGATAATGCCCTAATGCATATAACCAGTGCTTTTTTTCTGAAGGGAAGCAGGGGTACATGTACCCCTAAACATTTTGTGAATCTAAGTTTGGCCTCATTGAGGGACAGTATTTCAATGAGTAGGGAAATCAGAGTATACCTGTAAACATTTTTTTTAGAAAAAAGCACTGCGTATAACAACTATCCATGGTGAGCATTTGCCATACCTGATGGAGAACATACGTATAATCTAGTCTGTCCATAAAGGAGGAGTTGTGGGTTACATTACCCAGTCAATATGCATAATCTCCCACTAGCCTTGCAGGGTGTAAAACCCTTCATATATATATGCAGGGTTTTGTACATTCTCCAGGCATTATGCATAATCTTCAAGGTGCATTGGGGAATGAGAACATTTCAAGTGCATTTTGTACATTTTCTAAGCAATGTGCATAATCTCCAACAGGCCTTAAGGAATATGCTACCCTGACAGAGTCCTGTACGTTTTCTGGATAATATACATAATCTCCAAGGCACCTCAGAAAATGCCCACACATCAGCAAAATTGTACACACTGGTTGATAAATATGCATAACTGCCAAGAAAATATGCCCCTGGTCTACAGTTCTTGGTTCCTTTTTTCTTTGGCTGTATGTTTTTTGCAACTTGTGACCTGTGATGGATTTCATGCAACTTTTAGTGGTCTTTCTTTCTTTGTAGCTTCCCAGAAATGTTTCTTGTAAAACCCTGGTGTTATTTATTTAAGAAATAACAGGTGAAATTGTACATATAAACCTCCGGCCATGCTGTAGCCATTTGGTTGGACTGATAGCAGCACCAACAACTGAGTCCTAGTGGAGGACTGCTAAGACCTAGCAAGATTTTCCAGGATCTCCATTTATATTTGCAGGTGATAAGGCCCCAAAATTTATCTATTGAATCATTGGATTCTCACCACAAGGGAGTTCCTGAGCTTCTCAGTTCTGCCCAGGCATCACACATTGCAGGAAGATCAGGCATCCCTGAATGCTTCACTGGCAGCCCACTAAAAATCTGTCTTCCACCGCACGAGTCCTTTCATACCAGTTCTCCCTCTAATGGGCCAACTAATGGTCAGTAGACAAAGCAGTTGAGCTGCAGCAGGACTTCAGTGTCTGGTACCATTATATGAGCTTAGCATCTCAAAGCCTCAAAGCAATTCAAGCTCTTCCTTCCTAATATACGGGGATGGGGTAATCAACCCACTTGTAGGGGCAGGTGACTAACTTATGATCAGCATAGGGATGAAGGGGAGCAAACATTCCCCAGAGGACTTTGGCCATCCATGAGAGAACATGGGTAAAGCAAGCACCACTAGTCTATAGGAAAACAAGAAGCACTTTTGTTTGTTTTTCATAAGAAGCAGTGAAGATCTGAATGGCATCATTCAAATGTTAGCAGGATCTTACCAAGCACCAGGAACATTGTGAGGTTGAAAAGCAACCCATCAAACACCTCACTGTGATGCTTGTGCATATGGAAGATGAGGATGTGGCAGAGGGGAGGACTTCCTTAAGTCAAACTGCCAATTCCCAGATCCCAGGGCTTTTGAGAGGCCATTTCAATATCATTATTTGCACCACATGCGTCCTGGGACCAATGGAGCAGCAATTAAAGAAATGGGCACCTGAATGCTGTTAGTTGCTAGCTGAGGAATGTATTTTGTCCTCCACTTTTGAAAGCAGCAAAGGACTTGCAGAGGCCCTCTAATGGCACCCTGGAGGGAGTCTCCTGGCCGGGGACACTTGCAACCTGCAGAATCTGCTCCACAAGACCACCAAGAGGCTCAGTGGTTTAGACCACAGTGCCACCTGCATCCCTTACAAAACCACCAAGCACTTGCTGAGAACTGTCCTTCTGTTTCTGATGCAGAAGCAATAAGATGGAACATGGTTGCTGCATGATGCACAAACTATACGCCATATGACTTTGTTGTCTTAGATCCAGCACCGCAGCTCAGGAGAAAGATTTGGGAGCCTATGACAACATGTCCCAATTCTACAGCAAACACACTTCAGTTTGGAGAACAATTGCCACATTCATCAGAAAGGTTTGGGTTGACAATGCTAGGCCAGTCATCAGACACACATCCCTAAAAATGCAAGTCCCATGGTTATTCTAGGGATGCTCAGTAATGGGTTTGCTCAAGGTGAAATGGAGACACAATAAATCCGCTTGTAGGAAAGTGGTCATACCTAGAGGTGGGTGGAATAAATTTCCTTAGGGATCCCATAGGGGTGTGGCCTGGATAATTTACAGATGGCCTTTAAAATTCGGCCAGGATGGCATGTGTATCAGCTGCAGTTGGGAGAGTTGCTTGTGGAATATCCTGTGGAAGGCCTTAACCCATGACATGGACTCCTCATCTGAACATGGTTCCAGAATGTCAGTTTGTTGGGCTGTGTCATCTCTGCTTGTTGGACTGGTTAAAGCTGCTTTTGGAGGGGCCCAAATGGATGGGGACAGGACTGAGGGTGCAGAAGGCACAGGTCATCTCAAGTATCAGTTGCACTGGGAGGGAGGGTTCTAAACTCTTTGCTCCCTCAGCATCTCCTCCATCTGCCACCAGAGCTGGGGCTAGGAGAGGCACCACAGCCATCATTTGATCAGGATGACCAGCAGATATATTCAGGGGTCATCTGCTGCGTCTGAGGAGGCTGTGTGGGCCCAAAACAAGAAAGGTCATAATCACTTCCCTTTATCATCATCTGCTGTGCATGGAGGGATGAGCACACCCTGTGATAAAGCTGGCTTTTGGTACAATGACAGCCCCATAAGGGCAGGCAGTCTCCTCTGTCCCTCCTTGTTTAAGCATGCTTAAGGGGGCGTGGTCAATGTAGGACAGGCTGAGTCGATACAAACAGGAACTAAGTAGGGAGAGTATTATGAATTTTGGAGAGACTATTTATTAAGACCTTTTGTGGGCACTATAGGAAGTACTGGTGGGCATGTTGATAATTGCAGGTGACATGTTGGTGACCCCTAAATTACTGTATATACTTGAGTATAAGCCTAGTTTTTCAGCACATTTTTTGTGCTTAAAAAGCTGCCCTCGGCTTATACTCAAGTAAGGCGGGCGGTGGGGGCGGCGAGAAAGAAGCCCTTTCTCTCCGCTTGTGCCGCCGCCGCCTGCTCACCCCAGGCAACCATTCCTTAAGAAGTGTAGAAGAACGGCGATTCTTTACTCTCCCCAGGCAGCTTGTTCCATTCCTGAACTGCTCACATAAATGCAAACTTTAGACCCCAGAAGGCAGAAAGCCTATCAGTTAAGGAAGTATTAAAACCCCACAGGTGCTCACTTTCCCTGGCTCCTGCTTAAACAGGACAGGATCCCAGCCTTCTCTGTATAACACAAAGGAACATTGCGCTGTGGGTTAAACCACAGAGCCCTAGGGCTTGCTGATCAGAAGAATGGCGGTTCGAAACCCTGAGACAGGGTGAGCTCCACAGCAGCAAAGGAGGAAGAGGAAGGAGCAGCCCGAAGGGCTGCTTTCGGGCTGCTCGTTCCTCCTCCTCCACCACCACAGAGGCAAAGGTGAACCGGCTTATACTTGAGTCAATAAGCTTTCCCAGGTTTTTGTAGGGAAATTAGGTGCCTCGGCTTATATTTGGGTCGACTTATACTCAAGTATATATGGACAATCTTTCTCTCTCCATAGGTGAGTTCCCGTTAAGTGAGAGCTTTGCTAGCTTTTGGTAATTCTTCAATTGCTTTTAAAAATGAGGGACAAATATAGAAAGAAGACTAATGTGGTTTTCCTGCAGACCAGTGTCTTAAAGAGTATTGTGGCCCCTTAAAGACTAATAAATTTGTTATGGCATATGGTTTAATGGACTACAGTCCACAAATTGAGTTACTTATTACTATTATCTATGTAATTATCACACAGAGAAATATTTTCCAAAGCCCAAAACGGATATATGTAATGACAGCATTTCTTTATATGTGTTTATTTTAACTATTTCTATATATGTAATCCTATATATGTAATATTATAAGTCACTTTGGGTTGGTCCAGGAAAGGTAAAGTGACTGACAAATTTAATAATATTTTTTAAAAATGTTTTAATTAGTTCATATATGCAATTATTTAACTGTTTTTATTTATGAAATTGTTTTATATATGGTCTCATTGTCTTGTGAAATTATTTTAAGATGCTTCATAGGAAGCAATTCGTAACTAAAATTAATCCTTATCATCATACATTCTCTACAGTAGGATAAGCAATGAATTTCAGGAAGCACTCTAATTTAGATTTACATTTAATCATCATATGCAAAGTGGCTGTTGTATTACTTGCAGTGGCACTTAAATCAGATTGAATGGAAACATTACAGACCCAAGCTCTGAAAATATGTTTATGAAAATATGTTTTCTTGCAGGAGGGTTTTTTGTTTTGTTTTTTGAGGACTCCAAAGAAACACCTACACCGTATTAGATTTAACTTACTTTGCATTCATATTATTGATTTGGGAACTGCAGCTTTAAGAGTTAGAGCTTGCTCTCCCCTCCTCCTTCCCGTTCCTTTTTCCTTGTGTGCCATGACTTTTTAGGTGTGTCTCTTAAAACTGGTGGGGTGGGGTGGGACACTTACTGTAACAACTTCATGGTGAATACTAGCACCTTTTTTCTAGAGGGGAGGGGGAGCACTGCCTGTATTATTCTATAATCTGAGTTACAAAGAAGCTATAAGGGGAAAGGGGTGGTGATCAGTGCCCCCTTCCCATGTTCCCACCACATGTGGTTTAGCTGTTTGGCGAGATACTGAAATTACAGTTCAAGCAGGGTAACAGATTGCCCAGAGAAGTCACACTGAACATGGTTTTTAAAAGATGGAAGTATTTCTAGTAGTTATAGTAAATTGCATAACCTCAGTCCGAGGCATTTGTGGCAAGGGTGTCTAAAGAAATTGAAGCCAAGAATTCTGCATCTGTTAAGGCATTGCTGTGGTTAATATAAATGATAAAGTAGCGATAAAGGGCTTTGGAGATAGATGGCTTTCCCCCACTGTTTAGCCTTGAATGTATTGAAGAGTGGGCTTTTGGACCTTACTAAATCTTCTTGTTACACCACTGGAATCTAAAACGATCCCACTGCAGAGAAGGTGAGTCAAGAGCCCTGAATTATTCAAGGGGTACTTTCTGCTGGTAGTGAGTCAAGGACCCTTAATTATTCAAGGGGTACTTTCTGCTCACTTTAGCTTTTAATTAACTTCTTACCATTCTTGAATGTGGTCTGACAGCCGGTAATATTTTTAGGCTAAGTTAAACTACACCATTTTTAAATTATTATTAGTGAATATTTTTGGCATTGTTGAGAAACACTTCCCCTTTGCAGTAATGTTTAGCACTCCTTTTTGGCAAGAAAAACTGTACACTGCTTGATGCAAATCTAAAAAAATAAAAAAGACTTAGAAACAGCTCTCAGAGGATTGGTCAACCTGCAATGCACTTTTTCGGGCTGAGAAAAAAGTTAGCAACCCCTACCATTGATGCATTTGAGGAATTTGCACACAGAGATTTGGGGAAAGTGGAAAGCCCCTGTCTCACTTTGGTGAGAACACCAGGGTGTTTATTCATCTACATGCAAGAACACTGCAGAACAGCCCTGAGGTGAAGTGTGGCAACAGGCATGCCAGCATCTCTACCCAGAGTATCTCACAAAGATCCTTAATCCGATTGGTGTGGGAAGCAGTCATGCTGAGGTAGCTCACGATGCAATTGCCAGAGGATTAACTGGTTGCCAGATGAGTAACTGGGACCTGTCAGGCCTGTGGCTGCAGGTCTGCCCTGGCTACCATTTTGTTTCCACATGCAAGTCATTGCCTTGGCCTATAAAGTTATGATTGGCTCAGGCCCACAGTACCTGAAGGACAAATGCAAACATTTCCAATTTGTGTTTAAAAGATTGCAGCAGCTGGGCTTGGTGAGGGGGGGGGTGTTCCACGGTTAGGGTGATAGCATAGAAAAGGCTCTGACTCCATCCACCAGCAACAGCTGGAGCATGGTCTCAGCTGAGGATCTTAATGCAGGGGGGATTTTGTATGGGAGTAGCTGGCTGGGGACCGGAGGTATAATTGATGGGAAGGCAGGCTATAAATACCGTTCCTTCTAATACTGAAAGGAAGGCAACTATGCCAACATTGCTGGAACCAAAATGGGACACTAAGCAAAAAGAGAGAGATCTAGGCATGGTCTGCAACACCCTCCCATTCCAAATAAACTCAATGAGGATTGAGCATGCTCAGTACCTCTAGAACTCATGGAATGTGGAGTGTTAGGGTTCATCCACACTTTCGCTTGATTCATATTCTGATCATATTGCATACTGATTAATTCCCCCAGGTCTGAGAGCTTTCCTTGTGGTTCTGTGATTATGCCTTGTGAAAATCCAATCTCACCCACTAAACTGAACCTCAGTTTCAGCAAAATGTCTAGGTTTTCCACACACCTGAGAAGATCTGATTCAGTGAGAAGGATCAGGGTTTTGCAAGGCACAGCTATGGAACAACTGCAAAAGCTCTCTCAGACCTGGGGGAATTAATCAGTACACAATACAATCGAAGTATGGCTCTAGCAAAAGTTTGGATGAGCCCTTACTTGGAAATGAGAACTGGAAAACAGGGCAGGTGGTTGAATGGACTTCTTGAACTCCTTCACATTTTATAGTACCCTGAGGTGACCTTGGATGGATGGAGCATAGAACAGGAGTGCTCCTGTTAGGGGGTGAGCAGAACACCCTGCAACATTATAGCGGCTCTCGCATGGATAATATAATAGCAAATCCCAAGTCTGTTGTGTCATTGTGCCTGTTAAACATCGGGCTTGAGCCCCAGGGAGTGGAGAAGGATCCTATTTAGTCTTGCTCCAGATATGGCAGCTGCAGCTCAAGTCCACACTACACTTCTCTGAATTTTGCAGTGTGTACAAAAATATGCCCCTTACTGCATATAAAATGCATCTTTTAGACAAAAAAAACAAGTATGTAAAATGTAGATTTGGGGTAAAGTGTGTACAAAGCTGCATACAATTTAAATGCAGGTTTTGTGTGCACTCTTTGGGGCAGAACGGACACTAAGTACATACAAAACTGAGACACAGCAAAAAATAATAATGACCTGCTCTGCTCAACCCTCTCTCTTCCAGCCACAGGACTGGCTGCCCAAATCACATTGGTTCTGTGATGCTTGTATGATGGAGGCCCTTGTCATTTGCATGAGTACAGCTCTCTGCTTCCAGCAGCCTTGACAGGTAGCAGCAACCGAAGGTGTGCTGGAAAGCTCCACCCCGGAATGTGCCTTTTGGAGATTCCTCCTCCTGTGCCTTGTCCTCCTCCTCCTCCTCACTCCCAGAGTGCTGGGAGGAGCCTCAAAGCTTTGATGCCCTTTAATTGGGAAAAAAGGCTGTCTCAATGCTCCAGAAGGCGAGAGCGGATCAGGAAAAGGCCTGCAAGGAAGCTGGAACTCCGACCAGGTAAGTGTGTTCATTTGTTTTTCCTCATCATTGTGGGCTGAACTGCAACAAGAATGCCTTTTGCAAAAAGTTTTAAAGGTGTTAACACCACAACCTGGTGGGAAGATGTTGCTGCTAGCCAGACAATACCTAGATGGACCTATGCCTCCTGACATGAGCTCCCTGTGTTCCTATGGGACATCTGCCACAAAAGTCAGGCTTACTATTAGCCAAGGTAAATCAGGGCTTCGGTGGTCGAGATCAGATTTGTAACTTTTGAAAAGGCAGCCACTGACACTATCCTGAAAGCCTTTCCCTCACTGAAGAACCACAGGTGCCCCCCATATCTTGGGAGAGGAATACAGGAGTTTGCAAACCAAAAGATGCGACTCCGAGGCAAACTCAAGCGCAGGCAACCCTTGTGCTTGGAATTAAGCACCTCCTGTAAAAGCAAAGAGTCTCAGGTTGCATCTGGAATTTCGTAACAAAGTATGCAGGCTTAATAGTTTCTTATATATAATAGGCGGGGTGAGAGAATGTTGTTGTTGTTTTTCTCATCTGTAGTGTCTATGAAGATCTCGGGGTCTTGTGAATGTTGTGCTCACCTTGTGGGGAAGTGTTAATTCATCTTTTTAATTCATGTGCAGCAGATCCCCGTGAAATTCTTGTCAAACGACAAAGCGACAACACTCAGAATCTTACGGTCCCCGGTATTTTTTCAAATGATCTTTGAGGCTGGGAGGAGGAGCCAGTGCTTTGCTATTATATCGTTTTAACATTACAGGAAATGTCAAGAGTTGGTTTTACAGCTTTAAAAAAAGGACTAATCAAGGAAAATAAAATGCTACAGAGACAGAATCCATTGACAGCAGAAATGTTGATCGCAATAGTTTGAAGATCAAGTGGTCACTATCTGTGCTTCCGTATGGAAGGTACATTTAAAAAACAAAGTTTGTGCAAAGCATATGGGCTGGATCCAGAATAGGTTGGACTTAGGTTCTAGTGAAATCAATGTGACAAAGTTAATCTTGGCTTAACCAGGCACAGCAATCTGGGGAAGTGCTGTAGCTCAGTGGCACAGCATCTGTTGCATGCTGAAAATTCTCCAAGATTTCAGGAAGAGTTCAAATCCCTTGAAATTTGTGTGTAAATATAATGAGCTTCCCCCACCCCACTAGCTAACCTTAGCTGCAAGTTTCATCCTATTCTCAAACAAATAACACCTCCATGGTAAGAGAGAGAAGGATAATCACAAAATTGAGGTTCTTGGGCATGCTGAAGAGCAGCATTTCATGCAGGGGCGCATGGGATTTGCAGATTCCTGTGTCCTTTGAACTGGACTGTGGGATCAGGGAAATTTAGAAAGTCCATGCTCCCCAGCCTTTCCTGTCTCAGACACCCCTTTCCAATAGGTTTTTGTTACTTGGAAAGGGTATGGGATGAAGTGCAAAAGGGGATGTTTTCCAGCCGATTGTTTTTCAGTGTTTTCTACAGATGCTACAAGTATTTTGAAAGAAAATGAAATGAAAAACAACAAAGCAAGCCAAGATAAGTTGCAGTGGGGGGGGGGGGAAACTGACAATGAAAGGGAGGAAGGAAGGGAATTCACTGCTGCTGCTGCTGCTGCTGCTGCTGCTGCTGCTGCTGCTGCTACTACAAAGTTTCTTTACAAGGCTTGTAAAAAAACATGAAGCAGATACACAGAAGAGATGCATGATAGTTACACGGAAACTCTATCCCAATGTAATCAGATGGAGATGGGGAGAAATTAATTCAGCTCCCATGTTAACGTGAACCTACCTAATCTGCACTTCAATAAGCAAAGGGAAATGCAGCTGTCTCTTGAAATTTGCACTTCTCTGAATTTTACAGTATAGTTCAACAGCCAAAAATAGCATGGACAAGGTACACACAGAATTCCATATGTTAGTGAAAATAGCTTACAAACATGCATTATATTTGGGGGAATGGTTTGCAAAAATGTGGACATTAGCGAAAATTGCATACAAAAATGAGGACATTTAGAGAAATGTGAATGAAATTATACAGGGATTTTTAAAACACACACAGAGAGAGACACATATTACTGCAGAAATTAGCCATATTTAAAACTATAAAAATGAGGAACTAGGAGAAACCAAAATTGACAGATTTGCCCATCCTAGCATAAGGGCAGATTAACAGCATCACGCCCTAAGCATCCAGGGGCCTAATTTTGGCTGTAGTTATAAACAAAATTATAAAAATGGAAAGTTTGTCTGATCTAGCATGACAACTCTTGTGCTGTGCTTTAAGTGCTAGGTCTGTGATGAATTAATAAACCTTGGCCAATCGTACAGATTAGAGATGAATCATCTTTGTGTCAATGTTCCTGCAAAGACATTTTTTTGTTCCAGTTTCTCAGTCTCCATTTGGCTCTTTCTAGAAGAGATGCTTGAAAAGGGGGAGCATCAGAGAGCATTAAACATGCTCTTATAAACTTTAATCAGTCTCCCTCCCCACTCCTCCACCTTGAATCCATTCCAAAGGCACCTGGTCCCATTCCCTCTAGGTTCCTCTAAATGCCTTACTTTCTTCAGTACAGACTTTCAGCTCATGTGCAGCTCCTTGAAGACTTCAAAGAGCAGCAGCTGTTCGACAAAACTCTTCGGGGAAGATCTTTCTCTCCAGAAATTCAGCACTAGCCATAGGAAGCAATTAAGGCTGCCTGTGTTTCTCCTCTTCCCCAATGCCTAGGCATGTGTACATTAAAAACCTATGGGTTCCTTTTTAAAGAATCAGGCACTGCCATGCTGCAAGGAAGGGAAAAGATGCAGGCAGTATCGGCTCCAGGTTTGGGGGGCCTTGGGGCAACATGCTTAGAACCCAAAAATGAAGTAGAAGTGAAGAGGAGGGGCTTCTACTTCATTTTTGGGTTCTTATATCCATTTGCGTGCCCTGCTCCTCTGACTCTGTCCACACCACCACCCAGATGCACCATGGATGCAGTTCCATCTTCTACTATTGTCTGTTGTTGCTCAGGTGTTTGTAGAGAGCAAGTGATCAGTGGCAGCAGCAAGGAGATGAAGCACAGAGTTTGGGGGTTGTCAATGGGGTCCCTGTTTTGAAATGGACTTTTCCCAATGATATCAGCTTCCAGTCCTGAACTGCATCACTTCGGACTGTAGTTAAGACCTCGTATGATGGGCACTCCTCTACTATTTTAACACATACATGCAAAACTAGCACTTCATGGAAAAGACTCAGACAGAACCCTTCCCCGGGGTACTTCCAGCAATTTTTGGCAAAAACTGTCAAATTTACTAAAAATCAATAGAGTCCACCCCCTGGGCCCGGCTTCAGATTACCTCTTGGTTCCAACTCTGTGCAAAAAGACTCTGCCTACAGACCCAAGAGTGGCCAGCTAGGGGCGGGCAAACCTGTCAATTGTGGTTTCTCATTTTTCCAAACTTAAGTTGAGTTCTTCACATTCCCACATCAGTTTTTAAATTTTATTTTAGAAAGTCCTCATGAAAATTTGTCAGGATCTTAGTATGACTTTCTCCTACTATACGTGTTTTTATATGCAATTCCCCCTAAAATGTACATATTTGCAAAGCATTCTTCCCTACTATAGTGCATTTTTGTATGTTACACACACTAATATATGTATTTTATGTACACTTTACCCCAGTATATACATGGTTTGTACACATGGCTTGTTTGGAGAACTGCTTACAAATATATGGAGAAATGTGAATTTGGGGAGATGGTTGTGTTTAGCTTCTTATATCGTTTCAGAAAGTGTGATTTAATTAGGTGTACCTTTAAATGCAAATAGAGCCACATTTCTCCTCGATCCCTATGTTCAACCCTAAGTTCACGTGTTACCAGTGTGGCCATGTCTTCTCTCCAAATCCTCTCTCTGCAAAGCTGTCTAGTCAAAGTCTGGTTTACAGATGAAGAAACCCCAAGAAGGGGGAATAAGGGCCTTGAATTTGCCCATCTACAATATTTGTTCAGCAGCCACATAAGTTTCCTAGTCCCAAGTCTTCCACACTATGGTGCATTGTATTGTATTCCTGATTAATTATTTGCGTATGTTAACTGTGTAAACTGGTGCTTTCCCATTTGATGTTGTGTTTCCTCTGTTTTTTTTTTTTTTGGCATTGCATAAGTTGCCATCATAGGAGATGGCAGGTCTCCATCATTTCAGAAGCAAATGGAGACACTCTTGAGAACTCGCAACACTCCAGTCTCATACCAGAGTTCACCACCGGGCATCTTCCTTGCTTGCACACACACACACACACACACACACACACACACACACATTTTATTTACTGCAGCAGTTCTTTCCCCTTTGGCAGATGAGGGCAGGGTGGATAGATTGTGGTTTCTTTCTGGCCTGTACAGACATGTTGCTAGCTTAGGCAAAACATATGACATCCATATGGGGGAGAGGCACATGGTGTGAGGGTGGGGGAAAGTATTGGGTGTTTAAATTGCTATGCATGTTTTCTAGCCTTGGCTCTTTAATCATTTGTAATCTGTGGTGAGGGGAGTGGCACAGCTGAACCCAGAAAGTTAATTTTATTAACATATCCATTTCATTTATAAACGAGCTTTCTGCCAAGGCACTGAAGGCAGTTTGCAGGTTTAAAGGACTAGAGCAAATTATATTCTAAGTGTTGTAAGTAGATGGGCCAAATCCCCTCAGTTTCCTCTATCATCCATTCATCTCCTCAGAAACTTCATCCAAGATCCTTCGGCAGGGGTGGGAGACTCTTGGTGCTTTTTTGATGAACGACTCTGGGGTTGCAGCGCTCATCTCAGCCAAGGGAGCCTGCATTTGTCTGCTTCCGCAGACAGTTTTTCCGGGTCATGTGGCCACCATGACTAAGCCGCTTCTGGCGAAGCCAGAGCAGCACACGGAAACGCCGTTGTTGAATATATGATATATGGTAATTTATGGACCTAATAGGTATCTAAAGCCATTTGCACATAACAAAATATGTATTTTATCAAAGCAATTGTATTTTTTCCTTTAAATTTTTTTTGGGGGCCCAAGAGAGTGGGGCCCTAAGCTATAGCTTGTTTAGCTTATACATAGATCTGGCACTGGACTGGTCTTGAACTTTTTAGTTTAGAGGGGGGAAAGCAAGTAAGAAGCGGCATGATAGAAGTTTAGAAAAACTGTGCATAGCATGGAGAAAGTGGATAGACAAAAGTTTTTGTTCCTCTCTCATAACACCAGAACTCATGTTGGAAGATTTAGGACAGATAAAAGCAAGTCCCTCTTCACACAGTGCATAGTTAAACTATGGCACTTGCTCCCCCAGAAGGCAGCGATGTCCAACAAGTTGGATGGCTTTCAAAGAGGATTAGACAGATTCATGGAGGAAAGGGCTACTAGCCACAATGGCTAGGCTCTACCTCCACAGCTGGGTGCTGTAATGCTTCTGGATACCTGGTTGGCCTCTGTGAGAACAGGATGCTGGACTAGATGCGCCATTGGTTCACTGATCCAGCAGGCTGTTCTTATAGGGGAATATAAGCAGACATCACCCTTAACTAGAAATAGTGGTCCTAAACATAATCATCAACTTTATTTTATGGTGGGGGGGTCTTAGGGGTAGCACTTACTCTGCCTCCCAATTCAGTTTGGGAGGGAGAGGAAACCCCAATCCCATGCTCCCCAGCAGGTGATAAAGTTCATCAGCAAGCACTCGAGTGATATTCTCTGCTGCCTCTATCAAGTGCTCTCTGTCACCAGCTACCAATTCCTCTTCTCAAGGCTAAGGGATATTGCTGGCAACATGGAGGCCTTGAAGTCAGTGTGGACAAGAAGCAGCAGTAAATACAAGTCCCAAATGATATGGAAGAAACTGGAGCAGTTTGTGACAGGCCATCAAAGCCCCCCAATTCCATACTTACCCCATTGTTAGTTGTAATATGTTGCTGAATTTGGAAGTAAAGCTTTTATCTCAAACAGCTATGAACCTTCATGGTAGATGATTAAACCCAACAGGCATTGCAGAATGGGTCTAGAAAGACAATATAGCCTGCAGATGAAATGGTTTGAGAGTAATCCTGCGGGGAGGGGCTTAGGTTATTTCAGTACCATGCAGCGAATCAGGTCTAGCGGTGATGTTGACAACCTATCTATACAGTGTTTCTTTATACTCATACTGGCAACATCAGGGTGTTACAATATTTCTAATTCCATCTTCTCATGTCTTTTCAGGAATTGGAAGTAGAAACCAGAGGCCATGAACTGGGGAAGCTTTCAAGGGCTCCTCACCGGAGTGAATAAATATTCCACAGCCTTTGGACGTATTTGGCTCTCAGTGGTCTTCATCTTCCGGCTTCTAGTCTACATAGTGGCAGCTGAGAAGGTTTGGGGAGATGACCAGAAGGATTTTGACTGCAACACTAAGCAGCCAGGCTGCCCAAATGTCTGCTACGACCATTACTTCCCAATCTCCCACATCCGCCTCTGGGCCCTACAGCTCATTCTGGTTACCTGTCCTTCCCTGCTGGTAATCATGCATGTTGCCTACCTGGAAGCCAAACTGGAGAAACATAAGAAGAAGGTTGGAACAGACTATGCACTGCGCTATCCTCCTGGCAAGAAGCGTGGAGGCTTGTGGTGGACCTATTTCTTGAGCCTCATCTTCAAGTCTGCTGTGGACATTATATTCCTCTACATCTTCTACCATGTGTTCCCAAACTACACACTCCCCAATGTGGTGAAATGCCACCTTGACCCTTGTCCCAACATTGTAGACTGCTACATAGCTAAGCCCACGGAGAAGAACATCTTCACCCTTTTCATGATCAGCGCAGCCTGCATTTGCATCCTCCTCAGCCTCCTTGAAGCCTTCTACCTTGTTGGGAAACGATGTAAGGAGCACCTCCAAACCAGAAGTGAAAGCCACAGGAGGCAGGACAGTGAAGAACTCATTATGAAGAAAGACCCTTCCTCCCTGCCCCCCAGTAAACATAACCCAAATGAAATAGGTCTGGAGGCATTCAACAGTACCGATTATAAGCCTTCTCCTTTCAACTTCACAGCCTGCCCACCTCAGACAGCTCTGACCTCTAAAGCAGCACCATCATAAGCAACCCTTAAATCCTAGGAAACTGGGTAATGGAAACCTTATGCAGAACTAATGTTACCTACTTTTCATATCAGCACTTTCTTTTAGGCAGGACATGGATGTGATGTATGAGAGGGAGAGAGGGATGGCCTATGTCTGACACTCACCTAATTCAGACTGTTCAGTTTTCTAATATTTCGTATTGGTCAAAGAAGTCTATATTAAATGGTCATATCCAGATTCCCTGCTTCTTGCAACTAATTCGATCTAAACCACTCACTGAATGCATATTGTGGATGTGTACTTCTTTGTGTACTACTTACACATTGCAGATTGCGCTATTTCTGTCCAGTCCAGTTTTCAAAAACCTATCCATCACCACAATTGATGGTGGCTGGCACACTTGGTCTTGACTGCTCTGAGAGAGAGGGGGGGGAGAGAGAGAGAACCAAGTCAGTTCAAAGACAGGGATGAGTTTCTTACAGCCATCATGCCAAAGTAACAAGATGTACCAAGTGTAAAGCTGTCAGTCAAAACTATCCCCAAATGCCTGACAGAATTAAGTGCATTTGACCAGTTTCCTGGAATGACAAAGTTTCATAGCTTGGTGAACTCCCTGGAAAGTGAAATCCCTACTCAGCTATGAAGTTTACTGTGTAACCTTGATTCTTCCTGTCACACTCTCTCAGCCTAAACTACCTCGCTGCATTGTTGAGGAACTAAAATGTGGGACTTGCTTCCCTGAGCACCTTAGAGGAAAGGTGAGATAAAACTGAACACAAATCATGTCAAGCCTATAAAATGAAAATGCTGATATGTGAAGCACAGGTGCCCATGTCCAAATATTAGTGAGAATTACCACAGACTCAGAATAAAATTGGATTAGGTTTTTCCCCCCTTGTTTCCCTTTGTTTCATCGAGCATTGATTTGAAATCAATAGGTGGTATTCAACAAAGTTTTATGCAGAATAGACCTACTGAAATTAATGGACCTCAGTAATGTCGTGTTTATTAATTTCAATGGTCTACTCTGAGAAAGTCTGAGTTCAATGCCACCTGATTTGAGTCTTGGGACATTCTCATTCATATTTGTGTGTGCCCATCTGTGTCCAGGAATGGCTGGCATGATAGGGTGGTGCCCAAGGATCAATCTACCAACAGTGGCATTGGTGCCACTTACCTGCACTGTATAGAGATGGACCAGGGTGGCAGTGAGACTAGGGTTGTGTGGGCAGAAATGCCAGATTGGCACCATCAATGCACCTGAGCTGTCCTAACCTTGCTGCCACCGTGCCTCATCCAGGTAAGCAGAGCAACCCCACTGTTGGAACGGTGGCTCCATGGCACAAACCCAACATCTGAGCCATTCATGATTTGTCATTTTGTTATTGCACTATTGTTGTAAATGCTGGTTGGGGAGGTGAAAGGGGTAATAGCTTTTTCTTTTCCTGCCTATCTTCCATGTCACATCTTATCTCCCGATTCTGTACCACACAATACAGTTGTGATCTTTGAATGTAGACAAACAAGTGCCTTATCAGTTAAAATGCAAGCAGAACAAAGAGGTGGGGGAAAAGGTGTATGTGTTATATTGAGATGTTCAATAAAATGTGAATAATAATTTTAAAAATCCCCGTTGGGCATTTTATTTATTAATGTGTTGCATTTATACCTCAGCAGAACTCAAGGTAGTACTTGTGGGTCTCCCAGCAGTGGTGTGGGGCATGAAATTTCCCATTTCATAAATTGATTAGTATTAATGAAAGCACTTTGTTATACAGCTCATAGCTAAACTATGGAATTCACTCTTCCAAGAAGCCACCAACTTGGATGACTAAAAGATTAGACATTCGTGGTGGATGAGGCAATTGATGGCTATTAGCCCTGGTGGCTATTTCCTACCTCCAGTGTTGGAGGCAGCACGCCTCTGAATATCAGCAGCATGGAATCACAGGTGGGCAGGGAGCTGCTGCGCTCAGGTTCTGAATGTGGGCTTCCCATAGGCTTCTGATTGGCTACTGTGAGAACAGGATTCAGGTGCAGATGGGCCTCTGGCCTCAGCCAGCTGCTTTTCCCTATGTGTGAGTTCCTAGGCCAGTTGAAGACCTAGTATTAGGCAAGCTTGGTAGTATAAAAGTTGTAATTAATGTTTCTCAGGTGGTTATCCCTAGCAAGTGTGTCAGGTAATACTTGTATGTCCTTCATTTGCATTTGTAAATGGCGGGGTTGAGGGGAATAGAAATTACAGACACATAATTTTACAACGTCAGGGTTAGATGTCATTAGGATCCATGTTGGGCATCAGGGGCCCTTGACATGGTATCACAGAAGGGCCCACTCTCTCCAGCACACCTCTTCTTCTTTGGCGATCACTCATAGCCGAGTAAGGTTGTCTTCCATGAACATGGTCATGGCGGTGTGTCTGTAGGTGACTGTGGAGGCCAATTCTGGATCCACACATCCTTCCACAGTGGGGACTTAGGTTTCCAGTTGGGAGCTGATCGTGGTGAGGGTTTGCCAAACATGCCTTCCTCTTAGCTCGTTTCCTTCTTTTGTCCTGAGTTTGAGTGTCTTCAAAGTCCATGACACCTTTGGTAAAGGCTGTTCTCCAATAGGAGCACTCGCAGGCCAGTGTTTCTCAATTGCTGGTGTTTATACCACATTTTTTTTTAGATTTGCCTTGAGAAAGTCTTTAAAGCTCTTTTGCTGACCCCTCCCCTAATGCAGTTGCACCAGGTGAGTGGGGTGCTGGTGGTGGTTGCGGTAGCAACACCATTCACCATCCTCACTGCCGGGTCCTGGGCAAGCATTTTAGCTGTGGGTGAATGACAAAGCTACTTCTGAATGGCCGAAAACAGCAGTGCCGCCCATGGCTACAACAGCTGACAAGGGTCCCAGTGGGGAAGGGTGGGCAGCTTTGGCACTCATCCCTTTTGAATGCATGGGAAGCCCCTCCCACTTTTGGAGGGGAACACAGGGGTGTTTGTGCATCCCCAGAGGTGGCTACACCCTAGAACATTCCCCAACAGGGTTGTTGAAGTGAGGATGTGCAGTGTGGGAGAAAAGGGGGCTGGTGGCTCCTCCCAGAGAATATCAAAATTGATATGGGAAGCAGTTGTGTGGAGATACATTGAAATACAGTTGCGAAGTTATTGACTGAGCTACTATTTTCTTACCATAAGCAGGGCGGCGCGTCCATTAAGGCAAACTAGGCAATTGCCTAGGGCGCCAAAATGGAGGGGGCGCTGGCCAGGCTTGGCGGGGGGGCGGGATGGGCTAGCAGCAGCTTCTCCGCTGTAGCGAGAGGTGCTGCTTGCCCCCTACACCACCCCCCGGCTCCCACTAAGCAGGCTTTGGTGGGGGCAGGGGCGGGATGGGCGAAGCAGCAGCTTTCTCCGCTACAGCAGAGAACTGCTGCCTGCCTCTCCACCACCCCCACCTCCCGCTAAGCAGGCTTTGGCGGGGGCGCCAGAAGGTGGTCTCGCCTAGGGCGCAAGAAGCCCTAGCACTGGTCCTGACCATAAGCAGGCAAAGTGCGGTCTTAACCTATAAAGCTCTAGTGTGCTTGTTTATTTAACAAAATGGATGTGATCTCTAAACGAGAATATTTTCATTTAAAAGACAGCAACATAGCTGCCTAACAATGAGACTGGGAAGGGAGAGGGCTCCACACCTTGGTGTCAGTGTGGAAAGACCCTGACTCCACCTGCCATCCTTAACGTGGGAGAACCTGGAGCTTGGCCTCGGCCAAAGAACTTAATGCAGGGGCTGTTTCAATGTGAACAGGTGATCCCTTGGAAACCTTGACCCCAGGCCATTTACAACTTTATATATCAAACAAGCCAGCAGCTTGAATTGCATGTTTGCTCGGTTGCTGTTGCTGTTCTTGTTGTAACTATTTGCTATAGGCTGCTGGGTTGGTGGAGTCAATGCTAGTGGAAAAGCAGGATATAAATGCTGCTGAAAAGAAGTCACCTGTGCCAACCTGAACCAAAACAGGCCAAAGAGAAGCAAGAGAGAGAGAGATATCAGCATCTCAGGGGAACTCCAAGGTTTGCAGAGATACAAAACGACGACACCCCCTTCAAATAAACCCAATGAGGATTGAGCTTGCTCAGTGGTCTCTAGAACCCAGGGCATGTGGAGTGTTAGTTAGAAAAGAGAACTGGGAAACAGGGCAGGGAGTTAAATGGTCTTCTTGAACCCCTTCACAATTTATAGTATGCTGGAGGTAAGCATGGATGGAACAAAAGTTGTCCTGTTAGGTGAGAAGAATTGCCACATTTTGTGGCAGCTCCCAGTTGTATTAAATAATAGCCAGTCCCAAGTTTGTCCAGGAACTTCATCACAATATTTGAACATTGAACTTGCACCCCAGGAGTGGAGGATTCCATTTGGTCCATATTTTAAAGTAAACAGACCTAGTTTACTGTTCTTTGAAAGATACCCATTTTGAAGTCACTTAAATTGGATAGTGTGCTTTTCTGAATTTTGCAATGCTTACCCAAAAAATGTGTTTGGAGGAAAATGCATGATAAAATGTGCATTTTGTGTGGGGGGGGGGGCAATTGTACAAGTTAGGGAAATGTTTGCAAATGTAGTGAAATCCTGGGTCTCTTTTAGGGGACTGAATGGACTAACCATCAAATCCCTACCTCCTGCAATCATGGGACTGGCTGCTCAGATCACTCAGATAGATTCTGCACTGCTGGTCTGATGGGGGCCCTTGTTGTTTACCTGGTACAGCTCTCTGATTTCTCCAGCCCTGACAGCTAGCAACCAAGAGTGTGCTAGAAAGCTCCACCCATGGAATGTTTCTTTTGGAGATTCCGCCTCCTCTGCCTTGTCCTCAGTCCCAGAGTGCCGGGAGGAGCCTCTGAGCTTTGATGGCTCTTAACTGGCGAAAATAATTTTTTTGATGCTTTGGAAGGGAGCAGCAGACTGGGAAAAGGCCTGTGAGGAAGCCAGGAGTCTTACCAGGTAAGCGTGTTTGTGGTTTTTTCCCGTCACCACTGTAGGGTGAAATGTAAACTAGTCTGTTAAGAAAAGTTTGAGCTGCTGGGGGGGGGGGCAGGAAAAACATAACAGGGAAAGGTTGTAGTGTATGCTTAAAGTGTATGTTTTGCTTGCAGAATGTCTCAAGTTTCACGCTCAGCAACTCAAGTTACAGCTGGAAAAGAGACCCCCCCCCCAACACACACACACACACCTCTGAAATACTTGAGACCTGCTGCCAGTCAGTGTACAGTATAGACAATGCAAGTTGGGCCAATGGGCTGACTCATTTTGAAGTGGTTTCCTATGTGCCTATGGAATGACTTTTTAGGGCTTCAGGGCCGGAGCTCAGATTTGTAATGTGGGACCAGGCTGCCACTGAGGCTACCCTGAAAACTTTCCCCTCTTTGGAGAGCCCAAGAAGCCCCACATATCTCAGGAGAGGGGAACTGGACTTTGTGAACTCTAGCCCCCCATGCTTTAATTTACACTGGGTATAAAAGTATCAACGTGCAAACGGCAAAGAGTCTCATCTGGATTTTTGCAAACAAACATGCATGAGTAATATTCTCTTCTGTAAGCTGGGTGGGTGTGGTGGAATGTGTTCCATGTTTGTAGTGCTTGCGGATGCTGTGGGGACCTTGTAGATCTTGTTCATTAGTGCCTAGCAGATCCCAGTGGAATTCTGGTCAGAAAACAAAAGCACAACATTCAAAACCATAGTGGCAATTGTAACCGTTCAAATGGCATGTTCCTTTCATGCTGGGAAGCATGGGACTTGTAGTCTCCTCTGCAACTTGAGTTGGGAAGTAGGGAAAATGGTAAAATTTGCGCACCCCACCTTTTCCCACATCTAGATCCACAAGGTGAGTATTTTACTGTTTGCATGGACAGGCGGAGTCCCCAAACCCCCAGGCGACCCCTGAGCGGAATAATGACACAAGACAACGTGCTATGGGATTAAAATTGGCCACAACTTTATTAAGATTCAGATGTAGGGAGACCTTGGCTCAGGCATTGGGTGTTTATCCTTCCCAGCCCCCAGCCGGGGATCTGGGAAACTTCAGGGTTATCCAGAATGTGCGGGGATTAGGCTAGCTCTGAAGAACATATGTTCAAGCAGATAGCCCGCCCCCTGTTTGCCGCCACTGGTGGGGGAGAGCAATGACAACCTCTCGGCATATGGTCAATGCCTCCCTTTAACGGGGAACCCTGGTATCGCTGCCGCACTGGGGGCGTGGAGTCACTGCCCCACGCGCCCCCCCCCATTTAGGAAGATGACTAAAGGATTCCTCCCAAGGCCTGAAACCGCCAAAGTTGTGACGAATTGCTACAGGAAAGGCGAAACCTGCCAATGCTTTCTGGTCGTTTAACAGCGGCCTTGACATAGCAGCGCTTGCGTACCTGTGGAGAAGAGGTTAACCTGCAAAATAAGCATTAATTGAGGAAGTGGAGGGTGGGAGAAGCTCTGGAGCCCGACTGCTGCTTCCTGGTAAGCTATACCTTCTATTGTGTGGGCTAGGTAGTCCCTCCCCTTACCTGGCCAATCCCCTTGCAATGCCTCCCCCAGGCGAGATTGCGTGCTTAGCTGGGGTAGGCGGAGACCCCAGGTATCCCTCCTGGTGGAAGGCACTGCCAGTCCAAATTACCAGGTGTCACCTAGGAGCTCAAGGGGCTGCACGCGACCACGCAAACGTTGCCCCCCATTTGATGTGGGGAGCAATCATTGTGAAAGGTGTGCAGTGTAAATACTGAGGCGGGCTGCTTCCGCCTTTTATTTTTTAAAAAAATGCTTTCCCACAATAATAAGAAAAGTATTCTTAAGAAAAGATTAAAAAGGAAAACGCCATGCAGGCCAAAGAGAGTTACATCACGCCAGAAATATTCAACAATGGAAAGGAAAGAAGGAAGGAAGGTCTGAACTGCCTCAGACACATCATGCCTCACTAGCTGGCTCACCCAAAACCCTACCTTTCACTGTCTCCTCACCTTCAGAGTCATCCTACATGCTCCAGCTCTCCTTATTTACAAGGGACGGTCCCAGTTTTCTGTTACTTATGCCTGAGAAATCACTGTTGGTTTGAAGGGGTGCCTTATTCAAATCTTGCAAGGGAGAATTGCTAGAGTTGTGCCAGTGCTTGGAAAGTTCATACTTGGAAAGTATATTTTTTCAGCCGTGGGTCTGGCATTCAAGCACATACTTAAAAGGAACTGGTTCCTCTTTTTTACAAAGCAAGCTATTCAGTTCAGCTGTATTCCAATGAACTTTTTAGTTCATAAAAACTTCATCCTCAACATTCAGAATATTACAAGGTGCTGTGCTGAAGTACAGGGTCCAAAAGTAAGTCAGGGGCCACAAGGTGTCTGACAGACAGAATGTCAACAGGTGAAATGTTCTTTACTATTGTATTTCCATAAAAGAAAAGGTTTGCACTGTTTAATTTGTGCCAGCCACACCGCTGTTAAAGGCACATGGCATCATTCTCTTTGTTCCTGTACCTGCATTTTTCTGTGCAAGCTGCTCCGGTTGGAAGAGAGTGGATCTCTCCAGCAGGGAAGATACAGGAAGTGCCTTACATTCCTTCCTTCTGATTGTTTAGCAACAATGATTAAATGACTAAACATCCTTAACAACAGCAGCACCTGTATATCTGCCTAATAAGCCCTAAAACATTGTTTTCTAGCTTTATCAATATCTGATTTATTTACTGTTTTTAAAATGAAAAATAAGAGTCCAGACCTCCTGCTGCTGGGGGAAGAGCATGAAGATGAAGATGAAATAGAAATCATTCCAAGTTCTGCCCCAAAATGAATTTAATTGACTTTTAGTCCACCGATGAATTACCTTCAGTTATAGTCCAGAGATTTTTGAACTGCGAACTTTGTTCAGCTGAACTACCGGTAGTTTGTTCCAAGCACTGAGTTGTCCTCTTTCATGATTCAGCTTCCTCCCCTGAGCTAAATATTGGAGTGGAAAGGTGAACGAATCTCTGTTGCACATGTATATAAATGCATGTGCATGAACATTAAGTCAATGTGCTATGCACAAACAGCTGTACCCCGCATGCAGTCACTAAGGCAGGCTTCTTTGGCCTCCAGATGGTGTTTACTAAAATTCCTTCTTCCCTGGCCATTGGCCATGGTAGCTGAGGCTGCTGGGAGTTGGAGTCTAACAACATCTGGAGGGCTAACAGGTTCCCCATCCCTGCACTAAGGTGTATTTTTAACTTTTTGTAACAGATAGAAGATAAATAAATGTCTCTGAAAAAAAATTTAAGGGGAAGAGCAACTGCTCTCCCTATACAAAATTTGATGCTTAACAGGCTACAAAATTTGATGCTTAACAGGCTATGGCTGAGTTAAGAAATAAAGTGTACAAATGCTTCAGTAATGTACAAAAGAGGAACTGAGGCAAGTGTCAGGCAAGATCCTGGCCTTGATGTGAGATTAGGGGTGTGACTCACATGCAGCTCCCTATTGTCATATGTGAAGTGCTGGATGGGATCTCACTCTTGTTTCTATCAGCTATAACGGTGCACCACTCCTGTCCTTCTTTCCTTCCAAAACTTAGCATGCTTCCCTTGTGCTTGGACCAGAATCTGCAGTCAGTGCAGAATGCTGCAATGTGATTGCGGAGAGTAGTGAAGTCCTACAAACATGCTACATCTCTTCTCAAAGATCTACACTGGCTGCCGATCTATAACCACCATGGCCGAGTGGGGTTTTGAACCCAGGTCTCCAAGGTCCTAGTCCAACACTCTAACCACTGCACCACACTATCTCTTCTACTGTAACAGGAGGGTCTGAATAATGGCAAGCATGTACGTTCTGCCATGTCAATACACCTTTCCATTCTCCAATATTTCTTGCAAGTACCAGCTCCGTCTGAATGTTCTTTCTACTGCTGTGTGCCACATGGTAGGGTCTGGAGCACCCAGATTCCACTATTTCCATCAACCCCATATCTATTTCCCCTCAAATAATGCAATAGGTAATGCAAGGTGAAGGCCTATGTGCTGTTTTCCACAAAGCATACCTGTTCCTCCCCAAACACATGAGAACACTATTTTGCCCATAGGGCACCTTGAGGAAATGACAAGAAGCCGGGTGCTGGAACTGTCCAGACATGAGATGGGTACTTAAAATCTTGTGTCACCTCTTTTACCTCCCAGGATATGTCACTTCCCATCCTTCAGGGAATGGTCTCCTGGATTGAAAAGCTGAATCAGCCATGCAGGAAACTTCATCCTTGGCTTAATTGCATTCCGCCTACATATTGTACAAAAAGGTGACTGGAATTTGGGGTGCTCAAATATTTCACTACATGCATTTTAAGCAAAACAACCTAATTTACACTGTCCGGGTTAATATATGGATCAGAAATCAGCCATTCCTAGGTTTTCACGCTTCTCTAGGTTTTGAGACACAGTTCTTGGCTTAAGAAAAGTAGCAAAATGCATACAAAAGTTCATATTTTAGGTTAAAATGTGTATTTTACTGTAAAATGTGTCCAGATTCCTTATTTACACCCCAACTTTACACCAAGAAGCTCAAGATGACATAAATGGCCTTCCCTTCCCCCATTTAATATTTACAACAGCCCTGTGTGGTTGGTTAGGCTAAGAGATACAATAGCTGACCCAAAGTCACCCAGTGAGCTCCATAGCTGGATGGGGATTTGAACTCTGGTCTCCCAAGTATGACACTCTAACCACTACACCATACTGGCCCATCTTCCTGAATATACAAAAGTAAAGTGAACTTTCATGCACTTTATCGAAAAAGTTGCAGATTGGTGTGGAAAACACAAGCATTCTTCAAAAATTGCACATTATTTTGCAATGCATTTATTTCTCCAGCCAAATAATTTTCTGCCCCTTCAGTTTTTCTGGTGTTCAGTTATAAGCCTGTCATGTGCCATTTTGTGTGGATTTCTTTTTTGAAGGCTGCCTGAAGAGTCCACATTCAAACTGTATGCATTTTGTTCTCACGTTTAATGTAAGATGCGCTTTACCCATCAAGGACCCATTCCCCAATCCTTTTCACGGCATTTCCCATAAAACACACATTTTGTACACTTTTTCCAATGTAAAAACGAGAAATTTATGGGTCATTTTAAGCACACTGAAGTTACACTTCCAAATTGTAGGCAAGTGTGTTGTGACCCACACACAGCTTCAGGAGTCTCAAGTCAACTCTTATCTGCTGAAGAAAGGGGACTGAATAAATCTCTCCTCCATCTCTCACTACAACCCCGTTTGCTGAAGGACCACAGAAGCTTTGTGCAGTCACAAGGTCCCTTCCAACTCTACAATTCTTTGATTCTATGATCTACCAGTTCACCACTACACTCAAGTACACTTAACACAATGTTTGTATCTCGAGTTGGGAGTGACTCTGAATTGGCCAACCACTCCCTCCTCTTCCTTCTATAACTACAAACTGCTTAACTGGATGTTGTTGCGAAATGGGAGCACCCAGTTTGCTTGGAACACTGTGCCCAGGACTTAGGATGTTTTCCCTTCACCCCATTCCAGGATGTGATCTCAGCTACTTTTATAAGACATCCTGCTGCTTCGTTTCAGTTTGTTGATTCTTGCAAAGAATGCTCATTGCAGATGATTGATTTATTGATTGATTGATTGATTGATTGACAGTAATTATATACTGCTTTTCAGGCAGGCCTCATAAAGAACCTTTTTGTTGTTGTTGTTCAGTCGTTCAGTTGTGTCTGACTCTTCGTGACCCCATGGGACAGAGCACACCAGGCACCCCTATCCTCCACTGCCTCCCGCAGTTTGGCCAAACTCATGCTAGTCGCTTCGAGAACACTGTCCAACCATCTCATCCTCTGTCGTCCCCTTCTCCTTGTGCCCTCCATCTTTCCCAACATCAGGGTCTTTTCCAGGGAGTCTTCTCTTCTCATGAGGTGGCCAAAGTACTGGAGCCTCAACTTCAGGATCTGCCCTTCCAGTGAGCACTCAGGGCTGATTTCTTTAAGGATGGATAAGTTTGATCTTTTTGCAGTCCATGGGACTCTCAAGAGTCTCTTCCAGCACCATAATTCAAACCTTATATAAGATTATTACAACAATAAGCATCCAAGTTTTTTGTTTTGTTTTTAAGGTTACAATAGAACAGAAAAGAGGGACCCAGGTGGCGCTGTGGGTTAAACCACTGAGCCTAGGGCTTGCTGATCAGAAGGTCGGCAGTTCGAATCCCTGCCACGGGGTGAGCTCCCGTTGCTCGGTCCCAGCTCCTGCCCACCTAGCAGTTCGAAAGCATGTCAAAGTGCAAGTAGATAAATAGGGACCGCTCCAGCGGGAAGGTAAACGGCGTTTCCGTGCGCTGCCCTGGTTCGCCAGAAGCAGCTTTGTCATGCTGGCCACATGACCCGGAAGCTGTCTACGGACAAACGCCGGCTCCCTCGGCCTATAGAGCGAGATGAGCGCCGCAACCCCAGAGTCGGACACGACTGGACCTGATGGTCAGGGGTCCCTTTACCTTTACCTTTAGAACAGAAAAGACAAGTTGTTTAGAAGAAGCTGTTAGTGCTTCTTCTCATTCCCCAAAGGGCTCATTCTCCTCAGGGCTTGATTGTCCTATGCTGGCAGTTCAGGAGAGCAGAGGCCACTAAATGGTGGCTATTGCTCAGGCTTCTGTCTTTTCCCAAATGTGAACATTTGGGGAGAAATTTGATTCAGTTATCATTTAAAGGCAAACTTGTTTGCACTTTCTGAAACAATATGCAAACTGGAATGCAGCCATCCTTTGAAATTCACACTTCTCCAGATTTTGCAGTGCCATGTAATGCATGTGCTAAAGTAAAGTGTGCATAGAAATCTACATATTAGTGGAGAAGATAGATAGATAGATAGATAGATAGAGATACAGTAGCTGATGTTTTTATGTTGGTGGGTTTTCATGAGGATTTTTTTATTTAATAATAATAATAATAATAATAATTAATAATATATTTCAAGCTGATGAGGAAATGTGGAGAACTTGGGAAAATGAGAAATAGAAATGGGAAGCTTGGTCCATACAGCACTCTTGGTTGTTATGGTTTATCACTAATATTTTGTTTCTTGGCCCAGAAAGGGACATGGAGGGATCCTCACCTGAAGAGCCTGTTGGTTCATCTGATTCACCTACTGTGGGAAGAGTAGGAGGGGAGGCTGACCCAGATGATGCAGACAGAGTGTGTGACTCATTCCCACTGCCACCTTGTTCCATTAATTGTGGTTGTTAGGCTGTACCTGGCAACTACTCACCTTTGTCTGATGAAACTATTTGCAAAAGAAGGAAATAGATTTGGATAGGAGCATAGCCATGAAACTGCACGTCTTATGTCCTCAGCACAATCTCTCAAGGCACATCCTTCAGGACTGAGTGTGCAAAAATGGCCAGCCAGTTGATGTTGGACTCCAGTTCCCATCAGCCCCAGCAAGCATGGCCAGGGGTCATGGATAATGGGAGTTGTAGTCCATCAACATCAGGAGGGCTAGAGATTCCCCACACCTGATCTAACCAGTTAACAGTAAATTTTAGCATCTAAAGTATTTGTGAAGTGGCAAAAGGAGAGATGCGCACAATTTTGCCTAGTATGCGCATTTTCGCAAGTAACTCTCTTTAAATTTCCTCTGTTTTTGTATGTTGTTTTCATTACTGCACTCTTTAGTCTTCTTTTGTGCTAATATGCACATCTTTAATACATTGTTTGTTTGGAGTTCTGCATCAAAATATGCAGAAGTGCAAATTTTGAAGGGGAGAACTGTATTCCAGTTTGCATATTATTTCAGATGTGCATTAACATGTGAACAGTTTTTCCTGCCTTCATGCAAGCAACCTTGTGTTCTTGGATAAGGGATGCATAGCATCATGAACTAACACAGAAGAAGTTAAAACAAAATCGAAAATTCTTTCTAGTAGCACCTTAGAGACCAACTGAGTTTGTTCCTGGTATGAGCTTTCGTGTGCATGCACACTTCTTCAGATACCACAGAAGAAGTTGTAGAGTTGAATAGGAAGGCAAACACACAAAGAAAAGCCTGATAGGACTGGAGAGGGATGAAGATGGCAATCAAGACTCTTCAGCTTTAGAAAAGTGTGTAAAGCAAATAGGGAGGCAAGAGAGGGCAGGATCTTCAATAAAACGGCTTTCACAAAGCAAAGCAGAGTGGGAAACTTAGGTGTTTCATAAATAAATTGGCCATTTGGCCATTTGGGCATGATCCAGCAGGATTCTTCTTATATTATTTTATTTAACAAGATTTATCAACTAATTAATCCACAGAAACCTCAGAACAGTTTACATAAAACAAAATCAAATATTCATGGGGAAATATTGATAAAAGCAAACTTTACAAAGCATGTAAAATAAGATTTTATTAAAATATAGATAAAATCAGGTTTTTTTAAAAAAAAGAAAAAGAAAAAAAGAAATGTACCTAATAAAATTACATGTCAGGGTAGGCTTGCCCAAACAAGAAAAGTGTTTATCATGCATTGAAACCACTACAGCTGAAGATGCCTGCCTAATATTAAGAGGCAGGGAGTTGCAGGGAGTAGGTGCTACCGCATTCATTATGTTCTTAACGATTACATTTAAATTCATCACCAAACGTAGGTGCCTTATAAATGTTGTATAATTATTATGATTATGATTATTTTATTAAATTTCTATGCCACCCTTCATCAGAAGATCACAGGGTGGTTTAGAATAGAAAAACACAAAAATGCATACTGTAATAACAAACAAAAACAATCACACACACACACACACACACACACACACACACCACACAGTTTAAAAGGCCATGTTTAACTAGCCAAAGGAATGGAGGAATGTTTTTTTGCCTGGTGCCCAAAGATGAGAGTGAACAAAGTTATCACACAGAGATCACACAACAGCAATTCCAATCAGTGACTGCACCCCACCCCTTCTCTGTCTGCTAAAGTCCTCCCAGGTCTTCTGCTGATTCTTCCATGTCCATTATTTCTCTCCTTAATCATCTAACACAGGAGTGGGGAAAGTAGTGTCCTCTGGGTGTTGCTAGACTGAACATTCTTGACCATTGGCCATGCTGGGGCTGATGGAAGTTGTGGTCCAGCAATATCTGAAAGGCCACATGCTCCCCAGCCTTGAGGTATTGCCCTGCATTGTATCATTCATTCATTCATTCATTCATTCATTCATTCATTTGAAAAGCATGAAAGTCTGAAGCTTCCTTAGATGGGCCAGTGGTCTGACTCCGTATAATTCTGTACAGTGGTATCTCTGGTTACAAATGCTTCTGGTTATGAACGCTTCAGGTTACGAGCTCTGCTAACCCGGAAGTAGCTGCTCCTGGCTGCGAACTTTGCCCCAGGATGCGAATGGAAATCGTGCACCGAAGGCACTTGCGCAACAAGAGGCCCCATTAGCGACAGCGCACCTCAGTATAAGAACGGTTTAAGAATGGACCTCTGGAATGAATTAAGTTCATAACCAGAGGTACCACTGTATTGTCTACCCTGAGTAGCAGCAGTTCTCTTAAGGTTTAAGACAAGAACCTGCCCAGCCCTGTTTTGGGACACCAGAGATGTTTGACATCAAAGTATATGGTTTTCCACTGAGTTTTACAACATAACACATTTGACAAAAAGCAGATTAGACAGAATCACAGAAGAGAGGTCTATTGATGCATAACACGCATGGTAGTTCCAGGGAACCGTTATCTGGAGCGATAATCATATAACTCTGAATAGTGAAGCACATCAGGTAGAGATTAGGGATGGGCGATATTAGGTTTTCAACACTGCAGTGGATCGCCAGCCAAACATCACGGTTTGGCGATATGCCACAATGTTGAAAAAAGCTGCATGGGCCCCAGCTCTTGACGCGCTGGGTGAAACTGCCGCAGCTCTCACCAATGAAGCTGGACCAAGATGGAGGGAGCCCTGACAGGCTCCATCGGCAGGACTCCCTTCCCTTTCACTGGCCATGGGGAAGAGGAGCAGCAAGCAACCTCTGACTTGGAGAAAGAGGCCACTTGCTCACCACCACCACTGCCCCCAACTGAGGGAGTCCAAATCCTTTTCCCGTTTGTATGCTATCAGGAGAAGGATTGGGGCTGCTCAGCTGGGGAGCAGAAAGCACCCAGCCCCCAACTGAGTGAGCCCAGATCCTCCTCCTGCTCTCATGCAAGCAGGAGAAGGATTGGGGCTTCCTCAGCTGGGGAGTGGGAGCAGTTTAACATCGTCCCCAGCCCCCCTCGGCACGCTGAGTGCTGGGGGGACTCAAGAGCAGTGGCTGTTTCACCAGTGATATACAGCTGAGTGAAACCGTCATCACGGTCTGCCCCCTCATACCGGTCCTGGGTGATATATGCATCACCCAGCCCTAGTAGAGATGCAGGAGAAGGTCATTCGGAACCTACCCAATTTGCACTTCCTGAACCAATATGTGAAGGAAAACGTAGATATTCTTTCTGAATTTTGTGATGTAGCTCTTGCACCCACCCACGCAAAAATGTACAAAAATGCATTATATTAGAGAAACTTGTTTGTAATAAGGTGTGCAGTGGGAAAATCGCATATAAAAATCAGTATATTGAGAGAAGTGAGCCTAAAACTACAAATGTTTATGTGGATATATAGATTGTTACACACCACCCTAATCTCTAAGTGGTGCGAGATTCCAGGGGTTCCAGAGACTGTGTTTCCTTTTGGGAATGAGCATAGCAGAGAGTCTGGTGCCTTTATGATAAATGGTTTATTTACACATATACTGTACGCAACCTGAACCTACAATGCAGAGGCTCACAGCATCTACCCAAAAGGTTTTGTTTCTCTCATAGCTGCAGCCTTGGCTTCAAACAGAAATCAACCATAGATCTGCCCCTCTGGCTTTCCACCTTGCTGATTAAGGTCAAATCCCTGCAAACATGAAAGCCTCATCCCTGGCTTTTGCCCTTCTCACTCTCTGTAAGTTGAGTGAGGAACCCCACCCATTTGCCATCTCCCACGGAGCCACTTAATCCCCCTTAATGGCTCATCACCCAGGGTATCGCCTCATGAGGAAGCTAGCCCGGCTTAATTAGATTTTAACACTTGCTGGATCTGGGGATTAGAGGAGTCTGGCACTCCAAACTCATAACAATATTATCAACTGATGGAGAAATGGGGCGACCTGAGAGAAGCCAACATCGACAGATTTGTCCCTCCTAACATGAGGGCAGAAAACCACCATCACATCCTGCTTTTGAGCATCCAGAGGCCTAAGCTTGGCTGTGGTTGGAAACAAGTTCTGGAAATGGAAATTCTGTTTGCTCTAGCATGGAAATTCTTATGCTGTGGTCTTTGTGCTAGGTCTGTGATGAATTAGTAAACCTTAGCTGATTTTATGGATTAAAGATGAATCATTTCGTAAAGACATATTTTGTTTCCGCTTCCCGGTCTCTCGCCCTGTGCTTTTCTATAAGGGATTCTTAAAGGAGACGGAAACATCCGTTTTAATTTTATCTTCACATTTACTGAAGTGGTAAGTAGAGTTGTGTAGTGACCACAACATTCACCTTGTATCTAAATCTGCAGCATTCGTTAGCAGCCCAATCTTTTTCAGATCTATTCTGTGCTCTTCCAATACGATTTGTCATTTGGCTCCAAATCCTTTATGTTAAATCTGAAACTTTGTTTTGCCCCCATTGACTTTTACAGAGAATCTGGAAATATAAAATGGGGAAACTAAAAACAAACAAGCAAGCAAATCTTTTCACATACGTGGGTGAAATTTACAAGCAAAGGAGCCCCTCCAGAGTGGATTAAGCCTGCCAATTGTCATGCAGATCTAGCCAGGAGTTTTTGTGCAGGGGACCTTTATTTTTTATTTGTTTTTTTTTTTTAAAAAAAAGGTCTCTAAATTGTTTATTTTCTGCCAGAATTGGATGCAGATTGCAGACATGGTCTCCCCTTCTGAAGGGATGAAGCTTGCCAAATTTCAGAAAGATAGGTGAGTGGTTCTCCTGCAAGGACAGGCATTGGAGGAAGGAACAGAAATCACACACAGCCCTAGTTTTGGGGGGAGGGGCACTCAGTTTGAGGGACATGTGGGAGGTGCCCCTGCATTAGATACCCACCAAAACTCTGACAAATAGTTCCAGGGGCAATCACAGAACTGAAGAGTTAGAAGGGCCCACGAGGGCCATCTAATCCAATACAGGAATCCTTCACCCACCATGGGGTTCAAACCCATGACAGAAGAAGAAGAAGAAGAAGAAGAAGAAGAAGAAGAAGAAGAAGAAGAAGAAGAAGAAGAAAAAGAGGCAAACTTATTTTTTATTTGTATCAGTTGATGTGAGACCTCATATGGTGGTACTCCTCCACTACGTATAGGCACATACATTCATGTTGACTTAGCATTTCAGAGAGAAGACTCTGATGCAACTGTTCCCTGGACATTTTGCCAAAATCTGTTGGGTTCCACCTCAGATTCACCAAAAATCAATGGACTCTGCCCCCAGCTTCACTTCCAGATAATTGCCCTGTACCAGAACACTTCTATTAAGGATCCAGAAATTGTCAGCCCCGTGTTCCTGAGATGATAATGTTGCCATGTTTCCTAACATTAAAGAGGACATCCCCAGTTTGAAGGGCTACCTAGTCCAAGTCCAAGTAACGAAACCCTAAGAAGGGAAAGCAAAGGTCTTGAAGTTGCCCATCAATAGTGAGGAGGCAGTCGATTGATCAGACATATAGGTCACTTAGTCACAGCCTTCCTTACTATGGCAAAATATATTGCACTTCTGCTTAACTGTACTTCTTCCTATATTTGCATCAAACTATGTAAATCGCCATATATTGAAAACCATCTATGCAAATCAGTGCCCTCTTTTTTGGCACTGTGTGAAGCCAAGTACCCAACATTTCACAGCAGAATGAAATGGAGACACTCTTGAGAACTTGCAACACCATTATTCTCAACAATGATCAATGTTAGGCACCTTCATCACACACATACACCTGTTACACATTGCAGAAAACCTGGAGACTCTTTCCTTCCAGTAGCACTTCTTCCTTCATAGGGAGATGAGGGCATGGTGGGTTGTATATGGGTTATTTCCTGGCCTGTAAGAACATGTGGCAAGATTGGTTGAAACATGCAATCCTCTGGGTGAGAGGCACATGGTGTGGGAGTAGTGGAATGAATGGATTTTGAAAACTATTAGGTCCATAAATCACTATAGGTGATTTCTAGCCCTGGATCTTAAATCAATTGTGCTTTGTGGTGAGTAGAGGGGCACAACTGAACCCAGAAAGTTCTACATGGTGTGATTAGTGATTGGCCAAGTTCCCTCAGGTTGCCTCACAAGCCATTCATTTCTTCTGAACTTTTCTGGAAAATATTCACGATGCAGTCTTATTTTTTTGTTTTTCTGAGAAATCGTGGAAAAAACAAGTAGATGAAGCTCATGGACACACACTTTTCAAGCAAGGGTAACTGGTGGTAGAGACTAGAGAGGCAATGATCCTGCTTTTTATCATAGCAGGCATTTAACTGAAGTCTGATTTTATAATTTTAACTGATGTTCCTCTTCATTCTGTTGCTGTAAGGTCTGTACGCCACTTAGAGATGATCATAATTCAGCATGTCCAAAGTCCCCGATTTCAAATTCACACCATTATAGTTGTGATTATATATATATATATATATATATATATATATATATATACACACACACACACACACACACACACACACACACACACACACACTATATATGCAGAATGGATATGGAACCTTTACGCAGAATGGATATGGAACCTTTGACCCTTCAGATGTTGCTACAACTCCCATCAGCCCCAGCAACCATGGCCAATGGCCAGGAATTATGGGAGTTGTAGGTCTGCAACACAGGTTCCACACACCTGATTTAGAGGTTGCTTTGCTAGACATACATAGACATATATAACATTTCTAACTAAGATGATGATCTTATTTCTTTTCAGGTATTTTAAGTAGAAACCAGAGGCCATGAACTGGGGAGTCTTTCAAGGGCTCCTGAGTGGGGCAAACAAATATTCCACAGCCTTTGGACGTATTTGGCTCTCAGTGGTCTTCATCTTCCGGCTTCTAGTCTACATAGTGGCAGCTGAGAAGGTTTGGGGAGATGACCAGAAGGACTTTGACTGCAATACTGAGCAACCAGGCTGCCCAAACGTCTGCTATGACCATTACTTCCCAATCTCCCACATCCGTCTCTGGGCCCTACAGCTCATTCTGGTTACCTGTCCTTCCCTGCTGGTAATCATGCATGTTGCCTACCGAGAAGCGAAACTGGAGAAATATAGGAAGAAGGTTGGAGCAGACTATGCACTGCGCTATCCTCCTGGCAAGAAGCGTGGAGGCTTGTGGTGGACCTATTTCTTCAGCCTCATCTTCAAGTCTGCTGTGGACATCATATTCCTATTCATCTTCTACCATGTGTACCCAAACTACACACTACCCAGTGTGGTGAAATGCTCCCTCGAACCTTGTCCCAACGTTGTAGACTGCTTCATAGCCAGGCCCACAGAGAAGAACATCTTCACCCTTTTCATGATCATCACTACCTGTGTTTGCATCCTCCTCGGCCTTGTTGAAGCCTTCTACCTCGTTGGGAAACGATGTACAGAGTGCCTTCAGCCCAGAAATGAAAGCCACAGGAGGCAGGGCAGTGAATGGATGAGGAGAGAGAACGCTTGCTCTCTGCCCAACAGCAAACATGACCCAAATGAAGTGGGTGTGCAGGTGTTCCATGCTGCAGATTACAAACCATCTACCTCCATCATCAAGGCTGCACCACCTACCCAGAGAACTCTAAGCACATAAACTACCCGGTCAAAATTAAATCCTGGAAAATTTGGTAATGGAAACCTTTGGGGGGGGGGATATGACTTCATTCTCAGAATGAACAGTGCCTGCTGCTAGGTAGGACATTTGCATGATGTGCCAGAAGGCATGTCAGAGTATTCCAATGAAAACAGTAGACATTGCTGGTGTGCACTTATTCATCCCATGTCTGGAAAGGAAATCACTGCAGCAAATTTGTTGTCATCATTTTCAGTCCACAAATGATATGCAATGATATGTAACTGATGGTGTTCTCCCCCCCCCAAAAAAAGCAGTATGTTTCCTTTTAATTGAAATGAATAGGGAAGAATGACATGACTAATTACATAAGACTGTGCCACAGTGAGAGGAATAATGTCGTTTTCTGTCAGAAGCCAAAGTGCAGCAGGAGGGAAACAGTGCTGCATCTGGAAATTATGTGATGGAACAGAAAATAGTGCTTTCTTGCATCCCTTTGTGCAAGATGAAGATGGAGAAAGGAATGGCCTATATCAGGCCCCAACCCAGTTCAGGCTGTTCGATTTTCTGATGTCCATATTTGATCCAAGAATAGTGTATTAAATAGTCATTTCCAAATTCACTGTTTCCCTCAGCTCATTCCATCTAATCCACTTACATTGTATACTGTCCCATAACTCATCCAGTCAAATTTTTAAAGACCTCCCCACCAGCAGCAAAAGGTGGCTGGCATACTTGGTACTGAGATCTCAGGAGTGAAAAGCAAAATTGAAATAAAGATCGCTAATGGAGAAGCGTTACAGGTAGGTAGCCGTGTTGGTCTGCCTTAGTCAAAACAAAATAAAAAATAAAAAATTCCTTCCAGTAGCACCTCAGAGACCAACCAAGTTTGTTCTTGGCATGAGCTTTCGTGTGCATGCACAGTTCTTCTGAAGAAGTGTGCATGCACACGAAAGCTCATACCAAGAACAAACTCAGTTTGACTATGGCAGACCAACACAGCTACCTACCTGTGACATTTTATATTATTATTTTTATTATTAATATTATTTATCTATCTATCTAGAGAGTGTGTGTGTGTCATATACTGTATAACATACACAATAAATGGGATGTGGGTGGTGCTGTGGTCTAAATCACTGAACCTCTTGGCCTTGCCGATCAGAAGGTCAGCAATTTGAATCCCCGTGACAGGGTGAGCTCCCGTTGCTCTGTCCCAGCTTCTGCCGACCTAGCATTTTGAAAGCACACCAGCAGGGGCGTCGCTGGGGAGGGGCGGTGGGGGCGGTACGCCCCCAGTGACAGGGTGAGCAGCGGCGGGTGGGGGTGTCAAGCGGCGGCCCCTCCCGCCACTCCCACGCGCCGCCGCTCCCTCCGTCACCCCGGGAGCTGCAGCACACGGATGGGGTGCTTCTGCCGCTTTTTTTCGGCGGGGGGGCGACCAGCGAGGTGGGGGTCACCCTTGTCACCCCCTCCTTGCTGGTCACCACCCCCCCGCCGAAAAAACCGCGGGGGGGGGGCGGGGAAAGCCTGGAAAGGAAGCAGAGCAGGCGCGTTTAAGCGCCGCTCTGCTTCTTTTTCCGCTTTCCGCCGCTTTTTTCGGCGGGGGGGGGCCGACCAGCGAGGTGGGGGTCACCCTTGTCACCCCCTCCTCGCTGGTCACCACCCCCCCCGCTGAAAAAACCGCGGGGGGGGGGCGGGGAAAGCCTGGAAAGGAAGCAGAGCAGGCGCGTTTAAGCGCCGCTCTGCTTCTTTTTCCGCTTTCCGCCGCTTTTTTCGGCGGGGGGGGCCCGACCAGCGAGGTGGGGGTCACCCTTGTCACCCCCTCCTCGCTGGTCACCACCCCCCCGCCGAAAAAAAGCCTTCGGAAAGGGGGAAATCCCCCCTTTCTGTATACACGTGCGTCGTGACGTCATGATGACGTCACGGCGCGCGCGTCGTTCCCCTCCCCCAGGGGGTGCCTCTGCGCTGCGGCCGCCCCCAACAGCGCAGAAGCTAGCGACGCCACTGCACACCAGTGCAAGTAGATAAATAGGTACTGCTATGACAGGAAGGTAAACAGTGTTTCTGTGCGCTCTGGTTTCCGTCACGGTGTTCTGTTGCACCAGAAGCGGTTTAGTCATGCTGGCCACATGACCCGGAAAGCTGTCTGTGGACAAACACCGGCTCCCTCGGCCTGAAAGCAAGATGAGCGCTGCAACTCCAGAGTCGCCTTTGACAGGACTTAACTGTCCAGGGGTCCTTTACCTTTACCTTTACACAATAAATGTATACATACAGGTACATATGAATGTATACAAAACTGGGTGAGAGTCAATGTAGCACAAGCAGATAGCTCTGTGCACAAAGCGGGGTTTCTCCTTCCTCTCCTCCCCACTATAGGTCACTGTGTGCCCCCAATTCCAAATTGTTGGGCAGACTCTCCACAGCAGTCCCCTTGCACAAGGAGCTTTCTATTACACAAGCAGGCAGACATCACTGAATGTTGCCTACTAAATCTAACTGCAGAACATAAAATGTAGAATATTTTTTTTTAAGATTGTATACAGTATGTGGGTGGGTGGGTGGGTGAGGGAGAGAGAACTGAATCAATCCCTGCCCCAGTTATTTCCAACTCAGTTTTCACATATTCCATGACAAGATTCCAGCTATTTCATGTCATAAAAACTCTTAGCCTTTTTGTCAGTTTAATGATCCCCAGCTGTACTCAAAATTCCCAACTAATGATGCAACCCTAACCTCACTTACCTGGGAGTAAACCTCATTGAATCCAATACAGATTATTTCTGAGTAGACACAGATAACATTGTACTGTAGAA